>NC_133124.1:156809932-157518878 GCF_048418815.1 Hemitrygon akajei | reverse complement strand
ATGGTCTTATATTGCTAGTGTCTTACACAGTGAAGACTGACACAAAATACTTATTACATTCGGCCGCTATGTCTTTGCTCTATTGCTAACTCTCCAGCATCATCTTCCAGCAGTACAATATCAACTCTTGCCTCTTTTACTCTTTATATATCTGAGCAAATTTTGATACTTGATATTATTGGCTCACTTGCCTTAATTTTTCATCTTGTCTCCCTTATGGGTTTTTTTTTTGCTATTTGTCTCCTGATGGTTATGTAAAAACTTTCCTATCCTATAATCTCCCACCGTTTTCTTGCTAAATTATATGACCCCGTTTTTGCTTTTATCAAAAAAAAAGGAGAAAATCTGAGCATGCTGGAAATCCAAGCAACACATACACAAAATACTGGGGGAACCTGGTAGGCCAGGTAGCATATATGGGAAATAGGAAACAGTTGATGTTTCGGGCCAAGACCCTTCATCAGGACTGGGAAAAACAGATGAGAAGTTAGAGGACAATGTGTGGGGGTGGGAGGTTTAGAAGAAGTGGTAGGTGAAACTGGAAGGGGGGGTGTGTGAAGGAAAAAACGTCTAAGGATCTAATTTCCTTAATCATTTTCGAAAGATCATTGCTAATGCCTCCACATCTCTTCAGCCACCTCTTTCAGATCTCTGGGGTGTTCACCATCTGGTCCAGGTGACCTGTTTAGCTGCTGTTTCCTAAGAACCTTCTCCCAAGTAATGTAACGTTACATATTCTGACCACTAATATCTCGGACTTCCATATTCCTGCTAGTGTCTTCGACAGGTAAGAGTGATGTACAATTCTTACTCAGTTCATCTGCCATCACTTTTCACCCCCACCCCATTACTACCTCTCCAGAAGCATTTTCCAGTGGTTTGATATCTGCCTTTTACACTATATGTACCGGAAGAAAAAAATTGGAATCCTCTATAATATTACTGGCTAGCTCACCTATACTGAAGGAATCCATGGTTGAAGCTGCAAAAGAAACCATTCTATGAAAAGAGCGGAAAAGTAAGAAGAAATGGATAACTGAAGATATAATACAATTGATACAACAAAAACAGACCATCAAACCAAGAGACAGCGAAGAAAACAAACAAATTAATACGACAATCAAAAGAAAATGCAGAGAAACTAGAGACAGATGGCTAAATGAGAAATGTTCAGAGATAGAAATGCTACAAATTTATAAATCTGGAACAAAGATGATGCACAGTAAGATTAAAGAAGTAACTGGGAAAGTACCTTGGATGCAAGTGGATGCATCAAGGAAAATGATGGCAACTTTATTATGAGCAATGAGGAAATCCCACACAGATGGGCAGAATATACAAAATAACTCTTTGAAGACCAAAGAGGAGAAAAACCGAATTTAAGGAAGAATCTTCAAGGACCTAACATTCTAAAATCAGAAATTCAAACAGCCATAAATAAAACAAAAACATAACAGAGCGACTGGTCCAGAGAACAACACTGTTGAAATGATATTGGCCTTCAGAGACTTTGGAGTAGAGAAAACAACAGAAATAGCAAAAGGAATCGATAATCATGGGGAGATACCTGATGGTATAAGTAAATCAGTGTGCATCACACTTCCAAAGAGAGATGAAGCAACAGAATGTAAGTTACATCGTACAATGCCTGATGAGCCAGGTGGCAAAAAATTATTCTTAGAGTAATCATAATGAGTGTACGACGCTGTATAAAACCAGAAATCAGTAAAGAACAATTCGGCTTTGTGGAAAACAATGGAAGAGAAATTTAATTTCTGCTACATGCTACAAATGATCTGTGAATGATCCATCCAGGTAGAAATAGAAATCTACCTATGTTTGATCGACTATACAAAAGCTTCTGACACTGTCAGACACCAAGATCTCCTGGAAATGCTTCAAGATCTTGACAAAGATGCAAAAGATATATATGTTTCTTAAGAAACTTATACTGGGTCCAGACAGCATCCAACAGAATAGAAAGAGAAGTGAGTGAGCATGTGAATATTATGAGAGGCAAGGTTGTGTCTTATGACCTGACTTATTCAACCTGTATGGTGAAAATATCTTGAAGTATCAAAGACATCAAAGGACTCACAATTAGAGGCCATAATATAAATAACAACAGATATGCTGATGACATCATATTAATAGCTGACTCAGAAACAAAATTTCAAGAAATAATCACTATAGTGGCAGCAGAAAGTAATCGCAGAGGTCTCTCAATCAACACCATGAACACAGAAAGCATGGTTATCTCCTGAAAGACAAACATCCCACAATATGTGATCAAGATAGATAGATAGATAGATAGATAGATACTTTATTCATCCCCATGGGGAAATTCAACTTTTTTCCAATGTCCCATACACTTGTTGTAGCAAAACTAATTACATATAATACTTAACTCAGTAAAAAATATGATATGCATCTAAATCACTATCTCAAAAAGCATTAATAATAGCTTTTAAAAAGTTCTTAAGTCCTGGCGGTAGAATTGTAAAGACTAATGGCATTGGGGAGTATTGACCTCTTCATCCTGTCTGAGGAGCATTGCATCGATAGTAACCTGTCGCTGAAACTGCTTCTCTGTCTCTGGATGGTGCTATGTAGAGGATGTTCAGAGTTTTCCATAATTGACCGTAGCCTACTCAGCGCCCTTCGCTCAGCTACCGATGTTAAACTCTCCAGTACTTTGCCCACGACAGAGCCCGCCTTCCTTACCAGCTTATTAAGACGTGAGGCGTCCCTCTTCTTAATGCTTCCTCCCCAACACGCCACCACAAAGAAGAGGGCGCTCTCCACAACTGACCTATAGAACATCTTCAGCATCTCACTACAGACATTGAATGACGCCAACCTTCTAAGGAAGTACAGTCGACTCTGTGCCTTCCTGCACAAGGCATCTGTGTTGGCAGTCCAGTCTAGCTTCTCGTCTAACTGTACTCCCAGATACTTGTAGGTCTTAACCTGCTCCACACATTCTCCATTAATGATCACTGGCTCCATATGAGGCCTAGATCTCCTAAAGATCGGAAATACATACATTAAACAAGTCAACAAATTTGGGTATCTTGGCAGTCAAATAACAAGTGATGGCAGGTGCGACACGGATATCAAATACAGAATAGCAATGGCGAAAGAAGCTTTCCAGAAAATGAAGACTATATTAACAGACAGAAAGATGAGCATGTACACTAAAAACAGAATACTGCAGTGCGACATTTATTCTATCCTGACTTATGGAAGTGAATGCTGGACCATTTCCCCAGCAATGGAAAAGAGACTAGAAGCAGCTGAATTTTGGTTCTACAGGAGAATGTTAAAAATATCATGGACTAAACACACGTCAAATGAAGAAATTCTCAGAAGAGCACAAGCAGTTACATCACTCATCCCAACAACAATAGGAAGACTACTCAATTCCTAGGGCACATCATGCGGAAAGATGAACTAGAAAATCTCATACTCTTTGGAAAGATGGAAGGGAGCAAACCTAGAGGAAGATCTCGACTTATGTACATCAAAAGTTTAGCCAGGTGACTACACATCGTGGAAATGGAAGTCATCCAAAGAATGGGGGATAGATCTGTATGGAAAACCATGGTCAGCAACGTCCACATCATATTTGGTACCTACACAGACAGACGACACACCCATATATTCCATCTTTCCCTTAATTATTTTAGTTGCATTCTGTTCATTTTTAAAAGCTTCCCAATCCGCTTACTTGCTACTAAATTTTGCTCTATGCACTCATGTTGTTTTTTTCTTAAGTTGTCTTTGGCTTCTCTTACCAGCTACGGTTTTATCATCTTACCTTTAGAATATTAGTTCCTCTTTGAAATGTGTATAGTCTGTGCCTTCCAAATTGTTTCCGGAAATTCCAGCCATTGCTACTCTGTTTTCATTCCTGCCCGTGTTCTTTTCAAATCAATTTTGACCAATTTCTCTCCCATGCCTCTCCAATTCTCTTTATTCTCACTTTAGCTTCTCCTTCGGTAATATCAGTGTGAATTTGATTACATTACTTGCCTCTAAGGTTTCTTTGAACTTAAATGACCTAATTAATTCCAGTTCATTAAAACACCCAATCTAGAATAGCTGATCCCCAATTGGGCTCAATTACAAGCTGCTCTAAAAAAAATCTTGTAAGCATTCTCGGAATTTGTCCTCTTGAGAACAACACCACTCTAATTTACCAAATCACCTACATGGCAATCCCCCATGACTATTGTAACATTGCCCAGTTGGCATGCATTTTCTATCTCCCACTGCAATTTGTGGACCACATACTTACTACTGTTTGGAGTTCTCTATGCAATTGCCATCAGGGATTTTTTTTTTTACATTTGCTGTTCCTTAATTCTACCCATTCCTTAATTCTACACCTGCCAACCGTATGCCACCCCTTTCTAATGATTTTATTTAATATCTTACTAACGGTGCCCTAAAATACCACCACCAGCTTGTTCTCTCAGGAAACATACAAGTACCTGGGAAACAACAGGTCGTGCAGATGCTAGAAATCTAGAGAACGACACATAAAGTGCTAGAGGAGCTCAGCATGTCAGACAGAATCTATGGATGGGAATAAACATTTCAGGCCAAGACCCTTCATCGGGTCCCTTGATACCCACGTATCTGGAATATCAACAAGCAAAGAAAATAGAAAGTAGAGCAAAATCGGGAAATTTTTAGACAAAATTTAGTGCGAGGCTTAAAAAACCTGCCAAACCAAGCTAATAGTTAACATAGGAAACAAACAAATAGTTAACAATTACATAGGTAATACACACTTTTATCAATGCCAACATTGACATATTTTATATGTTGGTCCCATTACAATCAGTAAAATTTACAAAGATAAATAAGAACTTTAGAAAACTTTAGAAAAGACTATTTAACCTCAAACCCACTTAGATTACACTGCCTTGGACAGAAGGAGAAAGAGAATTAACACACATGAAAAAAAATCACACAAGAGTCAGATAAATCTTCTAAGTATATATTTTCATCAAAAATGAACAGAATTCAGCACTCCATGTGTGAATATCCAATCATGATAAGTACAGGCCAGAAATCTTAAACAAGAGGCTAACTCAGACAAATGAATCATCACTATGGAAGAAATCATTAGCCTGTGGAATGAGTATTAGCCTCCATGGGAGACATCTGATCTGATCTGAGCAGACTAGATGTTGACAAGGAAGCAGCGAGCACCTGACTGAGAGTTGGAAACCTCTTCCCAGAAACAGAGGTGTTATCTGCAGAAATACAGGACAAGCTGGCTAACGAAAGGAAACAAAAACACATCAAAAATACATGAAATACAAACAAACAAAGCAGTAGGTGCAGAAAATGAGAGAAGAAACTAGACACAATCCAAAACATTCCAGGATCCTGCAGCAGTTTAAATCAATCTGATTATTTACCAAGGCACCATCAAGTGGCAAATATCATTCAACAAAATCTTCCTTTAAAATACAAACTCATGAATGCCCTCCATCACTTCATAAAGCCTCCATAAATTCAAGCGTGATCCAGCTTTAGAGTCAAAATCTTACAAATTATTTGATAATCAATACATTATTTCAGATAGTACAATCCATAATAACTATCCGGTTATAATATTATAGGATACACAGGCTGGAACAACTCCCTGAATAGATAAAACCATTCCCAACAAACACATGTTCCTCTACCAGTGGATCACCTCACCACAAGTATTGTTAGTGTCATCAGTCAGACAACCGAAAAATTTTCTCTGTCAGCTTCCAAATGTTGCTACTCTGTCATTCATTGCCACACCCCACTGCTGATACCCTTCTCCTCATCATATGTTCTTACCCCGACCATCGTCCAGAGCCCCAAACTCTGCCCTGTGCAGGCCGCCCTCAGGTTTCTGACCCTGTTTCGTTGAACATCCAACTGATGGTTTCTCGTTCTGCTTTCAGTCTTTAGAGGACAGTGGTGTTTTCTAACAACCCTTTAGAAGTAGGGAAAATGTCCCATAATATGGAAATGTGCCATGAATAAGGAGGTTAACTACCAATGTCATTCTTCCTCAGCCCAGAGATTAGAGAGGTGAAGAACGTCTCAGACAGAACTGCAGTCAGCTCGACTTCTTCACTAGAATACTAAAGCACAGAGCAGGCCCTTCGACACTCAATGTCGTGCCGTCCCATATAATCCCCAAAAAAGTACTAAACCCACACTAACCCGTAACCCTCAACTATTCTTTCATCCATGTGCCTGTCCAAAAGGCTCTTAGCTACCCCAAATGTTTTAGCCTCCACCATCCCTGGCAAGTCATTCCAGGCACCCACAGCCCACTGTGTATAAAACTTACCACTGATGACTCCCCTAAACTTCCCTACCTTAACTTTGTACATATGACCTCTGGTGTTTACTAGTTGTGCCCTGGGAAACAGTTACTGACTATCCACCCTATCGATGCCTTTCATAATCTTGTAGACATCCATCAAGTCCCCTCTCATCCTTATACGCTCTGAAGAGAGAAGTCCCATCTCTGCTAACCTTGCTTCATAAGATTTTTTTCCAATCCAGGCAACATCCTGGTGAGTCTCCTCTGCACCCTCTCCATTCCTTCCACATCCTTCCTATAATGAGGTAAGCAGAACTGAACACAATACTCGAAGTGTGGTCTCAGAAGAGATTCATAGAGTTGTAACATGTCCTCTCTACTCTTGAACTCAATAATGAAGCCTAGCATTCCATAGGCCTTCTTAACTATCCTATCAACCTGTGCAATGACCTTGAGGGATGTATGGATTTGAACACCAAGGTCCCTCCGTTCGTCCACACTCTTAAGTAACTGACAATTAATCCTGTACTCAGTCTTCTGGTTTATCCTTCCAAAATGCATCACCTCACACTTAACCGGATTGAACTCCATCTGCCACTTTTCTGCCCAACTCTGAATCCTCTCCATATCCTCTTGGAACGTTCGACAACCTACAGCTCCATTCACAACTGCTCCAATATTTGTGTCATCCACAAACTTACTCACCCATCCTTCCTCCTCTACATCCACAACATTTATAAAAATCACAAATAACAGGGGTCCCAGGACAGATCCCTGCGGCACTCCACTAGTCAGCGACCTCCAGGCAGAATACTTTCCTTCCGCAACTACCCTCTGCTTTCTTCCTTTAAGCCATTTTTTTTTATCCAAACAGCCAAGGTTCCATTGACCTAATGCCTCATGACTTTCTGGATGAGTCTCTCGTGGAGCACCTTGTCAAATGCCTTTCTACAATCCATGTATACCACATCACTACCACACCCTCATCAATTTATTTTGTTCCCTTTTCATAAAACTCAATTAGGCTCGTGAGGCACAACTTTCCCTTCACAAAGCCATGTTGATTACCCATGACTACACTGTACTTCTCCAAATGCACGTAGATACTATCCTTAAGAATACTTTCCAATAGTTTGCAAACCACTGACGTAAGACTCACCGGTCTATAGTTCCCAGGATTCTCCCTATTACTTTCTTTTTAAACAAGGGAACTATATTTGCCATACTCCAATCCTCCAGCACCTCCACTGCAGCCAAACAGGAATCAAAGATAATAGCTATAGCTACTGATCCAGCAATGACTTCTCTCACTTCCCACAGCAACCTAGTCCGGCCCTGGGGACTTATAAATCTTGATGTTTTTCAGAAGATCTAACACTTTTTCTTCCGTAATCTCCACATTGTCCAGAAAACAGGCCTGTTGTATTTTGGCTTTAACCTGATCAACTTCCTTTTCACTTGTGAATACTGAAGCAAAGTATTCATTTAGGATCTCCCCAACCTTCTCCGCCTCCAGGCGCATGTTGCCTTCTTTATACTTTAGCGGAACAACCTTCATTCTTGTCATCCTTCTGCTCTTCACATACGCTCAGAACGCCTTGGGATTCTCCTTAATCCTACATGCCAACGCCTTCTCATGCCCCCTTCGAGCTCTCCTAACTCGTTTCTTAAGCTCCTTCCTGGATGCCCTTCATTTCTCATGAGCACCTCCTGCTTCCTGCCTCTTATATCTAACAAATGTTTTCTTCTTCCTCTTTAGTCTTCAGAAAATTCAAGAAAAAACCTCTGCACCCACAGAGTGACTGTTTGGAACCCATCACCACAGGGAGAAAGGGAGGGGAACCTCAGGGGAGGATTTAAAAGGACTGTTGTGGAACAGAATCACTGGCAGGGTCCAGCCGGCCTGAATTGACTCTCTACTGTACACTAGGTCTGTTATAAATTCACTAAGTATTGGAACCAGAGTTTAAAATAGAACATTTATTTTTCTCCGATCTAGAATATTAAACTCTAGTCCCATTAAAGGTGAATGTGCAGCAGAAGAAACTCCTCCCATGCCCAGCAACCAGGGTGAAGAACTGGGTGTGGTGAGCAGCAGCAATAATTGCAGAGTTCAGCACCAACAGTCGCTCTCAAAATTGTATTCAGCAAAAGTGGTGGACAAATATCCAGCATGGAGCTTATTGAAACTCTCTCCCCAGTGCGAACCCGGTACTGTGTCATAAGTGTAACATGCTGCAAGGTTTCACTGCTAATGCAGTGGCCTCTCTGTAATGTTTCATTGCTGAGGTAATGGTTTCTCTGTAGCAACAATGTTTAGGTTATGACTAGCGATAACAGGGTTTTGGAGGGCAAGACTATCCAATGGGAAAAATGTTCTTTCTTGTGAGTCTGGAAGAGAGATTTTCTCGGTCTTTTGCCAGGGAGTGATGAGAAGACGTGAATGGACAGAGTGGGCCCTTTTTCTTTTTTTTTGTTTTCTTTATTAACCCTATAGTCAAAGTAAGAATTATAAAGCTCAATCGTTTTATCACATATTGTGCACTGTTTGTTATTTTGGGGTACTGATTTGTAACAGGGGACACATCACACAACATCCACCCAAACTAGATTTCTTAAGTTTGGCCAGGTTGGGGTTTCTATCACTCCCTATATTAAGCTGCAAGCTGATGCGACTGTTATGTAAGGTTAGATGACTGAGTGAATCACTCACCACATTCACAGCAGGTGAACGGCCTCTCCTCAGTGAAAACTCGCTGATGTACCTTCGGATTAAATGACTTAATGAATTCCTTCCCACAAATTGAGCAGGTGAATGGCCTCTCCCCTGTATGAACTCGCTGATGTATCTTCAGTTGAGATGACAAAGCAAATCCTTTCCCACAGAACGATCAGGTGAATGGCCACTTCCTGGTGTGAACTGTCTGGTGTGTCAGTAGGAGAGATGATCGAGTGAATGTCTTCCCACAGTCTGAGCAGGTGAATGACCTTTCCCTGGTGTGAACTGAATGGTGTACCAGTAGGTCGGATGACTGAGTGAACTCTTTCCCACAGTTTGAGCAGGTGAATGGACATTCCCCAGTGTGAGCTGACTGGTGTCTCAGTAGGTGAGATGGTCGAGTGAATGTCTTCCCATTGTCCGAGCAGGAGAATGGCTTCTCCCCAGTGTGAACTTGCTGGTGAGCCATTTGATCAGATGACCGAGCGAATCCCTTCCCACAAATTCAGCAGATTCAGCCTCTTCCCTATATAAACTGACAGGCATGCCAGTAGCTCAGATGATAGAGTGAATCACTCTCCACAGTCTGAGTAGGAAGGATGATCGAGTGAATCCCTTGCTCCACTTCTTAAGTATCTATACAGAGACAGCAAAATTGGTGTGTTGTGTTGGAGATTTTCATAGACAAATTCCTTGTCATTTTTAACCTGTAAAAATAAATTTTCAACCTGTAAAGAGAGAGAAATCATCTTCAAACTGGGCCCAATGCTGGTATCTGGAATGACCATCAAACTCTCTGATGCACTTCCTGTCTCTATAAGAAAGGAGCATTTCTGCCATCTCCAATCTGTGAAGTGGCTCAGTTTGACTCTCTACATTGGTATTATTCCCTGTTCCCACTGAGCTGCATCAGTTCCTGGACCCAGAGCCACTGAAACACTCTCACACAAATAGCCTTTGATGGTGTGCAGCTGGGATTTTCTTTTATCTACTGTCAATGTAAACCATATAACCATATAAAAATTACAGCATGGAAACAGGCCATCTCAGCTATTCTAGTCCATGCCGAATGCTTCCTCTCACCTAACCCCACCTACCTGCAATCAGTCCATATCCATCCATGCCTTTCCTGTCCATATACCTACACATTTTTTTTTAAAATGACAATATCGAACCTGCCTCTACCACTTCTACTGGAAGCTCATTCCACACAGCTACCACTCTCTGAGTAAAGAAATTCCTCCTCGTGTTACCCCTAAACTTTTGCCCCTTAACTCTCAACTGATGTCCTGTTGTTTGAATCTTCCCTACTCTCGATGGAAAAAGCCTATACACGTCAACTCTATCTATCCCCCTCATAATTTTAAATACATCTATCCAGTCCCTCAACCTTCTACGTTCCAAAGAATAACGACCTAACTTGTTCAACCTTTCTCTGTAACTTGGGTGCTGAAACCCAGGTAACATTCTAGTAAATCTCCTCTGTACTCTCTCCTTTTTGTTGACAGCTTTCCTATAATTTGGTGATCAGAACTGTACACAATACTCTAAATTTGGCCTTACGAAAACCTTGAACAATTTTAACATTACATCCCAACTCCTATACTCAATGCTCTGATTTATAAAGCCCAGCATACCAAAAGTTTTCTTCACCACCCTATCCACATGAGATTCCACCTTCAGGGAATTATGCAACATTATTCCTAGATCACTCTGTTCTACTGCATTCTTCAATGCCCTACCATTTACCATGTATGTCCGATTTTGATTATGCCTACCAAAATGTAGCACTTATCAGCATTTAACTTGACCTGCAACATTTCAGCCCACTCTTCTAACTGGCCTAAATCTCTCTGCAAGCTTTGAAAACCTACTTCATTATCCACAACACCACCTAGCTTATTATCATCTGCATACGTACTAATCCAATTTACCACCCCATCATCAAGATCATTAATGTATATGACAAACAACACTGGACTCAGTGCAGATCTCTGAATCACACCAGTAGTCACCGGCCTCCAACCTGACAAACAGTTCTCCACCACTACTCTCTGGCATCTCCCATCCAGCCACTGTTGAATCTATTTTACTACTTCAGTATTAACATCTAAAGATTGAACCTTTCTAACTAACCTTCCATGTGGAACCTTGTCAAAGGCCCTACTGAAGTCCCTATAGACAACATCCACAACATCCACTGCTTTACCTCATCAACTTTCCTCGTAGCCTCTTCAAAAAATTCAGTAAGATTTGGCAAACATGATCTTCCACGCACAAATCCATGTTGACGGTTCCTAATCAGACCCTGTCTATCCAGATAATTATATATACCATCTCTAAGAATACTTTCCATTAATTTACCCACCAATTACATCAAACTTACAGGTCTTTAATTGCTAGGTTTACTCTTAGAACCCTTCTTAAACAATGGAACAACATGAGCAATACGCCAATCCTCCGTCACCATCATCGTTTCTAATGACATTCGAAATATTTCTGTCAGAGCCCCTGCTGTTTCTACACTAACTTCCCTCAAGGTCCGAGGGAATATCCAGTCAGACCCAGAGATTTATCCATTTTTATATTCCTTAAAACCACCAGTACTTCCTCCTGTTTAATCATCATAGATTCCATAACATCCCTACTTGTTTCCCTTACCTTACAACTGAATATCCTTCTCCTTAGTGAATACCGAAGAAAAAAAAACTGTTCAAAATCTCACCCATCTCTTTTGGCTCCACACATAGCTGTCCACTCTGATTCTCTTATGGACGAATTTTATCCCTCACTATCATTTTGCTATTAATATAACTATAGAAACCCTTTGGATTTATTTTCAACTTACTTGCCAAAGCAACCACGTATTTTCTTTTAGCTTTTCTAATTTCTTTCTTAAGATTCTTTTTACATTCTTTATATTCCTCGAGCATGTCATTGACTCCATGCTGCCTATATTTAATGTAGATCTCTCTCTTTTTCTGAACCCAGTTTCCAATATCCCTTGAAAACTATGGCTCTCTCAAATGTTTAACCTTTCCTTTCTAACTAACAGGAACATAAAGTGTCTGTACCCTCAAACTTTCACGTTTAAATGACCTCCATTTCTCTATTACGTCCTTCCCATAAAACAAATTACCTCAATCCACTCCTTCTAAATCCTTTCACGTCTCCTCAAAGTTAGCCTTTCTCCAATCAAAAATCTCAACCCTGGGTCCAGTCCTATCCTTCTCCATAAATATATTGAAACTAATGGCATTGTGATCACTGGACCCAAAGTGCTCCCCAACACATACCTCCATCACCCAACCTATCTCATTCCCTAACAGAAGATCCAACACTGCCCCTTCTCTAGTTGGTACCTCTACATACTGCTGCAAAAAAACCCATCCTGCTCACATTTTGCAAACTCCAAACCATCCAGCCCTTTTACAGTATGGGCTTCCCAGTCTATGTGTGGAAAATTAAAATCTCTGACAATCATAACCCTGTGTTTACTACAAATATCTGCTACCTCCTTACAAATTTGCTCCTCCAATTCTCGCTCCCCATTATTTGGTCTAGAATACACCCCTATCAGTGTTACTACACCTTTCCCATTCCTCAATTCCAACCAAATATCCTCCCTAGACGCGCCCTCTAATCTATCTTGCCAGAGCACCACTGTAATATTTTCTCTGACAAGCGATGAAACACCTCTCGCTCTTCCCCTTGAATTCTATCACACCTGATGCAACTAAGTCCAGGAGAATTTCATTGCCAATCACACCCCTCCTGCAACCATGTTTCACTAATATATACAACATCATATTTCCAGGTATCAGTCCATGCTCTAAGCTCATCCACCTTTCTTACAATGCTCCTAGCATTAAAATAAATGCATTTAAGATATTCTCCACCTCTCCCTCCATCTTTAAAGGTGCAAACAACTTTACTATCTTCTTTTTCTTCCTTCTCCCATACATCTGTTCCTACACTCTGGCTCCCCTCCCCCCTGTATCTAGCTTAAATCCACTGGAGCCTCTCTAACAAACCTACCAGCAAGAAGATTTGTCCCCCTCCAGTTTAGATGTAAACTGACCCGCTGGAATAGGTCCCACCTTCCCTGGAAAATTATCTATAAATCTGAAGCCCTCCCTCCTGAACCATGTCTTCAGCCACGTGTTGATCTGCACTATCTTACTATTTCTAAAGCCGCCTACGCGTGGTACTGGTAGCAATCCTGAGATTGCTACCCTGGAGGTCCTGTCGTTTAACTTGGCACCTAGCATCCTAAACTCACCTTTCAGGACCTCCTCACTCTTCCTACCCACGTCAATGGTCTCTACATGGACTACGACATCCGGCTGCTCACCCTCCCTCTTGAGAATACTGAGAACTTGATCCGAGATATCGCGGACCCTGGCACCAGGGAGGCAACAGACCATCCGTGATTCTCGATCTCTTCCACAGAACCTCTTACACTCTCCCAAACTATCGAATCCCCTATCACTACTGCTCTGCTCTTTTCCCTCCTTCCCTTCTGAGCTGAGGGTCCAGTCTCAGTGCCAGAGACGCAATCATTGCAACTTCTCCCTTGTATGTCGTCCCCACCAACAGTATCCAAAACCGTATACTTATTGTTGACGGGTATGGCTACAGGGGTGCTCTGTTCATTCTGTCTAATCCCCTTCCCTCTCCTGACAGTCACCCAGCTACCTGTCTGCTGACTGTTAGGGGTGACTAACTCCCTGTAACTCCTGTTTATTTCTGCCTCTGGCTCCCGAATGATCCGAAGTTCATCCAGCTCCAGCTCCAGTTCCCTCACTCGGTTTGTCAAGAGCTGCAGCTGGATGCACCTTTTGCAGGTGTAGTCATCAGGGACAATTTTGCTCGCCCTGACTTCCCACATACTGCAAACAGAACACTCGACTGCACTAACTGCTGCCTCCATTACATATCCTAAGGTAATTAAATTAATTAACGGAGCTACCCGCCCTTACCTCACCTGGAGTGAAACTCGTCCTCAGCCTCTGCTCGCTTTTTAAATTCTCCCGCTGATCTCAGCGGCCGACTTTCACGTGCTTGCACAGTCGTGCCCCGTTCAGACCTTGCCTCTTCCTGTTCTCACCGTAGCCTGTTGAGCCAAACCCATCCCACACTGACTCAGTCCACTCAGACGATGGCCGCTGTATATGCCGGTCTTTTTTTAAACCTTTGGCACGCTACGCCACGCGCCTGCGCGGTCTAGCCTCTTTTCTCCGATTAGTTAAAAGAAAAGGCTTCTCTTCGAGATGCCTTTACTACTTCCCTCTCCACGTGTTGCTTCGACTAAAGTGCCACCGTTTTAAATCTATGTTGACATTTCCTGCCCGGATGAATGATTGGTCTGCACAGTTGTTAAAAGGACTTACATGAGTATTAGTATTATTTCATGTTCTTGTCACAGAGTCATAGAAATGTACAACACAGTAACAGGCCCGTTGGGCCATCTGGTTTGTGCTGAACTATTAAAACTGCCCACTCCCATAGCCCTACCACCCACGTACATATACAAACCACTTAAATGTTGAAATTCAGCTCGCATGCACCAGTCATTCACACCTGGATGACCATCTGTTCCCCTTAATGTTTCACATTTCACCATTAATCAATTGCTTCTGGTTGTAATCCCACCCAATCTCAGTGGAAAAAGCCAGTTTGCATTTACCCCATCTGTCACCCTCATAATTTTGGTACACTTTCATCAAATCTCCCCTCAATCTTCTAAGTTCTAAGGAATAAAGCCCACACCTGTTCAATATCTCCTTATAACCCAAGTCCTCTAGACTTGGCAACTCTCTGAATTCTTTCAACCTCTTTTGTATCTTCCTATAGGTCAGTGACCAAAACTGCACACAATTCTCTGAATTAGGTCTCACCAATGTCTTGTACAAAGCTAACATAACATTCATCTCCTGTACTTAGTACTTTCGTTTATTAAGTCCAATGTGCCAAAATCTTTCCTTCCGTCTCTACGGAACTGCAACACCACTTACAGTGAAATATAGACCTTTATTCCCATATGCCCTTCTTCTACATCTCTTCTCAGTGCCGTACCAGTCACTGTGTAAGACCTATCCTGGTAAGTCCTACCAAAGTGCAGCACTTTACACTGTCTGCATTAAATCCCATTTTCCATTTCTCAACCCATTTTCCCAGCAGGTCCAAATCACACTTCAAGCCATGATAGTCTTCCTCGCAGTCCAGTACACTACCAATCCTGGTGTCATACACAAATTTGCTGATCCAGTTAACCACACTATCAGCAGATTACTCTTATAGATGACTAACAACAACAGATCCAGCACTGATCCTTATAGCACACCACTAGTCAGTGACCTCCAGTCAGAGAGACAACCATCTGCTACCACACTCTGGTGATGAAGTTTTGAGGGTATTGGGGGATGTAGGAAATGATTCTTGGACTCATGTAAATAATGGATTAAATTAAGTGCAAACTTGTGTGTGCTCTGTTCTGGATAGTGTGCTCATTTCTGTTCTGTCCTTCGCTGTGGAACCTGGTTGCAGCTTGTTTCGATTAACGACTCACAGATGTCTCTTGGGAACGTTATGTAGAGTTGAGTTCTCATGAGACACGAACAGAACGACGTTCCCTCCTTTGTCTAACAAAAGAGAACAACTGATAGGGATTGGACAGAACATTCATTTGTAATTAAAACCCTGATTTAGTGGACTCTCTTATCTAAGAAATTAAGTTTTGTGCCAAAAGACTTGTTGGGAATACCAGTTGAAATAAAGTGCTTTTTGTTTCGCTTGTTCTATAATTGTAACATTTCTGCATGTTAGACAGAGGTCCATCACGAGCCCCTAGAGGGAGAGGAATTCTTTCTCTCTGATGGTTGGCTCCGAGCTTCTTGCCGGCTCAGTTCAAAAATATAAACTTGTGGAAAGGATAGAGTAAAGAACTGTTTGTGGTGTGGTTATTGGTCTGGCGAATTTAAGTTTACACCATTAAGAGGTAACACTTCTAGATACTTCACACCATTGTACCACTACTCTCTTCTTTTGACTTCAAGAAATAGCTGACAACTGTGGACACAGCTCAGCACGTTATGGAAACGAGCCTCCTCTCCATGGACAAGCTCTCTATGTCCTACTGCCTCAGTAAATTAGACAGCATAATTAAAGATTCTCAGAACTCCAGACCAGACATTTTCCATTCTCAACAACCCATTGGGTCGAAGATAAATGAGAACATAAAAACAGAAAACATACCACCAGCCCCAGGGACATTTTCCATTCTGATGTAATAAGCAAACTGAATATTCCTCAGCATTATAAGACGGACGCTTGACTGCATAATATAACTCGATGTGACCTTACACCATTTGTCTGCCTGCAGTGGATTTCCTCTGTAACCATAATGCTTTGCTACACTCTGTTAATGTTTTACCATAATCTCCTGTTGTAATGTATTGATCTGAGAGGATGGTATGCAAGACAAGATTTTCTTTGAACCTTGTCACATGACAATAATAAATGATTCTCCACTTTAATTGTGCAGAAATATTAGACAGACTGAGCTTCTCCTCCGGATCTTCTGGAGGGAGATTTCACTTCAGTGTACAAATTTTTGAGAAGCCCGGGAAAAAAAGAAAAAAATCAGAACAGGCTTCTTTCTTGCAGTAATAGGGTTATATACCTCTAAACATTGGCTGCATTTTGGCAATTTGTAACAATGGAATGGAGTCAATGAAAAAAAATGCCTACCCACAATGAGAGGACATGTCAGATTTGGATCTCACTCCCTTGTCTGAATGGAAGAAAGATTACACTGCACAACCTTGACAAACAAACCCACAGACATAATAAAATGCACACATGACGTCAGACGCTGGTGTAGCAAACCCATGCATGACATCAGGCCTCCGGAGGGGGGAGAGGGGGAGGGAACGGGAGGAGATAGGATTTTTGGTTCTATGGCTCTCTTCCAGGGAAGATGGGACCTGTGCAGAAGGGACCATAACCTGAGAGAAGGTTCTTTGGAAACTGAAGATCTGAAGGCAGATAAGTCACCTGGACTGGATGGTTTACACCCATAGTCTTGAAAGATGTGGCCAGAGAGATTGTGGAGGCATTAGTAACGATCCTTCGCAAATCACTAAATTCAGAAATGGTTCTGGAAGACTGGAAAATTGCAAATCTCAGTCCACTCTTCAAGAAAGGAGAGAGGCAGAAGAAAAGAAACTATAGGCAACTATGTCTGACAGTGGTTGGGAAGATGTTGGAGGCGACTGTTAAGGATGTGACTTTGAGGTCCTTGCAGGCACAAGACAAAAATAATCCAGAGTCAGCGTTGCTTCCTCAAGGGAAAATCTTACCTGATAAATTTGTTGGAATGCATTAAAGAAATGATAAGCAGAGCAGACATAGGAGAATTGGTCGATTTTGTGTACTTGGATTTTTAGGCCTTTGACAAGGTGCCACACATGAGGCACCTTGTATTACAGGAAAAAGGCAGTGGTTGATTGGCAGGAGGAAATGAGTGGGAATACAGACAACCTTTTCTGGCTGGCTACCGGTTCTTAATCGAGTTCCACAGAGGTCTATGTTGGGAATGATTATTTTCATGTTGTGTGCCAATGACTTGGATGATGGAATTGATGGCTTTGTTGCAAAGTTTGCAGGAGCTGTAAAGATAGGTGCAAGGACAGATTGTTTTGGGGAAGTAGGGAGGCTACAGAAAGATCAGGAAAATGGGCAAGGAAATGGCAGATAGAATACTGTCTTGGGAGGTGCCTGATTATGCACTTTGCTAGAAGAAATGAAAGGATTGACTATTTTCTAAATGGAGAGAATGTACAACAAAATCTGAAGAGCAAATGGACTTGGGAGTCCTTGTGCAGGATTCCCTAAAGGTTAATTTATGGGTTGAGTCTGTGGTGAGGATGGCAAATACAATGTTGTAGTCGTGCGCAACGCGCTACTAAAGAAAATCACGGTTTCAGAGACAGCTGAACTCGAAAGCCTTTACTGATTCAAAGTCGCAAGCTTCAATCTCCCTTCCCAGGGGCACCTGCGACCCGCAGGGCGGACGTGACGTCTGACTGTCCCCAGAAGGTCCGACCCGAGCGTGTAGTTCCAAACGCTCTACCGCGTGTCTGCCCGCAGCTCCCGATGGCGGTCCGAGTCCCAACGTGTGCGGACCGCCACACCAACCCTCCCAGAAACATTCATCGGGGGAGTGCAGCCCCCAGTCTGTGTGGGTTTCCTGTGCGGCTGGCCTTGCCGGCACGGTGCGGTTGCTCACTGGTTCCTCAATGTACCAGTGCGCCAGTTTGAGGCAGTCCACTGTAAAAGTCTCTTCCCAGCCACCCACCTCCACGACACTCCTGGATCCGTTGTGCCGGATCAACTTGAAGGATCCCTTGTACGTCCGCTGTAGAGGTGACCTGTCCATGCTCCTGCGAATATAAACATACTCACAGCCTCGCAGGTCTTTAGGGGTGAAGGATGGCGTGGGACCATGCCTGGAAGTCGGGACCGGTGCCATGGTTCCTATCTTGACCCGCAACCTCATTAGCACTGCTGCTGGAGTGTTTTCCAAACCTTGGGCCTTTGGTACCAACTCGCCTGGGACCGTCAGGCGGGAGCCATAGACGAATTCCACCGTGGGGGTGCCCAGGTCCACCATGGGGGCTGTGCGGATGCCCATTAGGACCCAGGGAATCTCCACTGTCCAGTTGGGGCCCCTGTGGCATGCCATCAGGGCCAACTTGAGATGCCAAAGGAATCGCTCTACCAAACCGTTCGACTGGGGTTGGTAAGCTGTGGTGTGATGCAGACGGGACACCAGCAGCTGCGCCAGTGCTGTCCATAAACCAGGAGTGAACTGCACCCCTCTGTTGGAGGTGATGTCTGTTGGGAGGCCGAACCTGGCGATTAAGTTTGCAATGAGCGTCCTGGCGCAGGACTCAGTGGACGTGTCTGAGAGTGGTACAGCTTCCGGCCATCTGGTGAACCTGTCTACCATGGTAAAGATATACCTGGTGCCCCGTGAGACTGGCAGGGGACCGATGATGTGCAGGTGGATGTGCAGGAGCCTCCTGTGCGTCGGCTGGGACTGCTGGAGGGGAGCCTTCACTGGACTTTTGCAATCTGGCAGTGCACACAGGTCCTGGCCCAGTGTCCGTTTGCGGGAACCGTCCCAGACGAATCTGTCTGCTTCCAGCTTGAAGGACTCATGGATGGACAGGTGGGCCAGGTCATGCAGCGTGTCGAACACCGGGCGCCTCCATGCTGCTGGTACCATGGGTCGGGTTTTGTCGGTAGACACATCGCACAGGAGTCGATCCACTACCGGACCAATGGAGATGTCATCCAACTGGAACCCTTAAACGGTGGTGCGGTAAGCCGGGATCTCCGTGTCTGACTGTTGTGCTTCCGCCAGTGCTGCGTAGTCTATTCCTGAGGACTGTATGCCTACTGAGTGAAGGAAGGGGTGAGTCAGTGTGTCTGCAATGACATTGTTCTTCCCTGCGATGTGGTGGATGGCTATGGTGAATTCTGAAATAAAGGACAGGTGCCTCTGCTGCCAAGCCGACCATTGGTCCGATACCTTGGGCAGTGTGAAGGTTTGGTCCGTATACACGGTGAACTCCCTTCCCTCGAGGAAGTACCGGAAATGCCGGACAGCCAGGTAGAGTGCTAGTAACTCTCTGTCGAAAGCTCTGTACTTCAACTCTGGTGGCCGTAGGTGCCGGCTGAAGAAAGCGACTGGTCGCCACTGGCCCTCAATGAGCTGCTCCAGGACTCTGCCAACTGCCATGTCGGAAGCGTCGACTGTGAGTGCAGTGGGTACATCGACTCTCGGGTGCACTAGGAGGGCTGCCTTTGCCAGCACCTCCTTGGCCTGCTCCAACGCTTCCGTGGACTCCGCGTCCCATGCCACGTTTTTGGCCTTGTCGGTCAGCAGGCTGATCAACGGTCTCATGATGTGTGCCGCCGCGGGCATGAACCGATGATAAAAGTTGACCATCCTTACGAACTCCTGCAGGCCCTTGACCGTGCTGGGCTTGGGGAACTGGCGGATGGCCTGGACCTTGTCCAGTAGGGGAACTGCGCCATGTTGGTTGACTCTGTGGCCCAAGACGTCGATCTCCATCAGCCCGAACTGGCACTTCGCAAGATTGATTGCCAGTCCGTGGTCGCTCAGGCATTGGCAGAGCTGGTGGAAATGAGCCACATGCTCTTGGTGCGATCTGCTGGCCAGCAGGGTATCATCCAATTAAATGAAAACGAAATCCAGGCCGCATCCCACCGAGTCCATGAGCCTTTGGCAAGTTTGGGCTGCATTCTTGAGACCGAAAGGCATCCTCAGGAATACGAACTAGCCGAACGGGGTGATGAAGGCTGTCCTGGGCACAGTGTCGGGGTGCACTGAGATGTGATGGTATCCCCTGACCAGGTCGATTTTTGATAAGATGGTGCAGGTTCACCATGAAGTCCTGGAAGTGGGGTACCGGGTATCTATCGGTGGTTGTGGCGTCATTGAACCTTCAGTAGTCTCTGCAGGGCCTCCATCCTCCTTCGGACTTGGGCGCCACGTGCAGCGGGAATGCCCACGGGATGTCTAAGACAGGGTTAAGACAGGTTTGTATCAGTTAAAAGAAGACCTCTCGTTGCTACTGTCCTTGCCTCCCGGCAATCTAAACACCCCTACAGTGTAGGTATCCCTTCCGCTAAAAGTGAGTGAATCATTCAGAGAGCTGATCGCTGAGAGGAATTATATTTGTTTGTCGTTAAAGTTTGTCCAGATTTGGCTGAATGGAGCTAATGCGGAGTTCGGGGGTGTCACAGTGAATGAACCGAATAGCCGAATCCTCTACATTGTCCATCTGATCTCCAGCCACTGGTGGGCCCTCCTGCAAATCACAGCACAGTAGCGACCCCAGCTGCTGCCAGCGGTTCTCCTAGTTGGGCGGCGATGAGGAAGGGGCTGATCTCGTGTTTGTGTAAATCGAAGGAAGGTTGCAGTGAGAAAGGACCGGGTCCGAGCAAAACAGCTGGACAGTCTGGGCCGGGAATGTAGGATCAGTTAGTTTTGGTTCCCCAGGCTGTAAGAGTGGATCTGTTTACGTGTAAGGGTGTGGGGTAAATGGTGGGGAAGTTGTGGGGTGGAAGGAGGTTGGGGATGTGGGTTAATGGAGACTGTGTGACCCGGGAGAATGGGTCCTAGGGCAGATTAAGTCGTAAACAAGGGAGGATCTGGTCCATTGCATCAGACAGCTTTCAGGAAGCAACAAATCTCTCTTTATATTAATCACTGTCTAATCTTGCTGCTAACATTGTGTTTGTCACAGAGCCCAGAGTTTGGGAACATCTAGGTGGTATGAAGCAGATGGTGATGATGGAAGGCTGTTTATTGGAATCAAGGCCCATGCCTCATGGAGTTCCCCAGGGTTACACCCATTGCCGCTTGTCATCTATGTCAATAATCTGGTTGAGAAGGTGCAGGGTGTGGATAGTCAGTTTTCAGCAAATAATTGCAAACAATTACTTTTTTTGCAAGATAGTAAATATAAACACCCCTCTTTCCTTCTCCACACTCAGAAAAGACCAAAAACTACTTCAGAAGATGCAAGTTCTTCAAATGAGCAAACAGTGAGGAATTGTGAGTGACTTAAAAGATCTGGGATTCTGACAGTACATTAGCAGATCTGGAGTGGTTGCAACTGGGTCTGACAGAGGCAGACCTGGTACCTCTGGGCACATTCAGTCTCACTCCAACTATTTCCTACCTTTCTTTGTACAGATAAGTAATGTCTAAAGGACCAGTGTTTGAATAAATGAGACTCACCAAACTTTCTCTGACTGAATCACTGGAAACCCTGAGTGAGAAGAATTCTCTCCAGTTGATGATCTCAATTCTCGGGCAGGTTTATTTGTTGCTGTTCCCTCGACTTCAGTTGTGGTTTGCTTCCAGTTGTGGGTTTTTCTTCCAATAAATCTCCCACCGTAGGTCTAACTTTAACATAAAAGATACGGAAGCATGTTAACAATACAAAGGAGAACAAAATATTTCTGTGCATTGAAATCTAAACATTGAAGACAAATATAACAATCTCAGTGAACAAATCTGTAATTGTCCCTGACACGTCACAAAACTTGATATGGGATAGGAAGGAGTCATCGTTCAGTCACGGTGAGATATAAGATGCAGGAACAGAATTAGGTGATCCATCTGGTCTGCCCCACCACTCAACCATGGCTGATTTTTATTCCAACACCATATTCCTGCCTTCCACCTGTAACCCTGAAGTTACTTAGCAATCATGAGTATATAAATCTCTGTCATAAACATACCCAAATGGCAGCCTCAGCCACCCTCTGCGGCAACAAATTCCACAGATCAGCCATCCTTTGGATGAAGACATTTTTCTCATCTCAGTTTTAAAGGGAATCATCTTTATTCCGAGACAGTGCTGTCAGATCACAGACTCTCCATCTAATGTAAACATCCTCTCCATGTCCACTGTATCCAGGCTTTTCAGCATTCGGTAGGTATATGTTACCATACATCCCCCACCCACCCCCACCATCCTGCATCACCACCCATCCGGGGACTGTCAGTGCACGCCACGTGATCTTGCGTCACAAAGCGGAGGGCGAGGCAGAGCTGCGGCACAGAGCCTCACGTGATCTGTTGGCGGGACTTACATTGCAATTCTGCGGAAATAAACCGCCTGGACTCAAAGTTTGGATCGTTCAATGCAGATTCAGTGAACTCTGCACATTTTTAACGAGCCCAGATAACTGGAAAATAAATGAGTAATTGACCCCTCAGTTCAGGTCTCACGGCCAACATCGGATCTCCCTGCTCCGGATCGGTCTTAATACTCACCAATGGGAAAGTGATTTTCTGGGCCCGCAGACAGTGACCCCGACCCCCGGCTCCCTCATCCTTTACAGATCCCGCAGATGTCTTCTTCAGCACTGAGCAGAAATGTAGACACGGCCCACCCGGATACTGTGAGCATGCGCGAAGTGATTGATGCATCATCCGGAGGGCAGGGCCTCGGAAACAGACGCGCAGATGCTGCCCATCTGCGGTTAAATGTGAGGGGCAATCGGGATCACGTGACCGATGGGGTATCCCACGCCAGACAGAGACTGCAGCTACCCACCACTCTGTGAAGAAACAAACTTGCCGCTCACATCTCCCTTCACCTTAAATGTATTAGACATTTCAACGCCCAGGAAAAATATATCGTCTGTCCACTCCATCTATTCCTCTCGTAATCTTCTAAACGTCTATCCACTCTCACCCCAGCCTGCGCCGCTCTGGACAACACAACTTTGTCCAACATCTCGTTATAGCTCATGCCCTCTAATCCAGACAATATACTGGTAAACCTCTTATGCACCATCTCCAAACCGCTGACATCTTTCCGAGAATGGGGCGGCCAGAACTGTATGAAACACTCCAGGTGTGGTCTAACTAGTTTTATAAAACTGCATTACAAACTGTAATGTTTTACAAACGAACCAGCATCATCAGTGTTCACACTGGAATCTGGTCTTGATGTTAAAACCACTTCTTTATTAGTATCTACTTACAATATAGTAACTTACCAAAATAAAGGAAAGTTGACAGTGTTATGTGTATATATGTGTAAATATAACTCCCAAGCTATCGAGCCTGAGGGAACAAGCTTAGAGTCTTGAGATGGTAAAGTAGGAAAGTTCAGTAATTCACGGAATAAAGGATGGGAGAGAGATATTTGTAATCCAGGGTGAAACGCAGAGGAAAGGCCGTTACATCAAAATAACCGTCGTCGAATTTCTTATCCGTTGAATCCGTCCACATGCGAGTTGTCAGCGAAAGTGACCTGTCACAGGAATACCGTCTTCCACACAACATACCCAGACAAAGGTTAACTCAAGCGGTCCCCCAAGACATTCCAAAATCCACTCCTATGGATAATACAAAGTGACAGCCACACGCATTCGTTGTGGTTCCGTGAACCGATGATCAACCCACTCTTGTGGGCATAGGAGAGTTCGAAGCCTCAGCAGCGACAAACTGAAGCTATCAGCTTCTCCAGTCTCTTTCTCTCTTTAGACTGGCCGATCTCCTGTCTGCATATCGCTCTCTCTCTTATGGTTAAGTCCACAGTTAGCGCCGGCAGCCTGTGACCGACGTCATAGTCCCGCCTCCTCACTCCGGCACTCTTAAAGTAACAGTCACAGTACGACCGCAGGCTCGTAACGACTGCAACACAACTTCCCGACTTTTGAACTCAGTGCTTCAGCTAACAAAGACAACCATGCCATTTGCCTTCTTAACCACCCGATCAAGCTGTGCAGTCTCTTTCAGGGAGCGAAGAACTTGGAGTCTAAGATCCCTCTGATCATTAACACTGTTCAGGGTTTTGCATTTAATAGTGTACTATCTCATACCTTCGACCTGCCGAGCTGCCAAGATGATCATCACTAATCAAATCTCACCGAGATTTCTCAGGTCCTGTTGAATTTGTTGCCAAGGACACAAGTACGGGAAGGTACAGGTACAGTACAGAGAAACATTGGCTTGTGGCAGCATCACAGGCAAGTACATTCAGATAACACACCGAACACAAATTATACGATTCTCTGGCAGTAACAATCTATAAATATGTTTATGTCATTAACAATACATAAAATACATTGTGTCATGATTAATATTAAAATGTGCATTTTGTGTCAATAACAGTCTTGGAAATGTTGAATTTGGTCCTTGCATCCATTCCGCCTGTAATCCACAACCAGCTCCTTTGTTTTTGTCACAATGATGGAGGGGTTGTTTTCTGACACCACTGTGTCGGGTTGATGACTGTAGGCTGTCTCGTTATTATTTGAGATTGGGCCAGTCAGTGTGGTGTCGTCACTAAATTTAATTAGCAGATTGAAGCTGTGGGTGATGACACAGTCATGGGTGCACAGAAAGTAAAGGAGGAGGCCAAGGAGACAACCCTATAGGGTATGTGTGCTGAGGGTCCGAGAGACAGAGGTGAGAGAGCCTTCTTTTACCACCTGCCAGCGATCAGACAGGAAGTCCAGGATCCAGCTACACAAGGCAAGGTGAAGGGCGAGGTCACTGAACTTCTTGTCGATAGGTCAGGCCTACGTATGGCTACTGCTTTGCCCATGACTGCAAGGAACTGCAGAGAACTTTGGAGAACAGAGAAAATCAGAGAAACAAGCCTACCCTCCATGGATTCTTCCTACACTTCCCCTGCCTTGGAAAAGCAGGCCACGTACTCAAAGATCCCCACAACCTGGACATTCTTGCTGCAAACCCACTCGCCCCATCAGGGAAGAGATAAAAAATCCTTAAAGCGCGTACCACTCAGCTCAAGGACGGCTTCCTGTCTGTGGTTATAAGCCAAATTATTGATAAAAAGTACCCGACCTCACAATGTAACTCGACGTGATCCCTGCACCATATGTCTATCTGCACTGCACTTTCTCTGCAGCATAATGCTTTGTTACAGTTATTGTTTTGTCGTATATCAGCTCAATGTACTGTTGTAATATATTGATCTGTGTGGATCTTACATCAGGCAATATTTTCACTGTAGGTCAGTACGTGATAAGAATAAACAAATTCTCCATTTTAATTGTGTGGAAATATTAGACAGACTGAGCTTCTGCTTTGAAACCTCAGAAGGAAATTTAACTGAACTGTTGTCATTTCTGAGGAATGCAAATAAATCGAAAAGGCTTCAATCTCGCATTACGATCTACGGTAACTGGGATTAGGTGACCGGTGGTGGGTCTCTCATATCAATATCAGAATCAGGTTTAATAGCACTGGCATATCTCATGAAATCTATTGTCTCTGCGGCAGCAGTAGAACCTAATTCATAACAATAGATTTTAACAACCATGAATTACAATAGTATAAATATTAAATAGTTAAATCATACAAGTAGTGCAAAAATAAAAACTGTAATAAACTCTTTTAATTGTGTGGAAATTCTCGAGCAAAGCTTAACTAAAATCCACACATTTATGAGAAGCTCAGAAAAATTGGAAAGGTTAAATTCTCATATAAATGGGTTATATACCTAGAAATATTAGCTGTGCTTTGGCAGGGCGAAACAGTGGAATAGACCATAAGACCATAATATATTGGAGCAAAATTAGGCCATTCGGCCCATCGAGTCGGTTCCGCCATTCATCCAGTCATCCCCACTCCCCTGCCTTCAACACATACCCTTTGACGTGCCAGCTAATCAAGAACCTATCTCTCTCTGCCTTAAGTACAGCCAATGACCTGGCCTCTACTGCCGCTCATGGCAACTGTTTCCACAGACAGAGATTTTTTTTTACTTAGGTGGAGTTTGTATCTGTATCTATGCTTTTCTTGGGGCTTGCGTCAATTGATATCGACTTGTTTCTGGGCTTTGAGTTTGGGTGGGACTTCTTTTCTTTTTTTTTCCCCATTACGGAATCCCGGAGCAATTATTTTTCTTGTGTTCATCTCTGCCATTTTTGACTACATTATCCTGACATGCATCTAACTATTGTTTTTAGATGCAAAGTTCCATGATGATATCTAAATAGCTAAATGTTTTAACTTGGAATGTTCGCCATTGGAATCATCATATTAAGCGTAAGAAAACACTTAAAGTTATTAATCGATTCCAGCCTGATATAATCTTTGCTCAAGAGATGCATATAAGGTTATGTGATAAAAACCATTTTTTAAAATTTTGGTAGGATCCTCAGTTTCACGCAAATTCCCAGAGTAAAACTAGAAGTGTTTCTATTTTTATTGATTCTAATATTCCTTTTCATCAGAAGGATATTGTAGCTGATATTAATGGTAGATTTTTGTTTGTTATAGGAAAATGTTTTTGGTTAATATTTATGGACCAAATGTTGATGATCCTTCATTTTTTAAAACTGTTTTTGCTCTATTACCCGATTTAAATGAATATATGTTATTAATGGGTGGTGATATTAATACCTGTCTAAATCCTTTAATGGATAAGTCATCATCCAAATATTAACTTCCTAATCCTTCTGCATCACTTATTAACTCCTTTTTAATTGATTACGGTTTAATTGAGGTCCGGAAGCATATGCACCCTAGTAATAGAGAATACTCCTTTTTTCACATTATTCTCCTGAACTCCAGGGAACACAGCCCAAGAGCTGCCAGAAGTTCCTCATATCGTAAACCTTTCATTGCTGGAATCATTCTCGTGAATCTTCTCTGAACCCTCTCCAATGTCAGTATATCATTTCTAAAATAAGGATCACAAAACTGCACACATTAGTCTGTGTGATCTTACGAGTGCCTTATACAGCCTCACCATCACATCCCTGCTCTTATATTCTATATCTCTAGAAATTAATGCCAACACTGCATTCGCCTTCTTCACCACTGACTCAACATGGAAGTTAACATTTAGGGTATCCTGCATAAGGACTCCCAAATCTATTTGCATCACTGCATTTTGAGTTCCCTCCCCATCTAAATAATAGACTGCCTGTTTATTTCTTCCACCAAAGCACATGACCATACACTTTCCAACATTGCATTTCATTTGCCACTTCTTTGCCCATTCCCCTAAACTATCTAAATCTCTCTGCAGGCTCTTTGTTTCCACAAAACTACCCGCTCCGCCACCTATCCTTGTATCATTGGCAAATTTAGCCACAAATCCACTAATAACATAGTCCAAATCATTGACATATATCGTACATTTTTTAATTCAACCATTTCTTAATTTAACCCATAGAGATTCTACCCCTACCAATCCTATGTCACCTCTTTCTAATGATTTAATATTATTTCTTGTACCCAGTGCCACACCACTTCCTGTGCCTACTAACCTATCTTTCTGGTACACCTTATATCCTTGGACGTTCAGCTTCCAATGGCAGCCATTCTTTAGCCAAGTTTCAAGCTGAATTTCAAGATCATCCATTTTATTCCTTATGCTGCGTGCATTTAAATACAACACTCTCAGTCCAGCATTTGTTGCTTTCTGTTTTAATTGCACCACGACTCCATTGCCCTGTAACTCATGTCTCTGGCTTTGATTAAGCTGTATCTCCTGCCCGTTCTTTCTCTAATCTCTGTTGCATGCTATCTTTGATTTATTTCTGTTTCCCCCTCCCTCAGCCCAATCTCCCCGGTTCGCATCTCCCTGCCAAATTAGTTAAAACCTTCACTAAAAGCTTTATTAAATGTGCCCGCTGGGATATTGGACCACTTTAGGTTCAAGTGTAACCCGACCCTTTTATACCTATCTTAACTCTCCCGGAAGAGGCCCCAGTGATCCAGAAATCTGAAGCCCTGTCTCTGTACACAGGTCTCCCAGCCACACATTAATAAGCCTGATCATGCTATTCTTTCATCGCTAGCACGTGGCACAGGCAGCAATCCTGAGATTACTACCCCAGAGGTCCACAGGGGTCTGTGTTGGTAACGTTTCTTTTTACGTTCTATGTCAATGCATCGGATGACAGTATTGATGGGCTTGTGGCCAAATTTCCCAATGAAGTCGAATATTGAAAGGACTGGACAAAGAGGTCGTGGATGGCTATAGTATCTGGTTATCACAATGCCATAAATACGACTTAAATATACGAACGATAGGCTTGCTCAGCGGCTTGAGATTCTAAATTGGAGAATGGTGCTTTATTCACAAAATCCGCATAGCCCACAGTGACTGTGTAATGAAGCACGCCAGCGCAGCCCCACAGTGCACTATGTACTGATTGCAAAGCTACGAAATTGCATGTGAATAGCCTCCCCTCCCCCAACTCCACTCTTTCTGCGTCACCAGCAGACTGGGACATCTCACATTTCGCTACCTCCGCCAGGACATTAAACAGTGAACAACTGTGGTCAGGGACTGAACACTGGGGTACTCCAAAAGTTACCTCCTTCCAGTCTGAAAACGACCCACTCATCCAGCCACACACTACCGGCAGTGCATCGATCTCCAACGAAAAACCTAATCACTTACTCCCGATGTTCAATACCATTGCTGACTCTGAGCTTACCTCCGACAGATCCCGGGAGGGACATGATAATCAGAAAGTCTCCAGTCGCAGCCGTGTAAATAAAATGTGATCTTGGTAGGTGTGGCGCATGCTCAGAATGCGAAGGAAACAGACAAACTGAGCCAAGTCACAGACTGATGAAGGGGAGGAATGATGCATTCTGATACAGAGAGGGAAGCAGAGAGTTTGATGTTGTGCCTGATGTCGGAACTGTAGCCAGTTAGAAGATGAAGTCCTGTTCCTCCAAATTGTTTTGAGCTCTGACAGTGTTTTTATCAGAAGGCACCACGGAGACAAAAATTATCTGAGTTGAAATGTTGTCCTTCACCCACTGACGTACTTTGTAAGCCTTTAACAGTGCAGAATTGTCAAAAGGTTTATGTATGAGAATCACAAACACAACATCACGTTAGTTCCGTTGTATTTGTCAGTTTACCAATGCTTGAAAGCCGCCTTTCGTTGAATGTGTAGGTGGAGATGCTGGAGAAGACAGCGACCCACTCGCTACAAGGAGAGCACGATCACATGTCGATGTCCGTGATCTGATTCGATACATTGCCATGGAGTTGATAGCAGTGAGATTTCATTTTGTGAGGGATTCAGTCGCACTGGGAAGCAGTCGTTCTCCTGATCCGTGTGTGCGAAGAGACTCATTCAGTTAACCCAGCTTGTGATGCTCCGGTGAGTTCACAACAAGTAGAGGACACATTAGTGTCCAGAGTGAGCAAAGACTTTTACTCAATCATCCCAGCTGCTGCAACACCAGCAATTTCACATCAGGGAGGAAGTTGAAATCAGCTTCGTGTTAAATGGTTAACCATCACAGTGACTGAGGCAGCTGCAGGTTCATGAGGGACTGCTACTGTCAGAATCTGCAGTTCTTGCGGCTGCTCATCGCACCCAGGACTGAACCCTGGTCACTGAGCATTGAAGGAGTCCATTCTGCTGATGTTCGCCTGAAATTAGACTGGTGTTTAATATTGTGGATCTGTGAAAGATAAATCAGTTCTGTGTCAGGTCCCGTGTCTCAGGTACTTCCTGTCTCTGCCACACTCATGATGACCACTAGAGGCCACTCGGCCCATCTGGTCCCTGCCCATGTTTCTGTTCCATATCAGTATATCAAAATCTCTCCCTGCCGTTCCCCTCTCACTCTCCCTGTGATTACAGGTTGCAACTAGTCACCACTCTGTCAGAGAAGAAATTTCTCTTTAATTTCATAGAAGCATATAAATCTAGAACACATTACATGCCCTTCGGCCCACAATGTTGTGCCAACCATGTAACCTACTCTAGAAACTGCCTAGGATTACCCTACTGCATAGCTGTCTATTGTTCTGGGCTCCATGTACCAATCTAAGAATCTCTTAGAATACCCTATTGTATTCGCCTGCACCATCATCACCAGTAGTGCATTCCGCACACACACCATTCTTTGTGTAAAAAGCTTGCTCTGACATTTCCCTTGCAACTACTTCCAAGCAACTTAAAACCATGCCCCCTCATGTTAGCCATTTCCATCCTGGGGAAAAGCCTGTGGCTTTCCATATGATCAATGTCCTTCATCATTTTATCTACCTGCATGAACTCCCTGCATGAGTTTCTCTTGGCTGAATAAGACGATGAGCTCACTGTAGCTTTGACGTTCTACAGGGCTCGGGATTAAGGTGGCGAAACCCCTTCTTCCCTGCACTTTTCAATGTTTTGTGCCACTTTCACTAATTTCAAAGGACTGTGCCTCAGACAGATGGGCTATTGCAATGCACTTCTAAAGTTTGGCAGCAGATTAGTGAGTGAATCTTCGATGGAACAGAGTCAGAAACCAACGGGTTGCCAGCCTGAGTCAGGGCTTTGGTGCTGAGAGAGATGGGGTCTGGAGTTTACGACGGGGAGAAGGAAGAGGAACCAGACCAGCAGGATGTGGCTACAAATGAAAGATCAGAAAAATTTTGAAACTGCTTGATCGAAAACAAACAGGTGGTAAATTTCTGCAAATTACTGGTGGAAATCAACAGATGAGGCAGCAAATATGGAGTGGAATAAATAGCAAAGTTTAGGCCGAGCCCGTTCAGCATGTCTGGACTGTTACTCTTCTGCTTAATTGCTGACTGAACTGCAGAGTTCCTCCAACATTTTGTGTGAGTGCGTCTCTGTATTTCCAGCAACTGCAGAATCTCTTGTGTTTCATATCTGCATTTGTAAGAAGGTTCTACTTCGGCATTAAACACGCAGAAAGCTTGCTGATATTAATTGTATTGTTTATGGGAGCTGCTTTCTGCGTTAAAAGAGCTGCTGAGTTTTCTACACAAAAAAAATCTGAGCTCTGGACATTGAACTGGTACTTGCAGAAACACTTAATGGCTCCGTGATTTCCCAGAAAGCTCTGCGTAACAATTTTCGTCCTCGCTGAAGCTCCGAACGAATGCGCAGGCGTCAGGGTGGCGGAAGTTCTGGAATGTTGCGCATGCGCGCAGTACACAAAGGCCTCAGAAGGATCGTAGAAGGTAAGAGAACAGCTCCGGCTCGGAGATTTCAACACCGAGTAAAGGACAATTGCTTTGGACTGCAAACACCATTGCATGCAATCCTGGGACAGTCCTGCTCTCTACCCTCTCTCTCAGCCCCACGATCTGCACACGGGCTCCGGGGATCTTCCGGCTGATGAGGGAATGGGAACCAACAGAGCTGAGCTCCAGCTATCTAAACGCAAGGATTAGGAACTCGGAGAACGGGAACAAAATCTTTTACTTAACAAAATCTGTAAAGAAAATCAGTTTTGTTCTACTTCCAGCCACAAACAAGAGAAAATCTGCAGATGTTGAAAATGCCAAGCAACACGCACAAATTACACTCACAAAATGCTGGTGGAATGCAGCAGGCCAGGCAGCATCTATGGGAAGAAGTACAGTCGACGTTTCGGGCCGAGACCCTTCGTCAGGAATAACTAAAAGAAAAGATAGTAAGAAATTTGAAAGTGGGAGGGGGAGGGGACGGGGAAATCTGCAATGGTAAGAGAAGACAGGAGGGGAGGGATGAAGCTAAGAGCTGGAAAAGTAATTGGCAACAGGGATACGGAGCTGGAGAAGGGAAAGCATCATGGGACGAGAGGCCTGGGGAGAAAGAAACGGGGAGGGAAGCACCAGAGGGAGATGGAAAACAGACAGAGTGATGGGCAGAGAGAGAGAGAGAGAGAGAGAGAAAAGGGAGGGGCGGGAAATAAATAGATCAGGGATGGGGTAAGGAGAGGAGGGGCATTGACGGAAGTTAGAGAAATCAATGTTCATGCCAACAAACTGGAGGCTACCCAGACGGAGTATAAGGTGTTGTTCCTCCAACCTGAGTGTTGCTTCATCTTGGCAGTAGAGGATGCCTTGGATAGACATATCAGAATGGGAATGGGACATGGAATTAAAGTGTGTGGCCACTGGGAGATTCTGCTTTCTCTGATGGACAGAGCGTAGGTGTTCAGTGAAACAGTCTCCCAGTCAGCCATACTCAGGTTGCAGGAAAAACAACTTATATTCCGTCTGGGTAGCCTCCAACTTTGTGGCATGAATATTGATTTCCCTAACTTCCGTTAATGCCCCTCCTCTCCTTCTTACACCATCCCTTATTTATTTATCACCTTTCCAGCTCTTAGCTTCATCCCTCCCCTCCTGTCTTCTATCCTTTCAGATATCACCCTCCCCTTCCCACTTTCAAATCTCTTACCATCTTTTCTTTCAGTTAGTCCTGACGAGGGGTCTCGGCCTGAAACATCGACAGTGCTTCTCCCTATAGATGCCGCCTGGCCTGCTGCGTTCTAGCAGCATTTTGTGTGTGTTGCTTGAATTTCCAGCATCTGCAGATTTCCTCGTGTTTGAGATTTTAAACACACACAAATTGATGGAGGAACTCAGCATTAGTACTCTTTTCCATAGATGCTGCCTGGCCTGCTGTGTTCCTCCAGCATTTTGTGTGTGTTGCTTGTTCTATCCCCTCTTGTTCTGGACCTTTCTACCCTTGAGAACATGTTTTGACCCATTCTCTCTGGGTACATAATGATATCAGACACCTTTGCCCTGGGCAACAAGTAGCTTTCACATCACAAATATGCCAGACTCCAATGGGACAAACTGCTGCCCTTCCCTTCCTATTCATTGGCATTGCCACCACTGGGTTCACCACCGTCAGTCACCTGGGGGAGGGTTCAGGCAAAATATTTATGTCCAATACAGAAACTGGTGTTACCTGTGTGTATTGTGGCGATGCAAAAGTTGCTGAAGAATTTTTACAAGTGAGAAGAAATGGAGTGATACTCGGAAATCTGACTTTTTTTAAAGCGTCATTTAGCAAGCAAATCAGATATGGATGGTGTGCAAAAGCTGGAGTGAGCAAATCCTTCTTAACCCTCTACAGGCCTGCGACATAGGCTGTGCGAGAGTGCAGATGAACTCGATCAAAGTTCTTACTGATAGTGATTTGCTAGCTGTTAAAATAAATACCTCTCTATTTAAAATTCAGTGTGCACATGTTGTTGTCACTGGGTAAAACTTGCACAGCACAAGATTTTGCAGCACACTGGTCATTACAAATTAGACAGGGCATTGGTAGGAAGGTGGGGAGACTTTCAGTCTCCTTGATGTCCTCATGTATAAGATGTGCATCCAGCTGCAGCTTGTAACCTTGCACGCTAGGGAGTTGCTGGAAATGGATGAATTCCAGATCATCTGGGAGTCGAAGTGGGTGACCGATATGACATGAAGAGAGATGAGTTGCACTGAGAGTTAGGAAGGGGAACGAGGTTAAATAGCCATCACAGAGTACTCTAGTGGCCATCCCACACAACAACAGGCTGTTAGAAACTGTTGGGGGGGGATTATCGAGCAGAGGAAAGTCAAATGGGTGATAGGGGATTGGTTAGTTAGGTATTAAAACTAGCAGAGGTCTAATATCCTAGTGGTAAAGCTTGCTAGTGCTAGAGTGTGGTGGGAAGGGGGGGGTGGGGGTGGGTGGTTAAACTAAAGTTGCAGGGGGGATTGGAGTCAGAATGCCAGAACAGATAGTGGAGAGGGTGAATTGAAATTACTTATATCCTTCATGTACATGAGGAATAGAAATCTTTATGTTACATCTCCATCTAAATGTGCAATTTATAGTAACTTGTAATAAATAGTTTGTAAATAGGACAGTCATAACAGAAATACAATTTTATCAGCATGAATTAATCAGTCTGTTGACCTGGTGGAAGATGATGTCCAGAAGCCTGTTGAGCCTGGCTTTTATGCTGTGGTACCATTTCCCAGATGGTAGCAGTAATTTCTGTCACCAGCCCTGGATCATTTCCTAATAGCTTATTGCACATTTCTATTTTGGGAATTCAACACGCTGGTTAAGGGCTCATATGACAAACTCTACCCCAGCTAGTCCTTTTACAGTATGGGAGACCCAGTCAATATTGGGAAAGTTAAAATCACTTACTCTGTCCACACCAATCTCTGCAAAGTCCTGCGATTGAGGGAAGTGCAGCTTCTATACCAGGTAGTGGTGCAGCCAGTCAGGATGCTCTCTATTGTGCCCCTGTAGAAAGTTCTTAGGATTTGGGGACCCATGCCAAACTTCCTCAACTGTGTGAGGTGAAAGAGGCACGCAGCCACATACCACACAGCCACATACCACACAGCCGTTATGTACAGACTACATGAGATCCTCGATGATGTTTATGTGGAGGAACTTAAAGCTGTTCACTCTCTCAACCCCAGATCCATTGATGACAATAGAGGTTAGCCTGTCAACATTCCTTCTGTAGTCCATAACCAGTTCCCTTGTTTTTGTGACATTGAGGGAGAGGTTGCTTTCTTGATGCCCAGACAGATGTTGTTCAGAAAAAGTCAGCAATCAAAATGTTGAGCATGGTGCGATGAATGTGCTGAGCTGTGTATATCACAATGCAGGAAGCATGATAGGAAAACCAGATGAGCTCAGGGCATGGAATCATGATACTGTCGTCATCACTAAGACTTGGCTGCACCCAACAGTCTGAGGGATTTAGAGGAACAAATTTGTAGAGATTGCAAACTATGCCAAGAAACAAATGTTGATATAGTAAGTGATTTTAACTTTCCCAATATTGACTGGGTCTCCCATACTGTAAAAGGACTAGCTGGGGTAGAGTTTGTCATATGAGCCCTTAACCAGCGTGTTGAATTCCCAACATAGAAATGTGCAATAAGCTATTAGGAAATGATCCAGGGCTGGTGACAGAAATTACTGTATGGGAACACTTTGTATCTAGTGACCATAATGCCATGAGATTCCAAGTAAATATGGAAAAAGAGACGTCTGAAACACAGTTTGAGATTCTAAATTGGAGACGTCAATTTTGATGGTATCAGAAAGATCTGAGAAGTGCAAACTGGGACAGGCTGTTTTCTAGCAAAGGAGTAATTGGTAAATGGGTGTCCTTCAGCAGTGAAATTTTGAGGGTATAGAGATTGTATGAGCCCGCCAAATTAATAGTTGAAAGGTAACTGGTGCAGGGAACCTTGGTTTTCAAGAGATATTGAGGCCAGGGATATTTTGTTCCTCTACATGCCTCAGACTGTTGGGTGCAACCAAGACTCATTAATGACTACAAATCATAATTCAATGCCCTGAGCATATCTGATTTTTTTTTTAGTTGTCTTCTGTTGGTTTCTAAAAGCTTCCCAGTAGCTTTTGCTTTTTTGTTTGGCTTCCCTTTGGCTTTTATGTTCACTTTGGCTTCTCATTTCAGCCACAGTTGTGTCCTCCTGTCTTTCCAATGCTTCCACTTCTTTGGGATGTATTGATCTCTCAGCTCCCGAATTGCTCCCAGAAACTCCAGCCATTGTTGCTACATCATCATTCCTACCAGTCTCCCCTTCCAATCAAGTTTGACCAGCTTCTCTGACATAGGGGTATGGAGAGGTTCAGTACTGAAATAGGCCATTCGTCCCATCCAGACAATGCCAAAAGTATTTAATCTCTCTAATGCAACTAGTTTGTACATAGGACAGTCAAGATAACATAGAAATGCAATTGTATCAGCATAAATTAATCAGTCTGATAGCCTGCTGGAAGATGATGTCCCGGAGACTGTTGGTCCTTTTGCTGTGGTACGGTTTCCTGGATGGTAGCAGCAGGAACACTTTGTGGTTGTGGTGAATTGGGTCTCCAATATCCTTTGGGCCTTTTTTACATACCTGTCTCTGTAAATGTCCCGAACAGTGGAAAGTTCACATCTACAGACGTGCTGGGCTGTCCGTACCACTCTCTGCAGAGTCCTGCGATTGAGGGAAGTACAGTTTCCATACCATGCAGTGATGCAGCCAGTCAGGATGCTCTCAGTGGTGCCCCTGTAGAAAGCTCTTAGGATTTGGGACCCATACCAAACTTCTTCAACTGTCTGAGGTGAAAGAGGAGCACAGCCACATACCACACAGCCGGTATGTACAGACTACATGAGATCCTCGGTGATGTTTATGCCGAGGAACTTAAAGCTGTTCACTCTCTCATCCCCAGATCCATTGATGTCAATAGGGACATCCCTATCTCCATTCCTTCTGTAGTCCACAACCTGTTCCCTTGTCTTTGTGACATTGAAGGGAGAGGTTGCTTTCTTGACGCCCAGACAGATCTTGTTCAGACAAAGTCAGCAATCAAAATGTTGAGCATGGTGCGATGAATGTGCTGAGCTGTGTATATCACAATGCAAGAGGCATCATAGGAAAACCAGATGAGCTCAGGGCATGGAATCAAGATGTTGTAGCCAATACTGGGACTTGCTTGCACCCACCAGACAGAGTGATTTAGAGGAAAAAATTTGTAGAGAGATTGCAATCCATGCCAAGAAACAAATGTTGATATAGTAAGTGATTTTAACTTTCCAAATATTGACTGGGTCTCCCGTGCTGTAAAAAGACTAGCTGGGGTGGAGTTTGTCAAATGTGTCCTTAATTAGCATGTAGAATTTCCAACATAGGAGTGTGCAATAGGCTATTAGAAATGATCCAGGGCTAGTGACAGAAATTACTGTATGGGAACACTTTGAATCTAGTGATCATAATGCAATGAGATTCCAAGGAAATATGAAAAAAAAGGTCTGGAACACAGGTTGAGATTCTAAATTGGAGAAAGGTCAATTTTGATGGTATCAGAAAGGATCTGAGAAGTGTGGTTTGGGACAGGCTGTTTTCTGGCAAAGATGTACCGTAGATTCCGGACTACAGAGCGCACCTGATTAAAAGCCGCTGGCTCTAATTTTAGAAATAAAATCAATTTTTTACTTGTAAAGGCCGCACCGGATTTTAGGCCGCACCGGATTTTCGGCCGCAGGTGTCCCACGTTGTAATATGAGATATTTACACAGAAAGATATTACATGTGAGGATTTTTTAACTTTTAATTAAATCCATATGGTAACAAAAACAAATACATATTGCAAATGCTTTTTTTTCGAACCGTGCCCGTAACGCGGCTACTTTTAAATATACGTTGCGTATACTTCTTTACTGAACAACATTCCAATATCTCCTAACGACTGGTAAAAAATATATATACTGCAGCCTACCAGGAAAAGTTATTGATCGCCTTTAACTTAAAAGCAGCGTTTTGGCTCCGCTGCTCCCCCCGTCCTTTCCGTTTATCGCAAACTGGTATCCCACAAGACGCGGCAAAACAGGGTGTGACGTCATAGCATCCCGCGATGTAGTACAGAAAACAAATATAGTTAAAACTCTTCTAACTTTAACTAGAAAATGAATTACTAAGCGAAAATATTATAAACTAAATAACTGCCATAAAGGCAGCACAAGGCTTTTCTTCGAGTGTTTTCCATGTTGATGAGGGTGAGTACAAATGACTGATATACAATAATTTAATTGTGAAAGTGCGCTTGATTTATCGTACAATTTCATTGGACCTCTGTGAACTACTCATCAATTTTATTGGTCTACTGTTACGAGGCAAAATGTTTACGAGGCGGCATGAAAAAAAATAATGCATTAGCCGCTCCGTTTTAAAGGCCGCAAAGTTCAAAGCAGTTCAAAACGTGGGAAAAAAGTAGCGGCTTAAAATCCGGAATCTACGGTACTTGGTAAGTGGAAGGACTTCAGAAGTGAAATTGTGAAGGTGTAGAGTTTGTATGTGCCTGCCAAAATAAAAGTTGAAAGGTAACTGGTGTAGGGAACCTCGGTTTTCAAGAGATATTGAGGCCCAGGATATTTTGTTCCTCAAAATCCCTCAGTCTGTTGGGTGCAACCAAGACTCATTAATGACTACAAATCATAATTCAATGCCCTGAGCATATCTGATTTTTATTTTTTAGTTCTCTTCTGTTTGTTTCTAAAAGCTTTCCAATAGTTTTTGTTCTATTATTTGCGCTCTCTTTGCCTTTTATGTTGAATTTGGCTTCTCATCTCAGCCACGGTTGTGTCCTCCTGCCTTTCCAATGTTTCTACTTCTTTGGGATGTATCGATCACTCAGCTCCCGAATTGCTCCCAGAATCTCCAGCCATTGCTGCTGCATCGTCATTTCTACCAGTCTCCCCTTCCAATCAAGTTTGGCCAGCTTCTCTGACATAGGGACATGGAGAAGTTCCGTGAAACAGGCCATTCGACTCATCTAGACAATCCGACAATATTTAAACTCTCTAATGCCACATCCTGCACTGAGGCCACTGCCCTCCATACTCCTACCATCCAGGTACCTATCCAAGCTTCTCTTAAATGGTGAACTTGAGCTGGTATAAACCACTTGTGCTGGCAACTCAACCCACACTCTCATGACCATTTCATTAAAGAGCTTTTCCACATGTTCCCATTAAATTTTTACCCTCCCCAGTTACCCATGACCTCTGGTTGTCATCCCACCCAACCTGAGTGGAAAAAGCTGTTTGCATTTACCCTATCTATACCCTCATAATTGTGTATACTTCTAACAAAGCAATGTTTAATTTCCTTGTTTATGTTTAGAGTCTTTTTTTAGGTTGTATAAGATGATGACAGGCATTGATCATGTCTATAGCCAGAGGCTTTTCCCAGGGCTGAAATGGTTAACACGAGGGGGCACATTTCTAAGGTGCTTGAAAATATGTACCAAGGGGATGTGTGGGATAAGTTTTTTCACACAGAGACTGGTGGATGCGTGGAATGCTCTGCCAGCAATGGTGGTAGAGGCAGATAAAATAGGTTCTTTTAACAGCCTCTTAGATGGGTACATGGAGCTTAGAAAAATAGAGGGCTATGTGTTAGGGAAATTCTTGGCAGTTTCTAGAGTAGGTTACATGGTGGGCAAAACTTTGTGTCCTGAAGGGTCTGTAATATCTTGTAGATTTCAGTGTTCTATGTTAAACAGCGAAACAACATTGGCTGTTCTCCAATCCTCTGATACCTTGTCTTGTCACCAAGGATGATTTAATTGTCTCTGCTAGGGCCCCGACAATTTCTGTGCTTGCCTACTGTAGGGTCCGAGGGAAGCACCTTGTCATGCCCTGGAGATTTGTCCACCCTAATCTGCCTCAGGATAGCAAACATCTCCTCTTCTTTAATCTGTACAGGGTCCACGGTTTTAATGCCACTTTTCCACAGTCCCATAGAACCATCATCATCATCAAATAATGATGACAAAAAATATTTCAGCTCTCCCCCATCTGCTTTGGTTCCACATGTGGATTGCCATTCTGGTCTTCCAGAGGACCAACTTTATGCCTTGCAATTCTTTTGCTCTTAATCTATCTCTAGAATCCACGAGGATTATCCTTCATCTTTTCTGCGAGGGCAATCTCATGCCTTCTTTTAGCCATCCTGATGTATTTCTTATTTGTTCTCATGCATGTGTTATCTTCCATAGGAACCTCCCTACCTATCCCTGTTATGCGACAGGGTGCTTCACCAGGGTCTCAATATCTCTTTAAAACCAGTTTCTATCTTTTCTGACAAGCACATACCCATTTTGTACTATGAAAATTTTGCTTTGAAGGCCTCCCATTTACCAAGCACACCTTTGCCATAAAGCAACCTGTCCCAGTCCACATTCGCCAGATCCTAGTGTTATAATTCCAGGTGTTGTTCCATGCCCTGAATACATCCACCTTTCCTATGATGCTCCTTGTATTGAAGTATACAGGGCTCAGCATAGTCACTGTACCAGGCTCAACTTTTTCATTCCTGACTTTGTCTGAGGTCTGAACAACATCTGTCTCCACAACCCCTCCACTATCTGTTCTGTTATTTAAGCTCCCGTTCCCTCTGCAAATTTAGTTTAAACACCCCCTACCCCCACCTCCCACCATGCAGCTCTATCACCCCTTCGACTTCCATCTCCCAGATCAAAATAAAGTAGGTGCATACCAGGTACAGACCAATAGGAACAAATGGGGTACTTATGAAGTACAGGAAATTCAAGTGAACATTTATAAAATAAATAAAAGAAGGCATGAGGTTGCCCCAGCAGACAAGGTGAAGGTGAATCCTCAGGGACTCTGCAGATATGTTAAGAGCAAAATGATTGCACGGGGAAAATTAATCCTCTGGAAGATCAGAATGGTAATCCATATGAGGAGACAACAGAGCTGGGGGAGATTTTAAATAATATTCTTGCATCTGTATTTACAAAGGAGACAGTCACAGAGCCTATAGAAGTGAGGCAAAGCAGCATCAACTTCATGGACCCTGTACAGATTACAGAGGTGGAGGAGTTTGCTGTCTGAAGGCAAATTACCATGGATAAATCCCCAGGGCCTGACAAGTTGTTTCTTGGGACTCTGCGGAAGACAAGTGCAGAAATTGTCAGGGCCCAGGCACAAATATTGAAATCATCCTTATTGACAGGTGAGGGACTGGAGGATTGGAAAACAACCAATATTGTTCCGCTTTTCAAGAAAGTCTCTAAAAATAAACTAAGAAATTGTATGTTGGTGAGCTTGACATCAGTAGTGGGAAAGTTATTGGAACATGTGCACGAACCAGGTATATAAGTATTTGAATAGATGTGGACTGATCGAGGATAGACAGCCTGGCTTTGTGCATGGTGGGTCATGTCTAACCAATCTTATAGAGTCTCTTGAGGATGTTATCAGGAAAGTGGATGAGGGTAAGACAGTGGGTGTTGACTACATGGACTTCAGCAAGGCACTTGACAAAGTCTCGTATGGGAGGTTGGTCAAGAAGGTTCAGTCACTCAACATTCAAGATGAGATAGTAAATTGGATGAGACATTGGCTTTGGGAGAAGCCAGAGTGTGGTATCAGATGGTTGCCTCTCTGACCGGAGGCCTGTGTCTAGTGGTTGCCATAGGGATCAGTGATGGATCTGTTGTTGTTTGTCATCTATATCAATAATCTGGATGATAGCATGGTTAGCTGGATCAGCAAATTTGTGGATGAAACCAAGACTGGGGATTCAGTATACTGCGAGAAGACTATCATGGCTTGCAGTGTGATCTGGATCAGCTGGGAAAATGGGTTGAGAAATGGAAAATGGAATTTAATGGAGACAAGTGTGAGGTGTTGCACTTTGATAGGACCTACCAGGGTAGGTCTTACGCGGTGACTGGTTGGGCACTGAGGAATGTTGTAGAAGAATGGGATTTGGGAATATAGGTCTGTATTTCACAGAAAATGGTGTCACAGTTCGATAGGGACGGAAAGAAAAAAATTGGCACATTGATCTTCATAAACCAAAGTACGGAGTACAGGAGATGGATGTTATGTTGACTTTGCACAAGACATTGGTAAAGCCTAATTTGGAGTTTTGTGTGCAGTTTTGATCACCAGCCTACAGGAAAAATGTAAAAGAGTTTGAAAGAGTTCAGAGACAGTTTGCAAGGATGTTGTCAGGTCTGCTGGACTTGGGTTATAAATTGAGATTGAACAGGTCAGGGCTTTATTCCTTTGAATGTAGAAGATTAAGGGGAGATTTGATGGAGGTGTATCACCATTATGCGGGTTATAGATGGGGTAAATGCAAGCTGGCTTTTGCCACTGAGATAGGGTGGGACGACTAACTTTCACTCTAATTCCTTTTAACAGCTGTGCAGACCAAGAATTCTTTTCTTTCTTTTTAAATCTTTTTATTAATTTTAAGAAAAACATAAGTGAAATATGAATACAAAATGTTTGAGAGTACATAATTAATAGTTTAAATAGACCATCAGATATGTAATAATCAATATATAAAGCCTCCCAAGCTCATAGTATTAATGTAAAAGAATCGAAAAAGAGAAAAAAAAACCCAAAAAAACTAAAAGAAAACTTTAAAAAAAACTAACCAACATGGGCAATTGCATAATGTTAAATACATACAGTAGTGCCGATAACTCCGAACCTCCATCCAAATAATTAAGGATAATAACAGTAAGGTTTAGGATCAGACCATTTATCTCATATGAAAATGTTGAATAAATGATCTCCAAGTTTCCTCAAATTTAACTGAAGAATCAAAAACCACACTTCTAATTTTTTCTAAACTCAGACAAGAAATAGTTTGAGAAAACCGCTGAACTACAGTTGGAGGGTTAATTTCTTTCGAATTCAGTAAAATAGTTCTTCTAGCCATTAATGTAACAAATGCAATCATTTGTTGAGATGAAGCGGATAAACGATTATTATCTATCATTGGTAAACCAAAAATTGCAGTAAAAGGATGCGGTTGGAAATTGATATTTAAAACTCTTGAAATAATATTAAAAATATCTTTCCAATAATTTTGTAAACAAGGACAAGACCAAAACATATGAGTCAATGAAGCAACATCAGAATGACATCTATCACAGGTTGAATTAACATAAGAATAAAATCGAGCAAGTTTATCTTTAGACATGTGAGCTCTATGTACAACCTTAAATTGAATTAGGGCATGTTTAGCACAAATAGAGGACGAATTTACCAATGATAAATTTTTTTCCCATTGCTCAGTAGATAGAGGACAATGCAATTCTTCTTGCCATTCCTTCTTAATTTTTTCTGATACATCTGGCTGTACACTCATAATCATATTATAAATGATAGCTACTAAACCCTTTTTACAAGGATTGAGGGCTAAAATTCTTTCTGTAATGTCCAATGGACATTCTTTTGAAAAAGACTTTAATTCATTATACAGAAAATTTCTGACTTGCAAATATCTAAAAAAATGGGTTTTAGGTAAATTATATTTATTAGATAGCTGTTCAAAGGACATAATGTTATCATCCAAAAGCAGAGCACGAAAACATGTTATACCTTTTGTTTTCCATAATAGAAAAGCTTGATCTATAGATGAAGGCCGAAAGAAGTAGTTAGATATTATAGGACATGACAGCATAAACTTATTCAAGCCAAAAAATTTACGAAATTGAAACAAAATTCGTAATGTATACTTGACTATGGGATTAGTTATCTGTTTATTCATTTTAAATAACGAAAAAGGAAGTGAAGATCTTAAGATTGAGATCAATGAAAAATCTTGCACAGATTTACATTCCAAATTTACCCATTGTGGGCAAGCAGCTGTAGTCGATTCTTGTGTCCAGAATATTAAATACCGTATATTAACTGCCCAATAGTAAAATCTTAAGTTTGGTAGAGCCAAGCCGCCCTCCTTCTTAGGCTTCTGTAAATATTTTTTGCCTAGTCTAGGATTTTTGTTCTGCCACAAATAAGAAGATATTTTAGAGTCAACCATATCAAAAAAAGATTTAGGAATAAAAATTGGTAATGCTTGAAATAAATATAAAAATTTAGGTAGTATCATCATCTTAATGGCATTAACTCTGCCTACCAAAGACAAAGATAATGGAGACCACCTATTAGCAAGTTGCTTAATTTGATCGATTAAAGGTAGAAAATTAATTTTAAATAAATCTTTATGTTTTTTAGTAATTTTAATACCTAAATAAGTAAAATAATCTGTAACAATTCTATACGGTACATGATTATAAATTGGAACTTGCATATTTAATGGAAATAGTTCACTCTTATTAAAATTCAATTTATAACCAGAAAAGTTACTAAATTGAGTGAGCAAAGAAGAAATAGCAGGAATAGATCTTTCAGGGTCAGATATATATAATAACAAGTCATCCGCATACGTCGTCTCCCCACCGAAAATATTGGGTGATTCACGAATAGCTATAGCCAAGGGTTCTAAAGCAATGTCAAATAATAAAGGACTTAAAGGACAACCTTGCCTTGTACCATGAAATAGCTGAAAAAAAGAGGATCTTTGATTATTGGTAAAAACCGAAGCTAGGGATTTATGGTATATTAATTTAATCCATGATATAAATTTTGAATTAAAATTAAAATGTTGCATTGTATTAAATAAATTTGGCCATTCGACTCTATCAAATGCTTTTTCGGCATCTAAAGAAATGACACATTCTGGTATTTTAGATGAGGAGGTATAAATAATATTAATTAATTTTCTAATGTTAAAAGATGAATAGCGATTTTTAATAAATCCAGTCTGATCTTCAGAAATAATTCGAGGTAATATATTTTCTAATCTAATAGCCGAAATTTTACTAAAAATCTTAAAATCCGTATTCAACAAGGATATAGGCCGATAGGATGCGCATTCAGTAGGGTCTTTATCTTTTTTTAAGAATTAAAGAAATAGAAGCTTCATAAAAAGATTGTGGTAGTTTACCTATACTTAATGCATCTTTAAAAAATTTACAAAGCCAAGGAGAAAGTATGGAAGAAAAAGATTTTTAAAATTCTGTAGAAAAACCATCTGGACCAGAAGCTTTACCCGAATTCATTGAAAAAATAGCCTTTTCTATTTCAGACTCCGTAATAGGTGTATCCAAAAATACACTATCTTCAATAGTTACTTTTGGAATATTCAATTTCCTTAAAAATTCATTTATTATAGAAGAGTCCTTAGTTCATTCTGATTGATATAAGGTATTATAAAAATCTTGAAAGGCTTTATTTATCTCTTTGTGATCGATCGTCAATGTACCTTCTTGTTTACGAATCCTAGTAATCTGTCGTTTATCCGAAACAATTTTCAATTGATTAGCTAGTAATTTACCAGACTTATCTCCATATATATAGAATTGGGCTTTTGATTTAATTAACTGACTTTCAATCGAGGAGGATAATAGTAAGCTATGCTCCATTTGAAGTTCCACTCTTTCTTTATAAAGTTCTTTGCTAGGGGTCATTGAATAAATCTTGTCAATTGCTTTGATTTTATCAACTAGTATTAATATTTTAGAATTAGTTTGTTTCCTAACTCCAGCAGAATATGAAATAATCTGTCCACGAATATATGCCTTAAAAGTATCCCACAAAGTTCCACTAGAGATCTCTGCTGTAAAATTTGTTGAGAAAAACAAATCAGTTTGCTGTTTAATAAAGTTGACAAAGTCAGGATCCTGCAATAAAACAGGATTAAACCTCCAACCTTTAGTATTAATATATGAATCCGTCATCTTAATAGATAACTTCAAAGGTGCATGATCAGATATGGTAATAGAGTCATATTTACAATCCATAACATCTGTAAGTAAATGGTAATGAAAAAGTAATCAATTCTTGAGGAATTATGGTAAACATGGGAAAAGTATGAAAACTCTTTGTCGTTAGGGTGTAAAAAATGCCAAATTTCACAAATAGCTGAATCAATCATAAAAGAGTTAATGAGAGAAGCTGATTTATTTGGAAGAGTTTGGGTGGGCTTGGATCTATCCATCAAAGGGTTTAAACAACAGTTAAACTCCCCACCCATTATCAATCTATATTGATTCAAATTAGGAAAGGATGTAAATAAACATTTAAAAAATTCAGGACAATCAGTATTTGGAGCATAAACATTAACTAAAACAACTTTTTGATTAAAAAGTAGACCAGTAATAAGCAAAAATCTACCTTGCGGATCTGAAATTGTTTCATGATGTATAAAAGAAGTTGATGAATCTATAAAAATGGAAACACCTCTCACTTTGGCTTGCAAATTTGAGTGATAGTGTTGGCCCTTCCAAAACCTAGACAACCGTTGACTATCCACCTTCCTTGCATGAGTCTCTTGTACAAAAATAACATTAGCATTCATTCTATGGAATACTTTGAATGTTTTTTTTCCGTTTGATCGGATGATTTAAGCCATTAGTATTCCAAGAAACAAAGTTAATAGTCCTATCCATATTGACAATATTTATTACAATTAACACATAAGTTTGAAAAAAAAGTGAACTCATGAACCCGGATGAAGGAAGTAAGTTCAAGGAGAAACCGGAAGTCACGACACTGCGACCATTTTTGTAGTTTCATATAAGCCCATGAAATAAAACTAAGCAGAAAGCAAGCAAAAAGAAAAGAAAAAAGAAAAATCCCCCTCCCTCCACCCTCAAAACCCCAGGAAAAAAGCCAAAAAGAGGCAAGCAAGCAATCTAATACTAAAATTACCCCTGTGTCTCAAGACGGCAACTCAGACGCAACAAACTTAAAAAAAAATACAAACAACCCACATTATAAGAGAGGGTTGGTACAACAAAAGTTAAAATATAAAATTAGTATTATAAATGTATATAAACAAAAGGGTTAAAAAAGAATTAAAACGATAAAACCCATGAATGACTAATACTGGATTGGTATTTTAAATGAAAGTTTAAAACTTTCAAACACATCAAAACAGATATGACGTTCCAAGCACTAAAGTCTGCCGGGAAGAAGAAACGACATTTTATTTTTTAAAAAATCTTAATATTTAAATGTTAAGAGTATAAAAAAGCATATATCAGCTTAAAAAGAAAAGCAAAACAGAGAAAAAAAACCCTAATAAGTTATTTTCAACGCTAATAGATTAATAATATGGAAAAATAATAAAGTCAAAATGAACCGAGCAAAAAGAGCTTTAACCGTATATAAGAAATACATGTAAGCCATACCCAAAAAACCCCCCAAACATCATTCTGTAACAGATCCAAATCTATAGGCTAAATTACATTAGTCAGCCCGATAGAATGTCATTGTTCCAGGAAACTTTGAGGATCCGCTGGAGATTTAAAGAGCCGAAAAGTTCCGTCATCAAGAGTGACTCTCAAGTGTGCTGGAAATAACAGCGCTTGCTTGCAGCCTTTCTGGTGAAATTTCGACATAACCGATCTAAAAGCCATTCTCGCCCTTAAGACTTCAGGGCTATAATCTTCCAGAATGCGAAATTTAAACTCTTGATAGCTGATCATACCTTTTTTTCAAGCCGCCCGAATCAAACGTTCTTTGGTATGAGGGTAATGGATCCGAAGAATTACATGTCGTGGTTTCAAACTTGAATCCGACCGAAAACGGGAGACACGGTGTGCCCGATCGATTACTGGGGGAGAGTCCAGTACCTCTGGACCCAAGACATCCATCAGAAATTTAGAGAAGAAAACGGTAAGATCACCGCTCTCAAATTTTTCCGGAATCCCAATTAATCGAAGATTTTGTCTTTGAGAGCGATTTTCCAAATTAGTAATTTTAGCTTTATAACGATCCATCTGTTGAGAAGTCGAAGTTTGCTCTTCTTGTATTTTTTCAATTATACGATCTTTCTCGCGAGCGGCTTCTTCAAGAGCCAAAATACTTGCTTGTTGTTTTTGTGATTCCAGTGAAAGTGTCTGGAGCTTTTCTTCAACTAGTTTCAAACGCTCATCAAACTGAAAAAACTTTACGGTTATTTTTCTCTCCAGTTCTTCAAATTTGTCTTCTATAAGCTTCACAATTGATTCTAAAGTTATCGGTTCTTTCGTCTGTTTTGATTCCTTTGCTCTAGACATTTCAGCAAGTTGAGAATAATTCAAATAGTTAAGAAAAATTCTGTATGTTTAGACCCCTTTAGAATAAGTATAAAAAGATCCTTTAAGGGGTGTTTGTAGGTTAAAAAGACGTAAAAGGTTTGGAGCAAAGCCTATAAGCGGTTTACTCCATGAGAGCCATCTTCAGACCTCCCAAGAATTCATCTGAGTAGGAGATATTTACGTGGCATTAAAACTGTGGCAGTTTAACAGTACAAAAAAGAAAATCCCAGCTGCACGTTAACAAATGCTATTTGCATGAGAATGTTTCAGTTACTGTGGAGCCAGGAACCCATACAGCTCAGTGGGAACAGGGAATAATACCAATGGAGAGAGTGAAACTGAGCCAAGTCACAGATTGGAGACGGCAGAAATGCCAAATTCTTATAGAGGCAGGAAGAGCATCAGAGAGTTTGATGGTCATTCCAGATACCAGCACTCTGCCCAGTTAGAAGATGATTTCTATCTCCAACTAGTGTTGTACCTCACTGTAACAGTGTGATACCAGATAACACCCTGGCAACTCAAGTGATCTCATCTGAAATGTTGTCCTTCAGCAATTAATGGATTTTTAAATCTTTTTACAGGTTAAAAATGACAAGGAATTTGTCTATGGGAATTCAAGCACAACACACCAGTTTTGTTAGCGCAGTCTAGATATTGAAGAAGTGGAACAAGGGATTCACTCAGTCATCTGACCAACTGGCACGCTTGCCATTTTACACAGAGGAAAGGCCGTTCACCTACTCAGACAGAGGGAGTGGATTCACTCAGTCATTTCAACTGAAGGTACCTCAGCAAGTTCACATTGAGACAAGGCCATTCATTTGTTCTGTGGGTGAGAAGGGATTCTGTCGGTCTTCCCATCTGTGGACACATCAGTCAGTTCACATTGGGCAGAGGCTGGTCATCTTCTGAAATTGTGGTGAAGGGTTCACTCAGTCATCTGACCCAATGACTCACCAGCGAGTTCACACCGGGGAGCGGCCATTCACCTGCTCAGACTGTGGGAAGGGATTCCTTTACTTATCCCACCTACGGACTCACCAGCGAGTTCACACTGGAGAGAGGCCGTTCACCTGCTCAAACTGTGGGAAAGGATTCACTCAGTTATCCGGCCTACAGAAACACCAGCGAGTTCACATTGGAAAGAGGCTGTTCACCTGCTCAGACTGTGGGAAGGTATTCACTCAGTTATACCGCCTACAGAGTCACCAGCGAGTTCACACTGGAGAGAGGCTGTTCACCTGCCCAGACTGTGGGAAGGGATTCACTTGCTCATCCAACCTACAGACTCACCAGCGAGTTCACACTGGAGAGAGGCCATTCACCTGCTCAGACTGTGGGAAAGGATTCATCAACATATCCCACCTACGGACTCACCAACGAATTCACACTGGGGAGAGACCATTCACCTGCTCAGATTGTGGGAAAGGATTCAGTCAGTTATCCAGCCTACAGTGTCACCAGCGGGTTCACACTGGAGAGAAGCCGTTCACCTGCTCAGTCTGTGGAATGCGATTCAGTCAGTTATACAGCCTACAGAGTCACCAGCAAATTCACAATGGGGGGAGGCCATTCACTTGCTCAGAATGTGGGAAGGGATTCATTCGGTCATCTGATCTGAAGGGACACCAACGAGTTCACACTGGGGAGAGGCCATTCACTTGCTCAGAATGTGGGAAGGGATTCATTCGGTCATCAGATCTGCTGGCACACCAACGAGTTCACACTGGGGAGAGGCCATTCACTTGCTCAGAATGTGGGAAGGGATTCATTCGGTCATCTGATCTGAAGAAACACCAACGTGTTCACACTGGGGAGAGGCCATTCACTTGCTCAGAATGTGGGAAGGGATTCACTTGCTCATCCAACCTACAGAGTCACCAGCGAGTTCACACTGGGGAGAGGCCATTCACTTGCTCAGAATGTGGGAAGGGTTTTACTCAGTCATCCAACCTATGGACTCACCAGCGAGTTCACACTGGAGAGAGGCCATTCACCTGCTCAGACTGTGGGAAGGGATTCGCTCGGTCAGCTGATCTGATAAAACACCAGCGAGTTCACACTGGGTAGAGGCCATTTACCTGCTCAGATTTTGGGAAGAGATTCTCTCAGCCATCTCCAACAAATGTGCATCATTGAGTTCAAACTGGGGAGAGGCCATGCACCTGCTGTGAATGTGGGAAAGGATTCACTCAGTAACCTAACCTTGTGACACACTACTGGGTTCACACTGGGGAGAAAGTTTTAATAGGTTTCATGCTGGATATTTGTCCATCGTTGTTGCTGAATGAAATTTTATGAGTGACTGTTGGTGCTGAATTCTGCAATTATTGCTGCTGCTCACCACACCCAGTTCTGCACCCTGGTCACTAGACATGGGAGGAGTTTCTTCTGCTGCCTATTCACCTTTAATGGGACTGGCATTTAATATTCTGTATCCGAGACAAATAAATCAGTTCTATTTTAAACTCTGTCTCCGATACTTAGTAAATTTTTAATGCACCTGGTGTACAGGAGAGAGTCAACTCAGGCCAGCTGGACCCTGCCGGTGATTCTGTTCCATGACAGTCCTTTTAAATCTTCCCCTGATGTTCACCTCTTGTTCCCCCTGCGGTGACAGCCTGCAAATAGTCACCACTCTGTGGGTGAAGAGGTTTCCTTTGAATTTTCTGCAGACTGAGAAGTTGAGCGGACAGCAGTTCTGTCTGAGATGTTCTTTGACCCTCTAATCTCTGGGCTGAGGAAGAATGACATTGGTAGTTAATCTCCTTAATCATGACACATTTCCACATTATGGGTCATTTTCCCTGCTCCTAAAGTGTTCTTAGAAAGCACTACTGTGCTCTAAAGACTGAAAGCAGAATGGGAAGCCTTTAATTGGATGTTCAATGGAGCAGGGTCAGAAACCAGAGGCAGATCTCCACAGGGCAGAGTTTGGGGTTCTGGACGATGGTCCGGGTCAGAACATATGATGAGAGAAGGGAATCAGCAGTGGGGCGTGGCAGCGAATGCCAGAGTAGCAATATTTGGAAGCTGATTGACAGGGAAAATAATTCAGCTGTCTGATGACACAAACAATGCCTGTTGTGTGGTGCCCCTTTGGTTGAGGAATGTGTGTGTTGGGAATGGTTTCATCTATTGAGATATAATAGATTATATCTCAATATAAATAGATTAAATATTCTATAGACATATAATAGAGATACTGGGATATAAGCAGGTGGTTCCTACTTTGTCCTGTAATATTATATCCAGATAGTTATTATGGATTGTCCTATCTGAAATAATGTATAGATTTGCATATAATTTGTAAGATTTTGACTCTAAAACTGGATCATGCTTGAATTTATAGAGCCTTTATGAAGTGATGGAGGGCATTAATCAGTTTGTATTTTAAAGCAAGATTTTGGTGAATGGTATTTGCTACTTGATTGTACCTGCGTAATTGATCAGATTGAGTTAAACCGTTGCAGGATCCCAGAACGTGTTGAATTGTGTCTGGTTTCTCTTGACATTTTCTGTATTGACTGGTTTGTTTGTCTTTTATGTATTTTTGAATTTTTAATATGTTAACCACCTTGTTCTGTATTTCTGCAAGGAAACCCTGTTTTTTGGGAAGATGTCTCCAACTCTCAGTCAGGTGTTCGATGCTTCCTTGTCAACATCTAGTCTGCTCAAATCATTGGGATGACCCCCATGGAGGGTCATACTCATCCCACTGGATAATGTTTCTTCCAGAGTGATGATTAATTTTTCTGAGTTGGCCTCTCGTTTAAGTTTTTGTATTTCTTATCAGAATTGCATATACCTGCATGGTGTGCCGAATCCTGTTTATTTTGTATCAGATACTTTTGAAAACTTATCAGACTGTTGGGTGACTTTTTTTTTAAATGTCTGTTACTGCTCTTCTTCCTTCTGTCCTCAGTAGTGTTAATCTAAGCGAGTTTGAGTGTAAATAGTCTTTCCTAAATATGTCACTTCAGTTTTTTTCTGTAATGTTTCAGATTGGAATGGGACTGAGATATTTTGCGTAAGGGATAGGTTAATATGTGTGTAGCAAAAGTGTTCATTGCCTTTGTTTAGGCAATGATCCTGTAGATAAGACATTGATCATGTGGACAGCCAGAAGATTTCCCCCCGGTTGAAATGGCTAATACGTGGGGGTATAATTTTATGGTGCTTGGAAATGGGTACAAAGCGGATGTCAGAGGTAATTTTTCTTTTCCACAAAGAGCATGGCAGGTGCATGGAATGCACTGCAGGATAAGGACGTAGAGGTGTATACAGTACGGTCTTTTAAGAGACTCTTAGATAGATACATGTAGCCTAGAAAAATAAAGGGAAATGTGGTAGGAAAATTCCAGGTGGCTTCTAGAGTAGTAACATGGCAGGCAGAGCATTGTGGGACCAAGAGCCTGTAATGTGCTGCAGATTTCTATTTCCTTCGTTCTATTTGTTATACTATGGATGTCTGCTTCACAAATGTTCTTAAGCCTTGAAGTAAATGTTAAGAATTTTCCTGGAACTTCCGGTAACATGGCGATTGTTTAGTTGCTACGAACTTTTGCTCCGTTCTACTTCCTATCTTTGCACTATATGCCTCCCTTCTTAAACCTTAGTTAGTTATTTTATTAGTTCTCTTTTACCTGCCTGCGAGCACATCTATCATATAATGGCTACCAAAAGTACTAAAACCAGGAAAAAGGAAACTTCCACGGCTCTGTCGGCTGAGATTCTCTTTGTTTTGGAACAACATCGACAAGATATTTTAACGGATTTTAAAACTGAATTTAGAACTTCTTTCAACCAGCTGGGTTCTAAATTGGATCAGATTAATGCTAGAGTGGATGAACATGCTGAACATTTATCTCGCATTGACTTCTGAAGATTTAAAATGCCGTGTTCAACATCGTGAAACTTCCTGCTCCAACTTAGCGGAGAAGAACAGTAAACTTTCTTCCAAAATGGTGGATCTTGAAAATTAGAGCAGACGTTGCAATCTACGAATTCTTGGTTTGCTAGAGGCCACCGAAAAGGGCTTCTCCATTGAAATTTTTTCATCTTTTCTCTGTGAGATTTTCGGGGAAGAATTTCTAACGACTCCAGCTGAGCTAGAAAGGGCTCAGAGATTTATGTTCCTCGTGCAACCGTGGGTTCCCGTCCACGGCCAGTTATTTTATGCTTTCATTGATACCAGGTGAAAAACCGTTTGATTATGGAGGCACGCCGCAGAGGTACTTTTGCTTTTCAAAATACGGTCATTCGTTTTGTGGAGGATTGTACCCCCCAGGTTCTGAAGATGCGTGCTGAGTTTAAAGGTGTAATGAAAGTGCTTTTGGATCGTGGATTCAGACCTTCTCTCCGAAATCTTTGAATTACGCTTACTTCTGGAGATTATAAGTGGTTTAAATCAGTGAAGGAGGCTGAGGCGTTTGTCGGAAGTCTTCCAGCCATCTTGTCTTCTTCGGAACCGGTCTGACCTTCTAAAATGGTTGATAAGTACTTCTCGAAGTAAAGCTATTTCTTCCGAACTCAGACTTTACTTGAATAATTCAGACATTAACTGTTGAAACTCTAAGGGATGTAGTCAATCTCTCCCTGGACTTGGTGCGTTTTTTTCTAAATAGATGATTTAAGTTTAATGTTTCCCTGCGGACTTTTAGATTTACTTGTGTAATCTATTTTATTTCTGTATAACTTTATCTATAGAGAACTACAATTGATTTTAACTTGTTTTGGAGGTTTGGAGTTTTTATTGAAGACCTCCCTGTTGGTTGATTTATAGTTTAAGTTTTGCTTTTTTTTCTGTAAACGGTTGATAAGTACTCTCTTTAAATTTATAAATTCCCCCTTTTCCCCCTCCCTTTTTCTCTTTTAATTTTTTATAATTTTTCGCGGGTAGGTTAGTTTTAGTTTACTTTTCTGATTTTTTTTTGTATTAAGTTTTATACTTCTGTTGAAGTTGTTCCTATTTGTAATTCTGTTTTCTATTGCATAAATTAGTTATTATTTGCTATATTATTTATACGGAAGTTTTGTTAACGATACGGAACTGGAAGTCATTTTTGGGTTAATTTTTTTTGTAAAGCTAGCTGCTTTTTTAGGTAGCCGTCTAGTTTTGGGTTGCGAGGGTGGGGTGGATTCTCCAGTTCCAACACTACTCACTGTTTATTTTGTTTTCCTTTGTTATTAAGGACATGTCTCTGTTTTGATTCTACTTATCTATGTTTACATTTTTGCTCCCAGACTGATACTTGATTTTTTATATGCCTGCTACCTTCTATGCACTAACAATTGATAATGATTAATACACTTAAATTTGTGAGCTGGAATGTAAAGGGATTGAATCATCCTGTTAAAAGAAGGAAGGTCTTCTCACATATTAAACAACTCAAGGCTGACATTGCTTTCCTTCAAGAAACTCATATTCGTAGTTTTGATAACTTCCGGCTTTTGTCAAAGTGGGCGGCTCAGCATTTTCATTCATCCTTTGCTGCTAAAGCTAGGGAGCTCTCCATCCTTATTAATTCAAATATTCCTTTTGAACTCCATAATAAGATATCTGATACAAATGGCCGTTTTATTATTGTTTCTGGTAAATTATATAATATTAAAGTTGTACTAGCAAACCTATATGCTCCCAATTTTGATGATGTTAATTTTTTTGAAGGTTTTTTCTCCTCACTACCAGATTTAAACTCATACTCTCTTATACTGGGTGGCGATTTTAATTGTTGGTTAGATCCTAATTTGGATCGATCGTCCTCTGTTACTAGATTACCTACTAAATCTGCCTTAGCTATCCACTCTTTTCTTTCTAATTATGGTATCTCAGATGTATGGCGTTTCCTTCATCCTACTGAGAGAGACTATTCTTTTTTTTCCACATGTTCACCATACCTTTACTAGAATTGACTACTTTTTACTTGATAATCAACTTATTCCATTTGTCTATTCTTGTGATTATCAGAGTATACTGATTTCTGACCATGCCCCAATTACTTTGTCTTTAAATTTTCCTGCTCTCCCTCAGAGGAATAAACACTGGCATCTTGACTCGACTTTATTATCGGATGATGATTTTCTAAAATTTATTAAGGATCAGGTAACCTTTTATTTTAACACAAATACGTTACCTGAAATGTCATCCCAGATTGTTTGGGATGCCATGAAAGCATATTTGAGGGGTCAAATAATCTCCTATACAGCAAATCTTAATAGAAAGTCCTGTACAGATCGATTAGACCTCATTAATCAGATTAAAGAATTAGATCAACTGTATGCACAAACTAAGAATCCTGAATTATACAAGAAGAGTGTAGAACTTCAAACTAAATTTAATCTTTTGTCTATTCAACCTGTTGAATGCCAACTTCTTCAAAGTAAGAGTCGCTTTTATATTCATGGTGACAAATCTGGTAAATTTCTAGTTAATCAGCTGAGGCGTTCCAAAGCTAAACAACGTATTACAAAGATCCGGAAGGAAAATGGAGACTTTACATTGGATTCTTTAGAAATCAATGACGTATTTAAAAATTTTTACTCTCGACTTTATTCCTCTGAATCTCTGAATGAGGATATTTCTGTTGATCATTTTTTAAATAATCTGAATATTCCTTCGCTTTCATCTGATTTTAAAGCCAAACTTAATGTGCCTATATCATCAGAAGAAATATCTTTTGCAATTTCTGCATTGTCTTCAGGGAAATCTCCTGGACCTGATGGGTTCCCCGTAGAATTTTATAAATCATTCTCTTCACTTCTTTCTCCTCAGTTACTCTTAGTATTATCTGATTCGTTTAATTACGGTAAATTGCCATCCTCTTTTAATGAGGCATCTATTATTCTTTTATTAAAAAAGGGTAAACACCCAACAGAGTGTTCCTCGTATAGGCCGATTTCTTCGCTTAATGTTGATGTAAAATCTTGGCCAAAGTTTTGGCTTATAGATTAGAAACTTATTCCCTCTATTATTTCTGATGATCAAACTGGTTTTATTAAAAACCGTCTTCCTTTTTTAAATATTCGGCATTTATTTAACATTTTATATTCACCTTCAACTGGGATTCCTGAATGTGTTACTTCCCTCGATGCAGAGAAAGCATTTTATCGTATAGAGTGGAACTAACTTTTTGCAGTTTTAGAAAAATTTTACTTTGGTCAAAGTTTTATCTCTTGGATCAAATTGCTGTATCTGTGTCCTACTGCCTCTGTTTTGACTAATTTTTGGAAATCCCAGTTATTTAACCTCAAACGTGGCACCCGGATGCCCTTTAAGTCCCTTTCTCTTTGATTTGGCTATAGAACCTTTGGCGATAGCATTTCGAAGCTGTCCTGAATTGACCGGGATTTGGAGGGGGGGTGTTGAGCATAAAGTTTCTCTTTATGCTGATGACTTGTTACTTTTTCTTTCAAATCCGTCTACATCCTTACCTCCAATGTTCTCACTTGATCAGTTTAGCCAGTTTTCTGGCTATAAAATTAATTTACATAAGAGTGAACTTTTCCCAATTAATAAAGAAGCACAAGAATTAACATTTCATGACCTCCCTTTTAAAGTAGTTCATAATCAATTTACTTATCTTGGGCTTACAGTCACAAGGAAGTTTAAAGATCTTTTTTGTGAAAATTTTTTAATCTTTTATATACTACAAAACAGAGTCTGTCACAATGGTCACCTCTACCTATGTCTTTGGTAGGTCGTATTAATGTTGTTAAAATGTATGTTCTCCCTAAATTTTTATATTTATTTCAATCAATCCCAATTTTTATTCCTAAATCATTTTTTGATTCTTTACACCATTATTTTGTCATATCTGTGGAGGAATAAGCGTTCTAGAATTAATAAAGTTTATCTCCAAAAATCTAAAAAAGAGGGTGGCATGGCCTTACCTAACTTTTGTTTATATTATTGGGCAGCCAATATACGTTGTGCTACCCTTTGGTCTTTTTTCCATGGCCAACCCGAGTGTCCTAATTGGGTGGCAATGGAGTTGAGTTCCACTAAAGATTTATCTATTTCTGCACTTCTTGGCTTTGTACTCCCTAGTAGTTTGTGAAGATTAATTGTTAATCCTCTTGTTAGACACACTTTGCGAATATGGGCTCAGTTTAGGAAATTCTATGGTTTCTATGGTTTTTCCTTCTCTAGTCTTATCTTACATAATCGCCTTTTTTTCCCTACTATGTATGATTCAACATTCCATGATTGGTATAGGAAGGGAATTAGACATTTTGAAGATCTTTTTATTGATAATCGCTTCGCATCTTTTCAACAGCTCTCTGCTAAGTTCAATCTGCCCAATGCTCATTTTTTTTAGATATCTCCAAATTAGACACTTTATGAATCCTTTAATTCCTAACTTCCCTGAAATGCCTGAGAAAAATGTTATGGATTTATTTTGTTCTATTAATCCACTGGGTAAAGGTTTAATATCATTTATTCGTGATAAATTAGCATTCTTACGGCGTGCCCCTGTGGATAAAATTAGAATGGCTTGGGAGCATGATTTAAATATCTCTTTATCTGATGAGACTTGGGACTCGATGCTCAAATCGGTTAATTCAACCTCTCTTTGTGCTCGCCGTTGTCTTTTACAGTTTAAGATCGTTCATAGAGCCCATATGTCTAAATCTAAATTATCTCGATTTTACCCTAATATTAGTCCTCTTTGTGATAAATGCAAAAGGGGCGAGGCCTCTCTTATTCATATGTACTGGTTCTGTCCTAGCTTGGAGAAATTTTGGAAAGATGTCTTCATAACTTTATCTTATATTCTGAATCACCACTCAGAACGTAACCCTTTAATTGCTTTGTTTGGTTTTTTGGGTGATACAGATTTACGGTTGAGTTCGACTAAGTGTCGAAAATTATCTTTTGCTTCTCTTCTAGCTAGACGTTTAATCCTCCTCGGATGGAGAGATGTTGCCCCACCCACGCAGGCTCAATGGCTTAATGATATTATGTCCTGCTTAGACCTTGAAAAAATTCATTATTCAGTTCTTAATTCGGATATAAAGTTCCATAAGGTCTGGGGACCTTTTACTGAGTACTTTCATAACCTTCCTTTTAACTAAGCTTTTTTTTGGCCCTTGGTTTCAGCTCTTTTTTTTTGGTAGTAGGCATTATTATCTTCTGTTTCTAAGTGTATTTACAGTTTTGGGGATTTGAATGTCCTGATTTATATTCTCTATACTTTGTTGTGGTTGGTCTGGAGTTTTTTTTTGTTGTGGGGCTTGGGGGGGATACTAATTTTATATGTCTTCAATTTGGGTGCTTTCTTAATTATCTTTTTTTGTATTATATTATTATTGTATGTTTATTTTTGCACTGTATTAATTTTCTTCATTTTGATTTGTTTTTTTTAATCTGTAGCAATGTAGAAAATACATAAAAAAACTAATTAAATAAAAAGAATTTTCCTGTTTGCACTACTTTTCTATTTGATGAATTTCCACGAGATGGCCTCTTACAGCAGCTCCTGGTTGAGCCCAGCTGGGGATCAGCTGTTCTCGAATGGGTGTTGTGTTATGAACAGGAATTAATTAGAACACTTAAGGGCACAGGATAAACCATATTTAACAAAGAGGAAGAAGTATTCGAAAGACAAGATGATACAAATGTAGCTAATGAGAAGGCAAAGCCAGCATAAAAGCCAAAGAGAGGATAAAGCAATGGTGCGGTGTTAGGGGATTAGGAAGCTTTTAAAAAGCAACAAAAGAGAACTAAGGAAGTAATTAAGAAGGGAAATATGGAATGTGAAGTTAGGCTAGCCGGTAATATTAAGCAGGATATCAGTTGTTTCTTTTGATACATGAAGTGCAAAGGAGAGGCCAAAGTGGATATTGGACCACTGGAAAGTTAGGCTGGAAGGATAGCAATGGGGGGCAAGGAGCTGGCGAATGAACTGAATAAGTATTCTGCATCAGTCTCCTCTATAGAAAACACAAGCAGTGGAAGTGCAGATGTCGGTGGTCAGAAGTGTGTAAAGTTACGTTACTCGGCAAAAGGTTCTTGGGAAACAGAAAAGTCTGAAGGTAAATACATCACCTGGACCAGATGGTGTACATCCCAGAGATCTCAAAGAGGTGGCTGCAGACATTGTCGAGGGATTTGTAATGATGTTTCAAGAACCAGTGGATTCTGGTATGGTTCTGCAAGTTTGGAAATTTAGAAATATCACTCCACACTTCAAGAAGGAAAGAGCTGGAAGAACAGAAACAGTGTAGGGAACTGTATAGTCATGCACTTTGTGGAAAGAAATAAAAGTGGCAGCTGAAAGACTGTGTAGGGACTGTGGGTCTGCAGTCGGGGACTCGGGTTCCCTCAGCATGATGTTGCACAGACATTATTAGCAAAACACTCCGATACAATATGGGTTTCATTTTGTAACAGACAAAAATGCCATTTTGGAACTACAAGTGAAGTACATTTCCACAGTGGTAGAGAAACGCTTAAATACCCCTCACCATCTCTGAAAACCCTTCGGAGCCCTATAGCACTCCCCATTTCTGTAAACCCCTCCGACCCCTACAGCACTCACCATTTCTGCAAAACCCTCACCATCCACACTGGTGCATTCAAGCGATGGCTGATCTGAGAAAGACACTACCCGCGGGCAGGGTTTATAAAACACCATCATGATTTTTGTTTATAAACCTACGATTTGCATTGATATCTTGACTAAACCTCCTCTCACGCTGCCTACTGTAAAAAAAAGTATTTCTTTCCTCAGTTCCTTTGTCTCCACCACATTTGTTGACAGGATGAGGTTTTCCTTTCCAGATCGTCAGAGATCTCCTCCAAAGAATGCAGTTTCCCTTCCACCACCATTGATGCCGATCTCACACCCAATTGCTGTATTCCCGAAAAATCCGCCTTCACTCCATATTCCAGTCACCTCCACAACTTCTCTTATCTCCAACCATGAAACACATCTTCTTCTACCACCGCCCCAACTCCCTGCTTTCCATCGGGATTTCCTTGTCCACACGTCTCCCCCCACCAATCTATTTCCTGGAACGTATCCCTACAAAGTGAGGAAAGTGCTACACGTTCCTATTTATCTCCTCTCTGAGCAGCATTCATGATCCGTCCAGATGAGGCAACATTTCACCTGCGGGTCTGTCCGTTCATTCACTGTATCCGGCGCTCCCAGTGCGGCCTCCTGAACTTCAGTGAGACTTGATGTAGATTGGAAACCAACTTGTCAAGCACATTCATTCCTTCCGCACTAAAACGTATTTCCTGGTGGCTAATCATTTCAAAACAACTCTGCCTTCCCATTCCAACATACCGGTCCATTGTTTGACTAACACAATGAGAGCCACATCTCATAATATATCTGTTTAGATTCCGACCTGATGGCATGAACATCGATATCTTGAACTTCTACCTCCACCTGCACCCCGTCCTCTCAATTCTGTCTCCCATCTTGCCTCCTCTTGTCCTCTGCTGATCATCTCCCTCTGAAGCATCTTTTCCATGGCCCGCTCTTGTCTCCTCTCAGATTCATTTTCAGCCCTCTGCATTTCCAACCTCCCACCTCACTGCTTCGCACTTCAACACCCTCCCCCACCCACTCAGAATCACTCTTATCTGGTTTCACCTATCATCTGCCAGCTTTACTCCCTCCCCTCCACCCACCATCTTATTTGGCCCCCTTTACATTTCTGATGAAGGATCTGAGCTAGAAATATCTGTTATACTTGTTTCCCCCTCTGTAGATGCTGCCTGGCCTCCTGAGTTCCTTCAGCAATTTGTGAATAATACTCTTCATCTCCAACATCCGCAGAATCTCAAAGGGGTCAGAGTGCAGAGATGACTTCAGGTCGCCCTAATCTAGAGCAGGCCACACGGGGAGAACAGAAAACAGTAGATGACCGCACCAGGCACGAAGCTGAATTGTTGCACAATAAGTAATGGTGAGCCTCGCTGTAACCCTCTCCCTTTTGTGGACAGCACTGCCACTTGGTGGTGAACTGCCGCAATTACAGGGCCCCCTATTTTTGGACTCCACTGTCACCAGGCAGTGCTCTGCCAGAATAACGCTGGAATGTGATACTGCAATCTGCTGAAATGTTTATTCAAGATTCATGGTTGTTTTATTCCAATTCCAGCAGACAAGTGTAAATGAGATCAAAATAATTATTACTCTGGCTCCGGTGCAACAAAAAAACAAACAAACAATAATAAAAAATATATTTCCACAGCTTACACACAGCACATATGTCCGTAAACTGGCGCAAAGCTCAGGATGTCTGTTCATAAGGCGACTGACAGGAAATGATAAATTAGCGGTGTTTAGTGGTGTGGAAGTGTGGGTTAGTGTGTGGAGTTGTTGATAAGACTTATTGCTTGGGGAAATCAGCTGTTTCTGAGTTGGCAGTGCTCGTGTGCATAGTCTCCTCCTTGATGATCGTGGGACAAGCTGCACATGAGCTGGGAGGATGGAGTGAGATTATGAAAATCAGGCTGGTGACAGGGCCGGATTAAGCTGTAGCATATGTTATAAAGGGGCCCTAAATTAAAATTATGCACATAAGTATTAAAACATAAATTACTTACTTGCATAGTAAAGTAATTCTTTTTTTTCATTTGTTGTACAGCCAGATAACTGACACTTCAGTAATAGTATTACTTACATGTAGGTAGCAATTTCAAATGTCAAAAGTGTTACGTATCCCGTAACTGGATCACTTACCAGCAAAGATAGAGAGGTCCGCTGAAGTCTGGTGGTATCATTTTCAAATGTTTTTATTTATAAAGGAGCACAAAAGTAAGGTTAATACAAACATTCAGTTACCATAAGTCGTCAATACTCAATCTAAAGCGCAGGTATAGTAATAACCAATAAGAAATAAACTCTATCGTTGTCTAGGGGTAAGGTAAATATTGTCCGCTGTATATCTGAAAGTCTCTTGCGGTCACTGCAGTTCCACCAGCTGCCGTCTTTTGTGGTGTCACGTTGGTGCACTTTTGTTAGAAAGAGAGAGAGAGAGATAGAGATTGAATGAAACAGTTACCCAGCCGGTTTTCCAACCTTCAGGAGTTCGGTTCGTCGAAGTCTCGTTGGGGAATGGACGCTCATTTGTGGCCTCCCCTGTAGCTAAGCCGTTCTTCCGTGGTGAGGTCGCCAATCCCAGGCAAGGAAAAGACGCACACGAACACCACCACCGGCTGTCGCTATTAAATGCTGTCGCAGGATTTCTAGCGTGTCTTCTGGTGCGTCTGGGGGGCCGTCTTTATAACCCCTCTTTTATCTGAACTCACGGGGTCTCAGATGTCAATCAGGTTGGGATGATGCAATCATCTCCATCTCTCCACCCACGTTGCCCTGAGGGTATACACGTAGTACAGTTCCCAATTCACAAAAGGTGTCTCCACCAGACAATGACCACCGGCGCCAGCTTTGCCTCGCCGTGAAACATGGGACATCGCACGTATCTCTCTCTTCTCTTGGGTCATTGACCCCCCCCCCCCCCTTCACTAGGGCTCTGGTGATTCTCACAAAGGACTACAATTTAAAAGTTACATTTTCTATATTTAGCATGAACAAATTTGTTGATGATACTGGAAATGTCTATTTCATGCAGGATTTCATGCTGTAAAAAGTTGAAAACTGTTATCAACGGGGAATCAATCTACAAGAGCTCAAACTGTAATATTGATGACGAAATTATTGTGATAAAGAACATGATTTATTGTGCAATGCATGGAGCACCATATAGTCAGGTTGCCATGCTGGTTTATTAGAATTTATGAAAATTAAATTGCAAGTGTATGGTGACATTCATTGTCAACATCCCGCAGCTACTGTGAAAACTAGGTTTAAAGATAAATAAAACGTTAAAACAGGATATTTTTTCCATACTGGCATATGGTAGCCATGTTTTTACACTATGGGAGCGCTGGCAAGTATAAAAGGATCTGACGATGACGATCGCGGGAATATGGTGGAAAACCGAAAATAAAAGCTAGGAGCCAACACGAGGAAATCTTCAGATGCTGGAAATTCAAACAACAACACTGTCAGAAACGAGCCACGCTCCCGAATAATGGCTTCAAGACAAATTCAAGGAAACAAAGTTTATTAACAGTTCTGCAGAGCTGGGTGCCTTCAGAGAAGGGAACCCTGAACCTTACAGGGCAGCAGGTTTTATCCTTCTTCCTTACCCCTCCCCTCCCTGACTCGGGAGGTACACAGTGTTTTCCCATTCCATATTTGGAGTTGTTTTTTTACACATTTCTGTAAAACAATAGTCCATATCTCAGGACTTCAATGATTCTCCAAACAGTTAATCTTGTCAGGGCTTCTGCATTCATAATTAAATCACATTTGTTTTCTGACTTTAACGCAGACATAATTAAATCACATTTGTCCTCTGACTTTAACCCAGACATAATTAAATCACATTTGTCCTCTGACGTTAACCCAGACATAATTAAATCACATTTGTCCTCTGACTTTAACTCAGACCTCTTTCAGAAACGCACATCTTAATTTTGAATCTCACAATTCCACCCTTTTTCTTTTTAAGATGTGCGTAGCAGCTAGCATTTCTCCTCTTTCCAGGGGGCCCACCGTCCTTCCTCCGCCCCCCGTGGAGGGTCAACTTTCTTCTTTAATAGCATAAGTTTTAGCTCGTTTGTCCCATGTTGGGATATCGCTACTGCCTGGAGCTGGAATATACTGCGCCTGATCAGTGTTCGTATACAAGGAATCAAACACGGCAAAAGTAAGAGAATCATTAGACCCCCGCCTGCTACTAGGAGAGCGGTGCGCCACCAACTACCTCCCAGTAGCCTGTCTAGCCAACTCATGTTCCCCAGGGATCTCCAGTTTTGTACTGGCACGTGGGCCAGTTTCTGAATTTTGTCGGATATTTTTAACACGGCCTTTCCACTGTCGTCTATCTTAAGGCAACAGTTTGTAAGATTGAACTTCCCACATACCCCGCCTTCAGAGGCCAATAGGAAATCCACAGCCAGCCTGTTCTGGTATATTGCTGTTCGCATCTGGCTCTGCTGTTTTGCCAACAGCTCCAATGCCAGTGCCATGCTGAGGTATTGCTATTGCCTGAAGTTGTGACACACTTCATCTTATTAGTGCTTGTACACAGGGAATGAGGCAGGGTAAAAGCATCAGACTCATTAATCCACCTCCCACCATCCAGAGTACTGTTCGCCACCAACCGCCTTTATTATAGACCTGATAGTACGGCTTACCATTTTCCCAACACCCTTCTGCTTTTATCATAACAACGGTCATTTACATGTGAGTGGGACACAAATGATCCTGGGAACACCCTCTGCCCCACTCGTACCACGGTTCTGCACTTGTCACATTTCCCTTCAATTTCCCCGACATATAGAATCAAATATATTACAGTCAATAATGTTACAGTCCACATAGAGTTCATTTTTGCTGCCTTTTTAGCTTCACCACCAACGGTTCTTCTCCTGGTTCACAGGTCCACTCGTCACCGCTCTCAGGCTTCACAGGCCCCTTTATTCTTGACACGTGTGTCCACCCTTTTTCTTTTGTCCCAACTGCAGTTTCAGTCGTGAGCAGGACCTGGAAGGGGCCTTCCCACTGTGGCTGTAACTTCTCCGGCTTCCAGGTCCTTACCAGAACCCAATCTCCAGGCACGATCTGATGTAAAGCAAAGTTGAGCGGCGGAGTCTGGGCGAAGAGACCCTTTTTCCGCAGTTCTGCAAAGAAACGGGACAAGGCCAGTAAATTGTTCTTTACAAATAAATCACCCCCCTGTAGTGTGGGACACCCCTCTATTTTATTCCAATATGGCAGTCCAAAGAGCATATCATAAGGAGATACTCCTATGTCCTTCCGGGGCGCTGTACGTATTCTCAGGAGAGCGATCAGCAAACACTTGGTCCATGGTAGCTTGGTTTTCAACATCAACTTGGTTAGCTGTGCCTTCAGGGTGCTGTTCATTCGTTCTAGTCTCCCCGAACTCTGGGGATGCCACGGGGTATGGTACTTCCATTCGATATCAAGTGCATCGCAAATTAACTGGTGCGTATCTCCTTCTTGGTACGTGGTAGTGACATTCCCGTTATTCCAGCTATCCTTTCTGGGTAATGCATCGCTGTCCTTTACTGACCCGGTGTCCCAGATACCTTACTTCCTTTTCTACAAATTGTAACTATTTCTTTGAGACCCGTAGCCCCTGCTTCCCCAGGAAGTTCAGTAGTCTGATGGTGTCTTCCTGCACCCCTTCCTGTGTAGGCCCGGATAGTAATAGATCGTCCACATACTGTAGCAGTTGGCTCTCTGGAGCACATTGGAATTCCGCTAGTACTTGCTCCAAGACCTGCCCAAATAGGTTAGGTGATTCGGTGAACCCCTGTGGCAGGACCGTCCACCGGAGTTGTCTTTTCCGCCCCGTCGTAGGATTTTCCCATTCGAACGCAAACATGTCACGACTGCTCTCTTCTAGCGGGCAACTCCAGAAGGCGTCTTTTAGATCTATTATACTGAACCATTCATGGTCAGGGGAGATCTTACTCATCAGTGTGTAAGGGTTGGGCACTACCGGGTATCGGGTTTGGACTACTGCATTTAGGCCCCACAGGTCTTGTACCATCCGATAAGTCCCATCTGGCTTGCGCACCGGGAGTATTGGGGTATTATACGGTGACATACATTCCTCCAGTAGTCCGTCAGCGATCAGTCCTTCAATCACCGGCTGCAGCCCTTTTCTTCCCTCCATCGCGATGGGATACTGCTTCCTCCTCACTGGGCGACTGTCCGGTAGCAAGGTGATCTGTAAAGGGCTGATGTTCAATCCGCCCCTGTTTCCCTCTCTATACCATACCTCGGGCTCTATTTTCTGATCGTCTTCTTTTAATGCGAATAATTTTACTATTATTTCTCCATTGCTTGGCACGGTTCCAATACCCAATTGAACTTGCAGATCCCTTCCTAATAGATTAAACCCCGCCGAGGGTAGCAGGAGAAGGTCTCGCCTCGTTGCCCTATCTTCATATCCGACTTCCACATTGTCCACAATTGGCACTTGTATTGTCTTTCCTCCGATACCGGATACTCCCATCAATTTTGCTCCGGTCTGGGTCCCTGATGGTATCTTTATTATACTCGATCTTTCAGCTCCTGAGTCGACCATGAAGGTTGTGTCACACCCTTGGGGACCTAATTTCAAGTTTACCAGGGGTTCCTGCCAATGATTCATCCCCAAGGGGTGGAACCCCCGACCTCACTAGTCTTCATCTTCCATCATGGCATACGAGCGCACTTCCCGTCGGTATCTGGGGCACTCGCGCCTGAAGTGTCCCTCTTCGTTGCAGTGAAAACATCTTAAAGCCTTCCTTAGCCCTCCTCCTTGCTCCTGGCTACTACCTCGATCCAACCATGGTCCCTGTCTCTCTCTCTACTATCTGCGGTTACTTGTCGCACTGTCTGGACCATTATCCTTGCCGTCTTCTGCTTCTCTTCATTCCTTCTTACAAACACTTTCTGTGCCTCCCTAAGTAGTTCACTTAAGGGTTTAGTATTCCAATCTTCTAGTTTTTCCAGTTTTTTTTTCTTATATCTGGCCATGCCTTCGATACAAATTCAACACGAATCAGCTGTTGGCCAACCTCCGTCTCAGGGTCTTCGATTTGCGGAGCGGTAGGGGGCACATATGGGGGCGGCAGGTGGTCGAGCACCTCCCATGTATTCCTTTTCTGTCCCCCTTCATTTATCATTTTCAATTTATAACTATTTGTCGTTGGTAACCAGCATAGGACGTAATCACTTTCTTCGGGTTTAACATTAGGTTTTGAATTCACGTACAGATTAAGGGCTTGTTGTACCTAATCCTCGCTAGACCCGAACTTAGGCCACCACACAGCCGACCCTTGGATCGGCTGGCGGGACCAGAATTCACAGTACTGTATCATCCTTTCCTTTGATTTTCCCTTTAACCTCCCACTTCCCCAGTCGTCAAACATGCGACCTAAGGGACTATCAGGAGGGACCCCGGGGTATTTTTCAGCGCTTTCTCTAGGTGTTCCCTTTTGTTTTCTCCCCTTTGATCCTGCTCCCCCCATTTTCGAGGACTTGCCCGGTTCCAATCCACCCGTACTTAGACAACCTTTGCCTTGTCTATCCCGTACAGGAATTTAATTTGGTCGCAGCCTACCTTAGGGCTGCTCCTTTCCAATTCCGGAACCCTTTGTCCCCGTGATCGCCCAGTAAGCCCAAAGTCATCCTACCTGGGTCCTGTGCACAGAAATTACTCGATCGCTCACTGTCTCAACTGCCTCGACAACCCCTCTTTGTTTCCTTGAGTCCGCCGGATATCACTCGCTCAAGCCGCGCGGGGCGACGAGCAAGGAATCAGGGACTGCCGAACTCGGCAGGGTGCACCTTCTCCGATGTCCTTCCTTGCCCCCCTCACGGCTGGAGTGTGGATCCCGGACGAGCACCCCAAGTTGTCAGAAACGAGCCACGCTCCCGAATAATGGCTTCAAGACAAATTCAAGGAAACAAAGTTTATTAACAGTTCTGCAGAGCTGGGCCCCCTCAGAGAAGGGAACCCTGAACCTTACAGGGCAGCAGGTTTTATCCTTCTTCCTTACCCCTCCCCTCCCTGACTCGGGAGGTACACAGTGTTTTCCCATTCCATATTTGGAGTTGTTTTTTTACACATTTCTGTAAAACAATAGTCCATATCTCAGGACTTCAATGATTCCACAAACAGTTGTTACGTATTCAGGCAACAATAAATATAGATGAGATAGGTAAGGGTTTCTATAACAAATAACACGTTTATCAAACACTGAAACAAACCCCCTCAAAAGTAAACAAACCCAAACGTAATCGGAACTCAGCTGCTGTGCGACACATTCACAGTTCTTAATAGCGCTGCATGTTCAAACAGTCTTTAAAACGGTATTGAAAAAAAAGTCTTTAAAGCGGTATTGAAAAAAAACAGTCTTTAAAGCGGTATTGAAAATAAAACAGTTCTTTAAAGCGGTATGCCGAAAGTTCAAAAGCTCACAGTCCTTTTAAAAGGAGAGACTTTTTAAAGCGATTTAAATTCTCTTCCACGTCGTTGTCCTTCGATTCCCCGGCGTCGAACTTTCCCACGAAGAATTTTATAAAATATAACGGCTTAAAGGTACTGACCTTTCTTTCCACACTATTCTCAATCCTTTCTGGTCATCCCAGGGATTAACAGCGAGAATAGTCAACGAAATCCTTCCGAATGAGGATCAAATAAGGTCGAACTTTTCCACCTTCGAAAATCGGTTCTCCTCGATTTTTACCTTCCAAACTTTTCTTCACTCTCCACCAGCAAAGAAACCGTTGGCAATGACCTTTTAAACTTTAGGCATTATATAGAACTTCATTTTTAACTGAACTGCGTCATCACATTAAATCACGCAGGGACATGAAGTCATCTTGGCAAATTCCGCCACGAACTGCCCCACCTGACAGGGTGGGTCTTCCTTTTATACCCTGTAAAAAAAAACTGTCACATGACCTCTACTGGCGGGAAAATGACATCACTCCACCATCACAAAACCATTACCTCATGTCCAGTATAACTTCAACCCCAGTCACGTGACAAGGGTACCACTGTCACGTGTCACGGGTACGTAACACCTCCCTCAAAAAAAACATTTTTGGTCTGACAAGAACAAAAATTTTAACAATTACTTACAAGAAAAACAAATGTATAAATTATATAACATACACAATATACAATACAGTAGGAGTGTTACAATAAAAAAAACACTCTAAATAAAAAAAATATTACATTGTACATTCAACATCGAGATAGGCAATCAGCAACCACATTATCTTTACCTTTAATATGAGTTATCACAATATTGTACTCCTGTAACATCAAACTCCAATTTAATAATCTTCTGTTTTTGTTTTTCATCTTACTCAGAAAAACTAACGGATTATGATCAGTGTAAACAATAAGTGGTTTTTGAGTTGTACCAACATATACCTCAAAATATTCTAAAGCTAAAACAAGAGATAACAATTCTTTCTCTATTGTTGAATAGTTTCTTTGATGCTTATTAAATTTCTTAGAAAAGTAAGCTACTGGATGATCAACCTCATCACCCTCATTCCTTTGCATCAATACTGCTCCCACAGCTTCATCACTAGCATCTACAGCTAATCAAAAAGGTTTTTCAAAGTCAGGTGCCTTAAGCACAGGTTGTTGACATATCATTGTTTTCAATTTTTCAAATGCTTCCTGACAAGGCACTGTCCACACAAACTTCACATTCTTCTGCAGAAGGTTAGTTAATGGAAGGGCAACATTAGCAAAATCCTTACAAAATTTTCGATAATATCCTACCATTCCCAAAAATCTTCTGAGAGTTTTTTTCCCCGTCGGAGTGGGAATCTCTAAAATTGCCTGAACTTTTGCCTGAACAGGAGCTACCTTACCTTGACCTACAACATAACCAAGGTAAGTCACAGTGGCATGTCCAAATTCACTCTTGGCTAAATTAATAGTCAAGTTAGCTTTGAAAGCTTTTCAAACAATTTCTCCACCGCAATTATGTGTGCTTCCCAAGTATCATTTCCTTTCACTAAATCATCAATATAAGCATCAGTATCTTTCAATCCCTGAATCACAGAATTAATCATCCTCTGGAAAGTACCTGGGGTATTCCTCATCCCAAATGGAAGAACATTATACTCATATAACCCAGATGGAGTTACAAATGCAGAAATCTCTCTACCTCTGTCCATTAATGGAACACACCAATACCCTTTCAATAAATCAATCTTTGTAAGGAACTTTGCTTTCCCAACTTTATCTACACAATCATCTACTCTAGGAATTGGATAAGCATCTGTTTTCGTTACAGCATTCACCTTTCTATAGTCCGTACAAAACCTAATACTACCATCAGGTTTTGGCACCATAACACATGGCAAACTCCAATTCGAGTTAGAATGTCTAATAATATCATTCTCTAACAAGTATTCAATTTTTTTCTCAGCAAGTTCACATTTTTCCATGTTCATCCTATATGGATGTTGTTTAATAGGTTTGGCATCTCCAACATCTACATCATGTGAAGCTATAGTAGTCCTTCTCGGAACATCTGGAAACAAATCCTTATACTTAAAAATCAGTTCCTTCATCTGTTGTTTCTGCTCTAGCTGTAAATGTGCTAATTTCTCATCCATATTTTCCAAAATGGTCGAATTAGGTAACCTAACAGAAACAATGTTAGATTTAGAATGAAAGTCAGATGAATCATCTATCATGTTCCCAGTTAAATCAAACTCATTCTCACTAACCACAACAGTCACAGTATCAGATTGTTTCTCAAAATATGGTTTAATCATATTTATGTGGCAAAGTTGTGTTGACCTTCTGCGATCTGGAGTTTTTATTACGTAATCCACATCATTGATTCTAGACACAATTTCATAAGGACCATGAAATCTAGCTTGTAAAGGATTTGTCTGCACTGGGAAAAGAACCAACACCTTATCTCCAGGCTTAAACATCCTCATCCTAGCTTCCTTATCATACCAAGTTTTCATTTTCTCCTGAGCCAACTTTAAATTTTCCTTGGCTAAGCTACAAGCTTTATGTAACCTGTCCTTAAATTTCAAAACATAGTCCAACAAATTAGTATGCACTTCCTTACTAATCCACTGTTCCTTCAATAAAGCTAAAGGTCCTCTAACTCTATGCCCAAACACAAGTTCAAATGGACTAAAACCTAAAGATTCCTGTACCAATTCCCTTACTGCAAATAAAAGTAAGTTTACACTCTCATCCCAGTCACTTTCATTTTCCACACAATATGTCCTAATCATATTCTTTAGAGTAGAATGAAACCTCTCCAAAGCACCTTGCGATTCTGGATGGTATGCAGACGAAGTGATTTGCTTAGCTCCCAATTTATAAACTATCTGTTGAAACAATCCAGACATAAAATTACTACCTTGATCAGTTTGTATTTCCTTAGGCAATCCAAAATAAGTAAAGAATTTTATAAGAGCCTTTGTCACAGTTTTAGCTTTTATATTCCTAAGTGGTACTGCCTCTGGAAACCTAGACGAAGTACACATGATAGTCAACAAATACTGATAACCAGTTTTTGTCTTTGGTAATGGACCAACACAATCTACAATAACTTTAGAAAACGGTTCACCAAATGCTGGAATAGGTTGTAATGGAGCTACTGGTGTAACCTGATTTGGTTTACGCACAATTTGACAAGTATGGCACGTCTTACAAAACATCGCCACATCTTTTCTTAAACCAGGCCAGTAAAAATGTTTTAAAATCTTGTCCACAGTTTTCCTTACCCCTTAATGTCCACCTAAAGGCACACTATGAGCTAAAGTCAAAATCTCATTCCGATAAACTTTAGGAACAACTACCTGATAAACAACATTCCATTCCTCACTTGCAGGAATTGTGGGCGACCTCCACTTCCTCATCAACACTCCTTTTTCCAAATAATATCCTACTGACACCTTCTCAATTTCACTACCAAGTAAAGCTTGTTCCCTTAATTTTATAATCTCAGGATCTCTATTCTGCTCTGCTATCATCTCCTTCCGAGACAGAGATAAATCTTCATAGTCAGACTTACTCCCAGAATCTTGTTCAAACAACGAAGGTAAGAAAGTCTCTGACACATCCTCAAAACTCAAATCCTGAGTCGAACAGTCATGAGTAACAACCTCATTCTGTACATCAATTTTTTTAGCCATAGCTCTAGTCACAACACAGGAGGAATCTGTGTTAGAATTCATCTCTGGTTCCTCTGACTCCATTGTCAAATGCACTTCTGGAAAAACTTGTCCACCTGCCAAGTCATTACCTAACAACAAAGAAATACCCTTCACAGGTAAGCTATGCTGTAATCCTACTTTAACAAATCCTGTAACTAACCCTGACTTTAAATTTACTTTATGTAAATGTACAGGCATAAAATCACTTCCAACACCTCTTATGTAATTTACCTCACCAGTATCACTCTCTTCATTAAACTTCAACACACTATCTAACATCAGTGATTGAGAAGCTCCAGTATCCCTAAGAATTTTTATTGGCACCAGAGTCGATCCTACTTTCAAGGATACAAACCCTTCAGTTATAAAATGATCATATCCCTTTCTAACTTGGTCAGACTCTAACAAATCCTCATTTGTGTTTACCAAACCCTGCAACTTTACAGGTGCTTCAGTATGTTGCACACAAGCATCTGGAACTGCTTCCTTCTCTTTCTTTTTCAATTTGAAACAGTTAGCTATTACATGGCCAGGCTTCTTACAATAGTTACAAATAAGACCAAACTGTCTTTCCTTCACAGGTTTTCCTTCCTCCTTACCTCTCTCATTAACCTCTGATTTAATTTCTGATTTACCTTGAGTCTCCATATTATTTTTCCTCTTAAAAATTCTACCCTGAGGAAATTTATTCTTATGGATTAAAACATACTCATCAGCTAATCTAGCACAGTCCTGCAATTTATCAGTATCCCTCTCATTTAAGTAGGTCCTTACTTCAACAGGAATGCTTCTTTTAAATTCCTCCATTAAAATCAGCTCTTTCAATGTATCATAGTCCTCATTTACATTTTTAGAAGAAACCCATCTCTCAAAACACATAGCTTTATCATAGGCAAATTCCACATAAGTCTTTTCCACAGACTTTTTCAAACTCCTGAATCTTTCCCTATAAGCTTCTGGGACTAATTCGTATGCTTTGAGAATATTTGTTTTCACAATATCATAATCTAATGCTTGCGCAGCAGTTAAAGCTGTGTAAACTTGTTGTGCTTTGCCTTTAATCACACTCTGTAACAACACAGACCATTTATCTTTCGGCCACTCTGACATCCGAGCAATAGTTTCAAAATGTTGAAAATATCTTTCCACTTCTGTTTCACTAAATGGAGGAACCAATTTAATTTCTTGGCTAGCAACAAACGGTTTTCTAGAATCAGAAGACTGATTCCCAGACCTTAAATTCTCCATTGTATATTCAAACTCTCTCTTTTTCTGGTCAGATTCCAATTTATAACGCTCCAACTCTGCTTTACTTTGTTCCAACTTCATTTGTTCAATTTGCAACTGCATCTCCAGATTACTTATTGGAAACGATTCTAAAATCGATTCATCAAAATCACCCGAAGCCACAAAATGTGATGCGATTTTCCTCTGTATTACAGCTTTTGATGTAGTCGCCAAAATACCTTTAAGTTGCAATCTATTAGCAATCTCAGATACTTCAGTTTTTTTCGCCGTCGCTAACAAATCCGCGTCTGGCGAATCCAGAAACTCATCAATATTCATCGTTGCCGAATACCACTCACAAGCCAAACAAACAAAAAAATCGAAAATCCCCGTTACCAAAACACCGATTCAAAATTCAAAAAGCATTTTAAACTCAAACGATCCAATTCCGGACGCAGCCCCCATAATTAATGTTACGTATTCAGGCAACAATAAATATAGATGAGATAGGCAAGGGTTTCTATAACAAATAACACGTTTATCAAACACTGAAACAAACCCCCTCAAAAGTAAACAAACCCAAACGTAATCGGAACTCAGCTGCTGTGCGACACATTCACAGTTCTTAATAGCGCTGCATGTTCAAACAGTCTTTAAAGCGGTATTGAAAAAAAACAGTCTTTAAAGCGGTATTGAAAAAAAAGTCTTTAAAGCGGTATTGAAAATAAAACAGTTCTTTAAAGCGGTATGCCGAAAGTTCAAAAGCTCACAGTCCTTTTAAAAGGAGAGACTTTTTAAAGCGATTTAAATTCTCTTCCACGTCGTTGTCCTTCGATTCCCCGGCGTCGAACTTTCCCACGAAGAATTTTATAAAATATAACGGCTTAAAGGTACTGACCTTTCTTTCCACACTATTCTCAATCCTTTCTGGTCATCCCAGGGATTAACAGCGAGAATAGTCAACGAAATCCTTCCGAATGAGGATCAAATAAGGTCGAACTTTTCCACCTTCGAAAATCGGTTCTCCTCGATTTTTACCTTCCAAACTTTTCTTCACTCTCCACCAGCAAAGAAACCGTTGGCAATGACCTTTTAAACTTTAGGCATTATATAGAACTTCATTTTTAACTAAACTGCGTCATCACATTAAATCACACAGGGACATGAAGGCATCTTGGCAAATTCCGACACGAACTGCCCCACCTGACAGGGTGGGTCTTCCTTTTATACCCTGTAAAAAAAAACTGTCACATGACCTCTACTGGCGGGAAAATGACATCACTCCACCATCACAAAACCATTACCTCATGTCCAGTATAACTTCAACCCCAGTCACGTGACAAGGGTACCACTGTCACGTGTCACGGGTACGTAACACAGTTAATCTTGTCAGGGCTTCTGCATTCATAGTTAAATCACATTTGTTGTCAGACTTTAACCCAGACATAATTAAATCACATTTGTCCTCTGACGTTAACCCAGACATAATTAAATCACATTTGTCCTCTGACTTTAACCGAGACCTCTTTCAGAAACGCACATCTTAATTTTGAATCTCACAAACACACACAAAATGCTGGTGGAGCACAGCAGGCCAGGCAGCATCTATAGGGAGAAGCGCTGCCGACGTTTCGGGCCGAGACCCTTCTTCAGAAAAAGGTAGGATGAGCTTCAGGGTTAGTAGGAGTGGAGGTGGCGGGGTGCGGGTGTCGGAGAGTCTATTCCTGCGCTGTGTTTCTCTCGGGCCCGAACTCAGATTTATTCTCCCCGCTGCCACGTTCTCCGATGATCATTGATGCCGTAGAGTCAAGATCGAAAACTTTGCGACCGCCTCCAAGAAGAGCTTAGATATTTTGTCTGTTATTTAGTTGAATAATTGGCGTGAGCGAATATTTCGCTGCGCTAATCAACTGCTCTCTGAACTTGGACTGAGTTACCCCATAAATAAAAGTGTTTGTGCAACAAATTAATATCATCAACATGTCTTCAGTGTGTTGAAGAATGTATTCAAAATCGTTGTAATTATTCTGATCCGGTTCGGCAATGCTGTAATAAAGGAATTCGGCAACATTCTCCGAAAACAGGATGATGAAGCTTCCGGAGATGGCGATAAGTAAGATCACAGACCTCCTCCTGCTCTCCATCTCCGGGTCACTAAGGTTCTCCGCCTTGCTCTGACCCCTCAGCCCCTTACGGACGCGACTAGTACTAAAATGTGTCTGACTATCAGAGCGTAGTACAGGAGTACTAACACGAACGGGAGTAATGGCGTTAGGATGCCAGAAAGCCAGTCATACCCCACCCAACCGGAATCCGTAAAGTAGGCCGGTATTTCAATACAGTCCCAGGGTACATTGTCAACCACTTTTACAGGACGGTGTATAAAGAAAGGCACATTATTAAAGCAGAACAGAACGCCAGTTGTTGTCAGAACCGCAGCCACGTTTTCCCGGTGCAATATTATGTTTTCCACTTCTGGCAACAAATGTTAACAAAGCGGTTTAACGGAAAAGTGACGGTGAACCAGACGGAACAGTCTGTGACTGCCTCTCCCAGGACAGAAATCACACTGCACACAGGGGTGATATCCAGGAAAGTCCAGGGGAAGTAATAATATCTGAGCCGCCTTAATATCACCGCGAACGAGATGGTCAGTAGATCCGCTGCTGCCCTGGCCACCAGGTAGCGAGTGGTGCGGGTGGGGAGGCCGCATTTTACCCGGGACAAGATCACAATCGCCGCTCAATTCACTGGATACAACAGAAAGAGCGAGTGAGTTACCGTCTGTCCGTTCAGTGGGTCTCGGGGCAGGGAGATGCTGGAAATGGAGAACAAACAAACTTTGCGGGCAGCCCATTTCTGGAGGCTTAAAGCGAGTAAGGCGGGGATCGCAGACGCCTCAAAGGTGTCCATGTCGGGAAAAGGCATGGGTCTTGGGTACTGCATGAAGAGTAGGATTTAGGAAATTAATTGATCGCCGGGAGCGCTTTGGAAAGTCAATATAAATCTCGACCATCAGGTTTTTGGCTGATATGTAAGGCCGCGAAAGCCTCGGCATTTTTCTCGGCGATAGTGATTCCACCAATTCCGTCACATTTGTTTGTCACTGCCCGCTGTCTCTGACTTTGTCCACATATATTGTTCAAGGTTCGTTGAAGATTTACTTCCCCTGTTCGCATGTATTTAACTCCTCCTCGAATTCTGCCCACATGGGCCCGGCTCGGCTTATTTTAAATTCCGCAACTACTCTTCGCCGCGGCTCCTTCACACTCTGTCAAGGGATCGGTTCAGAAAATTCCCCTGCTCGTCTTATTTAATATTGTACCTGACCTGCTCCAGATTACTGCCGCATTATTCTAAATGTTCCAGTGCTCATTGATCTGGAGCGGAGTGTCCCTGTAATTTACCCCGTCTGACCGGTATCGGACCCGACTGTGTGGGCTCCGAACTTCATCGATATTAGGCCGTGGAAGCAAACCCTGGTAAATTAAAGCGCACAGAGACCCTATTTCAATTTTGGAGACTCCCGATGGTTCAGGATCTAACAAAAAAAAAGAATATTACTGGGGTTTCGCGTCCCGCGTTCCCTTCAAATTTCCAGCAATTTCCTCAAACACAGCTTAATACGTTTAAAAGTAACTTGAAAGTATGTTACACTGTTGATGCGGGAAACACCAAGGAGCCTGTAACGGTGCTGAGCGCGCTGGATTATGGGTGTTTACTTTGACAGTGATTTTGCATTGATAAATCAAAACAGTCTCCCATGAATCCACAAATTGAATTGTTCTCCTCGATCTGCCACTCTCCACCTTTTGTTTCATCGGCCCGTTTATTTTCAGTCGAGTCCTCGGATTAAACAGCAAAGTAACTTCTGAACGAACACAGAGTTCTGTCACAATGTCTGCACCACCCTTACTGGTACACCGGCATCACAACGCCGTCGCTAACTGAACAAGTCTAAACACCGTGCATACAGAACTGCAAATCATAGTTCGCCTTACCAGGACCAGCAATAACGGCAATGATCATGTAATATATCTTTCTCACACGGTAAAATGTTTCAGGCGTGCTCTGTGAGATTCAGCCTGTCTTCCAGTTCTCCGAGATCTCGCTGAAGAAACTCTGCTCTGATGAACCTCCAGTGTCATTCATTTATACTCGCTCCAGCACACTGAATATTCAAGGTTACGTAATTCTTCCTTTTTTTCAACAGCTGGGGTAAAATAATGCTGATGTCATTTAAGTACAATCCGATTTGTGGTGAAGTATGGATAGCTTGACATGAAATTGCAAAAAGACAAAAAGACGAAGAAGTGACAATCCAGGAAATCAGGAATGTTGTGAAACTCTCAGGCTCTTCCCTCGTTTTCACGATGGCTAATGGAAAACCAGCTCCCATCAGGTTTCGCACCAGGATGAAGCAAAATCGTTCAATCACCATATACATGTCCCTCGAATTGGTGCAAATCCTTAAACCGACAGAGCATCTGCATTCGTTACTTTTGTACCAACAATGACAATTGTTTTGCAGATGCTGTGAATTGTTAGCATTGTTCACTGTCCACCTGACAGTCTTACTTACGTGTTTAGCTATCTGAACTGCACTTTCACCGTAAACACAACACAACAATGAATATTCTGTGTTTTTTTTTCTCTCACGTGCTCCCTGGATGTTGTTATGAACTGAATTGTCTGAACGGAATGGCTCACGAGAAGATCTTTCACTGTTGCCGTAATAAACCAATGGGTCGTCGGTCATGGAATTACATTAAGCAGTTTGTCGGAAGGTTAGCAAGACGGGCAGATATTGAGGTACGTGGTGATTACCTTCCATGGGTGAGTAGTGGTAAGATATTCACAAAGAGTGATGGGGTTCCCGAGAGGGCTGATGTACAAAAAAATACTGAAATGGAAGTTCCAACGTCAATGAAGTTGGGGGAGCGGATTGATCATGTGGTGTTCAATACATTTTGAATACCTAACCCCACTGACGGGGAAGGTCACGATGTAATATGATATGATATTGGCCTGATTTGAGAATTGTACCGTTTCTGCTCTCATAAGGAATGTATGTATTTGCCGTGGAGACGATGCTCAGGGGTTTCACCAGGATGTTGGCGAACGTGGGGCATTTCAAGTCATCAGCGGATCATCTGCCATTCTCTCCTTCAAACGGAGCAGAGAGTTGTTCCATTCAGAAGTTCAAACGTTATTAGAGACATACATGTTTTCGGTAGTAGGAACCTTTTCTCCATATCAGATGCATCTATAGGGAAGGGCAAAGTTGGAGTGGAAGTGTAAGTTTTAGTGTGTTAGTGTAAAGTGTTGACTTTCCTTGCTTCAGTTTGATGTCAGGGAATGACCCAACGATTCAGTTACATACTTGCTGACCAAGACTACTGCACCTTCAGTGTTCACAACGATGTCTCCACTACATCAGATAGGGAGAGGAAAAAAAACAGCAGCAGCAACTGTGTTTAGTTGCTCGGACTACGAGATAGATCCTCCGGTCACGTGGTTGATCTTGTGATTATCAGACTGTAATGCTTACGGCGCTGATATTCAGACCTGTTTTCTCTGTCCGCGGCTTTCCCCGCTGCCATCGGGAGGCAGAGCATAAAGGAGAGGAAGACATCACTTTTCCCAACTGGACCTCGCAACAATAGGGAATGAGCTGTGATTTAATTTGTTTCCAATACCGGCTGAACTGTCTCTCATCGTTTCTATAATGATGTCCATGTCCCTTTCTCGCCCGGTACGATAAAAACCTAAAGAGCAGCCGATATGTCCCGATACGGAGAAATAGAATAAAGCCCCATGTTCTAATTTATCTTTCACCGTCCGGCGATCTGAGTGTTTTAGAAAACCTAATGCATTTTTTTGGGAAATTACAAGTAGGCTAGAGAAGGGAGATGCAATGGATATTGTGTGTTTGGATTTTCAGAAGGCCTTTGACAAGGTGCCGCACATGAGGCTGCTAAACAAGTTAGACAATATGTTAATAAGACGCTTTGAAACGTAACCAAGACAAGTACATGCTTGATAGAGCTATTTAGAAAAACATATAATTCAGATAACGGTAGTAGAATCATTTCAAGCAGGTTTAATGGTTTGTCAAATCTTAAAACACATTCGATTCATATATTAAAACAAAATTGGAGGTGGAAGGAGGGATAATTATATCTGAGGAAGAATGGACAATAATATGGAGTTATCAATGGAAGTGTACCAATTCACAGAAATGGAGGGAGGTTGGATGGAAAAATAAGATATTTTATTACACCCTCTCAGAAATCCCGTTATGATAGTAACCTCCCTGTTTGCTGGAGAAATTGGGGAAATCAAAATGCAAATCATTATCATATTTTTGCGACTGCCCTGTTATCAAAAACTATTGGAGGGTACACAATGCACTACAAGACATCTTTAAATGTGAAATACTCTTAGACAGTAAGACCATATGTTTTGGATATATACCTCAAGAATGCTTGAAAAGAGATAAATATTTACTGAATATACTGTTGGTGGCTGGTAAAAAGACTCTTAATAGGAAAGGGTTCTCACAGTAGTTAAAATTTAAATACATGGATGAAAATTACAATGGAGATTTACAAAATGGAGAATATAAAAGCATCTGTTAATCATAAGCTAATCATAATCATAAGTTAATCAATTTGATTCATACTGGGAAAAATGGTTTAACTATATAATGCCTCATAGGCCTGATTTTATTCTCACAAATCAATGGATATGTTGTAAAAAAAAGATCACTCCCTACTTGTACATAGTTTTTTTTTCTTTTGCCTTTTTTTTCTTTCCACTCTTTTCTATAAGTGTATGCCTCAGATAAATACTATGTGGAGATTTGTGACATATATGATTATATGATATATATGTACAAAGTCTGAAATACATCTTATGGAATTGTTTGTTTGATGGTGAACTTCAATAAAAAAAATAAATTACCAAAAAAAGGAAAGAAAGCCCGGGAGAGGGACATTTCTGAATTGGGACAAGATTTAGACTGGATGAGATTTGAGATAATGCTGCCAGTGCTTCGAAAAAGTATATACAGTTGAATATTTGTCATCGAGTATATCTAACACCGAGAATTAGATATCAAATGGGACTGGTTCTTGCCCCATGTTGCTCATTTTGCTTCTGGCGGAACCGTTGGCTTTTTTATACATGTTGTATGGGAATGTTCAGGGGTTTTTGGTTTGTGGGGAAGGTTACCAGTACTCTTACAGAACTAACCGGTGTAGAATTACCAATGGATCCCGCTGTACATCTTCTGAATGATGACTTCCACCTTTCTCTTACGGAAAAATTAAACACACAATGTCTGGTTGGCAGGCCTGACTGCACTAAGAAGATTGTATTTCAGCGTTGGAAAACTCCCCATGGTATTTCAAGTACTCACTGGCTTCGGAGCTTTTTGGACATTTCTTATCTGAAATTATCATCAGCAAGAGTAAATTATGCACGACCAAACACAATCTTAATGTGGAAAAACTTAATATCTAACTTGAAAAATCTTCTGTTAAAATGGAAATGCTTTGTCTGTGTATGCACTATTATTCAGTTGGTTGGTGGAGGTTAGAGGGATGGGGGAGAGAGAGCTGGAGAGGGGGGTGGGGATGATGAAGAGGATGAGGGGTGGAGGGGGATGATGGTGATTTAGATTGGCGAAGGCTGGGTTATACAGTCAAAATGTAATCAGCAAATGGTTGTATTGAATGTAATTTGTCGGTGTTGCAATAAAACAATAGTAATAAAAAAAAAGAAAGTGGTTATTCGTATAGGCAAGTGTTTAACTCTGACGAAACTGCAGCTTATTGGGAAAAATTGCCGAGGAAGACAATTATTTCGATAGAAGAAAAGCAGGCTAAGGAACACATGGTATCAAAATGCAGGTTTACCCTGATGTCTATTATTAACGCCACCAGTGATGCTGCCCTTAAGCCTCTACTCGTGTACCATTCAGAAAATCCGGGGGCACTTAAAGGCGTTGATAAGAAAGCACTTCCTGTTGTGTTCTGTTCATATCCAACTGGTTGGAGATTTTTGCTTTGATTGATAGCGCTGCAATGATTGCAGAAAAGTATGACTTTAATTTTGAAAGGGTACGTAGGTTTATGATATATTTGCAGGATGGTTTGAGCGCTTACAAAGAACTGCATGATAGAAAAATGCGGGAGGCTAAGCAGTCAAGCATGCTGTCGATTTTCAAGCCTTTCACATCAGGCACGGCAGACGACGAATGTCGCCCTTCGACATCAAAGCTGGCAGACATAGAAGACGTTAGTGACCAGTCTCCTGTACCTCCCACCACTGCAACCTCAGTCTAAAACACCATCATCAGTGTGCTTGCTGTCTTCCCAATCCTGATAAGTGAAACTGCACCGTACATACATTATTTCCACTTTATATAGGCTGTGCATTTTTATGTGTTATTTGGTATGACTTGGTAGGTTATTTTTCGGGTCTGGGAACACACCAATATAAATGAAAGACATTTTTGCGAATGTGGAATTTAAAGGTAGTCATGGGTGGTTTGATCGGCACTTGGTTTGATTTGGCAGCTTCATAGCTTAAAGGTAACTGGAGAGAGTGCTTCCGCTAAGACTGCTTCCGCCCAGAGCGCTTCTGCTGAGAGCGCTTGCGTGAGATTTTTGCTACGGTGGGCAGTGCTGCAATGAATGCAAGGAAGTATTTCTACTTTCTATAGGCTGTGTATTTATCATATCATTTCTGTTTTACTATATGTGAGTGTTATTTGAGGTTTTATTTGCTACTTGGGTGATTTGGTAGGATTTTTTTCGCGTATGGGAACGCTCAAAAATTTTTCCCATAAAAATTAATGGTAATTATTTCTTCGCTTTACGCTATTTCGACCCTTGACAAAGCTAGCTGACTATTCTTGATCATATTATACCTCTGCAGTTGCTCATGAATCCTGCCTCTCATGATTTTTTTTTCCCCATCAACTTGCCAACCACTGAAGTAAGACTCACTGGCCTATAATTTCCTGGGCTATCTCTACTCCCTTTCTTGAATAAGAGAACAACAGCTGCAAACCTTCAATACTCCAGAACCTCTCCCTTTCCCATTGATGAATCAAAGATCATCGACAGAGGATCAGCAATCTCCATAAGACCATAAGACAATGGAGCAGAAGTCGGCCATTCGGCCCATCGACTGCTCCAATTTTATCACGAGCTGATCCATTCTCCTATTTCGTCCCACTCCCCCGCCTTCTCACCATAACCTTTGATGCCCTGGCTACTCAGATACCTATCAATCTCTGCCTTAAATACACCCAATGACTTGGCCTCCACTGCCGCCTGTGGCAACAAATTCCATAGATTCACCACCTTCTGGCTAAAATAAATTTTCGCATCTCTGTTCGGAATGGGCGCCCTTCAATCCTTAAGTCATGCCCTCTTGCACTAGACTCCCCCACCATGGGAAACAACTTTACCACATCCACTCTGTCCAAGCCTTTCAAAATTTGAAATATTCATATGTCGTCGTCCCCCCCTCTAAACTCCATGGAGTACAGTCCAAGAACAATCGAACGTTCCTCATTTGTTAAACCTCTCATTCCCGGAATCATTCTAGTGAACCTTCTGTGAACCCTCTCCAAAGTCAACACCACCTTTTTTTTAGGAAAACGAGCCCAAAACAGCAGACAGTACTCCAAGTAATGTGTCACCAGTGCCTTATAGAGCTTCAACATCACATTCTTGCTCTTACATTCTATTCCTCAAAAAATGAATGTCAACGTTGCATTCGCATTCTTCAGCACCGACTCAACCTGAAGGTTAACCTTAAGTGTATCTTGCAGGAGGCCTCCCAAGTCCCGTTGCATCTCCAAACTTTGAATTCTCTCCCCATTTAAATAATATTCTGCCCGTTTATTTCTTCTACCAAAGTGCATGACCATACACTTTCCAACATTGTATTTCGTTTGCCACTTCTTTGCCCATTCTCCCAATATATCCAATACTCTCTGCAGACTCTCTGTTTCCTCAGAACTACCAGCCCATCCACCTATCTTTGTATCATCAGCAAACTTAGCCACAAAGCCATCTATTCCATAATCCAGACCGTTGATATACAATGTAAAAAGATGCGGTCCCAACACAGGCCCCTGTGGAACACCACTTGTACCCGGCAGCCAACCAGAATGGGATCGCTTTATTCCCACTCTCTGCTTCCTGCCAATCAACCAACGCCCTATCCACGTATGTAACTTAGTGCTGTTCGTGGTAAGGCGAACTATGATTTGCAGTTCTGTATGCACGGTGTTTAGACTCGTTCAGGTAGCGACAGCGTTGTGATGCCGGTGTACCAGTAAGGGTGGTGCAGACATTGTGACAGAACTCTGTGTTCGTTCAGAAGTTACTTTGCTGTTTAATCCGAGGACTCGACTGAAAATAAACGGGCCGATGAAACAAAAGGTGGAGAGTGGCAGATCGAGGAGAACAATTCAATTTGTGGATTCATGGCAGACTGTTTTGATTTATCAATGCAAAATCACTGTCAAAGTAAACACCCATAATCCAGCGCGCTCAGCACCGTTACAGGCTCCTTGGTGTTTCCCGCATCAACAGTGTAACATACTTTCAAGTTACTTTTAAACGTATTAAGCTGTGTTTGAGGAAATTGCTGGAAATTTGAAGGGAACGCGGGACGCGAAACCCCAGTAATATTCTTTTTTTTTGTTAGATCCTGAACCATCGGGAGTTTCCAAAATTCAAATAGGGTCTCTGTGTGCTTTAGTTTACCAGGGTTTGCTTCCACGGCCTAATATCGATGAAGTTCGGAGCCGACACAGCGGGGTCCGATACCGGTCAGACGGGGTAAATGACAGGGACACTCCGCTCCGGATCAATGAGCACTGGAACATTTAGAATAATGCCGCAGTAATCTGGAGCAGGTCAGGAAGAATATTAAATAAGACGAACATCGGAATTTTCTGAACCGATCCCTTGACAGAGTGTGAAGGAGCCGCGGCGAAGAGTAGTTGCGGAATTTAAAATAAGCCGAGCCGGGCCGATGTGGGCGGAATTCGAGGAGGAGTTGAATACATGCGAACAGGGGAAGGAAATCTTCAACGAACCTTGAACAATGTATTGTTACGTTCCCAGTAACCGGGTGACTTACCAGCAAAGATAGAGAGGTCCGCTGAAGTCTGATGGTACTATTTTCAAACGTTTTTTATTTATAAAGGGGCATAAACGTATGGTTAATACAAAACATTCAGATCATATACGTCGTCAAAACTCAATCTAAAGTACAGGTATAGTAATAATCAATCAGAAATAAGCTCTATCGTTGTCTAGGGGATAATACTGAGTCCAATGGAATATAAGAGTCACTCAAAATCTGCAGGCTTCCCCGTTTTGGGAACCGCTGGCATTTCACGTGTTGGAGAGAGAGAGTGGTGAGAAAGAAGGAACACTTGCCCGTCGTCTTTGCGAAGCAAATCCCTGTTGTTAGTTAAAACTGTTTTCCTTTGGTTTCAGCCACAGACTCCCGATCCGGAATCTAACACACGTGGCTTCCTTCAAAATGTCTTCCCGCTCCGACGGGAAGCGCTATCGTGTCTTCCTAGTGTCTCCTTGGTGCGTCTGAGGCCCCGCCTCGGCAGCCCACCTTTTATCTGGACTGGCAGGGTTGTAGATGTCAATCAGGGTGGGGGTGAGGCAATCTTTCCCCATCACCCAGCCCACGTTGCCCTGAGGGTTTGCACGTAGTCCAGTCCCTTATTCCACAAAGGTGTCTCCAAAGACAATGGCCATGTCCGTGGCTTTTGTCTGGCTGAGAGGCCAGACCACATTCCAAACCTTAAGGCTCTCTCTCTCTTGCGATTCTCACAAAAGAGGGGGCTGGGGTCATAATAGTATGTGGACAAAGTCAGAGACAGCGGGCAGTGACAAACAAATGTGACGGGATTGGTGGAATCAGTATCGCCGAGAAAAATGCCGAGGCTTTCGCGGCTTTACATATTAGTCAAAAACCTGATGGTCGAGATTTATATTGACTTTCCAAAGCTCTCCCGGCGATCAGTTAATTTCCTAAATCCTACTCTTCATGCAGTACCCAAGACCCATGCCTTTTCCCGACATGGACACCTTTGAGGCGTCTGCGATCCCCGCCTTACTCGCTTTAAACCTCCAGAAATGGGCTGCCCGCAAAGTTTGTTTGTTCTCCATTTCCAGCATCTCCCTGCCCCGGGACCCACTGAACGGACAGACGGTAACTCACTCGCTCTTTCTGTTGTATCCAGTGAATTTAGCGGCGATTGTGATCCTGTCCCGGGTAAAATGCGGCCTCCCCACCCGCACCACTCGCTACCTGGTGGCCAGGGCAGCAGCGGATCTACTGACCATCGTGTTCGCGGTGATATTGTGGCGGCTCAGTTATTATTACTTCCCCGGGACTTTCCTGGATATCACCCCTGTGTGCAGTGTGATTTCTGTCCTGGGAGAGGCAGACACAGACTGTTCCGTCTGGTTCACCGTCACTTTTCCGTTTAACCCGTTTGTTAACATTTGTTGCCAGAAGTGGAAAACGTAATATTGCACCGGGAAAACGCGGCTGTGGTTCTGACAACAACCGGCGTTCTGTTCTGCTTTAATAATGTGCCTTTCTTTATACACCGTCCTGTAAAAGTGGTTGACAATGTACCCTGGGACTGTATTGAAATACCGGCCTACTTTACGGATTCCGGTTGGGTGGGGTATGACTGGCTTTCTAGCATCCTAACGCCATTACTCCCGTTCGTGTTAGTACTCCTGTACTACGCTCTGATAGTCAAACACATTTTAGTACTAGTCGCGTCCGTAAGGGACTGAGGGGTTAGAGCAAGGCGGAGAACCTTAGTGACCCGGAGATGGAGAGCAGGAGGAGGACTGTGATCTTACTTCTCGCCATCTCCGGAAGCTTCATCATCCTGTGGTCGGTGAATGTTGCCGAATTCCTTTATTACAGCATTGTCGGACCGGATCAGAATAATTACAACGATTCTGAATACATTCTTCCACACACCGGAGACATGTTGATGATATTAATTTGTTGCACAAACACTTTTATTTATGGGGTAACTCAGTCCAAGTTCAGAGAGCAGTTGATCAGCGCAGCGAAATATTCGCTCACGTCAAGTATTCAACTAAATAACAGACAAAATATCTAAGCTCTTCTAGGAGGCGGTCGCAATGTTTTCGATCTTGACTCTACGGCATCAATGATCATCGGAGAACGTGGCAGCGGGGAGAATAAATCTGAGTTCGGGCCCGAGAGAAACACAGCGCAGGAACAGACTCTCCGACACCCGCACCCCGCCACCTCCACTCCTACTAACCCTGAAGCTCATCCTACCTTTTCCTGACGAAGGGTCTCGGCCCGAAACGTCGGCAGCGCTTCTCCCTATAGATGCTGCCTGGCCTGCTGTGTTCCACCAGCATTTTGTGTGTGTTGTTGTTTGAATTTCCAGCATCTGCAGATTTCCTCGTGTTTGCTCCTACCTTTTATTTCCGGTTTTCCACCATCTTCCCGCGATCGTCATCGTCAGACACTTTTTGGTCATTAGAAAGCGAGACGGATTCTGGGGACATTCACGACCAAATCGGCAAAAATGCCACTCATTTGTTACTTATATCTTTTGCATAAGAGAGAAATGAATTAAAGTCAACATGAACTTACAGTAAAGCTTGCACTTGTCCGTCGCATCAGACAAAAATGTTACAAAGTAATATTTAACACCACAGAACTCATTCATAATTGTTGCAAATTTTTACTGAAACCTCCGGTGCCTACTCTGCTTCAAGAAAAATAGTATCATCCCACTTCCTGATTTCCAATAAATGTCCATCCGACTCTCCTCTGAATTCACGGCAGCAAATCGCATGCATATTATTATTTTTTTTTTATTTTTTCTCTCACAGCTAAAACTGATAAAAATTGCGTTGTGGACACAAACAAGCACAATTATTTCTCAATCGCTTGGAACTTTTTGACTACTGTAGTGCTGTTTAGTATTGTGCCTTTCTGGAGATTTGCATAGATCTTGCCGTGCAGGTCGAAATATTTACTGCTATTGTGTAGTGATTTTTGGGATGATACCAGTCGAATACAGTATATTACAATGGGACAATGTACACCCTGCTCATGTAGCATAGTCGTTCATTTCCCTCTTTCGTCAGCATATTTCTGGTGTCTTACGCTTACTGATTTCCGTGCGTTGTGTGCGTTCCGAATGGCCATATCTATTAAATTGTTATTGCATATTTATTCTGTAATATTATATTCGGGCGGGTACCAGGTATTATGCTATCTCTAATCATCGGTCATAATAGAATTGTAGGTTCCTGACTCTAAAACTGGATCAGGATTGTATTTATAATAATGTATGGTTTGTTTCACGATGTTGCATCTTAAAGCAAGAATCTGGTGAAAGATATTTGTCACTTGACGGTGCCTGTGTAAGTAATCAGATTGAATTAAACTATTGCAGGATACTGTAATGTGCGGGATATTTTCTGGTTTCACATGACATATTCCGCTTTTTTGTCTAAACCACCTGGACCTGTACTGCCACAAGGAAACATTCAGTTTCTGGGAAGACGTCTCGAACGTTGAGTTTAACGTTGGAAGCATTCTCGTCGATATTTGTGGGGATCTCATCCATGGACGGTTATGCTCTTCCGTTGGCTAACTCTTTCTTCTATAACAGTGTTTGCTAACATGTTTTTAGGCCAACGCGCACATACTTGCCAACGCCCTCCTGGAGACCTTCATATTTACCATACTCGCCTCTCTTAGACCGAATATACTTGCCAGCGCTCCCATAGTGTAAAAACATGGCTACCATATGCCAGTATGGAAAAATATCCTGTTTTAACGCTTTATTTATCTTTAAACCTAGTTTTCACAGTAGCTGTGCCCTGCACGGTAACTGCGGGATGTTGACAATGAATGTCACCATACACTTGCAATTTAATTTTCATAAATTCTACTAAACCAGCATGGCAACCTGACTACATGGTGCTCCAACCATTGCACAAGAAATCATGTTCTTTATCACAATAATTTCGTCATCAATATTACAGTTTGAGCTCTCGTAGACTGATTCCCCGTTGATAAGTTTTCAACTTTTTACAGCATGAAATCCTGCATGAAATGAACATTTCCAGTATCATCAACAAATTTCTTCATGCTAAATATAGAAAATGTAACTATTAAATTGTAATTCTGTTACTTTTGACATTTGAAATTGTTACCTACATGTAAGTAATACTATTACTGAAGTGTCAGTTATCTGGCTGTACAACAAATGGAAAAAAAATGAATTACTTTACTATGCAAGTAAGTAATTTATGTTTTAATACTTATATGCATATTTTTAATTTAGGGCCGCTTTATAACATATACTACAGCTTAATCCGGCCGTGCCATCAGCCTGATTTTCATAATCTCCCTCCATCCTCCCAGCTCATGGGCAGTTTGTCCCACGATCATCAAGGAGGAGACTATGCACACCAGCACTGCCAACTCTGAAACAGCTGATTTCCCCAAGCAATAAGTCTTATCAGCAACTCCACACACTAACCCACACTTCCACACCACTAAACACCGCTAATTTATCATTTCCTGTCAGTCGCCTTACGAACAGACATCCTGAGCTTTGCGCCAGTTTACGGACATATGTGCTGTGTGTAAGCTGTGGATATATATTTTTTATTATTGTTTGTTTGTTTGTTTTTGCTGCACCGGAGCCAGAGTAATAATTATTTTGATCTCATTTACACTTGTCTGCTGGAATTGGAATAAAACAACCATGAATCTTGAATAAACATTTCAGCAGATTGCATTATCACATTCCTGTCTCTCAGCGTTATTGTGGCAGAGCACCGCCTGGTGACAGTGGAGTCCAGAAATCGGGGGTCCTGTAATTGCGGCAGTCCACCGCCAACTGGCAGTGCTGTCCACAAAAGGGAGAGGGTTACAGCGAGGCTCACCATTACTTATTGTGCCAAACATACCTCCTTATGAGGCAACACTTCAGCTTCGTGCCTGGTGCGGTCATCTACTGTTTTCTGTTCTCCCCGTGTGGCCTGCTCTACATTAGGGCGACCTGAAGTCATCTCTGCACCCTGACCCCTTTGAGATTCTGCGGATGTTGGAGATGAAGAGTATTATTCACAAATTGCTGAAGGAACTCAGGTAGCATCTACAGAGGGGGAAACAAGCATAACAGATATTTCTATCTCAGATCCTTCATCAGAAATGGAAAGGGGGCCGAATAAGATGGTGGGCGGAGGGGACGGAGTCAAAGCTGGCAGATGATAGGTGAAACCAAATAAGAGTGAATCTGAGTGGGTGGGGGAGGGTGTTGAAGTGCGAAGCAGTGAGGTGGGAGGTTGAAAACGCAAAGGGCTGAAAATGAATCTGAGAGGCGACAAGAGCGGGCCATGGGAGAAAAGGATGGAAAAGATGCTTCAGAGGGAGATGATCAGCAGAGGACAAGAGAGGAGGCAAGATGGGAGACAGAATTGAGAGGGCGGGGCGCAGGTGGAGGTAGAAGTTCAAGATATCGATGTTCGTGCCATCATGTTGGAATCTAAACAGATATATTATGAGGTGTGGCTCTTATTGTGTTAGTCAACCATGAACTGGTATGTTGGAATGGGAAGGCAGAGTTGTTTTGAAATGATTAGCCACCAGGAAATACGTTTTAGTGCGGAAGGAATGAATGTGCTTGACAAGTTGGTTTCCAATCTACATCAAATCTCACTGAAGTTCAGGAGGCCGCACTGGGAGCGCCGGATACAGTGAATGAACGGACAGACCCGCAGGTGAAATGTTGCCTCATCTGGACGGATCATGAATGCTGCTCAGAGAGGAGATAAATAGGAACGTGTAGCACTTTCCTCACTTTGCAGGGATACGTTCCAGGAAATAGATTGGTGAGGGGAGACGTGTGGACAAGGAAATCCCGATGGAAAGCAGGGAGTTGGGGCGGTGGTAGAAGAAGATGTGTTTGATGGTTGGAGATAAGAGAAGTTGTGGAGGTGACTGGAATATGGAGTGAAGGCGGATTTTTAGGGAATACAGCAATTGGGTGTGAGATCGGCATCAATGGTGGTGGAACGGAAGCTGCATTCTTTGGAGGAGATCACTGACGAACTGGGAAGGAAAACCTCATCCTGTCAACAAATGTGGTGGATACAAAGGAACTGAGGAAAGAAATACTTTTTTTTACAGTAGGCAGCGTGAGAGGAGGTTTAGTCAAGATATCAATGCAAATCGTAGGTTTATAAACAAAAATCATGATGGTGTTTTATAAACCCTGCCCGCTGCCACGGGTAGTGTCTTTCTCAGATCAGCCATCGCTTGAATGCACCAGTGTGGATGGTGAGGGTTTTGCAGAAATGGTGAGTGCTGTAGGGGTCGGAGGGGTTTACAGAAATGGGGAGTGCTATAGGGCTCCGAAGGGTTTTCAGAGATGGTGAGGGGTATTTAAGCGTTTCTCTACCACTGTGGAAATGTACTTCACTTGTAGTTCCAAAATGGCATTTTTGTCTGTTACAAAATGAAACCCATATTGTATCGGAGTGTTTTGCTAATAATGTCTGTGCAACATCATGCTGAGGGAACCCGAGTCCCCGACTGCAGACCCACAGTCCCTACACAGTCTTTCAGCTGCCACTTTTATTTCTTTCCACAAAGTGCATGACTATACAGTTCCCTACACTGTTTCTGTTCTTCCAGCTCTTTCCTTCTTGAAGTGTGGAGTGATATTTCTAAATTTCCAAACTTGCAGAACCATACCAGAATCCACTGGTTCTTGAAACATCATTACAAACAACTCAACAATCTCTGCAGCCACCTCTTTGAGATCTCTGGGATATACACCATCTGGTCCAGGTGATGTATTTACCTTCATACCTTACTGTTTCCCAAGAACCTTTTGCCGAGTAACGTAACTTTACACACTTCTGACCACTGACATCTGCACTTCCACTGCTTGTGTTTTCTATAGAGGAGACTAATGCAGAATACTTATTCAGTTCATTCGCCAGCTCCTTGTCCCCCATTGCTATCCCTCCAGCCTCATTTTCCAGTGGTCCGATATCCACTTTCACCTCTCCTTTAGACTTCATGTATCAGAAGAAACATTTGATATCCTGCCTAATATTACCGGCTAGTTTAACTTCACATTCCATATTTCCCTTCTGAATTACTTCCTTAGTTCTCTTTTGTTGCTTTTTAAAAGCTTCCTAATCCCCTAACTTCCCACCTTTGCTTTATCCTCTCTTTGGCTTTTATGCTGGCTTTGCCTTCTCATTAGCTATATTTGTATCATCTTGTCTGTAGAATACTTCTTCCTCTTTGGTACATATGGTTTATCCTGTGCCTTCCAAATTGCTTGCAGAAATTCCAGCCATTCTGTCGTCAACTCTGCCAGTGTTCTATTCTAAACAATTTTGGTCAATTCTTCTCTCTGCAATTCTCTTTATTCTACTGTAAATCTCACTTTAGCTTCTCCTTCTCATATTTCAGGATGAATTCCAATATTTTAAGATCACTTGCCTCTGTGGGTTCTTTCACCTTAAGTGTTCTAATTAATTCCTTTTCATAACACAACGGCCATTCGAGAACAGCTGATCCCCAGCTGGGCTCAACCAGGAGATGCTATCAGAAGCCATCTCGTGGGAATTCAGCAAATAGAAAAATAGTGCAAACAGGAAAATTCTTAACATTTACTTCAAGGCTTAAGAACATTTGCGAAGCAAACATCCATAGTATAACAAATAGAACGGAGGAAATAGAAATCTGCAGCACGTTACAGGCTCTTGGTCCCACAATGCTCTGCCTGCCATGTTACTACTCTAGAAGCCACCTGGAATTTTCCTACCACATTTCCCTTTATTTTTCTAAGTCCATGTACCTATCTAAGAGTCTCTTAAAAGACCGTACTGTATACACCTCTACCCCCTTATCCTGCAGTGCATTCCACGCACCTGCCATGCTCTTTGTGGAAAAGAAAAATTACCTCTGACATCCGCTTTGTACCCATTTCCAAGCACCATAAAATTATACCCCCACGTATTAGCCATTTCAACCAGGGGGAAAATCTTCTGGCTGTCCACATGATCAATGTCTTATCTACAGGATCATTGCCTAAACAAAGGCAATAAACACTTTTGCTACACCCATATTAACCTATTCCTTACGCAAAATATCTCGGTCCCATTCCAAACTGAAACATTACGGAAAAAAACTGAAATGACATATTTAGGAAGGACTATTTACACTCAAACTCGCTTAGATTAACACAACTGAGGACAGAAGGAAGAAGAGCAGTAACAGACGTTTTAAAAAAAAGTCACCCAACAGTCTGATAAGGTTTCTAAAGTATTTGATACAAAATAAACAGGATTCAGCACACCATGCAGGTATATGCAATTCTGATAAGAAATACAGGCCAGAAAACTTAAACGAGAGGCCAACTCCGAAAAATGAATCATCACTATGGAAGAAACATTATCCAGTGGGATGAGTATGACCCTCCATGGGGGTCATCCCAATGATCTGAGCAGACTAGATGTTGACAAGGAAGCATCGAGCACCTGACTGAGAGTTGGAGACATCTTCCCAAAAACAGGGGTTCCTTGCAGAAATACAGAACAAGGTGGTTAACATATTAAAAATTCAAAAATACATAAAAGACAAACAAACCAGGCAATAAATACAGAAAATGTCAAGAGAAACCAGACACAATTCAACACGTTCTGGGATCCTGCAGTGGTTTAACTCAATCTGATCAATTACGCAGGTACAATCAAGTGGCAAACACCATTCACCAAAATCTTGCTTTAAAAACTGATTAATGCCCTCCATCACTTCATAAAGGCTCCATAAATTCAAGCCTGATCCAGTTTTAGAGTCAAACTCTTACAAATTATATGCTAATCAATACATTATTTCAGATAGGACAATCCATAATAACTATCTGGATATAATATTACAGGATAAAGTAGGAACAACCTGCTTATATCCCAGTATCTCTATTATATGTCTATAGAATATTTAATCTATTTATATTGAGATATAATCTATTATATCTCAATAGATGAAACCATTCCCAACACACACATTCCTCAACCAAAGGGGCACCACACAACAGGCATTGTTTGTGTCATCAGACAGCTGAATTATTTTCCCTGTCAATCAGCTTCCAAATATTGCTACTCTGGCATTCGCTGCCACGTCCCACTGCTGATTCCCTTCTCCTCATCATACGTTCTGACCCGGACCATCGTCCAGAACCCCAAACTCTGCCCTGTGGAGATCTGCCTCTGGTTTCTGACCCTGCTCCATTGAACATCCAATTAAAGGCTTCCCGTTCTGCTTTCAGTCTTTAGAGCACAGTAGTGCTTTCTAAAAACACTTCGGGAGCAGGGAAAATGACCCATAATGTGGAAATGTGTCATGATTAAGGAGGTTAACTACCAATGTCATTCTTCCTCAGCCCAGAGATTAGAGGGTCGAAGAACATCTCAGTCAGAACTGCCGTCAGCTCAACTTCTTCAATCTGCAGAAAATTCAAAGGAAACCTCTTCACCCACAGAGTGGTGACTGTTTCCAGCCTATCACTGCAGGGAGAGCAAGAGGTGAACATAAGGGGAAGATTTAAAAGGACTGTCATGGAACAGAACCACCGGCAGGGTCCAGCCGGCCTGAGTTGACTCTTTCCTGTACACCAGGTGTATTAAAAATTCACTAAGAACCAGAGACAGAGTTTAAAATAGAACTGATTTATTTGTCTCGGATACAGAATATTAAACACCAGTTCCATTAAAGGTGAATAGGCAGCAGAAGAAACTCCTCCCATGTTTAGTGACTAGGGTGCAGAACTGGGTGTGGTGAGCAGCAGCAATAATTGCAGAATTCAGCACCAACAGTCACTCGTAAAATTTCATTCAGCAACAATGATGGACAAATATCCAGCATGAAACCTATTAAAACTTTCTCCCCAGTGTGAACCCAGTAGTGTGTCACAAGGTTAGGTTACTGAGTGAATCCTTTCCCACATTCACAGCAGGTGCATGGCCTCTCTCCAGTGTGAACTCAATCATGCACATTTGTTGGAGATGGCTGCGAGAAACTCTTCCCAAAATCTGAGCAGGTAAATGGCCTCTACCCAGTGTGAACTTGCTGGTGTCTCAGTAGATGAGATGATTGTGTGAATACCTTAGCACACACACAGCAGGTGAACAGCCTCTCACCACTGTGAACTCGTTGGTGACTCCGTAGGCTGGACGAGCAAGTGAATCCCTTCCCACATTCTGAGCAAGTGAATGGCCTCTCCCCAGTGTGAACTCGTTGGTGTGTCATAAGATCAGTTGACCGAGCGAATCCCTTCCCACAGTCTGAGCAGGTGAACGGCCTCTCTCCAGTGTGAACTCGCTGGTGAGTCCGTAGGTTGGATGACTGAGTAAATCCCTTCCCACATTCTGAGCAAGTGAATGGCCTCTCCCCTGTGTGAACTCGCTGGTGACTCTGTAGGTTGGATGAGCAAGTGAATCCCTTCCCACATTCTGAGCAAGTGAATGGCCTCTCCCCAGTGTGAAGTCGTCGGTGTGCCAGCAGATCAGATGACCAAGTGAATCCCTTCCCACATTCTGAGCAAGTGAATGGCCTCTCCCCAGTGTGTACTCGTTGGTGTGCCAGCAGATCAGTTGACCGAGTGAATCCCTTCCCACATTCTGAGCAAGTGAATGGCCTCTCCCCAGTGTGAACTCGTTGGTGTCTCTTTAGATCAGATGACCGAATGAATCCCTTCCCACATTCTGAGCAAGTGAATGGCCTCCCCCCATTGTGAATTTGCTGGTGACTCTGTAGGCTGTATAACTGACTGAATCGCATTCCACAGTCTGAGCAGGTGAACGGCTTCTCTCCAGTGTGAACCCGCTGGTGACTCTGTAGGTTGGATAACTGAGTGAATCCTTTCCCACAATCTGAGCAGGTGAACCTCCTCTCTCCAGTGTGAACTCGCTGGTGAGTCCGTAGGTGGGATAACTGAGTGAATCCTTTCCCACAGTCTGAGCAGGTGAATGGCCTCTCTCCAGTGTGAACTCGCTGGTGATTCTGTAGGTTGGATGAGCAAGTGAATCCCTTCCCACAGTCTGGGCAGGTGAACAGCCTCTCTCCAGTGTGAACTCGCTGGTGACTCTGTAGGCGGTATAACTGAGTGAATCCCTTCCCACAGTCTGAGCAGGTGAACGGCCTCTCTCCAGTGTGAACTCGCTGGTGTTTCTGTAGGTTGGATAACTGAGTGAATCCTTTCCCACAGTCTGAGCAGGTGAACGGCCTCTCTCCAGTGTGAACTCGCTGGTGAGTCTGTAGGTTGGATGACTGAGTGAATCCCTTTCCACAGTCTGAGCAGGTGAATGGCTTTTCCCCAGTGTGAACTCGCTGGTGACTCTGTAGGTTGGATGAGGAAGTGAATCCCTTCCCACAGTCCGAGCAGGTGAATGGCCGCTCCCCGGTGTGAACTCGCTGGTGAGCCATTGGGTCAGATGACCGAGTGAACCCTTCACCACAATTTCAGAAGATGACCAGCCTCTGCCCAGTGTGAACTGACTGATGTGTCCACAGATGGGAAGACCGACTGAATCCCTTCTCCCGCACAGAACAGATGAATGGCCTTGTCCCAGTGTGAACTTGCTGAGGTGCCTTCAGTTGAAATGACTGAGTGAATCCACTCCCTCTGTCTGAGTAGGTGAACGGCCTTTCCTCTGTGTAAAATGGCGAGCGTGCCAGTTGGTCAGATGACTGAGTGAATCCCTTGTTCCACTTTTTCAATATCTAGACTGCGCTAGCAAAACTGGTGTGTTGTGCTTGAATTCCCATAGACAAATTCCTTGTCATTTTTAACCTGTAAAGAGATTTAAAAATCCATTAATTGCTGAAGGACAACATTTCAGATGAGATCATTTGAGTTGCCAGGGTGTGATCTGGTATCACACTGTTACAGTGAGGTTCAACACTAGTTGGAGATAGAAATCATCTTCTAACTGGGCATAGTGCTGGTATCTGGAATGACCATCAAACTCTCTGATGCTCTTACTGCCTCTATAAGAATTTGGCATTTCTGCCTTCTCCAATCTGTGACTTGGCTCAGTTTCACTCTCTGCATTGGTATTATTCCCTGTTCCCACTGAGCTGTATGGGTTCCTGGCTCCACAGTAACTGAAACATTCTCATGCAAATAGCATTTGTTAACATGCAGCTGGGATTTTCTTTTTTGTACTGTTAAAGTGCCACAGTTTTAATGCCACATAAATATCTCCTACTCAGATGAATGGTTGGTCTGCACAGCTGTTAAAAGGAATTAGAGTGAAAGTTAGTCGTCCCACCCTATCTCAGTGGCAAAAGCCAGCTTCCATTTACCCTATCTATAACCCGCATAATGGTGATACACCTCCATCAAATCTCCCCTTAATCATCTACATTCAAAGTAATAAAGCCCTGACCTGTTCAATCTCAATTTATAACCCAAGTCCAGCAGACCTGACAACATCCTTGCAAACTGTCTCTGAACTCTTTCAAACTCTTTTACATTTTTCCTGTAGGTTGGTGATCAAAACTGCACACAAAACTCCAAATTAGGCTTTACCAATGTCTTGTGCAAAGTCAAAATAACATCCATCTCCTGTATTCAGTACTTTGGTTTATGAAGGTCAATGTGCCAATTTTTTTCTTTCTGTCCCTATCGAACTGTGACACCACTTTCTGTGAAATACAGACCTGTATTCCCAAATCCCATTCTTCTACAACACTCCTCAGTGCCCGACCAGTCACTGTGTAAGACCCACCCTAGTAGGTACTACCAAAGTGCAACACCTCACACTTGTCTCCATTAAATTCCATTTTCCATTTCTCAACCCATTTTCCCAGCTGATCCAGATCACACTGCAAGCCATGATAGTCTTCTCGCAGTATACTGAATCCCCAGTCTTGGTTTCATCCACAAATTTGCTGATCCAGATAACTGTGCTATCATCCAGATTACTGATATAGATGACAAACAACAACAGATCCATCACTGATCCCTATGGCAACCACTAGACACAGGCCTCCGGTCAGAGAGGCAACCATCTGATACCACACTCTGGCTTCTCCCAAAGCCAATGTCTCATCCAATTTACTATCTCATCTTGAATGTTGAGTGACGGACCCTTCTTGACCAACCTCCCATACGAGACTTTGTCAAGTGCCTTGCTGAAGTCCATGTAGTCAACACCCACTGTCTTACCCTCATCCACTTTCCTGATAATATCCTCGAGAGACTCTATAAGATTGGTTAGACATGACCCACCATGCACAAAGCCATGCTGTCTATCCTTGATCAGTCCACATCTATTCAAATACTTATGTACCTGTTTCTTGCACGTGTTCCAATAACTTTCCCACTACTGATGTCAAGCTCACCAACATACAATTTCTTAGTTTATTTTTAGAGACTTTCTCGAAAAGTGGAACAACATTGGTTGTTTTCCAATCCTCCAGTCCCTCACCTGTCAATAAGGATGATTTCAATATTTGTGCCTGGGCCCTGACAATTTCTGCACTTGTTTTCCGCAGAGTCCCAAGAATCAACTTGTCAGGCCCTGGGGATTTATCCATGGTATTTTGCCTTCAGACAGCAAACTCCTCCACCTCTGTAATCTGTACAGGGTCCATGAAGTTGATGCTGCTTTGCCTCACTTCTATAGGCCCTGTGACTGTCTCCTTTGTAAATAGAGATGCAAGAATATTATTTAAAATCTCCCCCATCTCTCTTGTCTCCTCATATGGATTACCATTCTGATCTTCCAGAGGATTAATTTTCCCCGTGCAATCATTTTGCTCTTAACATATCTGCAGAGTCCCTGAGGATTCACCTTCACCTTGTCTGCTGGGGCAACCTCATGCCTTCTTTTATTTATTTTATAAATGTTCACTTGAATTTTCTGTACTTCATAAGTACCCCATTTGTTCCTATTGGTCTGTACCTGGTATGCATCTACTTTATTTTGATCTGGGAGATGGAAGTAGAAGGGGTGATAGAGCTGCATGGTGGGAGGTGGGGGTAGGGGGTGTTTAAACTAAATTTGCAGAGGGAATGGGAGCTTGAATAACAGAACAGATAGTGGAGGGGTTGTGGAGACAGATGTTGTTTAGACTTCAGACAAAGTCAGGAATGAAAGAGTTGAGCATGGTACAGTGACTATGCTGAGCCCTGTATACTTCAATACAAGGAGCATCGTAGGAAAGGCGGATGTATTCAGGGCATGGAACAACACCTGGAATTATGATACTAGGATCTGGCAAATGTGAACTGGGACAGGTTGCTTTATGGCAAAGGTGTGCTTGGTAAATGGGAGGCCTTCAAAGCAAAATTTTCATAGTAGAAAATGGGTATGTGCTTGTCAGAAAAGATAGAAACTGGTTTTAAAGAGATATTGAGACCCTGGTGAAGCACCCTGTCGCATAACAGGGATAGGTAGGGAGGTTCCTATGGAAGATAACACATGCATGAGAACAAATAAGAAATACATCAGGATGGCTAAAAGAAGGCATGAGATTGCCCTCACAGAAAAGATGAAGGATAATCCTCATGGATTCTAGAGATAGATTAAGAGCAAAAGAATTGCAAGGCATAAAGTTGGTCCTCTGGAAGACCAGAATGGCAATCCACATGTGGAACCAAAGCAGATGGGGGAGAGCTGAAATATTTTTTGTCATCATTATTTGATGATGATGATAGTTCTATGGGACTGTGGAAAAGTGGCATTAAAACTGTGGACCCTGTACAGATTAAAGAAGAGGAGATATTTGCTATCCTGAGGCAGATTAGGGTGGACAAATCTCCAGGGCATGACAAGGTGCTTCCCTCGGACCCTACAGTAGGCAAGTACAGAAATTGTTGGGGCCCTAGCAGAGACAATTAAATCATCCTTGGTGACAGGAGAAGGTATCAGAGGATTGGAGAACAGCCAATGTTGTTTCGCTGTTTAACATAGAACACAGAAATCTACAAGATATTACAGACCCTTCAGGACACAAAGTTTTGCCCACCATGTAACCTACTCTAGAAACTGCCAAGAATTTCCCTAACACATAGCCCTCTATTTTTCTAAGCTCCATGTACCCATCTAAGAGGCTGTTAAAAGAACCTATTTTATCTGCCTCTACCACCATTGCTGGCAGAGCATTCCACGCATCCACCAATCTCTGTGCGAAAAAACTTATCCCTGACATCCCCTTGGTACATATTTTCAAGCACCTTAAAACTGTGCCCCCTCGTGTTAACCATTTCAGCCCTGGAAAAAGCCTCTGGCTATAGACATGATCAATGCCTGTCATCATCTTATACAACCTAAAAAAAGACTCTAAACATAAACAAGGAAATTATACATTGCTTTGAGGATTTGTTAGAAGTATACACAATTATGAGGGTACAGATAGGGTAAATGCAAACAGCTTTTTCCACTCAGGTTGGGTGGGATGACAACCAGACGTCATGGGTAAGTGGGGAGGGTAAAAATTTAATGGGAACATGTGGAAAAGCTCTTTAATGAAATGGTCATGAGAGTGTGGGTTGAGTTGCCAGCACAAGTGGTTTATACCAGCTCAAGTTCACCATTTAAGCGAAGCTTGGATAGGTACCTGGATGGTAGGAGTATGGAGGGCAGTGGCCCCAGTGCAGGATGTGGCATTAGAGAGTTTAAATATTGTCGGATTGTCTAGATGGGTCGAATGGCCTGTTTCACGGAACTTCTCCATGCCCCTATGTCAGAGAAGCTGGCCAAACTTGATTGGAAGGGGAGACTGGTAGGAATGACGATGGAGCAGCAATGGCTGGAGATTCTGGGAGCAATTCGGGAGCTGAGTGATCGATACATCCCAAAGAAGTAGAAACAGTGGAAAGGCAGGAGGACACAACCGTGGCTGAAATGAGAAGCCAAATTCAACATAAAAGGCAAAGAGAGCGTAAATAATAGAACAAAAACTATTGGAAAGCTTTTAGAAACAAACAGAAGAGAACTAAAAAATAAAAATCAGATATGCTCCGGGCATTGAATTATGATTTGTGAGTCTTGGTTGCACCCAACAGACTGGGGGATTTTGAGGAACAAAATATCCGGGGCTTCAATATCTCTTGAAAACCGAGGTTCCCTACACCAGTTACCTTTCAACTTTTATTTTGGCAGGCACATACAAACTCTACACCCTCACAATTTCACTTCTGAAGGCCTCCCACTTACCAAGTACATCTTTGCCAGAAAACAGCCTGTCCCAAACCACACTTCTCAGATCCTTTCTGATACCATCAAAATTGACCTTTCTCCAATTTAGAATCTCAACCTGTGTTCCAGACCTTTTTTTTCATATTTCCTTGGAATCTCATTGCATTATGATCACTAGATTCAAAGTGTTCCCATACAGTAATTTCTGTCACTAGCCCTGGATCATTTCTAATAGCCTATTGCACACTCCTATGTTGGAAATTCTACATGCTGATTAAGGACACATTTGACAAACTCCACCCCAGCTAGTCTTTTTACAGCACCGGAGACCCAGTCAATATTTGGAAAGTTAAAATCACTTACTATATCAACATTTGTTTCTTGGCATGGATTGCAATCTCTCTACAAATTTTTTCCTCTAAATCACTCGGTCTGGTGGGTGCAAGCAAGTCCCAGTATTGGCTACAACATCTTGATTCCATGCCCTCAGCTCATCTGGCTTTCCTATGATGCTTCCTGCATTGTGATATACACAGCTCAGCACATTCATCGCACCATGCTCAACATTTTGATTGCTGACTTTGTCTGAACAAGATCTGTCTGGGCGTCAAGAAAGCAACCTCTCCCTCAATGTCAGAAAGACAAGGGAACTGGTTGTGGACTACAGAAGGAATGGAGACAGGCTAACCCCTATTGACATCAATGGATCTGGGGTTGAGAGAGTGAACAGCTTTAAGTTCCTCGGCATAAACATCACCGAGGATCTCATGTAGTCTGTACATACCGGCTGTGTGGTATGTGGCTGTGCGCCTCTTTCGCCTCAGACAGTTGAAGAAGTTTGGTATGGGTCCCAAATCCTAAGAGCTTTCTACAGGGGCACCATTGAGAGCATCCTGACTGGCTGCATCACTGCCTGGTATGGAAACTGTACTTCCCTCAATCGCAGGACTCTGCAGAGAGTGGTACGGACAGCCCAGCGCATCTGTAGATGTGAACTTTCCACTGTTCGGGACATTTACAGAGACAGGTGTGTAAAAAGGGCCCAAAGGATATTGGAGACCCAATTCACCACAACCACAAACTGTTCCTGCTGCTACCATCCAGGAAACGGTACCACAGCAAAAGGACCAACAGTCTCCGGGACATCATCTTCCAGCAGGCTATCAGACTGATTAATTTATGCTGATACAATTGCATTTCTATGTTATCTTGACTGTCCTATGTACAAACTAGTTGCATTAGAGAGATTAAATATTTTTGGCATTGTCTGGATGGGACGAATGGCCTATTTCAGTACTGAACCTCTCCATACCCCTATGTCAGAGAAGCTGGCCAAACTTGACTGGAAGGGGAGACTGGTAGGAATGATGATGTAGCAACAATGGCTGGAGTTTCTGGAAGCAATTCGGGAGCTGAGTGATCGATACATCACAAAGAAGTGGAAGCATTGGAAAGACAGGAGGACACAACTGTGGCTGAAATGAGAAGCCAAAGTGAACATAAAAGCCAAAGGGAAGGCAAACAAAAAAGCAAAAGCTATTGGGAAGCTTTTAGAAACCAACAGAAGACAACTAAAAAAAAAATCAGATACGCTCAGGGCATTGAATTATGATTTGTAGTCATTAATGAGTCTTGGTTGCACCCAACAGTCTGAGGCATGTAGAGGAACAAAATATCCCTGGCCTCAATATCTCTTGAAAACCAAGGTTCCCTGTACCAGTTACCTTTCAACTTTTAATTTGGCGGGCACATACAAACTCTATACCCTCAAAATTTCACTGCTGAAGGACACCCATTTACCAAGTACTCCTTTGCTAGAAAACAGCCTGTCCCAGTTTGCACTTCTCAGATCTTTCTGATACCCTCAAAATTGACGTCTCCTATCTAGAATCTCAAACTTTGTTTCAGACGTCTCTTTTTCCATATTTACTTGGAATCTCATGGCATTATGATCACTAGATACAAAGTGTTCCCATACAGTAATTTCTGTCACCAGCCCTGGATCATTTCCTAATAGCTTATTGCACATTTCTATGTTGGGAATTCAACACGCTGGTTAAGGGCTCATATGACAAACTCTACCCCAGCTAGTCCTTTTACAGTATGGGAGACCCAGTCAATATTGGGAAAGTTAAAATCACTTACTGTATCAACATTTGTTTCTTGGCATAGTTTGCAATCTCTACAAATTTGTTCCTCTAAATCCCTCAGACTGTTGGGTGCAGCCAAGTCCTAGTGATGACGACAGTTTCATGATTCCATGCCCTGAGCTCATCTGGTTTTCCTATGATGCCTCTTGCATTGTGATATACACAGCTCAGCACATTCATCACAGCTTGCTCAACCTTTCGATTGCTGACTTTTTCTGAACAACATCTGTCTGGGCGTCAAGAAAGCAACATCTCCCTCAATGTCACAAAAACAAGGGAACTGGTTATGGATTACAGAAGGAATGTAGACAGGCTAACCTCTATTGTCATCAATGGATCTGGGGTTGAGAGAGTGAACAGCTTTAAGTTCCTCCACATAAACATCACCGAGGATCTCATGTGGTATGTACATACAGGCTGTGTGGTATGTGGCTGCGTGCCTCTTTCACCTCACACAGTTGAGGAAGTTTGGCATGGGTCCCCAAATCCTAAGAACTTTCTACAGGGGCACAATAGAGAGCATCCTGACTGGCTGCACCACTACCTGGTATAGAAGCTTCACTTCCCTCAATCGCAGGACTTTGCAGAGATTGGTGTGGACAGCCCAGCGCCTCTGTAGATGTGAACTTCCCACTATTCAGGACATTTACAGAGACAGGTGCGTAAAATGTACCAAAGGATCATTGGGGACCCAAAACACCCCAACCACAAACTGTTCCAGCTGCTACCATCTGGGAAATGGTACCACAGCATAAAAGCCAGGCTCAACAGGCTTCTGGACATCACCTTCCACCAGGTCAACAGACTGATTAATTCATGCTGATAAAATTGTATTTCTGTTATGACTGTCCTATTTACAAACTATTTATTATAAGTTACTATAAATTGCACATTGCACATTTAGATGGAGATGTAAAGATTTCTATTCCTCATGTACATGAAGGATATAAGTAATTTCAATTCACCCTCTCCACTATCTGTTCTGGCATTCTGATCCAATCCCCCCTGCAACTTTAGTTTAACCACCCACTCCCACCCCCCCCCCCTTCCCACCACACTCTAGCACTAGCAAGCTTTACCACTAGGATATTAGACCTCTGCTAGTTTTAATACCTAACTAACCAATCCCCTATCACCCATTTGACTTTCCTCTGCTCGGTAATCCCCCCCCAACAGTTTCTAACAACCTATTGTTGTGTGGGATGGCCACAAGAGTACTCTGTGATGGCTATTTAACCTCGTTCCCCTTCCTAACTCTCAGTGCAACTCATCTCTCTTCATGTCATATCAGTCACCCACTTCGACTCCCAGATGATCTGCAATTCATCCATTTCCAGCAACTCCCTAGCGTGCAAGGTTACAAGCTGTAGCTGGATGCACATCTTGTACATGAGGACATCAAGGACACTGAAAGTCTCCCCACCTTCCTCCCAATGCCATGTCTAATTTGTAATGACCAGTGTGCTGCAAAATCTTGTGCTGTGCAAGTTTTACCCAGTGACAACAACATGTGCACACTGAATTTTAAATAGAGAGGTATTTATTTTAACAGCTAGCAAATCACTATCAGTAAGAACTTTGATCGAGTTCATCTGCACTCTCGCACAGCCTATGTCGCAGGCCTGCAGAGGGTTAAGAAGGATTTGCTCACTCCAGCTTTTGCACACCATCCATATCTGATTTGCTTGCTAAATGACACTTTAAAAAAGTCCGATTTCTAAAAATCACTCCACTTCTTCCCACTTCCAAATTCTCCAGCAACTTTTGCATCGCCACAATACACACAGGTAATACCAGTTTCTGTATTGGACATAAATATTTTGCCTGACCCTCCCCCAGGTGACTGACGGTGGTGAACCCAGTGGTGGCAATGCCAATGAATATGAAGGGAAGGGCAGCAGTTTGTCCCATTGGAGTCTGGCATATTTGTGATGTGAAAGCTACTTGTTACCCAGGGCAAAGGTGTCTGATATCATTATGTACGCAGAGAGAATGGGTCAAAACATGTTCTCACGGGTAGAAAGGTCCAGAACAAGAGGGGATAGAACAAGCAACACACACAAAATGCTGGAGGAACTTAGCAGGCCAGGCAGCATCTATGGAAAAGAGTACTAATGCTGAGTTCCTCCATCAATTTGTGTGTGTTTAAAAACTCAAACACGAGGAAATCTGCAGATGCTGGAAATTCAAGAAACACACACAAAATGCTGGTGGAACGTAGCAGGCCAGGCGGCATCTATACGGAGAAGCACTGTCGACGTTTCAGGCCGAGACCCCTCGTCAGGACTAACTGAAAGAAAAGATGGTAAGACATTTGAAAGTGGGAAGGGGAGGGTGATATCTGAAAGGATAGAAGACAGGAGGGGAGGGATGAAGCTAAGAGCTGGAAAGGTGATAAATAAATAAGGGATGGTGTAAGAAGGGGAGGAGGGGCATTAACGGAAGTTAGGGAAATCACTGTTCATGCCACCAAGTTGGAGGCTACCCAGACGGAATATAAGTTGTTGTTCCTGCAACCTAAGTATGGCTGACTGGGAGACTGTTTCACTGAACACCTACGCTCTGTCTGCCAGAGAAAGCAGAATCTCCCAGTGGCCACACACTTTAATTCCACGTCCCATTCCCATTCTGATATGTCTATCCAAGGCATCCTCTACTGCCAAGATGAAGACACACTCAGGTTGGAGGAACAACACCTTATACTCCGTCTGGGTAGCCTCCAGTTTGATGGCATGAACATTGATTTCTCTAACTTCCGTCAATGCCCCTCCTCTCCTTCTTACCCCATCCCTGATCTATTTATTTCCCGCCCCTCCCTTTTTCTCTCTCTCTGCCCATCACTCTGTCTGTTTTCCATCTCCCTCCGGTGCTTCCCTCCCCGTTTCTTTCTCCCCAGGCCTCCCGTCCCATGATGCTTTCCCTTCTCCAGCTCCGTATCCCTTTTGCCAATTACTTTTCCAGCTCTTAGCTTCATCCCTCCCCTCCTGTCTTCTCTTATCATTGCAGATTTCCCCTCCCCCTCCCACTTTCAAATTTCTTACTATCTTTTCTTTTAGTTAGTCCTGACGAAGGGTCTCAGCCCGAAACGTCGACTGTACTTCTTCCCAAAGATGCTGCCTGGCCTGCTGCATTCCACCAGCATTTTGTGAGTGTAATTTGTGTGTGTTGCTTGGCATTTTCAACATCTGCAGATTTTCTCTTGTTTGTGGCTGGAAGTAGAACAAAACTGATTTTCTTTACAGATTTTGTTAAGTAAAAGATTTTGTTCCCGTTCTCCGAGTTCCTAATCCTTGCGTTTAGATAGCTGGAGCTCAGCTCTGTTGGTTCCCATTCCCTCATCAGCCGGAAGATCCCCGGAGCCCGTGTGCAGATCGTGGGGCTGAGAGAGAGGGTAGAGGGCAGGACTGTCCCACGATTGCGTGCAATGGTGTCTGCAGTCCAAAGCAATTGTCCTTTACTCGGTGTTGAAATCTCCGAGCCGGAGCTGTTCTCTTACCTTTTACGATGCTTCTGAGGCCTTTGTGTATTGCGCGCATGCGGAATATTCGAGAACTTCCGCAACCCTGACGCCTGCGCATTCGTTCGGAGCTTCAGCGAGGACGAAAATTGTTACGCAGAGCTTTCTGGGAAATCACGGAGCCATTAAGTGTTTCTGCAAGTACCAGTTCAACGTCCAGAGCTCAGATTTTTTTTTGTGTAGAAAACTCAGCAGCTCTTTTAACGCAGAAAACAGCTCCCATAAACAATACAATTAATATCATCAAGGTTTCCGCGTGTTTAATGCCGAAGTAGAACCTTCTTACAAATGCAGATATGAAACACAAGAGATTCTGCAGTTGCTGGAAATACAGAGACGCACTCACACAAAATGTTGGAGGAACTCTGCAGTTCAGTCAGCAATTAAGCAGAAGAGTAACAGTCCAGACATGCTGAACGGGCTCGGCCTAAACTTTGCTATTTATGCCACTCCATATTTGCTGCCTCATCTGTTGATTTCCACCAGTAATTTGCAGAAATTTACCACCTTTTTGTTTTCGATCAAGCAGTTTCAAAATTTTTCTGATGTTTCATTTGTAGCCACATCCTGCTGGTCTGGTTCCTCTTCCTTCTCCCCGTCGTAAACTCCAGACCCCATCTCTCTCAGCACCAAAGCCCTGACTCAGGCTGGCAACCCGTTGGTTTCTGACTCTGATCCATCGAAGATTCACTCACTAATCTGCTGCCAAACTTTAGAAGTGCATTGCAATAGCACAGTCTGAGGCACAGTCCTTTGAAATTAGTGAAAGTGGCACAAAACATTGAAAAGTGCAGGGAAGAAGGGGTTTCGGCACCTTAATCCCGAGCCCTGTAGAACGTCAAACCTACAGTGAGCTCATCGTCTTATTCAGCCAAGAGAAACTCATGCAGGGAGTTCATGCAGGTAGATAAAATGATGAAGGACATTGATCATATGGAAAGCCACAGGCTTTTCCCCAGGATGGAAATGGCTAACATGAGGGGGCATGGTTTTAAGTTGCTTGGAAGTAGTTGCGAGGGAAATGTCAGAGCAAGCTTTTTACACAAAGAATGGTGTGTGTGCGGAATGCACTACTGGTGATGGTGGTGCAGGCGAATACAATAGGGTATTCTAAGAGATTCTTAGATTGGTACATGGAGCACAGAACAATAGACAGCTATGCAGTAGGGTAATCCTAGGCAGTTTCTAGAGTAGGTTACATGGTTGGCACAACATTGTGGGCCGAAGGGCATGTAATGTGTTCTAGATTTATATGCTTCTATGAAATTAAAGAGAAATTTCTTCTCTGACAGAGTGGTGATTAGTTGCAACCTGTAATCACAGGGAGAGTGAGAGGGGAACGGCAGGGAGAGATTTTGATATACTGATATGGAACAGAAACATGGGCAAGGACCAGATGGGCCGAGTGGCCTCTAGTGGTCATCATGAGTATGGCAGAGACAGGAAGTACCTGAGACACGGGACCTGACACAGAACTGATTTATCTTTCACAGATCCACTATATTAAACACCAGTCTAATTTCAGACGAACATCATCAGAATGGACTCCTTCAATGCTCAGTGACCAGGGTTCAGTCCTGGGTGCGATGAGCAGTCGCAAGAACTGCAGATTCTGACAGTAACAGTCCCTCATGAACGTGCAGCTGCCTCAGTCACTGTGATGATTAACCATTTAACACGAAGCTGATTTCAACTTCCTCCCTGATGTGAAATTGCTGGTGTTGCAACAGCTGGGATGATTGAGTAAAAGTCTTTGCTCACTCTGGACACTAATGTGTCCTCTACTTGTTGTGAACTCGCCAGAGCATCACAAGCTGGGTTAACTGAATGAGTCTCTTCACACACACGGACCAGGTGAACGACTGCTTCCCAGTGCGACTGAATACCTCACAAAATGAAATCTCACTGCTATCAACTCCATGGCAATGTATCGAATCAGATCACGGACATCGACATGTGATCGTGCTCTCCTTGTAGAGAGTGGGTCGCTGTCTTCTCCAGCATCTCCACCTACACATTCAACGAAAGGCGGCTTTCAAGCATTGGTAAACTGACAAATACAACGGAACTAACGTGATGTGTTTGTGATTCTCATACATAAACCTTTTGACAATTCTGCACTGTTAAAGGTTTGCAAAGTACGTCAGTGGGTGAAGGACAACATTTCAACTCAGATAATTTTTGTCTCCATGGTGCCTTCTTTTAAAAACACTGTCAGAGCTCAAAACAATTTGGAGGAACAAGACTTCATCTTCTAACTGGCTACAGTTCCGGCATCAGGCACAATATCAAACTCTCTGCTTCCCTCTCTGTATCAGAATGCATCATTCCTCCCCTTCATCAGTCCATGCGCCACACCTACCAAGATCACATTTTATTTACACGGCTGCGACTGGAGACTTTCTGATTATCATGTCCCTCCCGGGATCTGTCGGAGGTAAGCTCAGAGTCAGCAATGGTATTGAACATCGGGAGTAGGTGATTAGATTTTTTCGTTGGAGATCGATGAACTGCCGGTAGTGTGTGGCTGGATGAGTGGGTCGTTTTCAGACTGGAAGGAGGTAACTTTTGGAGTACCCCAGTGATCAGTCCCTGACCACAGTTGTTCACCGTTTAATGTCCTGGCGGAGGCAGCGAAATGCGAGATGTCCCAGTCTGCTGGTGACGCAGAAAGAGTGGAGTTGGGGGAGGGGAGGTTATTCACATGCAATTTCGTAGCTTTGCAATCAGTACATAGTGCACTATGGGGCTGCACTGACGTGCTTCATTACACAGTCTCTGTGGGCTATGAGGATTTTGTGAATAAAGCACCATTCTCCAATTTAGAATCTCAACCGCTGAGCAAGCCTATCGTTCGTATGTTTAAGTCGTATTTATGGCATTGTGATAACCAGATACTATAGCCATCCACGACCTCTCTGTCCAGTCCTTTCAATATTCGACTTCATTGGGAAATTTGGCCACAGGCCCATAAATACTGTCATCCGATGCATTGACATAGAACGTAAAAAGAAACGTTACCAACACAGACCCCTGTGGACCTCTGGGGTAGTAATCTCAGGATTGCTGCCTGTGCCACGTGCTAGCGATGAAAGAATAGCATGATCAGGCTTATTAATGTGTGGCTGGGAGACCTGTGTACAGAGACAGGGCTTCAGATTTCTGGATCACTGGGGCCTCTTCCGGGAGCGTTAAGACAGGTATAAAAGGGTCGGGTTACACTTGAACCTAAAGTGGTCCAATATCCCAGCGGGCACATTTAATAAAGCTTTTAGTGAAGGTTTCAACTAATTTGGCAGGGAGATGGGAACCGGGGAGATTGGGCTGAGGGAGGGGAAAACAAATAAATCAAAGATGGCATGCAACAGAGATTAGAGGAAGAACGGGCAGGAGATACAGCTTAATCAAAGCCAGTGGCATGAGTTACAGGGCAATGGAGTCGTGGTGCAATTAAAACAAAAAGCAACAAATGCTGGACTGAGAGTGTTGTATTTAAATGCACGCAGCATAAGGAATAAAATGGATGATCTTGAAATTCAGCTTGAAACTTGGCTAAAGAATGGCAGCCATTGGAAGCTGAACGTCCAAGGATATAAGGTGTACCAGAAAGATAGGTTAGCAGGCACAGGAAGTGCTGTGGCACTGTGTACAAGAAATAATATTAAATCATTAGAAAAGGGTGATATAGGATTGGTAGGGGTAGAATCTCTATGGGTTAAATTAAGAAATGTTTGAATTAAAAAATGTACAATATATGTCAATGATTTGGACTATGTTATTAGTGGATTTGTGGTTAAATTTGCCAATGATACAAGGATAGGTGGAGGAGCGGGTAGTTTTTTGGAAACAAAGAGCCTGCGGAGAGACTTAGATAGTTTAGGGGAATGGGCAAAGCAGTGGCAAATGAAATGCAATGTTGGAAAGTGTATGGTCATGTGCTTTGGTGGAAGAAATAAACAGGCAGGCTATTATTTCGATGTGGAGGGAATTCAAATTGCAGAGATGCAAATAGACTTGGGAGTCCTTGTGCAGGATACCCTAAATGTTAACTTCCATGTTGAGTCAGTGGTGAAGAAGGCGAATGCAGTGTTGGCATTAATTTCTAGAGATATAGAATATAAGAGCAGGGATGTGATGGTGGGGCTCTATAAGGCACTCGTAAGATCACACAGACTAATGTGTGCAATTTTGTGATCCTTATTTTAGAAATGATATACTGAGAGGGTTCAGAGAAGATTCACGAGAATGATTCCAGCAATGAAAGGTTTACCATATGAGGAACTTCTGGCAGCTCTTGGGCTATATTCCCTGGAGTTCAGGAGAATAATGTGAAAAAAGGAGTATTCTCTATTACTGGGGAGTATATGCTTCCGGACCTCAATTAAACCATAATCAATTAAAAAGCAGTTAATAAGTGATGCAGAACGATTAGGAAGTTAATAATTGGATGATGACTTATCCATTAAAGGATTTAGACAAGTATTAATATCACCACCCATTAATAACATATATTCATTTAAATCGGGTAATAGAGCAAAAACAGTTTTAAAAAAAATGAAAGAGCATCAACATTTGGTCCATAAATATTAACCAAAAACATTTTCCTATAACAAACAAAAATCTACCATTAATATCAGCTACAATATCCTCCTGATTAAAAGGAATATTAGAATCAATAAAAATAGAAACACTTCTAGTTTTACTCTGGGAATTTGCGTGAAACTGAGGATCCTACCAAAATTTTAAAAAATGATTTTTATCACATAACCTTATATACATCTCTTGAGCAAAGATTATATCAGGCTGGAATCGGTTAATAACTTTAAATGTTTTCTTACGCTTAATAGGATGATTCCAATGGTAAACATTCCAAGTTAAAACATTTAGCTGTTTAGTTATCATCATTGAACTTTGCATCTAAAAACAATAGTTAGACGCATGTCAGGATAATGTAGTCGAAAATGGCAGAGATGAACAACAAGAAAAATAATTGACGTATGCTCCGGGATTCCGTAATGGGGAAAAAAAAGTAAAGAAGTCCCACCCAAACTCAAAGCCCAGAAACAAGTCGATATCAATTGAAGCAAGCCCCAAGAAAAGCATAGATACAGATACAAACTCCACCTAAGTAAAAAAAAAAGAAAAAAGATCATCTCTGTCTGTGGAAACAGTTGCCATGAGCGGCTGTGGAGGCCAAGTCATTGGGTGTACTGAAGGCAGATATAGGTAGATTCTTGATTAGCTGGCACATCAAAGGGTATGTGTTGAAGGCAGGGGAGTGGGGATGACTGGATGAATGGCGGAACCGACTCGATGGGCCGAATGGCCTAATTTTGCTCCAATATATTATGGTCTTATGATCTATTCCACTGTTTCGCCCTGCCAAAGCACAGCTAATATTTCTAGGTATATAACCCGTTTATATGAGAATTTAACCTTTCCAATTTTTCTGAGCTTCTCATAAATGTGTGGATTTTAGTTAAGCTTTGCTCGAGAATTTCCACACAATTAAAAGAGTTTATTACAGTTTTTATTTTTGCACTACTTGTATGATTTAACTATTTAATATTTATACTATTGTAATTCATGGTTGTTAAAATCTATTGTTATGAATTAGGTTCTACTGCTGCCGCAGAGACAATAGATTTCATGAGATATGCCAGTGCTATTAAACCTGATTCTGATATTGATATGAGAGACCCACCACCGGTCACCTAATCCCAGTTACCGTAGATCGTAATGCGAGATTGAAGCCTTTTCGATTTATTTGCATTCCTCAGAAATGACAACAGTTCAGTTAAATTTCCTTCTGAGGTTTCAAAGCAGAAGCTCAGTCTGTCTAATATTTCCACACAATTAAAATGGAGAATTTGTTTATTCTTATCACATACTGAGCTACAGTGAAAATATTGCCTGATGTAAGATCCACACAGATCAATATATTACAACAGTACATTGAGCTGATATACGACAAAACAATAACTGTAACAAAGCATTATGCTGCAGAGAAAGTGCAGTGCAGATAGACATATGGTGCAGGGATCACGTCGAGTTACATTGTGAGGTCGGGTACTTTTTATCAATAATTTGGCTTATAACCACAGACAGGAAGCCGTCCTTGAGCTGAGTGGTACGCGCTTTAAGGATTTTTTATCTCTTCCCTGATGGGGCGAGTGGGTTTGCAGCAAGAATTTCCAGGTTGTGGGGATCTTTGAGTACGTGGCCTGCTTTTCCAAGGCAGGGGAAGTGTAGGAAGAATCCATGGAGGGGAGGCTTGTTTCTCTGATTTTCTCTGTTCTCCAAAGTTCTCTGCAGTTCCTTGCAGTCATGGGCAAAGCAGTAGCCATACGTAGGCCTGACCTATCGACAAGAAGTTCAGTGACCTCGCCCTTCATCTTGCCTTGTGTAGCTGGATCCTGGACTTCCTGTCTGATCGCTGGCAGGTGGTAAAAGAAGGCTCCCTCACCTCTGTCTCTCGGACCCTCAGCACACATACCCTATAGGGTTGTCTCTTTGGCCTCCTCCTTTACTTTCTGTGCACCCATGACTGTGTCATCACCCACAGCTTCAATCTGCTAATTAAATTTAGTGACGACACCACACTGACTGGCCCAATCTCAAATAATAACGAGACAGCCTACAGTCATCAACCCGACACAGTGGTGTCAGAAAACAACCCCTCCATCATTGTGACAAAAACAAAGGAGCTGGTTGTGGATTACAGGCGGAATGGATACAAGGACCAAATTCAACATTTCCAAGACTGTTATTGACACAAAATGCACATTTTAATATTAATCATGACACAATGTATTTTATGTATTGTTAATGACATAAACATATTTATAGATTGTTACTGCCAGAGAATCGTATAATTTGTGTTCGGTGTGTTATCTGAATGTACTTGCCTGTGATGCTGCCACAAGCCAATGTTTCTCTGTACTGTACCTGTACCTTCCCGTACTTGTGTCCTTGGCAACAAATTCAACAGGACCTGAGAAATCTCGGTGAGATTTGATTAGTGATGATCATCTTGGCAGCTCGGCAGGTCGAAGGTATGAGATAGTACACTATTAAATGCAAAACCCTGAACAGTGTTAATGATCAGAGGGATCTTAGACTCCAAGTTCATCGCTCCCTGAAAGAGACTGCACAGCTTGATCGGGTGGTTAAGAAGGCAAATGGCATGGTTGTCTTTGTTAGCTGAAGCACTGAGATCAAAAGTCGGGAAGTTGTGTTGCAGTCGTTACGAGCCTGCGGTCGTACTGTGACTGTTATTTTAAGAGTGCCGGAGTGAGGAGGCGGGACTATGACGTCAGTCACAGGCTGCCGGCGCTAACTGTGGATTTAACCATAAGAGAGAGAGCGATCTGCAGACAGGAGGTCGGCCAGTCTAAAGAGAGAAAGAGACTGGAGAAGCTGATAGCTTCAGTTTGTCGCTGCTGAGGCTTCGAACTCTCCTATGCCCACAAGAGTGGGTTGATCATCGGTTCACGGAACCACAACGAATGCGTGTGGCTGTCACTTTGTATAATCCATAGGAGTGGATTTTGGAATATCTTGGGGGACCGCTTGAGTTAACCTTTGTCTGGGTATGTTGTGTGGAAGACGGTATTCCTGTGACAGGTCACTTTCGCTGACAACTCGCATGTGGACGGATTCAACGGATAAGAAATTCGACGACGGTTATTTTGATGTAACGGCCTTTCCTCTGCGTTTCACCCTGGATTACAAATATCTCTCTCCCATCCTTTATTCCGTGAATTACTGAACTTTCCTACTTTACCATCTCAATACTCTAAGCTTGTTCCCTCAGGCTCGATAGCTTGGGAGTTATATTTACACATATATACACATAACACTGTCAACTTTCCTTTATTTTGGTAAGTTACTATATTGTAAGTAGATACTAATAAAGAAGTGGTTTTAACATCAAGACCAGATTCCAGTGTGAACACTGATGATGCTGGTTCGTTTGTAAAACATTACAGTTCGTAATGCAGTTTTATAAAACTAGTTAGACCACACCTGGAGTGTTTCATACAGTTCTGGCCGCCCCATTCTCGGAAAGATGTCAGCGGTTTGGAGAGGGTGCATAAGAGGTTTACCAGTATATTGTCTGGATTAGAGGGCATGAGCTATAATGAGATGTTGGACAAAGTTGTGTTGTCCAGAGCAGCGCAGGCTGGGGTGAGAGTGGATAGACGTTTAGAAGATTACGAGAGGAATAGATGGAGTGGACAGACGATATATTTTTCCTGGGCGTTGAAATGTCTAATACATTTAAGGTGAAGGGAGATGTGAGCGGCAAGTTTGTTTCTTCACAGAGTGGTGGGTAGCTGCAGTCTCTGTCTGGCGTGGGATACCCCATCGGTCACGTGATCCCGATTGCCCCTCACATTTAACCGCAGATGGGCAGCATCTGCGCGTCTGTTTCCGAGGCCCTGCCCTCCGGATGATGCATCAATCACTTCGCGCATGCTCACAGTATCCGGTGGGCCGTGTCTACATTTCTGCTCAGTGCTGAAGAAGACGTCTGCGGGATCTGTAAAGGATGAGGGAGCCGGGGGTCGGGGTCACTGTCTGCGGGCCCAGAAAATCACTTTCCCATTGGTGAGTATTAAGACCGATCCGGAGCGGGGAGATCCGATGTTGGCCGTGAGACCTGAACTGAGGGGTCAATTACTCATTTATTTTCCAGTTATCTGGGCTCGTTAAAAATGTGCAGAGTTCACTGAATCTGCATTGAACGATCCAAACTTTGAGTCCAGGCGGTTTATTTCCGCAGAATTGCAATGTAAGTCCCGCCAACAGATCACGTGAGGCTCTGTGCCGCAGCTCTGCCTCGCCCTCCGCTTTGTGACGCAAGATCACGTGGCATGCACTGACAGTCCCCGGATGGGTGGTGATGCAGGATGGTGGGGGTGGGTGGGGGATGTATGGTAACATATACCTACCGAATGCTGAAAAGCCTGGATACAGTGGACATGGAGAGAATGTTTACATTAGATGGAGAGTCTGTGATCTGACAGCACTGTCTCGGAATAAAGATGATTCCCTTTAAAACTGAGATGAGAAAAATGTCTTCATCCAAAGGATGGCTGATCTGTGGAATTTGTTGCCGCAGAGGGTGGCTGAGGCTGCCATTTGGGTATGTTTATGACAGAGATTTATATACTCATGATTGCTAAGTAACTTCAGGGTTACAGGTGGAAGGCAGGAATATGGTGTTGGAATAAAAATCAGCCATGGTTGAGTGGTGGGGCAGAACAGATGGATCACCTAATTCTGTTCCTGCATCTTATATCTCACCATGACTGAACGATGACTCCTTCCTATCCCATATCAGGTTTTGTGACGTGTCAGGGACAATTACAGATTTGTTCACTGAGATTGTTATATTTGTCTTCAATGTTTAGATTTCAATGCACAGAAATATTTTGTTCTCCTTTGTATTGTTAACATGCTTCCGTATCTTTTATGTTAAAGTTAGACCTACGGTGGGAGATTTATTGGAAGAAAAACCCACAACTGGAAGCAAACCACAACTGAAGTCGAGGGAACAGCAACAAATAAACCTGCCCGAGAATTGAGATCATCAACTGGAGAGAATTCTTCTCACTCAGGGTTTCCAGTGATTCAGTCAGAGAAAGTTTGGTGAATCTCATTTATTCAAACACTGGTCCTTTAGACATTACTTATCTGTACAAAGAAAGGTAGGAAATAGTTGGAGTGAGACTGAATGTGCCCAGAGGTACCAGGTCTGCCTCTGTCAGACCCAGTTGCAACCACTCCAGATCTGCTAATGTACTGTCAGAATCCCAGATCTTTTAAGTCACTCACAATTCCTCACTGTTTGCTCATTTGAAGAACTTGCATCTTCTGAAGTAGTTTTTGGTCTGTTCTGAGTGTGGAGAAGGAAAGAGGGGTGTTTATATTTACTATCTTGCAAAAAAAGTAATTGTTTGCAATTATTTGCTGAAAACTGACTATCCACACCCTGCACATTCTCAACCAGATTATTGACATAGATGACAAGCGGCAATGGGTGTAACCCTGGGGAACTCCATGAGGCATGGGCCTTGATTCCAATAAACAGCCTTCCATCATCACCATCTGCTTCATACCACCTAGATGTTCCCAAACTCTGGGCTCTGTGACAAACACAATGTTAGCAGCAAGATTAGACAGTGATTAATATAAAGAGAGATTTGTTGCTTCCTGAAAGCTGTCTGATGCAATGGACCAGATCCTCCCTTGTTTACAACTTAATCTGCCCTAGGACCCATTCTCCCGGGTCACACAGTCTCCATTAACCCACATCCCCAATCTCCTTCCACCCCACAACTTCCCCACCATTTACCCCATACCCTTACACGTAAACAGATCCACTCTTACAGCCTGGGGAACCAAAACTAACTGATCCTACATTCCCGGCCCAGACTGTCCAGCTGTTTTGCTCGGACCCGGCCCTTTCTCACTGCAACCTTCCTTCGATTTACACAAACACGAGATCAGCCCCTTCCTCATCGCCGCCCAACTAGGAGAACCGCTGGCAACAGCTGGGGTCGCTACTGTGCTGTGATTTGCAGGAGGGCCCACCAGTGGCTGGAGATCAGATGGACAATGTAGAGGATTCGGCTATTCGGTTCATTCACTGTGACACCCCCGAACTCCGCATTAGCTCCATTCAGCCAAATCTGGACAAACTTTAACGACAAACAAGTATAATTCCTCTCAGCGATCAGCTCTCTGAATGATTCACTCACTTTTAGCGGAAGGGATACCTACACTGTAGGGGTGTTTAGATTGCCGGGAGGCAAGGACAGTAGCAACGAGAGGTCTTCTTTTAACTGATACAAACCTGTCTTTACCCTGTCTTAGACATCCCGTGGGCATTCCCGCTGCACGTGGCGCCCAAGTCCGAAGGAGGATGGAGGCCCTGCAGAGACTACTGAAGGTTCAACGACGCCACAACCACCGATAGATACCCGGTACCCCCACTTCCAGGACTTCATGGTGAACCTGCACCATCTTATCAAAAATCGACCTGGTCAGGGGATACCATCACATCTCAGTGCACCCCGACACTGTGCCCAGGACAGCCTTCATCACCCCGTTCGGCTAGTTCGTATTCCTGAGGATGCCTTTCGGTCTCAAGAATGCAGCCCAAACTTGCCAAAGGCTCATGGACTCGGTGGGATGCGGCCTGGATTTCGTTTTCATTTAATTGGATGATACCCTGCTGGCCAGCAGATCGCACCAAGAGCATGTGGCTCATTTCCACCAGCTCTGCCAATGCCTGAGCGACCACGGACTGGCAATCAATCTTGCGAAGTGCCAGTTCGGGCTGATGGAGATCGACGTCTTGGGCCACAGAGTCAACCAACATGGCGCAGTTCCCCTACTGGACAAGGTCCAGGCCATCCGCCAGTTCCCCAAGCCCAGCACGGTCAAGGGCCTGCAGGAGTTCGTAAGGATGGTCAACTTTTATCATCGGTTCATGCCCGCGGCGGCACACATCATGAGACCGTTGATCAGCCTGCTGACCGGCAAGGCCAAAAACGTGGCGTGGGACGCGGAGTCCACGGAAGCGTTGGAGCAGGCCAAGGAGGTGCTGGCAAAGGCAGCCCTCCTAGTGCACCCGAGAGTCGATGTACCCACTGCACTCACAGTCGACGCTTCCGACATGGCAGTTGGCAGAGTCCTGGAGCAGCTCATTGAGGGCCAGTGGCGACCAGTCGCTTTCTTCAGCCGGCACCTACGGCCACCAGAGTTGAAGTACAGAGCTTTCGACAGAGAGTTACTAGCACTCTACCTGGCTGTCCGGCATTTCCGGTACTTCCTCGAGGGAAGGGAGTTCACCGTGTATACGGACCAAACCTTCACACTGCCCAAGGTATCGGACCAATGGTCGGCTTTGCAGCAGAGGCACCTGTCCTTTATTTCAGAATTCACCATAGCCATCCACCACATCGCAGGGAAGAACAATGTCATTGCAGACACACTGACTCACCCCTTCCTTCACTCAGTAGGCATACAGTCCTCAGGAATAGACTACGCAGCACTGGCGGAAGCACAACAGTCAGACACGGAGATCCCAGCTTACCGCACCACCGTTTAAGGGCTCCAGTTGGATGACATCTCCATCGGTCCGGTAGTGGATCGACTCCTGTGCGATGTGTCTACCGGCAAAACCCGACCCGTGGTACCAGCAGCATGGAGGCGCCCGGTGTTCGACACGCTGCATGACCTGGCCCACCTGTCCATCCATGAGTCCTTCAAGCTGGAAGCAGACAGATTCGTCTGGGACGGTTCCCGCAAACGGACACTGGGCCAGGACCTGTGTGCACTGCCAGATCGCAAAAGTCCAGTGAAGGCTCCCCTCCAGCAGTCCCAGCCGACGCACAGGAGGCTCCTGCACATCCACCTGCACATCATCGGTCCCCTGCCAGTCTCATGGGGCACCAGGTATATCTTTACCATGGTAGACAGGTTCACCAGATGGCCGGAAGCCGTACCACTCTCAGACACGTCCACTGAGTCCTGCGCCAGGACGCTCATTGCAAACTTAATCGCCAGGTTCGGCCTCCCAACAGACATCACCTCCAACAGAGGGGTGCAGTTCACTCCTGGTTTATGGACAGCACTGGCGCAGCTGCTGGTGTCCCGTCTGCATCACACCACAGCTTACCAACCCCAGTCGAACGGTTTGGTAGAGCGATTCCTTTGGCATCTCAAGTTGGCTTTGATGGCATGCCACAGGGGCCCCAACTGGACAGTGGAGATTCCCTGGGTCCTAATGGGCATCCGCACAGCCCCCATAGTGGACCTGGGCACCCCCTCGGTGGAATTCGTCTATGGCTCCCGCCTGACGGTCCCAGGCGAGTTCGTACCAAAGGCCCAAGGTTTGGAAAACACTCCAGCAGCAGTGCTAATGAGGTTGCGGGTCAAGGTAGGAACCATGGCACCGGTCCCGACTTCCAGGCATGGTCCCACGCCATCCTTCACCCCTAAAGACCTGCGAGACTGTGAGTATGTTTATATTCGCAGGAGCATGGACAGGCCACCTCTACAGCGGCCGTACAAGGGATCCTTCAAGTTGATCCGGCACAACGGATCCAGGAGTGTCGTGGAGGTGGGTGGCTGGGAAGAGACTTTTACAGTGGACTGCCTCAAACTGGCGCACTGGTACATTGAGGAACCAGTGAGCAACTGCACCGCGCCGGCAAGGCCAGCCGCACAGGAAACCCACACAGACTGGGGGCTGCACTCCCCCGATGAACGTTTCTGGGAGGGGTGGTGTGGCGGTCCGCACACGGGGGACTCGGACCGCCATCGGGAGCTGCGGGCAGACACGCGGTAGAGCGTTTGGAACTACACGCTCGGGTCGGACCTTCTGGGGACAGTCAGACGTCACGTCCGCCCTGCGGGTCGCAGGTGCCCCTGGGAAGGGAGATTGAAGCTTGCGACTTTGAAGCAGTAAAGGCTTTCGAGTTCAGCTGTCTCTGAAACCGTGATTTTCTTTAGTAGCGCGTTGCGCGCGACTACAACATTGTATTTGCCATCCTCACCACAGACTCAACCCATAAATTAACCTTTAGGGAATCCTGCACAAGGACTCCCAAGTCCATTTGCTCTTCAGATTTTGTTGTACATTCTCTCCATTTAGAAAATAGTCAATCCTTTCATTTCTTCTAGCAAAGTGTATACTCAGGCACCTCCCAAGACAGTATTCTATCTGCCATTTCCTTGCCCATTTTCCTGATCTTTCTGTAGCCTCCCTACTTCCCCAAAACAATCTGTCCTTGCACCTATCTTTACAGCTCCTGCAAACTTTGCAACAAAGCCATCAATTTCCATGGGTCAAGTTGTTTTATGGGAAGGATGTAATAGAGAAATGGAGGTCATTTAAGGGTGAAATTATGAGGGTACAGAATCTTTATGTTCCTGTTCGGTTGAAAGGAAAGGTTAAAGGTTTGAAAGCGCCATGGTTTTCAAGGGATATTAGAAACTTGGTTCGAAAAAAGAGGGATGTCTACAATAGATATAGGCAGCATGGAGTAAAGGAATTGCTCGAGGAATATAAAGAATGTAAAAGGAAACTTAAGAAAGAGATTAGAAAAGCTAAAAGAAGTTACGAGTTTGGTTTGGCAAATAAGGTGGAAGTAAATCCGAAAGGCTTCTACAGTTATATTAAAAGCAAGAGGATAGTGAGGGATAAAATTGGTCCCTTAGAGAATCAGGGTGGTCAGCTATGTGTGGAGCCGAGGGAGATGGGAGAGATTTTGAACGATTTCTTCTCTTCGGTATTCACTAAGGAGAAGGATATTGAATGGTGTAAGGTGTGGGAAACAAGTAAGGAAGTTATGGAACCTATGACAATTAAAGAGGTGGAAGTACTGGCGCTTTTAAGAAATTTAAAAGTGGATAAATCTCCGGGTCCTGACCGGATATTCCCCAGGACCTTGAGGGAAGTTTGTGTAGAGATAGCAGGAGCTCTGACGGAGATCTTTCAGATGTCATTAGAAACAGGGATTGTGCCGGAGGATTGGCGATTTGCTCATGTTGTTCCATTGTTTAAAAAGGGTTCTAGAAGTAAGCCTGGCAATTATAGACCTGTCAGTTTGACATCAGTGGTGGGTAAATTAATGGAAAGTATTCTTAGAGATAGTATTTATAATTATCTGGATAGACAGGATCTGATTAGGAGTAGCCAGCATAGATTTGTGCGTGGAAGGTCATGTTTGACAAACCTTATTGAATTTTTTGAAGTAGTTACGAGGAATGTTGACGAGGGTAAGGCAGTGGATGTAGTCTATATGGACTTCAGCAAGGCCTTTGACAAAGTTCCACATGGAAGGTTAGTTAAGAAGGTTCAGTCGTTAGGTATTAATGCTGGAGTAATAAAATGGATTCAACAGTGGCTAGATGGGAGATGCCAGAGAGTAGTGGTGGATAATTGTTTATCGGGATGGAGGCCGGTGACTAGCGGGGTGCCTCAGGGATCTGTTTTGGGGCCAATGTTGTTTGTAATATACATAAATGATCTGGATGATGGGGTGGTAAATTGGATTAGTAAGTATGCTGATGATACTAAGGTAGGAGGTGTTGTGGATAATGAGGTGGGTTTTCAAAGCTTGCAGGGAGATTTATGCCGGTTAGAAGAATGGGCTGAACGTTGGCAGATGGAGTTTAATGCTGAGAAGTGTGAGGTTCTACATTTTGGCAGGAATAATCCAAATAGAACATACAGGGTAAATGGTAGGGCATTGAGGAATGCAGTGGAACAGAGAGATCTAGGAATAACAGTGCATAGTTCCCTGAAGGTGGAGTCTCATGTAGATAGGGTGGTGAAGAAGGCTTTTGGAACGCTGGCCTTTATAAATCAGAGCATTGCGTACAGAAGTTGGGATGTAATGTTAAAATTGTACAAGGCATTGGTAAGGCCAAATTTGGAATATTGTGTACAGTTCTGGTCACCGAATTATAGGAAAGATATCAATAAATTAGAGAGAGTGCAGAGACGATTTACTAGGATGTTACCTGGGTTTCAGCACTTAAGTTACAGAGAAAGGTTGAACAAGTTAGGTCTCTATTCATTGGAGCGTAGAAGGTTGAGGGGGGATTTGATCGAGGTATTTAAAATGTTGAGAGGGATAGATAGAGTTGACGTGAATAGGCTGTTTCCATTGAGAGTAGGGGAGATTCAAACGAGAGGACATGATTTGAGAGTTAGGGGGCAAAAGTTTAAGGGAAACACGAGGGGGTATTTCTTTACTCAGAGAGTGATAGCTGTGTGGAATGAGCTTCCTGTAGAAGTAGTAGAGGCCAGTTCAGTTGTGTCATTTAAGGTAAAATTGGATAGGTATATGGATAGGAAAGGAGTGGAGGGTTATGGGCTGAGTGCGGGTAGGTGGGACTAGGTGAGATTAAGAGTTCGGCACGGACTAGGAGGGCCGGAATGGCCTGTTTCCGTGCTGTGATTGTTATATGGTTATATGGTTATATGGTTAATTTCATCATCCAAGTCATTGGCACACAACATGAAAATAATCATTCCCAACATAGACCTCTGTGGAACTCGATTAGGAACCGGTAGCCAGCCAGAAAAGGTTGTCTGTATTCCCACTCATTTCCTCCTGCCAATCAACCACTGCCTTTTTCCTGTAATACAAGGTGCCTCATGTGTGGCACCTTGTCAAAGGCCTAAAAATCCAAGTACACAAAATCGACCAATTCTCCTATGTCTGCTCTGCTTATCATTTCTTTAATGCATTCCAACAAATTTATCAGGTAAGATTTTCCCTTGAGGAAGCAACGCTGACTCTGGATTATTTTTGTCTTGTGCCTGCAAGGACCTCAAAGTCACATCCTTAACAGTCGACTCCAACATCTTCCCAACCACTGTCAGACATAGTTGCCTATAGTTTCCTTTCTTCTGCCTCTCTCCTTTCTTGAAGAGTGGACTGAGATTTGCAATTTTCCAGTCTTCCAGAACCATTCCTGAATTTAGTGATTTGCGAAGGATCGTTACTAATGCCTCCACAATCTCTCTGGCCACATCTTTCAAGACTATGGGTGTAAACCATCCGGTCCAGGTGACTTATCTGCCTTCAGATCTTCAGTTTCCAAAGAACCTTCTCTCTTGTTAATATCCCTTCTGCACAGGTCCCATCTTCCTTGGAAGAAAGCCATGGAACCAAAAATCCTATCTCCTCCCGTTCCCTCCCCCTCTCCCCCCTCCAGAGGCCTGATGTCATGCATGGGTTTGCTACACTAGTGTCGGATGTCTTGTGTGCATTTTATTACATCTACGGGTTTGTTTCTCATGGTTGTGCAGTGTAATCTCTCTTCCATTCGGACAAGGGAGTGAAATCCAGATCTGACATGTCCTCTCATTGTTGGTAGGCATTTTTTTTCATTGACTCCATTCCATTGTTACAAATTGCCAAAATGCAGCCAATGTTTAGAGGTATATAACCATATTACCGCAAGAAGGAAGCCTTTTCTGTTTTGTTTCCTGGGCTTCTCAAAAATTTGCACACTTCAGTGAAATCTCCCTCTCGAAGTTCCGGAGGAGAAGCTCAGTCTGTCTAATATGTATACACAATTAAAGTGGGGAATCATTTATTATTGTCATTTAACAAGTTTCAAAGAAAATTTTGTCTTGCATACCATCCTCTCAGATCTACACATTACAACAGTAGATTATCGTAAAACATTAAAGCAAAGCATTATGGTTACAAAGGAAATCCACTGCAGGTAGACATATGGTGTAAGGTCACATCGAGTTACATTATGAAGTCAAGAGTCTGTCTTATAATGCTGAGGAATATTCAGTTTGCTTATAACATCAGAATGGAAAATGTCCCTGGGCCTGGTGGTATGTTTTCTGTTTTTATGTTTTCATTTATCTTCGACCCAATGGGTTGTTGAGGATGGAAAATGTCTGGTCTGTAGTTCTGAGAATCTTTAATTATGTTGTCTCATTTACTGAGGCATTAGGACATAGAGAGCATGTCCATGGAGAGGAGGCTCGTTTCCATGACATGCTGAGCTGTATCCACAGTTCTCTGCTATTTCTTGAAGTCAAAAGAAGAGAGTAGTGGTACAGTGCTGTGAAGTATCTAGAAGGGATACCTCTTAATCGTGTAAACTTAAATTTGCCAGACCAATAACCACACCACAAACAGTTCTTTACTCTATCCTTTCCACAATTTTATAATTTTGAACTCAGCCGGCAAGAAGCTCGGGGCCAACCATCAGAGAGAAAGAATTCCTCTCCCTCTGGGGGCTCGTGATGGACCTCTGTCTAACATGCAGAAATGTTACAATTATAGAACAAGCACAACAAAAAACACTTTATTTCAACTGTTATTCCCAACAAATCATTTGGCATAAAACCTAATTTCTTAGATAAGAGCGTCCACTAAATCAGGGTTTTAATTACAGATGAATGTTCTGTCCAATCCCTATCAGTTATTCTCTTTCGTTAGACAAAGGAGGGGACGTCATTCTATTCGTGTCTCATGAGAGCTCAACTCCACATAACATTCCCAAGAGACATCTGTGAGTCGTTAATCGAAACAAGCTGCAACAAGATTCCACAGTGAAGGACAGAACAGAAATGTGCACACTATTCAGAACAGAGCACACACAAGTTTGCGCTTAATTTAATCCATTATTTACATGAGTCCAAGAATCATTTCCTACATCCCCCAATACCCTCAAAACTTCATCACCAGAGTGTGGTAGCAGATGGTTGCCTCTCTGACTGGAGGTCACTGACTAATGGTGTGCTATAAGGATCTGTGCTGGATCGGTTGTTGTTAGTCATCTATAACAGTAATCTGATGATAGTGTGGTTAACTGCATCAGCAAATTTGTGTATGACACCAAGACTGGTGGAATAGTGGACAGCGAGGCAGACTATCATGGCTTGAAGTGTGATTTGGACCTGCTGGAAAAATGGGTTGAGAAATGGAAAATGGAATTTAATGCAGACAGTGTGAAGTGCTGCACTTTGGTAGCACTCACCAGGGTAGGTCTTACACAGTGACTGGTACGGCACTGAGAAGAGGTGTAGAAGAAGGGCATATGGGAATAAAGGTCTATATTTCACTGAATGTGCTGTTGCAGTTCCGTAGAGATGGAAAGAAAGATGTTGGCACATTAGACTTCATAAACGAAAGTACTAAGTACAGGAGATGGATGTTATGTTGACTTTGTACAAGACATTGGTGAGGCCTAATTTGGAGTATTGTGTGCAGTTTTGGTCACTGACCTATAGGAAGATGTAAAAGAGGTTGAAAGAATTCATAGAGTTGCCAAGTCTAGAGGTCTTGGGTTATAAGGAGATATTGAACCGGTCTGGGCTTTATTCCTTAGAACGTAGAAGATTGAGGGGAGATTTGATGTAAGTGTACTAAAATTATGAGGGTAAAAGATGGGATAAATGCAAACTGGCTTTTTCCACTGAGATTGGGTGGGATTACAAGCAGAGGCAATTGATTAATGGTGAAATGTGAAACATTAAGGGGAACAGATGGTTATCCGGGTTGTACATTACTATGACTATGACTATGAACACAAAATAATACTAATATTCATGTAAGTCCTTTTAACAGCTGTGCAGACCAACCATTCATCCGGACAGGAAATGTGTACATAGATTTAAAACTGGCACTTTAGTCAAAGCAACAGGTGGAGAGGGAAGAAATAAAGGCATCTCGAAGAGAAGCCGGTTTTTTAAACTGATCTGGGAAAAGAGGCGAGACTGCGCAGGTGCGTGACGTAGTGCACCAAAGGTTTAAAAAAAGACCGCCATATACCGCAGACATCGTCTGAGTGGACTGAGGCAGTGTGGGATGGCTTTGGCTCAACAGACTTCTGCAAGAACAGGCAGAGGCGAGGTTTGAACGGGGCACGACTGTGCAAGTGTGTGAAAGTCGGCCGCTGAGATCAGCGGCAGAATTTTAAAAGCGAGCAGAGGCTGAGGACGAGTTTCACTCCAAGTGAGGTAAGGCTGGGTAAGCACTTTTAATTAATTTAATTACCTTAGGATAGGTAATGGAGGCAGCAGTTAGTGCAGTCGAGTGTTCTGTTTGCAGTATGTGGGAAGTCAGGGCAAGCAAAATTGTCCCTGATGACTACACCTGCAAAAGGTGCATCCAGCTGCAGCTCCTGACAAACCAGTGAGAAACTGAAGCCAGAGTTGGATGAACTTTGGATCATTCAGGAGTCAGAGGCAGAAATAAACAGGAGTTACAGGGAGTTAGTTACCCCTAAGAGTCAGGAGACAGGTAGCTGGGTGACCGTCAGGAGAGGGAATGGGATTAGACAGAATGAGCAGAGCACCCCTGTGGCCGTTCCCATCAACAATATGTATACGGTTTTGGATACTGTTGGTGGGAACGATCTACCAGGGACAAGTTGCAGTGGTTGCATCTCTGACACCGAGACTGGACCCTCAGCTCAGAAGGGAAGGAGGGAAAAGAGCAGAGCAGTAGTGATAGGGGATTTGATAGTTAGGGGGAGTGATAAGAGTTTCTGTGGAAGAGATCGAGAATCCAGGATGGTCTGTTGCCTCCCTGGTACCAGGGTCCGTGATATCTTGGATCGAGTTCTCAGTATCCTCAAGAGGGAGGGTGAGCAGCTGGATGTCTTAGTCCATGTAGGGACCAATGACGTGGGTAGGAAGAGCGAGGAGGTCCTGAAAGTTGACTTTAGGGAGCTAGGTGCCCAGTTAAAGGACAGGACCTCCAGGGTAGCAATCTCAGGATTGCTACCAGTACCACGCGTAGGCGGGTTTAGATATAGTAAGATGGCGCACATCAACACATTGCTGAAGACATGGTGCAGAAGGGAGGGCTTCAGATTTATAGATAATTGGGCGGTTTTCCAGGGAAGGTGGGACCTATTCCGGCGGGACAGTTTACATCTAAACTGTAGAGGGACACATCTTCTTGCTGGTAGGTTTGCTAGAGAGGCTCCAGTGGATTTAAGCTAGATACAAGGAGGGAGGGGAGCCAGAGTGTAGGAACAGATGTATGGGAGAAGGAAGAAAAAGAAGATAGTAAAGTTGTTTGCACCGTTAAAGATAGAGGGAGAGGTGGAGAAGTTCTTAAATGCATTTATGTTAATGCTAGGAGCATTGTAAGAACGGTGGATGAGCTTAGAGCATGGACTGATACCTGGAAATATGATGTTGTAGATATTAGTGAAGCATGGTTGCAGGAAGGGTGTGATTGGCAACAAAATATTCCTGGACTTAGTTGCATCAGGTGTGATAGGATTCGAGGGGAAGAGGGGAATGTGTTTCATCACTTGGCAGAGTAAATATTACTGCGGTGCTCTGGCAAGATAGATTAGAGGGCTCATCTAGGGAGGACATTTGGCTGGAATTGAGGAATGGGAAAGGTGTAGTAACATTGATAGGGGTGTATTCTAGACCAAATAATGGGGAGTGAGAATTGGAGAAGCAAATTTGTAAGGAGGTAGCAGATATTTGTAGTAAGCACAGGGTTATGATTGTGAGAGATTTTAATTTTCCACACATAGACTGGGAAGCCTATACTGTAAAAGGGCTGGATGGTTTGGAGTTTGAAAAATGTGTGCAGGATAGTTTTTTTGCAGCAGTACATAGAGGTACCAACTAGAGAAGGGGCAGTGTTGGATCTGCTGTTAGGGAATGAGATCGGTCAGTGATGGAAGTATGTGTTGGGGAGCACTTTGGGTCCAGTGATCACAATGCCATTAGTTTCAATATATTTATGGAGAAGGATGGGACTGGACCCAGAGTTGAGATTTTTGATTGGAGAAAGGCTAACTTTGAGGAGATGCGAAAGGATTTAGAAGGAGTGGATTGGGGTAATTTGTTTTATGGGAAGGACGTAATAAAGAAATGGAGGTCATTTAAATGTGAAATTTTGAGGGTACATACTCTTTATGTTCCTGTTAGGTAGAAAGGAAAGGTTAAAAGTTTGAGAGAGCCATGGTTTTCAAGGGATATTGGAAACTGGGTTTGGAAAAAGAGAGAGATCTACATTAAATATAGGCAGCATGGAGTGAATAAGGTGCTCGAGGAATATAAAGAATGTACAAAGAATCTTAAGAAAGAAATTAGAAAAGCTAAACGAATATACAAGGTTGCTTTGGCAAGTAAGTTGAAAATAAATCCAAAGGTTTTCTACAGTTATATTAATAGCAAAATGATAGTGAGGGATAAAATTGGTCCCTAAGAGAATCAGAGAGGAAAGCTATGTGAGGAGCCAAAAGAGATGGGGGAGATTTTGAACAGCTTATTTTCTTCGGTATTCACTAAGGAGAAGGATATTGAGTTTTAAGGTAAGGGAAACAAGTAGTGATGTTATGGAATCTATTACGATTAAAGAGGAGGAAGTACTGGCATTTTTACGGAATATAAAAATGGATAAATCTCCAGATCTGACAGGATATTGCCTCGGACCTTGAGTGAAGTTAGTGTAGAAACAGCAGGGACTCTGACAGAAATATTTTGAATGTCATTAGAAACGATGATGGTGCCGGAGGGTTGGTGTATTGCTCATGTTGTTCCATGGTTTAAGAAGGGTTCTAAGAGTAAACCTAGCAATTATAGGCCTGTAGGTTTGACATGTGGTGGGTAAATTAATGGAAAGTATTCTTGGAGATGGTATATATAATTACCTGGATAGACACGGGTCTGATTAGGAACCGTCAACATGGATTTGTGCGTGGAAGTTCATGTTTGCAAATCTTACTGAAATTTTTGAAGAGGTTACGAGGAAAGTTGATGAGGGTAAAGCAGTGGATGTTGTCAATATGGACTTCAGTAGGGCCTTTGACAAGGTTCCGCACGGAAGTTTAGTTAGGAAAGTTCAATCTTTAGGTGTTAATACTGAAGTAGTAAAATGGATTCAACAGTGGCTGTATGGGAGGTGCCAGAGAGTAGTGGTGGATAACTCTTTGTCAGGTTGGAGGCCGGTGACTAGTGGTGTGCCTCAGGGATCTGTACTGGGTCCAATGTTGTTTGTCATATACATGAATGATCTTGATGATGGGGTGGTAAATTGGATTAGTAAGTATGCAGATGATACTAAGATAGGTGGTGTTGTGGATAATGAAGTAGGTTTTCAAGGCTTGCAGAGAGATTTAGGCCAGTTAGAAGAGTGGGCTGAAATGTGGCAGGTGGAGTTAAATGCTGATAAGTGTGAGGTGCTACATTTTGGTAGGAATAATCAAAATCGGACATACATGGTAAATGGTAGGGCATTGAAGAATGCAGAAGAACAGAGTGATCTAGGAGTAATGGTGCATAATTCCCTGAAGGTGGAATCTCATGTGGATAGGGTGATGATGAAAGCTTTTGGTATGCTGGGCTTTATAAATCAGAGCATTGAATATAGGAGTTATATTCCTCCTATGACTATAGGGTTAGTAAAGAAAACAAAAAAAAAAAAAAGAAAAAGGGCCCACTCTGTCCATTCACGTCTTCTCATCACTCCCTGGCAAAAGGCTGCGAAAATCTCTCTTCCAGACTCACAAGAAAGAACATTTTTCTCATTGGATAGTCTCGCACTCCAAAACCTTGTTATCGCAAGTTGTAACCTAAACATTGTTGCTACAGAGAAACCATTACCTCAGTAATGAAACATTACAGAGAGGCCACTGCATTAGCAGTGAAACCTTGCAGCATGTTACACTTATGACACAGTACTTGGTTCGCACTGGGGAGAGAGTTTCAATAAGCTACATGCTGGATATTTGTCCACCACTTTTGCTGAATACAATTTCGAGAGTGACTGTTGGTGCTGAACTCTGCAATTATTGCTGCTGCTCACCACACCCAGTTCTGCACCCTGGTCACTCGGCATGGGAGGAGTGTCTTCTGCTGCAAATTCACCTTTAATGGGACCAGAGTTTAATCCTCTGGATCTGAGAAAAATAAATCAATTCTATTTTAAACTCTGGCTCCGGTACTTAGTGAATTTATAACAGACCTAGTGTACAGTAGAGAGTCCACTCAGGCTGGCTGGACCCTGCCAGTGATTCTATTCCACGACAGTCCTTTTAAATCCTCCCCTGTTGTTCCCGTCCCATTCTCCCTGTGGTGATGGGTTCCAAACAGTCACCACTCTGTGGGTGAAGAGTTTTTTTCTTGAATTGTCTGCAGACTAAAGAGAAAGAAGAAAGCATTTGTTAGATATAGGAAGCAGGAAGCAGGAGGTGCTCATGAGAAATAAAGGGTACCCAGGAAGGAGCTTAAGAAACGACTTAGGAGAGCTCAAAGGGGCATGAGAAGGTGTTGGCATGTAGGATTAAGGAGAACCCCAAGGCGTTCTGAGCGTATGTGAAGAGCATAAGAATGACAAGAATGAAGGTTGTTCTGCAAAAGGATAAATAAGGCAACGTGTGCCTGGAGGCGAAGAAGGTTGGGGAGATCCTAAATGAATATTTTGCTTCAGTATTCACAAGTGAAAAGGACGTTGATCAGGTTAAAGCCAAAATACAACAGGTCTGTTTTCTGGACAATGTGGAGATTACGGAAGAAAAAGTGTTAGATCTTCTGAAAAACATCAAGATTGATACGTCCCCAGGTCAGGACATGATATACCCTAGGTTGCTGTTGGAAGTGAGAGAGGTCATTGCTGGATCAGCATCTATGATCTTTGATTCCTGTTTGGCTGCAGGGGAGGTGCCAGAGGATTGGAGAATGGCAAATATAGTTCCCTTGTTTAAAAAAAAGGAAATAGGGAGAATTCTGGGAACTATAGACCAGTGAGACTTAAGTCGGTGGTCTGCAAACTATTGGAAAGGATTCTTAAGGATAGGATCTACAAGCATTTGGAGAAGTACAGTGTTCTCATGGATATTCAACATGGCTTTGTGAAGGGAAGGTCGTGTCTCACGAGCCTAATTGAGTTTTTTGAAGCGGGAACAAAATAAATTGATGAGGGTGTTGTACTGATGTGGTATACATGGATTGTAGAAAGGCATTTGACAAGGTGCTCCATGAGAGACTCATCCAGAATGTCATGAGGCATTAGTTCAATGGAACCTTGGCTGTTTGGATAAAAAAAATGGCTTAAAGGAAGAAAGCAGAGGGTAGTTGCGGAAGGAAAGTATTCTGCCTGGAGGTCGCTCACTAGTGGAGTGCCACAGGGATCTGTCCTGGGACCCCTGTTATTTGTGATTTTTATAAATGACCTGGATGTAGAGACGGAAGGATGGGTGAGTAGGTTTGTGGACGACACGAATATTGGAGCAGTTGTGAATGGAGCTGTAGGTTGTCGAACGTTACAAGAGGATATGGATAGGATGCAGAGTTGGGCAGAAAAGTGGCAGATGGAGTTCAGTCTGGATAAGTGTGAGGTGATGCATTTTGGAAGGACAAACCAGTAGACTGAGTACAAGATTAATGGTCAGTTACTTAAGAGTGTGTACGAACAGAGGGACCTTGTTGTTCAAATCCATACATCCCTCAAGGTTGCTGCACAGGTTGATAGGATAGTTAAGAAGGCCTATGGGATGCTAGGCTTCATTATTGAGTTCAAGAGTAGAGAGGTCATGTTACAACTCTATAAATCTCTTCTGAGACCACACTTCGAGTTTTGTGTTCAGTTCTGGTCACCTCATTATAGGCAGGATGTGGAAGGAATGGAGAGGGTGCAGAGGTGATTTACCAGGATGTTGCCTGGATTGGAAAACAAATCTTATGATGCAAGGTTAGCAGAGCTGGGACTTCTCTCTTGGGAGCATAGAAGGATGAGAAGGGACTTGATAGAGGTATACAAGATTATGAGAGGCATAGATAGGGTGGATTGTCAGTACCTGTTTCCCAGGGCACCAATAGAAAACACCAGAGGTCATATGTACAAAATTAAGGGAGGGAAATTTTGGGGAGACATCAGGGGTAAGTTTTTTACACAGTGGATTGTGGGTGCCTGGAATGACTTGCCAGGGATGGTGGAAGCTAAAACATTAGTGGTAGGTAAGAGTGTCTTGAACAGGCACATGGATGAAAGAAAAGTAGAGGGTTACGGGTTAGTGTGGGTTTAGTACTTTTTTGGATTTATATGGGTCGGCACAACATTAAGCGCTGAAGGGCCTGCTCTGTGCTTTAGTATTCTAGCGTCTAGTGAAGAAGTCGACCTGACTACAGTTCTGTCTGAGATGTTCTTCACCTCTGTAATATCTGGGCTGAGGAAGAATGACATTGCTAGTTAACCTCCTTATTCATGACAAATTTCCAAATTATGGGACATTTTCCCTACTTCTAAAGGGTTGTTGGAAAACATCACTGTCCTCTAAAGACTAAATGCAGGACGGAAAACCATCAGTTGGATGTTCAATGAAGCAGGGTCTGAAACCTGAGGCAGGCCTGCACAGGGCAGAGTTTGGGACTCTGGACGATGGTTGGGGCAAGAACATATGATGAGGAGAAGGGTATCGGCAGCGGGGTGTGGCAATGAATGACAGAGTAGCAATATTTGGAATCTGATTGACAGAGAAATCTTTTGGTTGTCTGACTGATGACACTAACAATACCTGTGGTGAGGTAATCCACTGGTAGAGGAACATGTGTGTGTTGGGAATGGTTTTATCTATTGAGCGAGTTGTTCCTGCTTGTGTGTCCTATAATATTTTATCCAGATAGTTATTACGGATTATGCTATCTGATATAATGTATTGATTATTAAATAATTTGTAAGATTTTGAATCTAAAGCTGGATTAAGCTTGAATTTATGGCGCCTTTATGAAGTGCTGGAGGGCATTCATGAGTTTGTACTTCAAAGAAAGATTTTGTTGAATGATATATGCCACTTGATTGTACCTTGGTAAATAATCAGATTGAGTTAAACTGCTGCAGGATCCTGGAATGTGTTGGATTGTGTCTAGATTATCTTGTCATTTTCTGTACATACTGCTTTGTTTGTTTGTATTTCATGTATTTTTGATGTTTGTTTTTTTTTCCTTTCGTTAGCCACCTTGTCCTGTATTTCTGCGGATAACACTTCTGTTTTTGGGAAGAGGTCTCCAACTCTCAGTCAGGTGCTCGATGCTTCCTTGTTGACATCTAGTCTGCTTAGATAATTGGGATGTCTCCCATGGAGGCTAATACTCATTCCACTGGCTAATGTTTTCTTCCATAGTGAGGATTGATTTTTCTGAGTTAGCCTCTTGTTTAAGATTTCTGGCCTGTATTTCTTATCACGATTGGATATACACACATTGAGTGCTGAATTCTGTTCTTCTTTGATGAAAATATATACTTAGAAGTTTTATCTGACACTTGTGTGATTTTTTTTCAGGTGTGTTAATTCTCTTTCTCCTCCTGTCCAAGGCAGTGTAATCTTAGTTGGTTTGAGTGTAAATATTCTTTTCTAAAGTTTTCTAAAGTTCTTACTTATCTTTGTAAATGTTACTGATTGTAATGGCACCAACATATTTTTATTTAAAAATGTCAATTTTGGCATTGATAAAGAGTTTAGTGCCTATGTAATTGTTAATTATTTGTTTGTTGCCTATGTTAACTATTGAGCTCAGTTTGGCAGTATATTTTTAAGCCTCGCACTAAATTTTGTCTAAAAATTTCCCGATTTCACTCTACTTCTATTTTCTTTGCTTGTTGATATTCCAGATAGGTGGGTATCAAGGGACCCGACGAAGGGTCTTTGCCTGAAATGTTTATTCTCATCCGTAGATGCTGTCTGTCATGCTGAGCTCCTCCAGACCTTATATGTCGTTCTCTAGATTTCTAGCATCTGCAAGGCCTATTGTTTCCCAGGTACTTGTATGTTTTCTGAGAGAAAAAGCTGGTGGTGGTGTTGTAGGGCTCCGTTAATGAAATATTACATGAAATCATTAGAAAGGGGTGGCATACGGTTGGAAGGTGTAGAATTAAGGAATGGGTAGAATTAAGGAACAGCAAATGTAAAGAAAAAATCCCTGATGGCAATTGTATAGAGACCTCCAAACAGTAGTAAGCATGTGATTCACAAATTGCAGTGGGAGATAGAAAATGCGTGCCAGCTGGGCAATGTTACAATAGTCATGGGGCATTGCCATGCAGCTGATTTGCTAAGTTAGAGTGGTGTTGTTCTCAAGAGGACAAATTCCTAGAATGCTTACAAGGTTTTTTTTTAGTACAGCTTGTGATTGAGCCCAATTGGGGATCAGCTATTCTGGATTGGGTGTTGTAATGAACTGGAATTAATTAGGTCATTTAAGTTCAAAGAAACCTTAGAGGCAAGTAATATAATCAAATTCACACTGATATTACCAAAGGAGAAGCTAAAGTGAGAGTAAAGAGAATTGGAGAGGCATGAGAGAAAAATTGGTCAAAATTGATTTGAAAATAACACGGAAAGGGATGAAAACTGAGTGGCAATGACTGGAATTTCTGGAAACAATTTAGAAGGCACAGAATATACACATTTCAAAGAGGAAGTAGTATTCTAGTGGTAAGATGACAAAACCGTAGCTGGTAAGAGAGGCTGAAGACAACTTAAAAAAAAAAACAATGAGAGGGCATAGAGCAAAATTTAGTAGGAAGTAAGCGGATTGGGAAGCATTTAAAAATGAACAGAATGCAACTAAAATAATTAAGGGAAAGATGGAATATATAGGTGAGCCATCTGTCTGTGTAGGTACCAAATTCGAAGCAGACGTTGCTGACCATGGTTTTCCATACTGATCTAGCCCCCGTTCTTTGGATGACTACCATTTCCACGATGTGTAGCCACATGGCTAGATCTATGATGTACATAAGTCGAGGTCTTCCTTTAGGTTTGCTCCCCTCGATCTTTCCAAAGAGTATGCGATTTTCTAGTTCATCTTTCTACATGATGTGTCCTAGGAATTGCGTAGTCTTCCTCTTGTTGTTGATATGAGTGATGTAACTGCTTGTGCTCTTCTGAGAATTTCTTCATTTGACGTGTGTTTAATCAATGATATTTTTAACATTCTCCTGTAGAACCAAAATTCAGCTGCTTCTAGTCTCTTTTCCATTGCTGGGGAAATGGTCCAGCATTCACTTCCGTACGTCAGGATAGAATAAATGTAGCACTGCAGTATTCTGTTTTTCATGTACATGCTCATTTTTCTGTCTGTTAATATAGTCTTCATTTTCTCGAAAGCTTCTTTCGCCATTGCTATTCTGTATTTGATATCCGTGTCGCACCTGCAATCACTTGTTATTTGACTGCCAAGATACCCAAATTTGTTGACTTGTTTAATGTATGTATTTCTGATCGTTATCACATATTGTGGGATGTTTGTCTTTCGGGAGATAACCATGCTTTCTGACTTTGTGGTATTGATTGAGGGACCACTGTGATTACTTTCCACTGCCACTATAGTGAGTATTTTTTGAAATTTTGTTTCTGAGTCAGCTATTAATATGATGTGATCAGCATATCTGTTGTTATTTATATTATGACCTCCAATTGTGAGTCCTTTGATGTCTTTGATACTTCAAGATATTTTCACCATACAGGTTGAATAAGTCAGTTCAAAAGACACAACCTTGCCTTTCATAATATTCACATGCTCACTCACCTCTTCTATTCTGTTGGATGCTGACTGGACCCAGTATAAGTGTCTTAAGAAACATATATCTTTCCCATCTATGTCAAGATCTTGAAGCATTTCCAGGAGATCTTGGTGTCTGACAGTGTCAAAAGCTTTTGTATAGTCGATCAAACATAGGTAGCTTTCTATTTCTACCTGGATGGATCGTTCACAGATCATTTGTAGCATGTAGCAGAAATTAAATTTCTGTTCCATTGTTTTCCACAAAGCCGAATTGTTCTTTACTGATTTCAGCGTCTTCTTTACTGATTTCAGCGTCTTGCACTCATTATGATTAATCTGAGAATAATTTTTGCCACCTGGCTCATCAGGCATTGTACGATGTAACTTACATTCTGTTGCTTCCTCTCTCTTCGGAAGTGTGATGCATACTAATTTACTTAAACCATCAGGTATCTCCCCATGATTATTGATTCCATTTGCTATTTCTGTTGTTTTCTCTACTCCAAAATCTCCGAAGGCCAATATCATTTCAACAGCGATGTTCTCTGGACCAGTCGCTCTGTTATGTTTTATTTTTGGCTGTTTGAATTTCAGATTTTAGAAGGTTTTTCTCCTCTTGGTCTTCAAAGAGTAATTTTATTCTGCCCATCAGTTTAGGATTTCCTCTTTGCTCATAATAAAGTTGCTATCATTTTTCTTGATGCATCCACTTGCATCCAAGGTAATTTCCCAGTTACTTCTTTAATCTTACTGTGCATTATCTTTGTTCCAGATTTATAGGTTTGTAGCATTTCTATCTTTGTTCATTTCTCATTTAGCCATTTGTCTTTAGATACTCTGCATTTTCTTTTGATTGTCGTATTAATTTGTTTGTATTCTTCGCTGTCTCTTGGTTTGATGGTCTGTTTTTGTTGCATCAATTGTATTATATCTTCAGTTATCCATTTTTTTCTTACTTTTCCACTCTTTTCCTGGGATGGTTTCTTTTGCAGCTTCAACCATGGATTCCTTCAGTATAGGTGAGCTAGCCAGTAATATTATAGAGGATTCCAAATTTTTCTTCCGGTACATATAGTGTAAAAGGCGGAAGTGGATATCCAACCACTGGAAAATGCTGCTGGAGAGGTAGTAATGGGGTGGGGGTGAAAGGTGATGGCAGATGAACTGAATAAGTATTCTACGTCACTCTTACCTGTCGAAGACACTAGCAAGCATATGGAAGTCCGAGATATGGCGGGTCAGAATATGTAACATTACGTTACTTGGGAGAAGATTCTTAGGGAACAGTAGTTAAACAGGTCACCTGGACCAGATGGTGTACACCCCAGAGATCTGAAAGAGATAGCTGAAGAGATGTGGAGGCATTAGCAAAGATCTTTCGAGAATGACTATGGAAATTATATCCTTAGATGTTTTTTCTTTCACACCTCCCCCCTTCCAGTTTCACCTATCACCTACCACTTCTTCTAAACCTCCCACCCCCACACTTCGACCTCTGACTTCTCATCTTTTTTTCCCAGTCCTGATGTAGGGTCTCGGCCCGAAACGTCGACTGTTTACTATTTCCCATATATGCTACCTGGCCGGCTAGGTTCCCCCAGTATTTTGTGTATGTGTTGCTTGGATTTCCAGTATCCACAGATTTTCTCCTGTTTTTTGATAAAAGCAAAATCGGGGTCATATAGTTTAGCAAGAAAACATTGGGAGGTTAAAGGATAAGAAAGTTTTTACATAACCAACAGGAGACAACTAAACAAAAAAACCCATAGGGGAGACAAGATGAAAAATTAAGATAAGTGAGTCAATAATAACAAGTATCAAATGTTGCTCAGATATATAAAGAGTAAAAGCGGCAAGAGTTGATATTGTACTGCCGGAAGATGATGCTGGAGAGTTAGCAATAGAGCAAAGAGATAGCGGCCGAATGTAATAAGTATTTTGTGTCATTCTTCACTGTGTAAGACACTAGCAGTATAAGACCATAAGACAGGAGCAGAATTAGGCCATTCAGCCCTATTTATTCTGCTCCGCTGTTCTATCATGGCTGATCCCGGTTCTCACTCAACCCCATGCACCTGCCTCCTCGGCATATCTTGTAATGCCCCGGCTGATCAGCAAGCCTTTAGTTTCTGCCTTAAATGTATCCACAGACTTGTCCCCCACCACCGTCTATTTCAGAGAATTCCACAGATCTACTGCTTTCTAACGAAATAAAATCCTCCTTTACTACTCTAAAAGGTTGCTCCTCAGTTTTGAGGCTGTGCCCTCTGTTATTGCTACTCCCACCATATGAAAAGTCCTCTCCTCATCCACCCTATCCAGACCTTTCCACATTCGGTGGGTTTCAGTGAGATGCACCTCCCCTCCCCCCACCACCCGCATTTATTAATCATAGGTCAGTGCAGGAATACAGGCCCAAGGCTGGCAAATGCTCGCCATATCTTAACCCCTTCATTCCCGGAATCATCTTCTTGAACATCCTCTAGATTCTCTCCAACGACACCACACGTTCCTTTCCGAGCTTCTCAGTTTAGCTTGGAACGTGTCCCCACCGCCAACTTACTTCAGTTGGCTTCAGGATTCGTTTTCGAGCTTCTCAATTTGGACCTTCTGAGGATGCAAGGTACTCACATTTAATTGACTCTGCTTCCCGTTGTTTCTCCCATTGAGCTCTGAGGACGACACTCTCCGCCACGAGGAGGTACTTGACCTCCCTGTCAAAATCCCTTCCATGCCTCCGGGAATCTTTTTTTACCGTTTGTAATGGACCTGTCCATTATTTCATCTTCCGTCGGATCCATGCGAGCAATCGTCATTTCATTGACTTTGTCACATCCCGAAAGGGTCACATGATCTTCCATTTGCAGACCCCAGAGCCTGCCAACTCCGCCACTAGCAGACATGAACTTCGGATCGCGGCCCCGAATGACAAATCTGTCTGTCCTGGTAGACCCATTGTCTCAGCTTGCTCCTGCCCCACCGAACTCATTTCTTCATACCTCGACATTGTTTTATCCCCCCCCAACCTTGTTCAATCTCTTCCCACCTATACCGTGCCACTTCATAAGCTTTGAATTTTTTCAATGATTTTGAGTTCCCTAGCCCCCACCACCTTATTCTCACCATGGATGTCCAGTCTCTATATACATCTATCCCACACCAGGAGGGTCTCAAAACTCATCGCTACTCTTTGGATTCCAGACCTAACCAGTTCCCTTCCACCACTACTCTCCTGCATCTAGTGGAATTAGTCCTCACTCTTAATAAATTCTCCTTTGGCTCCTTCCACTTCCTCCAAACCAAAGGTGTAGCTATGGGCACCCGTGTGGGTTGCAGCTATGCCTGACTTTTTGTTGGCCTTGTGGATCAGTCCATGTTCCAAGCATATACGGGTATCCATCCTCCACTTTTCCTTCGCTACATTGACGACTGCATTGATGCTGCCACCTGCACGCATGCTGAGCTCGTTGACTTCATTAACTTTACTCCAACTTTCACCCTGCCCTCAAATTTACCTGGTCCATTTCGAACACATCCCTCCCCTTTCTTGATCTCTCTGTCTCTATCTCTGGAGACGGCTTATGCACTGATATATATTATAAGCCTACTGACTCCCACAGCTACCTGGACTATTCCTCTTCCCAGCCAGTCTCTTCAAAAAATGCCATTACCTTCTCCCAATTCCTCCGTCTCTGCCGCATCTGCTCTCAGGATGAGGCTTTTCATTCCAGGACGAAGGAGGTGGCTTCTTTTTTTTAAAAGGAAGGGGCTTCCCTTCCTCCACCATCAGCTCTGCTCTCAAACGCATCTCTCCCATTTCACGCAAATCTGTTCTCACCCCATCCTCCCGTCATGCCTCTCAGGATAGGGTTCGCATTGTCCTCACCTACCACCCCACCAGCCTCCGGGTCCAACATGTAATTCTCCGTAACTTCCGCCACCTCCAACGGGATCCCACTACCAAACACATCTTTCCCTCCCCCCACTTTCTGCTTTCCATAGGGATCGCTCCCTAAGCGAGTCCCTTGACCATTCCCTCCTCTGCCCATCCCTTCCCTCTGATCTCCCTCCTGGCACTTATCCTAGTAAGTGGAACAAGTCTGCACTCGCACTTCCTCCCTCACCACTATTCAGGGCACCAGAAAGTCCTTCCAGGTGAGGCGACATTTCACTTGTGATTCGGCTGATATGGTATACTGCATCCGGTGCTCCCGGTGCGGCCTTCTATATATTGGTGAGACCGGACGCAGACTGGGCGCCAGTTTCGCTGAACACGTATGCTCTGTCCGCCAGAGAAAGCAGGATCTCACAGTGGCCAAGCATTTTAATTCCACGTCCCATTCCCATTCTGATATGTCTATCCATGGCCTCCTCTACTGTCAAGATGAAGCCACACTCATGCTGGAGGAAGAAAACCTTATATTCCGTCTGGGTAGCCTCCAACCTGATGGCATGAACATTGATTTCTCTAACTTCTGTTAATGCCCCTCCTCCCCTTCTTACCCCATCACTTATTTATTAATTATACCCCCTCTTTTTTTTCCTTTTGTTTTTCTCTCTCTGCCCCTCTCACAATCACACCTTGTCTGCTCTCCATCTCTCAGTTGTGCTCCCCTCCCCCTATCTTTCTCCCGAGGCTTCCCGTCCCATGATCCTTTCCCTTCTTCAGCTCTGTATCCCTTTTGCCAATCAACCTTCGGGCTCTTGGCTTCACTACCCATCCTCCTGCCTTCTCCTATCATTTCTGATCTCCCCTCCCCCTCCCACTTTCAAATCACTTACTGTCTTTTCTTTCAGTTAGCCCTGACGAAGGATCTCTGCCCGAATCGTCGACCGTACTTCTTCCTATAGACGCGACCCGGCCTGCTGTGTTCCACCAGCATTTTGTGTGTGTTGTTCCTTTTCTTAGATATGGGTCCCAAATCATCTAAGTGCGGCCTAAGTAGAGTCTTATAAAGTACCAGCATATCTCCTTGCCTATATATTTTACTTCCCTTTAAATAAATGCGAACATTGCATTTGCCAGCTTTACCATAGGCTCAACCTGTACATTAACTTCTGGGAGTCTTACCCGAGGACTCATATTTCCTTCTGTACTTCTGTTGTTTTAACATTCTCCCCAATCAGATTATAGTTCACTATTGTTACTTTTGCAAAATGCATTCTGCTAAATTTCCCAATATTTTATTAATTCTGCCTCTTTTTTTGCCCGTTCTTCAAATTTGTCTGTGTCCTGCTACACTCGCATTGCTTCCTCAGCACTACCAACTCCTCCACCTGTCTTTGTATCATCCGCAAACCTTGCCACAGAGCCATCAGTTCCATTATCCAAATCATTGACAAACAATGTGAAAAGTAGCAGACCGAATACTGACCCCTGAAGACCACTAGTCACTGCTAGCCAACCCGAAAAGGCTCCTTTTATTCCCACTCGCTGTCTCTTGGCTGTCAGCCATTCCTCTATCCATGCCAGTATTTCTTCTGATTGTTATCCTGTTAAGCAGTCTCATGTGTGACACCTTATCAGATGCCTTCTGAAAATCCAATTAAATTACACCAACTGCCTCTGGTTTGTTCATCCTGCTTATTACTTCCTCGAAGAACTCTAACAGATTTGTCAGGCAAGATTTCCCTGTGTAGAAGCTATGCTGGCTTTGACTTATTTTATCATTAGTCTCCTGGTATCCCAAAACCTCATCTGTTATAATAGACTCCAGCACTTCTCCAGCCACTGAGGTTCTGCTAACTGGACTGTAATTTGATTTATTTTGCCTTCCTCCCTTCTCAAAGAGTGGATTGACATTTGCCATCTTCCTGTCCTCTGGAACCATGCCAGCATTAAGTAATTATTGACAGGTCATGACCAATGCATCTGTTATATCTTCAGCAAACCTCGCTCAAGACGCTGGGATGAAGTCCATCTGGTCCAGGTGACTTATCCACTACAAGAACCTGAGTTTGCCTAGCATGTTTTCCTTTTTAATAGCAATGGCACTCACTCCTGCTCCCTGATGCTCATGGATCTCTTGCACACTGCTAGTGTCTTCCACAGAGAAGGCAGATACAAAGTACCTATTAAGTTCATCTCCATCTCTTCTCTATTTCTACTCCATGAGCATCATTTTCTAGTGGTCCAATATCAAATCGCGCCTCCCTTTCGCATTTTTATAATGGTTTATATTATTGTGTAGTTTGCTCTCATATTTCACTTTTCCCCTTCATATAGCATTTCTTTGTTGCCTGCTGTTTTATTTTAAAAGCTACCCATTTATCTAAGTTCCTACTCACTTTGCTGCCTTACTTGCAGTTTCCTTGCCTTTTATACAGTCCTTAGCTTCCTTTGTCAGCCACGGTGGCCTAGTCCCAGTGTTTGAGAACTACTCCTGCGAGCCTATCTATCCTATTCATTATTAACTATTTTCAGAAACGCCAGCCATTTCTGCTCTGGCGTCATCCCCACCCATATCCTCCAAGCCACCTGGGCAATCACCTCTTTCATGCCTCTGTAATTCCGTTTATTCCATTGCGATATTACACATGTGAATTATGCTTCTCCCTCACGAGTTGCAGTAGGAATTCAAAGATATTGTGGTCACTGCCTTCTCATGGTTCCTTTACATTAAGCACAATAATAATATCTAGGTTATTACACAACACCCAATCTAAGATAGTAATTCCCCAAGTGGGCTCAACCATCAGCTCCTCTAAAAAACTATTTCCTAGGTATTCAATACATTCTCTCTCTTGCGATTTGGTACCAATCTGACTTTCCCAAACATTCTGCAGATTGATGTCACCCACTACAATTGTGTCATTAAATTTATTATTTAAATGCCAGACATTCAGGAGTATCTGGTACAGAAGTGAGGATGCATGCTTTTACCAAGGAGAGAAGGTGTTTTGGAAGCTGAAAGGCCTGAGGGTAGATAAGACTCCTAGATCAGAATATGAACATCCCAGGGTTCACAAAGAGGTAGCTGAAATGTGAAGGCATTAGAGTCAGAGAACACTACAGCACAGGAAGATATTGTCTGTGCTAAAGCATGAATCTGTCGAGTTCCAACAGCTTCCACCTGAACCATAGCCCTCCATATTCTTCTCATCAATGGGCAAAACCAAGCTTCTCTTAACGGTTGAAATCATCCCTGCCACTTGCTTCGGCTGTTTGTTACATCTCCCGACCTCTGAATGACTAAGTTCCCATTTAATATTCTCTGAAGTAATGAGTAATGTTCTATAAAGAATCACTAGATTTCGGAACAGTTCCGACGGACTCGAAACCTGCAATTGTGACTCCAGTCTCTAAGAAGAGAGCAAGGCAGAAGGAAGAAAATTATTTGACAGTTAGTCTGAGCTCAGTGGTCAGGAATACACCTGAGTGTATTAAGGATGAGTTTTTTTTGGGTACTGTAAATGGGGGCATATGATGAAGTAGGCCAAAGTCAGCAGGATTCCTTCAGAAGAACTGATGTCTGACAAATCTCCTGTAATACTTTGAGGAAATAGCTGGCATGGTAGATAAAGCTGAGGCTGTAGAAGGTGTTTGCTTTGATTTTCAGATGATCATTAACAAGGTACCCCATGCAAGGCTTATTGAGAAAGTAAGGAGACATGGCATCCAAGAGAACATTTCTTTGTGGATCCATAACTCGCTTGCCCACAGAAGGCAAAGAGTGGTTGTGGATGGGTTTTATTCTGCATAGAGGTCGGTAACCAGTGGTGTGCCTCAGGGATCAGTTCTGGGACCCCTACTCTTCGGGACTTTTATAAATGACCTGGATGAGGAAGTGTAAAGATGGTTTAGTAAATTTGCTGATTATGCAAAGGTTGGGGGTGTTGTGGATAGTGTGGACGGCTGTCAGAGTTTACAGCAGGATATTGATAGGATGCAAAACTGGGCTGAGTGGTGGCAGATGGAGTTCAACCCAGTTAAGTGTGAAGTGGTTCATTTTGGAAGGTCAAGTATGATGCCAGAATATAGTATTAATGGTAAGAATCTTGGCAGTCTGGAGGAACAGAATGATCTTGGGTCCGAGTCCATACAACATTCAAAAATGCTGTGCAGGTTGATTCTGTGGTTAGGAAGGCATATGGTGCATTGTCCTTCCGTGGGATTGAGTTTAAGAGCCGAGAGGCATTGTTGCGACTATATAGGGCCGTGGTCAGAACCCACGGGGTAATTTGTTAAATTTTGGTAGTCTCACTACAGGAAGGATGTGCAGACAATAAAAATGGTGCAGAGGAGATTTGCAAGGATGTTAATAGAAACAGAAACGTAGAAAACCTGCCGCATAATTCAGGACCTACGGCTTACAAACTTGTGCCACACATGTATTTCCCTTGAAAATGCTAGGCTTACCCATAGCCCTCTATTTTTCTAAGCTCCATTACCTATCCAAAAGTGTATTAAAATATCCTATAGTATCCGTCTCCACCACCATTGCCGGCAGCCCATTCCACACACTCACCACTCTCTGAGTAAAAAAACGTAAAGTTTGATATCTCGTCTGTACCTACTCCCCTGCACGTTAAACCCGTGTCCTCTTTTGACAACCATTTCAGCCCAGGGGAAAAGCCTCTGACTATCCACACGATCAATGCCTCTCATCATCTTATACATCTCTATCAAGTCACCTCTCATCCTCCGTCGCTCCAAGGAGAAAATGGTCAAGTTTTCTCAACCTGTTTTCATAAGGCATGCTCCACAATCCAGGCAACATCGCTGTACTTTCCGCTTGCACACTTTCTCTGGCGTCCACATCCTTCCTGTAGTGTGGTGACCAGAACTGAGCACAGTACACCAATTGTGGTCTGACCAGGGTCCTATAGAGCAGCAACATTACCTCTCGGCTCCTAAATTCAATTCCACGATTGATGAAGGCCAATACATCACATGCCTTTTTTTTCTTCAGAATGAACTTTCGCAGCTGCTTTCAGCGTCCAATTGACTCGGACCCCAAGATCCTGCTGATCCTCCACACTTCCAAGAGTCTTACAATTATCACTATATTCTGCCATTATATTTAACTTACCAAAATGAACCACTTCACACTTATCTGCCACTTCTCAGCCCAGTTTTATATCCTATCAATGTCCCTCTGTAACCTCTGACAGGTTAAGAGGAGATATCAGGGGTAATATTTTTTTCTTTTTTTGTACGCAGAGTAGTGATTGCGTGGATGGTGGTTGAGGTGGAAACGATAGGGTCTTTTAAGAGTTTCCTGGATTGGTACATGGAGCTTAGAAAAATAAAGGAGTACAGGTAAGCCTGGATAGTTCTAGGCTAAGGATATGTTCTGCACAGCTTCGTGTGCCAAAGGGTCTGTATTTTGTATTTCTATGTCTCTAAGGTGCTGCACGTAAGGCTACTTAACAAGATCACAGTTCATGGAATTACAGGAAAGATACTTGTATGGATCGAAGATTGGCTGACTGACAAGGGAGAAAGAGTCAGAATAACGTGGGCAATTCTGTTTTGCTGTCGGTAACGAATGGTGTTCCGTAGGGGTCAGTATTGAGACCGCATCTTTTCATATTAAATCTGAATGATATGGATGACCGAATTGATACCTCGGTGACAAACTGCAGTTGATACAAAGATAGGTATGGGACAGGTAGTTTAGAACAAAGTGGGAGTCGGCAGAAGGACTTCGATAGGTTTGGAGAACAGGCAACGAAGTAGCAGATGAAATACAGTGTTTGTAAGTGTACAGTCATGTATAATTGGTAGAAGGAATAAGGGCGTAGAAAAAATAAAATAAATGGGAGAAAGTTCAAAACTCAGAGGTGCACAGGTACTTGGGAATCGTTGAGCAGGAGTCCCTAAAGGTTTGCTTACAGATTGAGTTAATTAAGGATGACAACTGTAATGTTAGCATGCAAGAGCAAGGATGTGACAATGTAGCTGTGTCAGTTCACTCTTGGTGTATTGTGAGCAGTTTCCAACCTCTTATCTGAGGAAAGATGTGCTCGCATTGGAGCCAGTCCAAAGAATGTTCTCGAGAATTATTCCAGGAATGTAAAGGTTAACATATGAGGAGCGTTAAATGGCTTTAACCCTGTACTCGCCAGTCTAGAAGAAAGAGAGGGGATATCATTGAAACATATTCAATACTGAAAAGCCTCGACAGAGTGGCTTTGAAGAAGATGCATCCCACACTGTGAGTCTGGGACCAGAGGCCATGGTCTCAATGCATAGGGCATCCACTGAGAGCAGAGCTGAGGAGGAATTTCTGTAGTCAGGGAGAGGTAAATCTCTGGAATTCATTGCCGCAGATGGAGTAGAGGCCAAGTGATTGAGTGAATTTTAAATGGATATTCTAAGATTACGGTGAGAAGGCTGGAGAATGGGGTTGAACGAGATATCCGCGCCTGGATTATTGTATTCATTTTTGTTCATTCTGCTGTAGGAAAGAGAACGTCAAGCTGGAATGATTGCAGAAGATATTTATGAGAATGTTGCCTGTGCTTTAAGGACTGAGTTCTGGAGAAAGGTTAGGCAGTTTGGGACATCACACCTTGACGTGCAGGAGATTGAGACTGTCATTATGCAGGAGTTCCAAACCATGAGTGCACAGAAATGGGGAAAGTGTGCAGTCCCTTTTCCCCACTTTTGTGGAACCAACAGCCGGTTTAATGTCAGAGAGGATTGATTTAATAGGGACCCAGGGGAAAAATTATTAATCCACTCTCCGTTCCGGTTCATTGTTTAACTAACACAATGAGAGCACTCCCTGGTAGGAGGAGCAACACCTCATATTATATCCGTGTAGTTTACAACCCGATGACATGCACATCGATATCTTTAACTTCTACTACCAGCTTTTGATTTCATCAACCCACACGCCCGTCTCCTCCATTCTGTCTCCCTACTTCTCTCTTCTTCACTGCAGATCATCTTCCTCTGGTTCCTCCTTTGCTTCCTTTTTTCCCGTGGTCTGCTCTCCTACCCTATTAGATTCCTTCTTTTTCCACCTACCACGCCACAGCGTCACACTTCATCTCCCACGCCCCCCACCTCCCCACCCACTCACCTTCAGTCTTATCTGGCTTCATCTATCATCTGCCAGCTTGGACTCTTTGCACTCCCCACATCATCTTCTTCTGGCTTCTCCCCACTTCCAGTCTTCATGAAGGTTCTCAGCAGGAAATCTCTGTTTTGCTTTATCCCCCTCTGGAGAAGCTACCTGACCTCCTGACTTCCTCCAGCAATTTGTGTATGTTACTCTGCATCTCCAACATATGCAGAATCTCATCGGGATAGAGTGCACAATGCAGAGACTACATCGGGTCTCACTAATGTCGAGGAGGCCACATCTGTAAAACTGGAAACAGTAGATCACCCCAACAGGCACGATGTTCAAAAATTCCCTCATATGGAAGCGCTGTTCGAGATCCTGACTAGTGCAGAGGAGAGATTAGGGACAGGTCTAGAACGTCATCCACTTGCAGAGTTGGCTACCAGCCACATACACCCCTCCTTATTGCGGTAAACCGCTCCCTTTTGTGGACAACACTGCCACTTGCTGGTGGTTTGCCACAAGAACAGGACCCCCGATTTCTGGACTTCATTGTCACCAGGTGGCGCTCTGTCGCAATAATACTGAGAGCGGAATGTGAAGCTGCTGCCTACTGAAATGTTTAGTCAAGTTTCAAAGTTGTTTTATTCCATTTCCAGCTGACATGTGTAAATGAAATCGAAATATTTATTACTCCTGCTCCTCATCCAATGCAGCACAAAAACACAATAGTAAAAACATACATTCACAACTTATATACTGTGCACGGATTGACCGTAGGTTCATAAAGTGACGCTCGGCATGCGATATCTGCACACAGGAAATGATAAAGTAGAGGTATTTGGTGCTGTGTAAAGGTGGATTAGTTGATACAGATATTTATCACTCTTACTGCCTGGGAAAAGTAGTTGTCCTAGAGGCTGTTAGTCCTGGTGAGGCAGTCCACCACCACCCGCCCCCACCCTCCGATGGGAGTGGGACAAACAGTCCATGAGCGGGATGGGTACATGTTGATTATGAAAATCAGGTTGGTTTTTGAACTCAAGAGAAGCAATTTGGAAAATACCAATGAGATGCCTTTTAGAGCAGCCTGTAATTGTGCCCACGAGGGAAAAGATAATTTCAGATCAGGTGTTGTGTAATGAGCCAAAATTGATAAGGGAGCTTATGGTAAAGGAACAATGTGGGCGCAGTTATCATAACATGTTAGATTTCACTCTGCACTTTAAGACGGGAAAGGTACAAGAAGATGCATCATTATCAGTGGAGTGAGGGGAACTACGGAGGCACGGGATTGGAAGGGGATAATAGCAGGGAGGACGGCAGAATAGCAATGGCTGGAGTTGCTCAACTTGACAGCCTCAGGGTTGAAGAGAAACACATCATATTCCACCTGCGTAGCTCCAACCTGAAGGCATGAATATCTATTTCTCCTTCCAGTAAAAAAAGAAATCACTGTCCATCGCCTTTCCTTCTATTCTTCACTCTGGTCATTCACTTCTAAGGTTATTTAAATGTGATGTTACTTTTTTTTTACGAGAGGACTATTCGTAAGGATACAATGTTGAGACGTTATAAGGCATTGGTTAAACCACGGGGGCTATTATGAACAGTGTAGGGACTCATCTCAGGAAAAATGTGCTGGAATAGGACAGAGTCTAGAGGAGGTTCATAAAAATGATTCCGAGGCTGACAGGGTTAACGCATGAGGATCATTTGATGTTTTTGGGCCTGTTTCCTATGGTGTTAAGAAAAAAAAATGAGGGACGCTCTCGAATACCGAAAAGCCGAGAAACTCTGCATGTGGAGAGGATTTTTTCCTGTAGTCTGGGACGAGGAGAAGCTGCCCACAGAATAGTGGGACCGCCATTTAGAACAGAGCAGAGGAAAAATTCTCCCGCTGTGTCTTATGATCTTATGATTATTCATCACCACTGTGTATGATCTAAGCTCCTGTGTCCATTACCCTCTCTCCCATTAATTAATTATCTATCTCAACCTCAAAAATATCCACCCAACCGGCCTTCACACCCTCGGGGCAGTGAATCCTAAAGACTGTACCCTCAAATAGGTTGATTTCTCGTTGATCACAAAGCGAAATGAAATAGAAGATATAAAATTCCAGGCATTTTCACACATCTCCATTTGAAATTAGCATCCCTTACCGACCACACCCTCTGGCTCTCTAACTGACGAGGAGAGAGACTCTATCGAGATGCTCCACAAATGCCCTATCGTTTGTGAATATGTTCTAAATTTAGGGCAAAATCATCTCACCTTTGCTGGTAAATCATCCCAGGTATTACACTTGTAAAACTGCTCTGTCTGGCTCCATAGCTACTCTTAAATTGTCTTTCTGCTGGGGGATTAAAACCGTGCATTGAATTCCACGTGTGGCCTCACTAACCCACGGAAGGCTGTTGGACCAGACAATATTCCTGGCAGAATGCTTAGAGGATGTGCAGACCAGCTAGCAGATGTTCTCACTGACATCTTCAACATCTCCCTGAGCAGCGCCACCATTCCAACGTGCTTCAAGGCCGCCACCATCGTCCCTGTGCCGAAGAAGTTTTCAGTCTCCTACCTCAATGACCACCATCCATTGCATTCACATCCATCATCATGAAGTGTTTCGAATGGCTCGGCATGAAGCACATCAAGACTCTGCTGCCCCGCTCACTGGACCCCTTGCAGTTTGCGTACCGTCCCAACCATTCAACAGACGAAGCCATTGCCATCACCCTCCACCTGGCCCTGACCCATCTGGACAAAAAAGACACGTACCCTCGAGTGCTGTTCATAGACTTCAGTTCAGCGCAATCAGTTCTCAGAAACTGATTGGAAAACTGAGCCTACTGGGCCTGAACACCTCACTCTGCAACTGGATCCTAGACTTCCTGACTGGGAGATCTCAGTCAGTCCGGATTGGAGGAAGCATCTTCAACACCATCACACTGAGCACGGGGTCCCCGCACGGCTGTGTACTCAGTCCACTGCTGTTCACTCTGCTGACCCACGACTATGCTGCAACACACAGCTCCAACGACATCATCAAGTTCACCGATGACACGACCATGGTGGGTCTCATAAGCAAGAACGACGAGTCAGCTTGCAGACAGGAGGTGCAGCGGTTAACAGACTGGTGCAGAGCCAACAACCTGTCTCTGAATGTGAACAAAACAAAAGAGATATTTGTTGACTTCAGGAGAGCACGGAGCAGTCGCTCTCCGCTGAACATTGACGGCTCCTCCGTTGAGATGGTAAAGAGCACCAAATTTCTTGGTGTTCAGCTGGTGGAGAATCTCATATGGTCCCTCAACACCAGTTTCATAGCCACAAAAGTCCAGCGGTGCCTCTACTCACTTCGAAGGCTGAGGAAAGTCCATCTCCTACTCACGATTCTCACCACGTTCTTCAGAGGATGTATCGCGAGCGTCCTGAGTAGCTGCATCACTGCCTGGTTCGGGAATTTCACCGGCTCGGATCGCAAGACGCTGCAGCGGATAGTGAAGTCAGCTGAGAATATCATCGGGGTCTTGCTTCCCGTTATTACAGACATTTACAGTACACGCTGCACCCGCAAAGCAAATGCTATTATGAAGAACCCCACGCACCCCTCACACAGACTCCTCTCCCTCCTGCCATCTGGCAAAAGGTATCGAAGCATTCGGTCTTTCACGACCAGACTGTGCAACAGTTTCTTCTTCCAAGCCAACAGACTCCTCAACACTCAGAGTCTAGACTGGCATCAACATTGTACTATATTGTAATTATCATTGTAATTATATAATATATTCTACATTATTACTATATTCTAATTTGTCCTCTACTGTGCCTGTTGTCTTGTTTATCAATTATTGTACTGCCCTGCACTATTTTGTGCACTTTATAAAGTTCTCTGCAGGTCTGTAGTCGAGTGCAGTTTTTATGTTGTTTTACGTAGTCCAGTGCAACCTTGTGCTGTCTCACATAGTTTAGTGTAGTTTTGCGTTGTTTCATGTAGCACCAGAGTCCGGAGAAACTTTGTTTCGTTTGTCTTTACTGTGTAATATACCAGCAGTTTACGGTCAAAATGACAATAAACTTGACTTGACTTGATTTTAAACTGTAACGACACCTCTCTGTTTCTCCACACCAACGAGCCAACAAAAAATATCAAATAACCATTCAACACTCACTACACCTGTCCGCCGTTTTCATATAAATTGTAGAGGACAATACTTGGAAACCCTGTACTTCACTCATGTGCAGTTTCTCTCTACATAGTTAGGAGACTGCCTTTTGATTCTTCCTACCAATCCACAGATCGTCAATGTTTACCACATGAAAGAACGTTTTCCAAGTATTCTTGCAATCATGCAGCCTTTCTATATCATGATACAGAGACCAAATGTCCCATCACAACATTACCCCGACCACATTCTCTGTCATTAACTGACAACCTTGAATTCTCACAATCTATCCCTCCCCGAGGTGGTTGCTATCTACCGTAAATAATTGACGGCTCGTAACTTACCTCTACTTCCTTAGACAACTCAGTAACATTGCTGCCCAGTCCACCATGATTTTAATATTGATATTAAGCAATTGAGGGTCCAGAAATGATCCAGCGCATACTCTGGTATTTACATCCTTCCATGCTGAAAAAGATCCGTAAATCTTGTTTCTGTCTTCTATGTGAAAAGCAGCCTTTTATCCTTGTGAACTTGTTTCCTCCAGTCCACTGGGTTCCGGTGTTGTGCACCAGCTTTTTATGTGGCACCTTGTTAGATGCCTTCTGAAAATCTAAGTCTGCTACCTACACAGGTTCTCTTCTAACATCTAGAAACGCTCTTTTCATGTTAATCAAACATGAATTGACTTTCAAAAAATGGGCTGAGAGGGTCTCAAACCACGTCAAAGATAGACAGGTTGAGTAAGAAACATTTTGGCTCACTGGCCTTCATCGGTAAGTGCACTCAGGAAATATAAGTTTTATAAGATGCGAGGTCACATTGATATATCGTATTTAGTTTTGGTCACACTTTTATAGGAAAGATGTTATTAAGCTAGTAATAAGGCAAGGGAAGTTTATAACGTCAATGTTGGGTCTCAACAGTCTGAGTGATCTGTAGTTTAGGATTTTATTCCTTGGAATGTCGAAGAATGTGCTGTGTTATTATCCAGGTGTATGGAGCAATGAAGGTCACAGATAGTATGAATGCACAGAGATTTTTCAACAGAGATGTAAAATCAGGAACCAGAGGGCACTGGATGGTGAGAGGGAAGAGATCAAATATAAAATCTGATGGGCAATGTCTTTCCAATGAGGCAGGTATGTTAACAAGACTCAAAATATTAGAGTTGGATGAGGATAGGAAATATTTACCTGAGACAGATATGTTTGCTACTGAAATGGGCATTTCACTTGGCCTGAATCAGATAGACTGAAAGACTCATTTCTAAGGAAGATTCATTTGTAATTCTTCAAATCTAAACGACATTGAATCAGTATGATGACATTAAACATTTCTCAATGACTTGCTATTTATTCACAGATCACAAACTCCAGCATCTTGCCAACAACAGATACGACATTAACTGTTGTTGTCTTCCATTCTTGAATAATTGAGACATATCTGAGGTGTTCCACTTCACTGAGACCTTCCTGGGAAACTGTGAATTTTGACAAACTTGGACTTAGATCTCCACTTTCCCTCCAGCCACTTCCTGTAAAACCATCGAGTGCAGGTCGTTGTGATCTGGTTATGTTTGATTTTAGTCCCATTAGTTTTCTTCTCGTGAAGGTGATTGTAAACTAATGCAGTGTGTTAGAAAGTGAACTAAGTTCACAGTGATGATTTTAACTTACTACATTTTTCATTTTAGTTTCTGCCATTGCGTCTGTCTCCACTCGTTAATGAAGTCCGCTGGTCTACTTTCAGCCATCAGCACTTTCTCTGTTATAGTCTTTAATGTTTCACTTAATCTCAATTTTTGACCAGAGATAGTTCATTTTTCTCCTCGATCCATCCATCCAATTCGGTTTAATGTCTGGTGATTAATATCTGCCACTGCTTTTCTACTGATCCGTCCCTGACGTATTTACCCCATCCAACCCCATTACATGGCCTGCTCCTGAGTAGGTTCAGTTATATCATGCTGTAATAAACAGGGCCTGACCACGGCAAATATTTCTCTTCCACGGCATCATGCTAGTATCATTAGTCTTTATTAACTTAAAGGTTAAATTCAACTATGATAATCACACAGTTCCCTTATTAGCTTCCTTAGATAATTTCTCATCCTGTTCTGCTGCACGAAGAGGCAGTAGATGAGGGGATACAGACGACGCCCACCCTCTTTGTCTTTCCCAGTGTTCATTGTCTCTATATGTTTGTCACCGCTCACCAGCACATGATGAACAAGGTCACCCTCCTCCTTTTACTTTTACTGATCCATGTTGAGCATTGTTCGTTTCGGAGATCATGCCTACTGGGCCACAGGCCGCTGAAACAAGTCCGCTGTGCTGTGCCAGTCTTTCAAGCTGTCCCCAGGTGTAGCCAGTCTTTATGGTAGATACATCCTCTCCCAGGGATGAGGTCGTTGAAGTTTCTGCAGCTCTGGGTTTTTACGGAATTTGAATGCAAGTGTTGGGATCCCCAACTCTCTTCCATTTGCATCCGGGCTTTGGACCGTCCACTGGACAGTGCTGTAACATTGATTATGTTGGAATACTGAGGTCCCAATCACGGTCAGCCTGCAATCATTATCCTGCAATAGCTGGAAGATAAAACATATTTCTCACAATACAACGCCTGCATTCATTCATAATATCCATAACCTTCATAATTTTCTATACCACCATCAAATCTCCTGTCATTCTCTTCCAGGGAAAAAGTGTAAAATGCTTTGAAATTATCCTTGCTCCAGCTCACCAAGAACAGTTTATGTCCTCCTTTTGAGTTTTCCAATCACCTGTTTGAGCACTTTTCTGCTATTTCTGTATTCCGTGAAGATCCAGTCCGATTTTGCTTCCTGAATCGCTTTTATTGTGTTGTCTAGAATCACAATTCTGCTTGTATATGCAGCTGCTCCCTGAGACTATTTTTTCATTCTGTTCTCATTATCTGGTAACACAACTGTTTTACATTGAGACCAACTGCACCCTTGCCCACTAGCTGCTCTATGTGATGAAGGCGAGCGCTGCACTGTTCCTGGTCCCGGGGAACGACTGACATCACTTTCACCGGCTTCTCTAGTGTTTCTCTTTCGAATAGAAAATTATTTATTATAATTCTGAAGCAGAGCTTTGGACAGTAAAACGAGGTAATCCTTCAGTTTAGACCTGGTGTGTGAGACAGTTTGCCTGGAATGTTGTGTTTCAATTTTGTTGTGCATATACCGTTGGAAATTGGCAGATGCGTTAAAGTGCAGGTAGAGCTGAAAGAGGACGGCCGCTCTCTGCAGTCCGTCAATCTGGTTCTGTCTCATCCTCTTCCCAAGTCTGCCTCTCTGCGCCTTACTCGGGAGGTCGGGGAGCTGTGTATTAAAGAGAAAAAGCAGTCAGTTTGTCACTGAGCAGCCATCTGAGTAAAGTAGTATCATCTTTGGTGGAGGTAAAGAAGGCAAAGGGAGAAGGTAGAACCAGGCACCAATAAGTGTTCTCTGCTAATATCCTGTTTAACACCAAGTCAGCCCTTTGCTGCCTGGTTCCTTCTGGCACATTTCAGGCTGCAGGGGTACATGCAGAGGGACGCACTGATGTTCAGTCCAGCCACGTCAAGGGCTCAGTGGTGAAGGATCAGAGGGTAGTGCTGTTCTACGACTGGAGACGGAGAGTCTTGGTCGGGTGACGAATCCCCTCAATTATTGCAGTTGTAAACCATCGTTTACATGAGTAGCAGCAGTGCTACTAATTGAAGTGTAGTAATGTAATAAAACACTGCTCAAAGCATTGACATTTAAAAGAAAGAAACGGTTTTATATAGTTTACTTAGTAACTTGTATTGGGAATGAAGTCTGCTTCGTAAATGATTTGCACCCGATTGTATACCTGTAGAATGAATGTGAGTATAGATGTGCATAGTCCAGCTCTCTTCAAACTCCTCAGAAAGTGCATATCTGTATTGTGATCCATTTGCAACTCTATGCCCCTCTTCCCCAAATGATCAGGTTTTCCCTATAATCTATAATAACCTTCATGAACTGGCATTTAACTCTCTAATCTTCCTGACCTTATGCCAATTTGCTCATGCCTCAGGTAGCAATGCCAAGATTACCACCTCTGTTCTGCATTTCAATTTAGTCCCTTGCTGCTCAATTTCCCTTAGTAGAAACTCTTTCTTTGTTCTACCCTAGTCGTCTGACCCCACAATCGACCACCAGAACTGGATCTTTCCCCTCCCAATACAAGCTCCTCTACAGTCCCGATAAGATGTTCCGAACCCGGACACAAGGCAGGCAAAGCAGCCAATCTGTAACTGTGCTACAAATACTTAGACCATATCCAGTATTCTTCAGTAAGCAGGGTCTACAGCATGCTCCGGTGTACCCCGCCGGCTAGTGGCGGATAGGAGCGCATTACAACTGTTTTATTTGGTCTATCTGCACAAAAGTAATACCAGAAATTGTTCAGTGGAGGAGTGGATAATGAACCAAAAATATGAAAAGAGAAGCAGCTTCTATTCATTGATGCAGACAATGGAACAGCGGGAAACATAAAAATATCGAGTATACGTCACTTACAGCTTGATACAGCTGCTTCTTTTTCTGATCCCGAATACTGGCAATAACATATTAAGTATAATTTTTAAAATGTCAGCATATGTATAACGTAGTTAAGCACCCAAAAATGTTGTGAAGCATGCTGCGCATGAACGCTCAGGCTGTGCACAACAACAAAGGTAATTATTTGCGTATCACAAATCAGATTAATTGCATCAGAAATAGATGAAGTTAACCCGTTGTAGGTCAGCACATTCCGAAATATGGGATACACCACATGTTGGTAGAAAATGAAAACAGGACATGTTATTATTAAAGGTTTTGCAATAATATTAATTGTTGCTCCAATAAGGGAAACTATTCCATGGAAAATTTAGTTGTAGATGGGGACGTTAGTGAAACACAGACTTGATAAATTTGCCCAAAATCTCCACAGGTCACACGCAAACTCTTCTTCTCTGACTTCCAGGACAGCCACTAACTGTACTGGAACTGCGGAACAGCGGACACAAACAAACACATTGAGTGTTTTTGCAGAACGTCAAAATGGTTATGGGCTCTTGTATTCAATATGCAGAATGGTCTGCACTTTCAAAACACGTCACCTCTCTGATATTGTCATTGCTTGCTCAGCTCACTGAACTGAGATGATGATATCACTGCACGCCAAGCTGCCGACGTCATTACTATTCCACGCCCACCATTCTCCATGATGTTAATGTTGTCTCTGGAGCCTTAACAGTGACCACAGTGGTAATGTTACAGCGTGTCCTGGTCATTCCCAAGACACGCATATTTTCAATTCAATCTGAGAATAATCAAATGAGAGTTCCCTGTAGTCAGCTGACCGTGAGTATCTAGCTCAAACACACCTATAAATGGTGTACAATACTGCTCCATTTGATTGCGTAACTAACAACCCATGAGGAGAATTAGTCCAGATGTCACTATCTCGACGCTTCACCGCCAACCTCAAATGAAGGATCACCGTCTTCCCCGTACATTGGTGCTTATCTTAAATCTGCAACCGAAGTGTCATTTTTGTGGCCAATAGATTGCAATTTGTTAAAATACATCTGGTCTGTATTATACATAGATAAACCACAGACACTTGATTGCAACTTATGTAAAATGAACACCAACAGAAATAACTTGCAATATTTTTTTCAAATTGGAGGCTTATCTTTTGTGATGTGTCTCAGAGATCAGTTCAGGGACATAAGTTGTTGAAAAGAATATGGCACTGTTCTGCATCTGTCGAGAGCAAGCCGTCCTCAAAAACTGAGAGGTCATTCAAGAAGGGGCTAGTGATGGAGGCCAACAAGAGACGTATGACTACTCTGGAATAGTTACATGCTTCAGTGGCTCAGATGGGGTAGACTCAACCTAGAACAACTGTTGCACTTGTGCTTTACTAATTTTCTTGCACTTCAATAACCTTTTTTTTATTTCACGGAGTTGCTTGGAGGGTACTTTTGACGTAATAGTGTAACTTTTGCCAGCACACGGACTCACAAGCAGCTGAACATGCCAGATACAAGGAGGTCAGGAACGGCGAGTAGACTCATTGAACACAGGACATAGAACATAGAAATTCACTGCACTTCGGCCTGCAATGTTCTGCCGACCATTTAACCTATTCTAGAGACTGCCTAGAATTTCCCGAACGTATGTACCCATCTAAGGGCTCTTAGAAGACCCTATTGTATCCACTTCCACCAATGCCGGCAGCGGTGCATTCCACGCACCCACCACTCTTTGTTTGAAAAACATAACCCCGATAATCCTTCGATACCTATTTCCAAGCACATTAAAATTATGCCCCTCCCTCCCCCCGTGTTAGCCATTTCAGCCCTGGGAAAATCCTTTGGCTATCCACAGGATTAATGCCGCTCACAATCTTATACACCTCTATCAGATCTTCTCAGCCTCCGACACTCCAATGAGGAAATGACGAGTACAATCAACCTGTTCTCATAAGGTAAGCCCTCCAATCCAGCCAATATATTTGTAAATCTCATCTGCACTCTACAGTATCCACATCCTTCCTGTAGTGAGGTGACCAGGACTGAATACAGTACCCCAAGTGGCATCTGACCATTGTTTTATATATCTCTAACAATACCTCATGGCTCCTTCAGTTCCACTGTTGATGAATGACAACACACGATACACATTCTTAACAACACTGTCAACCTGCACAGCAGCTTTGAATTCCTATCGACTCGGACCCCACCATCTCTCAGATCCTTCACACTACCAAGAGTCCTACCATTTGTATTATATTCTGGCCTCAGATTGGACCTACCAAAATGAAGCACTTCTCACTTATCTGGGTTGAAGTCCACCTGCCAATTCTCCGCCCTGTTTGGCATATTATCGATGTCCCAGAGTAACATTTGACAACTCCCCAGACTATCCACAACACCACCGACCTTTGTGTCATCAAGTAACTTACTATCCCACCCTTCTACTACTTCATCCAGGTTATTTATAAAAATCGCAGAGGAAGGGTTCCCAGAACAGATCCCTGCAGAACACTACTGGTCACTGACCTCAACGCAGAATACGAACAATCTACAACATAAAGCAATTTCTCCTTGGATCCCATGACTTCTTATTTTCTGAAGTAGCCTTGCATGGGGAACATTATCAAAGGCTTTACTGAAATTCATACACACTACATCCACTGCTCAACCTTCATAAATGTGTTTAGTTTTATCCTCGAAGAATTCAATAAGGATCATAAGGCAAGATCTTCCCTTGACGAAGCAATGCTGACTATCACGAATCACTTTATGTCTCTCCAGATGCAAATAAATCCTGCCTCGCAGGATCATCTCCAACAACGTGCCCTCCACCGAAGTCAGACTCACTGGTCTTACATTTCCTAGGTTATCTCTACTCCCTTTTTTGATCAATTGAACAAGATTTGCAATCTTCCTATCCTCTGGTACTTCTTCCATCCCTATTGATGACACGAAGATCATCGCAAGAGTCTCAGCAATCTCCTCCTTCGCTTCCCACAGTAGCCTGGAGTATATCTCCTCGGTCCCGGTGACTAATGTAACTTAGTACTTCTCAAAAGCTCCAGCACATCCTCTTTCTTAATGTCTATATGCTCACGCGTTTCAGTCCGCTGCATGTCATCCCCACCAATACCAAGTTTTCTTTTCCCTGATGTATGCTGATGCAAAGTATTCATCAGATACCTCCGATACCTCCTCAAACTCCGTTCAGAAGTTTCACCCATCGCACCTACACACGGCACATCCTCTCGCTCGTCACATACTTCTTAATGCAGTTGTATTATTATTATTATTATTATTATTATTATTATTATTATTATTATTACTATTGTTCACTCCTCTAATTCTGTTTGCAACTAATACACTTATTTGCGTTGACCTTCTGATTTCTTCTTTCAAACTCTCCATACATTTTTGATGCAATTTAATTTAGTGCTTTTCCCTACCACATGTTTCCTGTTACTTCAATCAATCTCTCGGGGGACGTCACGCGTTGACGTAGGATCGAGACGTGGAAAACCAGCTCTCCCGTAAAAACTAGTAAAATAAAGTTTTAAGTGATGAAGAGATAATAAATAATTTCAAAACATTACTTATAAGTAACTCAGTTCTATTTTTAGATATGTCTCCTGAAGCGAAACAGAAGAGAACTACTACTTTGAAGACAGCGCGAGTTGGCAAAGAAAGAAGGCCGACCATTAAAATGGAGCATCGCAGTCAAGTTGGATCTCCTCCCGGCGAAGTACCTATCACTTTCGGCAGTGTGGAACAGGAGACCGCGACAATGTCAACAGCCTCCAAGAAGAAATAGCAGGAACTGCGCATGCGTGAAAAAGCGGGCATGCGCAAACAGGAGCAAATAAAACGACAAGTCCCAGCTGTGATTGATACTGAAAGTGAAAGTGACAGTGGAACGGAATTAGAATCAGACTCTCTGGGTCAAACAATGTTAATGCCGAAGCCTAATGAAATATAAATTTTAATTCAAAAAAGAAAAAAATTGAAAAAATACTTTTTGTATGTACTATTTGATTCAAAAACAGACAATTAAACAAGGAATTCATAAGTCAAGACAAAAAATGGGAAACTGATTTGAATATTAACATTGATGAAATAAGTTGGTCAAGACTATGCCTTGACAGTATGACAAATTCAATAAATGTCCGACTTAGACTAGTACAATATAATTTTTTTACATCAATTATATATTACACCACAGAAATAAATAGATTAAATCCAAATTTATCTGATCAATGTTTTCAATGTAATCAAGAAATTGGTACTTTTTTTACATTCTACTTGGTCTTGTTTTTAAAATTCAGCCTTTCTGGATAAATTTAAGAGTTTTATTGGAACAAATCATTAGAATACAACTTCCACATAATCCAGCATTATTTCTACTAGGTGATATGGAAGGGATAAAACCTAAACTTAAATTGAACAAATATCAGAAAGGATGTATAAAAATTGCATTGGCAGTAGCCAAAAAAGGCTATTGCAGTTACTTTGGAAATCACATTCATACTTAATTATGGACCGTTGGAATAATGATTTTTTAGCTGCATTCCAGTAGAAAAAAATACGTGTTATTTAAGAAAATGAATATGATATATTTCTGAAAATTTGGAATCCTTATTTACAAAAGATAGGACTTTTGAAGATAAAGTTATTAGCCATTTGGGGAAAGAAAGAAATATATATATATATATTCTCTCTCTCTCTCTCTCTCTCTCTCTCTCTCTCTCTCTCTCTCTCTCTCTCTCTCTCTCTCTCTCTCTCTCTCTCTCTCTCTCTCATCTCTCTCTCTCTCTCTCTCTCTCCTCTCTCTCTCTCTCTCTCTCTCTCTCTCCCTCTCCCTCCCTCTATATATATCTATATACCTTCTCTAGGGCCTTTAACACCATCCAGCCCAAGATCTTAAGGCACAAACTAACGGAGATGGGAGTAGACTCTCACATGGTGGATTGGATAGTGGACTACTTGACAGATAGACCTCAGTATGTGCGGTTGGGAGACTGTAGGTCTGACACGGTGGTCAGCAGCACAGGAGCGCCGCAGGGGACCGTGCTCTCTCCGGTCCTGTTCACCCTGTACACATCAGACTTCCAATATAACTCGGAGTCCTGCCATGTGCAGCAAGTTCGCTGATGACACGGCCATAGTGGGGGTGTGTCAGGAATGGACAGGAGGAAGAGTATAGGAAACTGATACAGGACTTTGTGATATGGTGCAACTCAAACTACCTGCGTCTCAATATCACCAAGACCAAGGAGATAGTGGTGGACTTTAGGAGATCTAGGCCTCATATGGAGCCAGTTAATGGAGAATGTGTGGAGCAGGTTAAGACCTACAAGTATCTGGGAGTACAGTTAGACGAGAAGCTAGACTGGACTGCCAAACACAGATGCCTTGTGCAGGAAGGCACAGTGTCGACTGTACTTCCTTAGAAGGTTGGCGTCATTCAATGTTTGGTGGTGAGATGCTGAAGATGTTCTATAGGTCAGTTGTGGAGAGCGCCCTCTTCTTTGTGGTGGCGTGTTGGGGAGGCAGCATTAAGAAGAGGGGACGCCTCACGTCTTAATAAGCTGGTAAGGAAGGCGGGGCTCAGTCGTGGGCAAAGTACTGGAGAGTATAACATCGGTAGCAGAGCGAAGGGCGCTGAGTAGGCTACGGTCAATTATGGAAAACCCTGAACATCCTCTACATAGCACCATCCAGAGACAGAGAAGCAGTTTCAGCGACAGGTTGCTATAGATGCAATGCTCCACAGACAGGATGAAGAGATCAATACTCCCCAATGCCATTCGGCTTTACAATTCAACCGCCAGGAGTAAGATATGTTAACGTGCCGGGGTTAGGACTGAATGTATTTAAGTAAACTACTTAAGAACGTTTTAAAAGCTATTAATTAATGCTTTTTGAGAGGGTGATTTTAGATGCATATCATATTTTTACTGAGTTAAGTATTGTATGTAATTAGTTTTGCTACAATAAGTGTATGGGACATTGGAAAAAATGTTGAATTTCCCCATGGGGATGAATAAAGTATCTATCTATCTATCTATCTATCTATCTATCTATCTATCTATCTATCTATCTATCTATCTATCTATCTATCTATCTATCTATCTATCTATATTAAAGTTATTTTCAACTCCCTGGGAGCATGTGGATATCTTCCGATATCCAAGCAATCTTTCTTTCTTTCTTCTTTCATTTTCTTTTATCTTTTTTTTTCAGATAGGGATATTAAAGGGGGAAGGGGTTAAGAGGAGGGGGGAGGGCTGAAATTATACTCTACTATTCTATTATACTATTCGCTCTATGTAATTATCTTTAAAAATCGAAATAAAAATATATTAAAAAAATCAATATTTCAATATCCCTTGTTTCACTCTAAAATGCCTCTCATTTCTCCGATGTGCATGAACTTGCAGATACCGTGCATTGAAAATGTATTCAGACTTCAGAGCTACTTTCATATTTTTACCGTCTCATTTTCTCAACAAAATTTTTGAGCAAATCTACAAAGCATTGTGCATCATGTCAAATCAAAAGAAAAGTCCTAAAAACCTCAGAACGATTCATGAAAAGTTAAAACCAAAAATGCGAGGCTGAGAAAGTATCCACGCGCTTTGTAATTGCTACACTAACTTCTCTTTGTGCAAAATAGTGTATAACCTTGCCAACTCACCCAATTTGCTGATATAGAAATTGGGAAGACCACCTGTTTTCAATGAATTCTAAAGGAATCAATATCCCCTCTCTATCTGTAATGTCCACGACCACGGTAAATTTTGAACTGACCAACCAAAAATTAAGATAAAAGAACATTCACTACAAGTCAGTAAAATAACAGAGAAGCATAAATCTGAGGAAGGATACAAGATTATCTCAAAAGCACTGAATATACTTCGGAACTCAGAGCAGTCGATTGTGAAAAATGGGGGAAAATATGAAACCACAGCCACACTACCGAGGTTAAGTCGACCCCTCTAAACTTAGTCACTGGAGAAGAAGAGCACTTGTAAGTGAGACTGCTGTGTATTTCCTGGCTCTGCAACCTCCACAATTGTTTTTTGTTTGTATGTGTGAATCCAAAAATAGAGCGTCTGGTTTAAAAAAGAACGTATCATTTTCTGTAAAGACTTTTAAAGAGCCATTTATAAGGTGCTATAAAGATGTGGATTCAATTATGTTGGTCAGATGAGACGAAAGTGGATTTGTTTCCCTCAACTCTAAACCGTGCGAGTGGTGGTATTGTGATACTGCACATCAACTGGGTAATACCATTCCTACTGTATAGTATGGTGTAGGTAGCGTCATGCTATGTAATATATTTCAGCTGCAGGGAAAGGATGTCAATCGAGAACTGATGGGAAGATACATGCTGCTAAATACAGAGAGAACCTGGATGAAAATCTGTTGGAAAGTTGAAACTAGGGAGGAAGTCTGACGTTCATCAGGACAACACTGCAAAGCGCACTGCGGAGTAGCCAGGGACTGGCTTTAAATGATGAAAATGTATGCCTTTGAACGGCCCGATCAGAGTCCTGACATTAACACACTCGAACATCTCTGGCCAGACCGCAGAACAGCTGTCCAACTAACCTGGCACAACTTGAGCAATTTAGCAAGGAGGAATAGGGAAGCTAATAGCGACCTATCCAAAATAACTATTAGCTGTAAATACTGTGAAAGTTGATTCAACTTACAACTAACAAAGGGATATGAATACTATGAACTGTTATAATTTCAGTTTTTATTTTTTTCTTTCTTATGCTTTACATTTTCCTATGTGCTGGTGCTCTTCTGTGGAAAACCATAGCCTAAGGTTCACAAAAATATTATCAGTTCAAAACACCTCATTGTAATCCTCATTTATATGAGCAAAGGATTACGGCTGAATACTTTTTAAAGGCACTAGAACTACTTGCCATCCACACTACTCAGATGTGGTTTATAATAATTAAACACACCTTAATTTCCAACTCTCCAACTCCCTACCCCTGAATTGATTTGAAATATCCTGTGTTCTTTGTTGACGAGTTCCGGTGTTCTCATCCACTGACATTCTGCACAACTCACTGCCGAATACTTAGTGGGTCGATTTATGTACTGGCAAAGAAAAATGTCGTGGATGCATTTTTAAAAAAAAGTCTACTTCCATTCCTTACGCACAAGGACAATTCACTTAAATCTCCCAAATATTAAAATATAAAATCTCTCACCTCATGTTGTTAAACCAGTGTCTTATTGTTTTTAATCACTTCCTTCCTGGGAAAACAACTTTACCTTATCCTGTCCCATAGGACTTCCCAGTGCTCCAACCTTCACTGCATCAAAAAACAATTCCTCACACTTATCTGCTTTGAAGGCCATTTGCCAAACGTCAGACCACGTTGCCAGATGATCTCCTTTGAACAATCTGTAGCACAACCTATTTTAGTGTCTTTTGCGACCTGTACTTTCAGATAAATTTCAAACAACTTCTGTCCCAGAACTGACCCCAGTGGCACACCACAAAACAAATCCCTCCCTTCTGTGAAACAAAGTTTCTCTGCTTCCTGCCAGTGAGGTAATTGTGAATCCAATCTGCTCCCTCCGTCGGGATCCCATGCTGTTGGACTAATCTGCCATGACGTATTATGGCAACTGCCTTGCTAAAAGCCATTCTGCGAACATGCAACATGCATCTTCACTTACAATCCCAGCTACCTCCTGATATAATACAAGACATGACTCACTGATTCACTGGCTGATAGTTTTCTGCCATGTTTTTGCCTCGTGTTTCAAACAGCAGTAGCAGGTTAACCACTCTGCAGTTATCCGAAAGCTCACTTGTGGACAGGTACGAAGCAAAAACCTCTTCAGGTTCTCTGCAAAATATTGCACACTTTCGCATTGAGTCCCACATGGTCAGGCTCTGGTGATTTAACAATATGAATACACTGAAAAACTATAATACCTCCTCCCGATAATTCATATGTGGTCTAAAACATCACCACTCATTTCTTACATTTACTTCAATTCCATCACAATAAAAAGAAACATGTAATAATTAAAAGTTCATTTAAAAATCGTTTTATTTCCCCTGTTCCACACACAGTTGGTCATACTAATCTTTAACAGTACCTACTCCCTTTAGCTCCGCATATAGCTATAGAATATCTTGGGCATTTCTCTCATCTTGCCTTTCAGATCGTTCTCATCTCCAACGTTTACCTTCTAACTTTAATACATTTGTACCTTTGTAGTTATTAAGAGATTACCTGATTCAAAATCATTATGTTCTGTGTATGACTTACACTCTCCCAATCAACGTCCCAGTATCTCTCATCAAGCAGGGTTTCTCAAATGTGACAGCCTTTCCCTTTACGCCAAAAGGAACATGCAGGTCCTGAACTCTTGAACTCACACTTTTAATGACCTTCCACTTGGCAGATGCTTCTTTCCTGTAAACAAGCTTTCCCAGTCAACCACTGCAAGATCCCACTTAATGGCTCTTAAATTTGCTCCAGTCCTCTGTAGGAATTTATCTTGTTAATGGATTGCATTGTTAACCTTAAGCATTTAAAAGCAGTAAGAATTCTGGTTATTGGAGCCAAAGTGCTGCACGGAGCGACTGAGGGGAACTCAGCTGCAGGACACAGGCACGGAGATGGATTTTGACATGACTTGGACTCGGAACCTGACTTGCAGTCGGAACCTGACTTAGACTCGGAACCTGGAACTGGAACATGGACATGGCAACACCAAACAAAGACAGACGATTCATATCTTGGCTCGGAGCAGCGGCAAACGGCCATCAATTCTCAGCTAGACACGAAGAGACAAACTTCCCAACGCAGATTAGCGGCAAACGGCTGGAGCTACTCAGCTGGGAACGAGACAACTAAACAAACACCCACTGACAATACGAATCCCAACACGGTGTAGTTCAGGAAGCGGCAAACGGCCAGTAGTCACTTAGCTTGAAACGAAGAGAAAGAATTCCCAGCTCGGAGTAGTGGTAAACGGTCAGACCTACTCAGCTGGAAACGAGACGACAGAAAGCAAACAATGACAGTCCATTTGTATCTAGACACGGAGAAGTTCATGAAGACGGTCCATTGTTCTTGGCGGCTCGGAAGACGGTCCCATATTCTCGGCGACTCGGAGTGGCAGCAATCAGCTAGCAAATCTCAGCGGAACATGAAAACGACAGAATTTGCATCTTAACTTGGAGTAGTGGCAAAATGGACGGAAAACTCAGCTGAACACGAAAACAACTGAATTCAATAAGAGCCACAGGCACCGAGGCAACTTAGAGTCCAAGATACACGGCTGCCCTGGGACAAACATAGTCGCACTGGCTACGTTGATTAACCAGCAGATGTAAGGCGGAGTTTTGTCCTGCCGGTTTGAATGAGGATCAGGTGCCCTAATCAAGGAGCCCAGTGGAACACTGGGAAAAGGAAATTAAAGGGAAATGAGTAATCAACGGACCAGACAGTGACACAAAATGCTCACACAATTCTGCCACTTGCATCAATTGTAGCAGGAGGCCATTGCTGTACCCTTTCAAGTAGTGTCCTCTATATTTCGATAAAGGAAGCTTCTTAGGACACTTTACACACATTTTGCTCTATGCTTTTTACACTATTGCTGGCCCAGTCAATCTAACGAGGTTAAAGTCTCTTAATAACTACCTTACGAGGGGTAATTGATATGTTCGTGGCCTAAGCTAGAAGGAGTCAATTTCAGAAAACCTAGCATATTTATTTTTCAAAATCATCTCCTCCTACATTTTCACACTTAGTCTAGCGGTCGTGAAGCATAAGAATCTTAGACGTCTAGAAGTGTGCACAGATGGGTGATTGATACATTCGTGGCCTAGGGTAGAAGGAGATGAGTTATACAACTCTCGTTACATGCACATGCAGTTCAACTCTTTCAGTCATTATGCAGACAGTTTGAAGTTAATAACTCATCAGCTAATAACTCATCCGGGTGATTGGTAAGTTCGTGATCTAAGGTAGAAGGAGATGAGTGCTTAACTTCAAACTTTCTGCATAATCACTCAAAAAGTTGTGCTGTAAATTTTCTATGTTTCTATATCGATACCACTTCAAGATAAGGATATGGTATTATGGAAATCCAAACAGTCAGCGGAAATTGGAATCACAGATATGCAGAGACTGCAGTTGTTGTAAACATTGTACGAGGGGTGATTGATAAGCTTGTGGCCTGAGGTAGAAAGAGATGTGTTAGACAGCTCTCGTTATATGCACGTGCAGTTCAACTCCTTGATATAGAAACATAGAAAACATACAGCACAATACAGGCCCTTGTGCTGAGAATTCCATGCCGAACATGTATTTACTGTGGAATTTGCCTAGGGTGACACATAGCTCCTTATTTTTCTAAGCTCTTAGTACCTATCTAGGAGTCCCTTAAAAGACACTATCGCATCTGCCTCCACCACCGTCGCTGGCAGTCTATTTCACGCACTCAACTCTCTCTGTATATATATAAAAAACTTACCCCTGATATATCCTCTGTACTTATGGGAGAATGAGGCAGTCATAGATGAGAGATACAGGGAGGTAGTCACACTTGGGCTGCCGGAAGATGGTCGTTGGGTGATTGTCAGAGGGGGAAAGCGAAGGTGAGCAAGCAGGTCGTGCAAAGCACTCCTGCAGACATTTTCCTGAATAATATGTATACCATCCTGGATGCAGTTGGCTGGGACAACCGACCATGGGTAAGCCACGGTGGCAGTGCCTCAGGCACTGAGTCTGACCCTGTGATAAAGAAGGGTGGGACGGAGAAGAGGAGAACTGTCGTCACTGGAGACTCTATAGTCAGGGGACCAGACCGGAGATTTTGTGAACATGAGAAGGACACACGCATGGCTTGTTGACTCCAGGGTGCCAGGGTCCGGGATGTCTCTGACCGGGTGCACGACATCCTGGTACGAGAGGGAAAGCAACTAGAATTCGCGATACATGTTGGCATCAACGACATAGGCAGGAAGAGAGATGAGGTCCTGAAGTGTCAGTTTCGGGGACTAGACAGAAGACTGAAGAACAAGAACTCAAGGGTGGTGTTCTCAGGATTGTTGCCAGTGTTACGTGATAGTGATGGTAAGAATAGGAGAAGATGGCAGTTGAATGCATGGCTGAGGACATCTCTTTTTTTTAGGTATGGGTCCCTCAAATGCTCGCAGTACTTCACAGCCAGTCTGACCGATGCCTTGTTGAAGCTCAGCAATACATTTTTTTTGTATACTTGTCATGGATTTGAATGACAGCATTTGATTTGTCTTCCTTAGCTCTGAAGCATATTGCAAGTTAACTTTTAGAAATCCTGCAGGAGGACTCCCAGGTCCCTCTGAACCTCCGCTTTTTATTCTTTTCAGTTTTAAACCTGCTGAGTAAATACCCTATGCCATTACTGCTTATATGCATGATCATACACATCCCTAATCTATAATGCATCTGCCTCTTCTTTGTCCATTCTCTCCATGTGGCTGTCCTTCTGCAGATTCCCTGCTTCCTAACACTATCTGCCTCTTCACCTATCTACAAATTGTCTGAAAAGTTGACCACAAATCCATTAATTCTGGCATGGAAATCATTGACCTATAAAATTAGAAAAAGTGATCCGGCGGTTGCCAGAGTCAGTCACACCTGAGTTCATCCTCCTGACCCGTCAAACATCTTGCATTGAAGTAAATGCAGTTTAAACCAATATCCTTCCTCTCCTTCATATGTGTTCTTGTCTATCCTGCTGACTAAATTTCCTCCCACTGTTGACCGTATTCTCCCCAGTTCAGGGTCACACTGATTCCCATTCCTATTTACACTATTTCGAGGAACACTCGCAAATCTGCAGGATATTGGTCCCACTCCAGTTCAGGAGTATTTCCTCTGTTCTCTACAGGTTCCCCTACCATAGGAGAAATTGCAGTGATCCAAGAAAGTTAAATCATACCCTCTGCATCAGTCTCTTGGTCACATATTCATCTAAATCATCATTCTTTTACTATCCTCACCAATATGTGGCAGTGGGAGTAATCTCAAGATTAGTATTCTTCAATTTTTGCTGTTTAATTTCTTTCCTAACTCCCTATATTCACTGTGTAGGAGCTCAACCCTCTTTTACCATATTATATGTACCACGAACAATTGGGAATTTTCTGCAGCCTCCTCGACAAGTTTCTGACTCTGGTACTCAGACAGCGACACACTGTCGCATTAGGACAGTCCGGAGACCTCGGACCGGATCGAGACAAGGAACGCAGATTCCGGACCGGACCGGACCCTGACAAGCTCTTTCAATTCACCTCTCATCATGCTTCCACCAAAGAGAAAAGTCCAATCTCGCCCCACCTATTCTCACAAGATCTTTTCCTGGAAGTTCAATGTCGAAAAAAAAGTATTGTCAAAGTACAAATCTCACCATACGCATTTTGTTGCGGGCATGCACAGTAAATACACAACAAACACAAAGGAATCTATGAAAAACTGCGCAAATGAAAGGACAACGTACAAAACACGCAAAGACAAAAATTGTGTAAATAAACAAAAAAAAAAAAAGGAAATCGAAGGAAATAGGAATTAACTACCAGGAACATGATTGTGGAGTTCCTGAATGAGAAGTCATTGTTGTGGTGAGTGAGATGATCCCCTCTGCTTCAAAAGCCTGATCGTTCAGGAGTAATGGCTATTCCTGAACCTGGTGCTGTCGGACCTGATACTCCTCTAAATCCTTCTTGATGGCAGTATCGGGAAGCGACCATCACCTGGATGATGGTCCCCTTGTTGATGGATTCTGCTTTCCCTTGTTAGCGCTCCTTGTAGAGCTGCTTATCGGTGGGGAGGGATTTACCTGTGATGGAACGGCAGCATCCACAACTTTTCAATTGTTATTCCATTCAAGGGCAGTGTGTTTCTAAGCCACATCAGTCAGGCTATTGCTCACGATTGATCTTTAGAACATCATCAACGTTTTAGAGAAAATGCTAAATCTGCACAGACTAATATAGTATAGGCCGTAAATGCTGGTAAATCGTACAGGATGTGAACAGATTCCGCTCCTCTGAGACTCGACACCAAGATGACCTCAGTAAATATGGGGAAATTAGTCACACACAAGTCTTGTTTTTTGGAACTTTCCATAACTTGCCTACATCGTTTTATTTTTTTTCTTTCTGCCGCTGCCATTAGAAAAAAAACACTTTGGAAATTGAAGCACGTAACATTCAATATTCACCTTTATCAATTCCACTGAAAGATGTCCAGTGGGAGGGAGGGGGACAGAAAGTGTCCATGGATTGCAGTCCATTTTCAGGGTTGTACAGGTCTTTGTCGTTTGATGTGCTGGGGTTATACTGGCGTTTAACAGCAGAGTCGAGTGCTGGGTGTGTACACGACCGAGTGCTCACTGTACAGTGCTGAAAGTATTATAGCCTCTGTCATGATAATAAAGATGTAGATATTGCAGCAAGAGACGGAGAGGAAAGAGGTAAAAGAAGATCGGAGAGAAGCTGTTATTTTAACTGATCGCTGCAAAGAGGCTAGACTGCGCAGGCGCGCGACGTAGCGCACCAAAGGTTTAAAAAGGAAGACCGCCATATACAGCGGCCATCGACGTAGCGGCCATTGTCGGTGTGGACTGAGGCAGAGTGGGACGGCTTTGGCTCAATCAGGCTTCGGCGAGAACAGGCAGAGGTGAGGTTGAACGGGGCACGACTGCGCAAGCACGTGAAAGTCGGCCTCTGAAATCAGAGGGGGTATTTTAAAAGTGAGCAGAGGCTGAGTATGAACTTCACTCCAGGTGAGATAAGGCCGGGAAAGCTCCTTTAATTCATCTAATTAGCTTAGGAATCGGTAATGGAGGCAGCAGTTAGGGCAGTTGAGTGCTCCGTTGCAGTATGTGGGAAGTCAGGGCGAGTACTGTTGTTCCTGATGATTACGCCTGCAAAAGGTGCATCCAGCGGCAGCTCCTGACTAACCGTGTTAGGGAACTGGAGCTGGAGCTGAATGCACTTCGGTTCATTCGGGAGGCAGAGGCAGAAATAGACAGGAGTTTCAGGGAGATAGTCACCCCTAGGAGTCAGGAGACAGGTAGTTGGGTGACTGTCAGGCGAGGGAAGGGGAATAGACAGGAAGAGCAAAGCACACCTGTTGCCATTCCCATCAACAATAAGTATACCGTTTTGGATACTGTTAGTGAGGACGACTTACCAGGGAGAAGTAGCAGTGGTTGCGTCTCTGGCACCGAGACTGGACCCTCAGCTCAGAAGGAAAGGAGGGAAAAGAGGAGAGTCGTAGTGATAGGGGATTCGATAGTTAGGGGGACAAATAGGCGGTTCTGTGGAAGAGATCGAAAATCCCGGATGGTCTGTTGCCTCCCTGGTACCAGGATCCGTGATATCACTGATAGAGTTCTCAGTATTCTCAAGAGGGAGGGTGAGCATCCGGATGTCGTGGTCCATGTAGGGCCCAATGACGTGGGTAGGAAGAGTGAGGAGGTACTGAAAGGTGAGTTTAGGGAGCTAGGTGCCAAGTTAAAGGTCAGGACCTCCAGGATAGCAATCTTAGGATTGCTACCAGTGCCACGCGTAGGTGGGTTTAGAAATAGTAAGATAGTACAGATCAACATGTGCCTGAAGACATGGTGCAGGAGGGAGAGCTTCAGATTTATAGATAATTGGGCAGTTTTCCAGGGAAGCTGGGAGCTGTTCCGGCGGGATGGTTTACATCTGAACTGGAGGGGGACAAATATTCTTGCAGTTAGGTTTGCTAGACGGGCTCCAATGATTTAAACCAGTTACAAGTGGGCAGGGGAGCCGGTGTGTAGGAACAGATATATGGGAGAAGGAAGAAAAAGAAGACAGTAAAGTTCTTCGGACTGTTAGAGATAAACAGAGAGGAAGAGCTGTAAAATTTCTTAAATGCATTTATTTTAATACTAGCATTGCAAGAAACATGGATGAACTTAGAGCATCAATTGATAACCGGAAATATGATGTTGTAGCTATTAGTGAAACATGGTTGCAGCAGTTATGTGACTGGCAACTAAATATTCCTGGATTTCGTTGCTTCGGGTGTGATAGGATCGGAAGGACAAGAGGGGGATGTGTTGCGTTGCTTGTCAGAGAAAATATTACAGTGTGCTCTGGCAGGATAGATTAGAGGGCTCGTCTAGGGAGACTAATTGGATGAAATTGAGGAATGGGAAAAGTGCAGTAACACTTATAGGGGTGTATTACAAACCACCTAAAGGGCAGCGAGAATTGCAGGAGCACATTTGCAAGCAGATAGCAGATACTTGTAGTAAGGACAGGATGTGATTGTGGGAGTTTTAAATTTTCCACACATAGACTGGGAAGCCCATACTGTAAAAGGGATGGATGGTTTGGTGCTTGTAAAATGTGTACAGGATATTTTTTTTTCATCAATACATAGAGGAACCAACTAGAGAAGGGACAGTGTTGGATCCTCTGTTAGGGAATGAAATAGGTCAGGTGAAGGGGGTTTGTGTTGGGGAGCACTTGGAGTCCAGTGATCACCATGCCATTAGTTTCAATATAATTATGGTGTGCCGGCCTTTATAAATCCGAGCATTGAGTATAGGAGTTGGGATGTAATGTTAAAATTGTACAAGGCATTGTTGAGGTCAAATTTGGAGAATTGTGTACAGTTCTGGTCACCGAATTATAGGAAAAATGTCAGCAAAATAGAGAGAGTACAGAGAAGATTCACTAGAATATTACCTGCGTTTCAGCACCTAAGTTACAGGGAAAGATGGAACAAGTTAGGTCTTGATTCTTTGGAGCGTAGAGGTTTGAGGGGGGACTTCATAGAGGTATTTAAAATGATCAGGGGGATAGAGAGACTTGAAATAGATAGGCGTTTTTTCCATTGAGAGTAGGGGAGATTCGAACAAGAGGACGTAAGTTGAGAGTTAGGGGACAGAAGCTTAAGGGTAATACGAGGGGGAATTCCTTTACTCAGAGAGTGGTAGCTGTGTGGAACGAGCTTCCAGTAGAAGAGGTAGAGGCAGGTTCGGTATTGTACTTTAAAGTAAAATTGGATAGGTATATGGACAGGAAAGTAATAGAGGGATATGTGCTGAGTGCGGGTCAGTGGGACTAGGTGAGAGTAAGCGTTCTGCACTGACTAGAAGGGCCGAGATGGCCTGCTTCCGTGCTGTAATTGTTATATGGTTATATTATAAATTTCACTCTCCATGTATTCGACTGCTGACGTTTCCTGTGCAGTCAGATACGCAGGTCATGTTTATACCAGAGATAGACACTCCCCTTCCCCTTGCAATACCGGCTAGATGTTGTTAAGATATGTGATCTTATAGTATAGTCCCGACAGTTTGAACAGCACAATGGACTAATCCCCCAACGGACTTTGCCATCTAAATGCTCTGAGAGACCCAACAGCACGTCCTCTTTTGTATTAACACGCCAGAGAGTATCACCATACACCTTTTTGATCATGCTTTCCTTCATGTCCTTCTGCTTAGTGAACGACAGTGAATGCAAAATATTCTACTTTGCATGACAACACTGGCTGCAGGCTCAAACTCCCACCTTTGTCCTTGAGCGTTTCTATCCTCTCCCCACTATACCATTGTTATCAATGCATGCATAAAATGCCTTGGGATTCTTATTGAACCTCCACAATGAGGATATTTTTTGGTGAATGTGCACTTTTTGGATTTACAGTGTGACTTGTTTCTTGCTTCTTGTATGATCCTACAAGGCATTGTCCAATTTCATCGTGCAAGACTTTAGATACGCCTCAATTTATATTCTTAAACAAAAAGATTTTTCATCACGCTGAGTTCCGAAACATCCCCGTTCTTCTTACTACAGAAACTTCCTACATTCTGAGTGTTTGGACTGTAATTGAATCTCACATGTCAGGTATCAGCTAACCGCAGCTCTATCCAGTAACAACCTGTAACATCAGCTCCCAGACTGTCCTCAATGATTCCTGCCCAAATCTGCTGAAATTTGCCTTCCATAATATTCCATTCATTCACCGGCAGGTCCAGACGTATCCTTATCAATAAGCACCTGAAGACTTTCAGAATCATCATCCTTAAATCTATCCCAATGAATCTCCAATAATCTTGCTCGGCTCATTTCCCAATGCTAAGCCAAAAATGTCGCCCTGCCTGGTCGACCGTCTATATATTGTTTCTGGAAACAGTCCTGAATACACCATCCAAGCCTCAGGTGATAACGAAGTCCCAGTCATTCTGGGGAGATTATTCACCCACTACACCTACTCTATTGTTTATACATCAGCCCAGAATCTGCTGACATATCTGTTCGTCTCTCTCACTGACTATTGCGTGACCTACAGTATAACCCCATCACAATGATTGTACCTTCCCGATTCCTGAGTTCTACGCACATTGACTTAATGGCTGAGCCTTTGCGATGACCTCAACCTTGTGACATTCTGCCTGATCAGCAGTACAGCTCCCCAACCTCTTTTAGCTCCCTCTGGACTGTCTGAGTGATATAAATCCTGGAATGTTTCTATATCAGTCCTGCTCTTCTCTCAAACAGATCTCTGTAATGGATGAATCACCGTGCCATGTACTAATTCAGATTGTAAATACATCTGCATTAACTGTTCTACCCCTACACTGAAATAAACTCACTTTCGCCCTTTGCTGCCACTATTCTTATTAACGTGGCACCCTCCTGACGTCCTTTTGGCGTTCTTTGACCTCATCTCTGCCTTCCCGTTAATGCTACTTACTGACATGTCGTTCTGGATCCCAATGTCACCTCTACATGCCAGGTGATTTAAAAAAATAATCACGGTTGCTCCAGCATTCTTCCATGTGAGAATATTAATTCCCTTCAGTGCAATCCACCTCCTTACACCAGTCCCTCTTATCCTGGAAGAGAGGCCAATGATATGTGTTCCTGATGCCCTCCCTCCTCCCCCAGATTGTTAGCCACACATTTAAGTGTACCGACTTACCATCTCTTAACCCGCAAGCATGTGCCACCTGAAGAAATCCTGAAATCACCTTTCCAGAGTTCCTACCTTTCTGCCCAACTCCATGAATTCAGTTTGTAGGAACTTGCCTTTCCGGTGTTATTTCTAATAAGGATCACAACCTTTGATGCTCACCCTGCCCTCTCAGTATGATCTGTACCTTCTCACATATACACTTACCCCTTGCATGATGGAGGTAACGAACCATCCTGCATACTCAATCATTTCCACAGGTATTCCTGTCAGTATCCCGCAGGCTAAATAGTTCATCACATGTGATTCATATCCTTATTCCCCTGTACATTCCTGTGCCTGCAAATAACCTCTTTGCAATGAAAATCGCTTTAAATTCATTCAGTGTATTGTTTTTTTTTTTGGTTTCCGGTCAGGGTGTTTACATATGCTTCGCAACAAAAGGAGCCTGCACATGTGTTGAAACAAAACACTTTGTTGGAAATGTTACGATTTTAATTCAGAAAGCAAAGCAAGTGACAACAGGAATAACTGTACATAATTCAAAATAATACTCATCACCCACTAAACAAGCCGATCATAGTGTTGGAGGGAAACACAGATCTGACAATGTCACGCAGCCTGTTCTCTCTCTTTCTCTCTCCCTGATTCCCTAGCGATGTCTCATTCGCTTCACTATCTCGCTCTCTCTCTCTGTCTCCGTTCTCGCTCACGATGTCTCATTCTCTTCACTGTCTCTCTCTCATTCTCTCTTTGTCTCTCCACAGCCCTCTGCCTCGCGCTTACTCTCGTGTCATCTCCCACGTCCCTTTTCCTCCCCGCTCTCTCCCTCACGTGCTCTCCTTCTCGCCCTCAGCCTCACGCCAGGTCCTTCGCGCCCTCTTTTCCCTCACTTTTCCATTCCCATGCAGTACGGGCCAGATGTTGTTAAGGTCAGTGACCTTACAGTACAGTGCTGGCAATTTGAACATCATATTTCACTGCATGTGGTCTGTGTTTCCCAATGGACTAAATCCCCCAATGAAATTACCCATCTAAATGGTCAGAGAGTCCCAACAGCACTCATCTTTAGTATCAACACGGCAGAGAATATCACCATACCCCCTTTCTGAATCGCGTTCTTCCATGTTCTTCTCCTTAGTGAACGCCATTGAATGCAAATAATCTATTTTCTACCTCGCATGTTAAATCTGCCTCCAGGCATAAACTCAAAGTATTCCTTTTCTGGTCATTGCTCGCTCTCAAGATTCACAGTGTGACTTCTTTCTTCTTTCTGGTATGGTCCTCCAAGACCCTGTCTAATTTCATCTTCCTCAACCTCACACATGACTCCTCTTGCATTTTAAACAAATGCAGTATTTATCATGACCTTAAGTTCCCTCTCTATCTTCCTCACAAGAACAGTGAACTCCTCAATTCTGACCTGCTGGACTGTAAGTGACGCGCGCATGTCAGACATCACTTAACATTAGCTCCATTCAGTAACATCAGCTCCCAGACTGCCATCTACGATTCCTGCTCAATTCTGCTGCAATTTGTCTTCAACAAACTTACATTCATCCACCTGCAGCTCCATTTTTATCCATATCAATAACCATCTGAAAACTTGTTGCATTATCATCATTATTTTTTTTTCCCAATGAATCTCCAATCATCTTGCTAGGCTCATTTCCCAATACTATGCCAAATAATTTCCTCTTCCTGGCGGACCATCTTTACACTGTTTCTGGAAACCTTCCTGAACACTCCTCACAAATAATGCACCATCCAAGCCTCAGGTGGTAAGGGAGCCCCAGTCATCCTGGGGAGATTTTACACCTACTAGAGCTACTTTATTGTTTTTACATACGTGCATAACCTACTGACATATTTTTCCTCTCTCTTACTGTCTATAGGGAGGCCTACAGTATAATCCCATCACAGTGATTGCACCTTTCTTATTCCTGAATTCTACACATGTTTTCTCACTTGATGGGCCTCTGAGATGACCTAAACTTTTGATATTCTGCCTGATCAACAGTACAGCTTCCCAGCCTCTTTTTGCATCCTCTGGACTGTCTGAAACATATAAATCCTGGAATGTTCAGATACCAGTCCTGCCCTTCTCTCAAACAGATCTTTGTAATGGATGAATCACCGTCACATTACTAATGCAGGCTCTAAGTACACCTGCTTTCACTGCTCTACACTCTGCACTGAAATAAACTCACTTCTGCACTTCATTGCCACTGGGTCATCTTTTACTTCATTTGGGGGTTCTTTGACCTCAGATCTGTCTTCCGCTCAATGCTACTTACTGACCTGTCATCCCCTCCACAGGCCACATGATAAAAATCATCAGGGTGTATCCAGCAACATTCCCTGCGTGAATATTAGTTCCCCTTCACTGTAACCGATCCCCCTTACACCAGTACCACTTATTCTGCAAGACAGCCCAATGTTCTGTGTCCCTGATGCATTCCCCTGAACCAGATTGTTAGCCACTCATTTAGGTGTACGGAATAACCATATCTTCCCTCGCAAGCATGTGTCTACTTAGAAATTCCTGTAATCACCACCCCAGCGTTCCAACTTCTTAACTCCCTAAATATCCTTTGCAGGACCCTGTGTCTCTGTTGTTATTTCTAATAAGAACCAGGACTTCTGGCTGCCTACCCTGCCCTTTTACAATGGCCCGTACCTTCTCGGAGACAGCCTTGCCCCTGGCATGATGAGGTAAAGCACCTTCCTGCAATCTTATTCATTTCCATAGATGCTTCTGTTTATGACCACCCCACCACCCCAGCTAAAGTGATTGCTGCATGTGATTCCTGTCCTTTCATCTCTATATATTCATTTACTGTACCTTCAAATAGCGTCTTTGTAATGTAAATTGTTTAAAATATTATTTCACGATATACTTGTTTTGATTCAGTTAAGGTTATTGACTTAAGCATTCGCAAACAAAGGAGCCTGAACACGTATTGAAACAAAACATTTTGTTAGAACTCGTACAATTGTATTACGGAAAGAAAAACAAATGTGTAGAGTAGTAGCAGTACATATTCCAATATAATATTACCATCCAGTAAACAAGCCAATCCCTGTGATGGAGGGGAAACACGGATCCAACAATATCAAGCAACCTCCTCTCTCTCTCTCTCTCTCTCTCTCTCTCTCTCTCTCTCTCTCTCTCTCTCTCTCTCTCTCTCTCTCTCTCTCTCTCTCTCTCTCTCTCTCTCTCTCTCTCTCTCTCTCTCACAAACACACACACACACACACGCACATACACACACACATTCTCTCTCTATCTCTCTATCTCTATCTCTGTCGGTCTCTTTCTCTACTAACCATAGAAACATAGAACACTACAGCACAGTACAGGCCCTTCAGCCCTCAATGCTGTGCCGGCCCATACAATCCTTAAAAAAAGTACTAAACCCACACTACCCCATAACGCGCCATTGTTCTTTCATCCATGTGCCTGTCCAAGAGGCTTTTAAATACCCCTAATGTTTTAGCCTCCACCGCCATCCCTGGCAAATCACTCCAGGCACTCACAACTCTCTGAGTAAAAAAATAACCCCAGATGTCTCCCCTAAACTTCCTTCCCTTAATTTTGTACACATGCCCTCTGGTGTTTGCGTTTGGTGCCCTGGGAAGCAGGTACTGACGATCCACCCTATCTATGGCTCTCATAATCTTGTAGACATCTATCAAGTCCCCTCTCATTCTTCTACGCTGCAATGATAAAAGTCCCAGCTCCTATAACTTTGCTTCATATGACTCGTTCTCCAAACCAAGCAACATCCTGGTAAATATCCTCTGCACCCTCACCATAGCTTCCACATCCTTCCTATAATGAGGTGACCAGAATTGAACAAAATACTCTAAGTGCGGTCTCACCAGAGATTTGTAGAGTTGCAACATGACATCTCTACTCTTGAACTCAATCCCCCTGTTAATGAAGCCTAGCATCCCATACGTCTTCTTAACTACCCTATCAGCCTGTGCAGCGAACTTGACGGATGTATGGATTTGAAACCCATCGTCCCTCTGTTCATCCACACACTTAAGCATCCAACCATTAACCCTGTACCCTACCTTCTGGTTTGTCCATCCAAAATGCAACACCTCACACTTATCCGAATTGAACTCCATCTGCCATTTTTCTGCCCAACTCTGCAGCCTGTCTATATCGTCTTGTAACCTTCGACAACTACAGCTCCATCCACAACTCCTCGAATCTCCGTGTCATCGGCAAACTTACTCACCCATCCTTCTGCCTCTATATCCAGGTCATTTATGAAAATCACAAGTAGCAGGGGTTCCAGGACAGATTCCTGGGGCACTCCACTAGTCACCGACCTCCAGGAGAATAGTTTACTTCCACAACTACCTTCTGCTTTCTTCCTTTAACCCAATTTTTTTTTATCCAAACGACAAGGTTCCACTTTTCCCTTGCCTCATCACTTTCTGGATGAGTCGTTCGTGAGGGACCCTGTCAAATGCTTTGCTAAACACCATGTAGACAACATCCACTGCCCTACCCTCATCAATTTCTTTTGTTACCACTTCAAAAAAAATCCATCAGGTTCGTCAGACACGAGCTTCCCTTCACAAAGCCATGTTGACTATCCATGAGTAGACTGTACTTCTCTAAATGCTCATAGATCCTATCCTTAAGAATCCTTTCCAGTAGTTTGCATACCACCAGCATAAGAGTCACCGGTCTATAGTCCCCAGGTTTCTTCCGATTACCTTTTTCACAAGGGAACTACATTTGACATTCTCCAATTCTCCGACACTTCCCCTGCAGCCAAAGAAAACTTAAATATCATAGCTAATGCTCCTGCAATCTCTTCTCTCAATTCCCACAACAACCTGGGGTGTATCTTATCCGGCCCTGAGGATTTATCAATCTTAATGTTTTAACTGTAATGTGCTGTGGATACGCTGTATGCCAACATCAGTGAACTTGAGACCAGGTATCCGGAGGCTTTGCTCATTACAGCCGGGACTTTAACCAGGTCAACCTTTCCCTCTCCCTCTCATTCTGTCTCTGTCTATCTCTATCTCTCTCTATCTCTCTCTCTATCTCTTCCTTTATCTCTATCTCTGTCTCTATCTCTATGTCTCTCTATCTCCCAGTCTCACTCACAGTCTCAATAGCTTCACTGTCTCTCTCTTTCTTATTTTCTCTTTCTCTGTGTCTCCCAGACATCCTCGCACTCACGCTCACCCTCGCGTCATCTGTCGCGCGGCCTTCCCTCTAGCGCTCTCCCTCACGTGCTCTCCCATGCGCCCTCATTCACGTGATATCCTATTCACTCACTCCTTCGCCTTCGTGCTTACTCCTTCACGATGTCTCATTCGTTCTCTCTCTCCCTCTCTCTCTCTCTCTCTCTCTTCCTCTCTCGTTCACTGACTCACTCTGTCTCCCCTCACGATGTCTCCTGTTGCTCACCCTCGCTCGCGAGAGACAAGTGAACCTAACGGTACTTTGTCTTCAATTGTAAAACAGGAAAATTCTCTTACAGGAAGATTGTTCAACATGACAGTGAGGAAGAGAACGTACAGGTAAAGAAGGAGGGGGAAAAGAAGATGAAGAACTGGATGGGTTACGACGGGGTCTAGAGTTGCTGATACAGAAAATAGTATACTCCAAGATCAGGCAGTTTTGTCAGAACCGGGTAGCAGGGTGTGTTAAACTATGAGTATACCTGTCTGGACGCGCCCCTTTGCTGACTGCTCCTGTGGCTCCTCCCACAGACCCCTGTATAAAAGCGATTGGAGGCACTGCTCCTCCCTGAGTCTCCAAGATGTTGTGGTCACTTTTGCCGCTAATAAAAGCCTATTGTTCTCCTCCCGTCTCCGAGAGTTATTGATGGTGCATCAATTTTATTAGCAGCAATTTTAAAACATGGAGAGCATTGTACGACCCGACCGATTAGATATTGGCCCTCAATCTCCGGAAGCCAGCATCGCTTTTGAACTCTGGCTTGCATGCTTCCAATCGTACCTGGAGGAGATTCGTGTGACCGAGCCTGCAACGATGCACAAAATTCTCCTCTCCAGGGTCAGTGCGCTGGTCTATTCCCTGATCAGGGACCTGCCGACCTAGCAAGGGGCACTGGACGCCCTCAAAATACAATACAGGCGGCCAGTGAACACCGTCTACGCAAGACATCGCTTATCGACACTGCGGCAGCTGGCAGGAGAGTAGAGCGCTGAGTTTGTCCGGGCCCTACAGACATTCGTGCGGGCCTGCGACTGCAGGGGACTGACGGCGGAACAACATGCGGAGCTCCTAGTAAGAGACGCCTTCGTTAAGGGGATCAGGTCTGTGTACGTTCGCCAGCGGCTGCTGGAACACGCCGATCTTACCTTACATTCGGCGATCGAGCTGGCTGAAACGCTGGAGGCCGCTCTGCACAATGCTGATGCTCTCCTGACGCGCGATCACCCGCCGGCCCCGTGGACACTGCAGACCCCGCAAGCCGCCGGCGAATCCACCTCAGCTGCTGCCAGTCGCAAGTCTGCACAGTGTTACTTCTGCGGACTCGAAAAGCTCCCCCGAAAACGCTGCCCGGCCCGAGAATCTACCTGCTCCAGTTGCGGAAAGAAGGGCCACTTCGCCAAGGCCTGTAAGTCCAAACCACGAGCTGGGTCGAGCAGCACCGCGTGCGAGGCATGGGGGTCGCCATCTTGCCTGCCCACCTCGGGCGAGGCATAGGGGCGTCCATCTTGGTCGCCGCCATCTTGCCTGCCCACCTCGTGCGAGGCATGGGGGCGCCATCTTTGTTGGCGCCACCTCGCCCCGCCCCCGATCCACGGGTGCTTACCTGGTACCTAGAAGGTGATGCAAATCTGGACTTCGTGACCCTCGACCAAAGCGCTCCACACCAGCTCGCAAGGTCAATGATGGACATCCTGGTGGAGGGGCACAGGACTAGTTGCCTGTTTGACACGGACAGCATTGAGAGTTTTATACACCCGGACACAGTGCAACGCTGCGGACTTGTGACACAGCCGGTAAGCCAGAAGGTCACCATGGCTTCTGGATCGCATTCCACAGATATCCGGGGGGGGGGGTGAGGTTTGTGTAGCTACATTGATGGTGCAGGGCGCATAATATCGGAACTTTGCGTTACTGGTCATGCCTCAACTGTGTGCCCCTGTGCTATTGGGGCTCGACTTCCAGAGCCACCTGAAAAGTGTGGCAATGAAGTATGACGTGCTGTTCCCACCAATCACTATCAGAAATCCTCAGTTTTGTGGGTCTTCGTCATATACCCCGCTAATGACCACACACACACACACACCGACACGCACATCCCACCCAACACCATGCCAACGGCCGCGCTACTGACACCACTTTCAGCCTCTCCACCCTCAAGACCCCCCCCCCCCCCCACCGTTGTTCGCCAACCTGACCCCCGACTGTAAACCTGTGGCAACTAAAAGCAGGAAGTACAGCGCGGGGGATAGGGCCTTCATTAAGTCGGAGGTGCAGCGGCTGCTCAGGGAGGGGATCATTGAGCCAAGCACAAGTCCTTGGAGTGCCCAGGTGGTCGTTGTTCGGACCGGGCAGAAAAATAGGATGGTCGTGGACTATAGCCAGACCATCAATAGGTTCATGCAGCTTGACACGTACCCCCTATCCCGCATCGCAGATCTGGTCAATGAGATAGTTCAGTACAACGTGTACTCGACCAGAGACCTGAAATCCACTTACCATCACCTCCCCATCCGCCTGGAGGACCGCCCCTACACCGCCTTCGAGGCGGGCGGCAGGCCCTATCACTTTCTGCGTGTCCCTTCGGTGTCACGAATGGTGTCTCTGTCTTCCAGAGGGACATGGACCAGCTGGTGGACCAGTGCCATCTGAAAGCCACGTTCCCATATCTGGATAACATCGCCATCTGTGGTCACGACTGACAGGATCACGACACCAACCTCCAACGATTTTTCCAAGCGGCCAAAGCTATTAACCTTACCTAAAACAGGGACAAGTGTGTGTTTGCAACCACCCGACTTACTATCCTTGGGTATGTCGTGGAGAACGGGGTTATTGGCCCTGACCGCGACCGCATGCACCCTCTGTTGGAACTCCCTCTTCCCACCACCCTCAGAGCCCAGGCCATAGTGAAAGCTATTAGGCACTTGAGGCACTATCTCGCCGGCAAAAGGTTCACCATGCTGACCGACCAGCTCTCACTTGCGTTCATGTTCTGCAACCAACAGCGGGGCAAAATCAAAAATGATAAAATTTTGAGGTGTAGAATAGAACCCTCCACCTACAACTATAAAATCCTGTACCGGCCTGGAAGGCTAAATGAGCCCCCTGATGCCCTATTAGGGGAAGAGTGTGCCAGCGCTCAGCTCGACTGGTTATACGCCCTCAATGCAGATCTTTTCCACCCGGGGGTCACCCGACAATATTTCGTGAAAGCCCGGGACCTGCCTGAATCCCTTCAGGAAATCAGGACTGTGACCAGGGACTGTCAAGTCTGCGCTGAGTGCAATCCGCACTTCTACCGTCCTGAATAGGCACAACCTATTAAGGCCACCCGCCCCTTTGAGCGACTGAGTGTCGATTTTAAGGGCCCCCTTCCCTCCACCGACCGCAATGTCTACTTTCTCAACATAATCGACGAGTACTCGCGGTTCGCCTTTGCCGTCCCATGCCCCGACACCACTGCCACGTCCGTCATAAAAGCCCTGCGCCAGCCCTTCACTCTGGTCGGATATCCCTGCTATATCCACAGTGATAGAGGGTCCTCGTTTATGAGTGACGAGCTGCGCCAGTAACTGCTGGCTAGGGGTATTGCTACGAGTAGGACCACGAACTATAATCCCCGGGGGAATGGACAGGTGGAGAGGGAGGATGCCACTGTGTGGAATGTCACACTCTTAGCCGTTAGGTCAAAAGGATTGCTGGTCTCTCGCTGGCAGGAGGTCCTCCCCGAGGCACTCCACTCTATCCGGTCCCTGTTATGTACGTCCACCAATGCCACCTCTCATGAGCGACTATTTTCTTATCTTAGGAAGTCTGCCACTGGGACCACCCTACCGGTTTAGCTGACATCCCCAGGGCCAGTGCTGCTCAGGAAACACACGAGGAGCAATAAATACTCCCCGCTAGTCGAGAGGGTTCACCTACTACACGCGAAACCCCAGTATGCCTACATGGTCTTACCTGATGGGCGGGAGGACACGGTCTCCGTCAGCGACCTGGCGCCCGCAGGAGCACCAGACCCCTACCCCGAACACTCCACGGTGACTATGAACCCCGTACCCACCGATGTATATACCCACGGGACACCGCGCACACCAAGCCCTATACAGACTCCTCACGACACTCCCATACCGGGCGCCACGCACAGGCATGAGGGATTACTAACGCCTAACGGGCTGGCACCTCAAGTCAGGCCGGAGCCAGCACAACCACCGTCACAGGTGCAATCACCACCGGTGCTATGTGGATCGCAGCGACTGACTCGACCGCCTGATAGACTTAACCTGTAAATATACATGTAAGAAATGTCTCCCCGTGGGGACTCTCTTTTAAAACGGGGGGGGGGGGAAGGCTGAATGTGGTAAACTATGTGTATACCTGTCTGGACATGCCCCTCTGCTGACTGCTCCTGTGGCTCCTCCCACAGACCCCTGTATAAAAGCGATTGGAGGCACTGCTCCTCCCTCAGTCTCCAAGATGTTGTGGTCATTTTTGCTGCTAATAAAAGCCTATCGTTCGCCTTCCGTCTCCGAGAGTTATTGATGGTGCATCACAGGGGTAACAGTTTCGCCTCAAGCTTCAATTTAACTGGGCGGGACCTGAGATGCAAAGGGGATTTCTTTGGGATGGTGAGGTCAGTGATGCCTGTCGGAATCAGCTGTAACAGCTGGAACTCTAAGGCAACACACGCAAAATGAAAAAGAATAAACAGTTGACAGGACTCTGATGAAGAGGTTCGACAATTTACTGTTTTCCACAGATACTGCCTGACCTGCTGAGTTCCTCCAGCATTTGTGAGGATTTGTAATGTGTGAGGGGAAAAAAGAAGTAGACGACGTCTCTGGCCCAGAGCCTTCATTAGGGTCTGATTTTGTGCGTGCTGTTTTGTGTTTCGAGAGTCTGCAGATTTACCCGTGTTTGTTTTGTAACTCTGTTCAACATATTGTTTCCATTTACCCACAAGTGGGGAGCTAGAATAGGGAGCATGAAGGCAGCTGAATTGTAATACATTACAGCATTTATTTTTCACGTTTCACAAATTTCAAAATCCGATTTAACGGGTATTTCACCGCATTCTTTAGTTCCTCTCGGAATTTGCTCTGAGTCAGGCCATAAATACACGTGTTGGTGCAGGAACTGAGAACCTGTAGCATTATCGATGTGTGTTGTATAATGTAACGGGGATCAATGACAGAATAAACAAAAGTCATTGAAATCCGTCTGTAGATAGAAAATATGACGTATGTTCCCCACAAAAGTATGAAACTGCCGGTTATGCTGAAGAGCAAAACGATGGATTTGCGTCGGTTCTCCATCTCCAGGTCCTTGTCATTCTCTCCACTCTTCTGTCCCCGGAGCCACGAGCGGGCTCGACTGGCCACTAGAATCCGCCTGACTGTCTGAATATTGAGCAGCAACATCAGACAGAATGGGAGACAAGGGGTTAAAATGCGGTGAAACATCTCAAATGCCGCCCATGAGGGAGAGTCTGTGAAGCTCGGTGTAAGAACACAATCCCAGGGAACACCATCGATTATTTCTCTAGGCCCGTATGCAAAGCCCCAGGGGACAGTCTCCAAACAGGCCAGCACACTCACTGTCCCGATAACCACAGCCGCCGTTCTCTTGGTGCAATATTTTGTTTTCAGCTTTTCACAGCAAATAGCCACAGATCTGTCGACGGTGAAAGCGACAGTCAGCCAGACTGAGGTCGCCGTGCTCGCTACAAGCAACCATAGACCGAGTCTGCACACAGGAGTGATCCGCAAGAATGATCGCGGAAAATAAATCAGAGCAGTCCACCACAGCAGCGGATCCGAGCTAACGACCAGGAGATCGGCCGCTGCCATTCCCACCAGGTAGCGAGTGATACATTTGGAGAGACCGCACTTTCCCCGGGACAGGATCACAATCGCCACCAAGTTCGCTGAAAGAGAGACAGGGAACAGTAAGTTTAGAAAATACTGAGCAGAAGCCAATGTTGCAGTTTGAGGGGATTCTGTATATATTTCCACTTCTTTGTTGCATTTCACCGTGGAAGGGTCGAGAGAGGGCGCAGAGCTGGCGGAGGCAGAGAAGGAGTTTACACAGTAAAAGAAAGTCAATTTGATCTGAATGCGGATTCCTTAATGATGATAGAAATGTGATGTGTCAGCAGAAAGCTAAAACTGAGTAACCACCTCCTCAGATTCAATACTGGATAGAACATTTTCTACCGGCGCTTTCTGCGTCTCGTCTGGATGAAATGAATAAATCTGTACGCTGATGGCGGGATTCTTCCATTAGACAATCATCAACTTCCATGGCGATCCTTATCAGCGACAGTACAAAAGGAGGAATTGCTGGAAACACTCACCCAGGCAAAGCAGAATATGTGGATAAACAGTCAAAGTATCCCTCCTCAGAAGTGTTCCCTGAAACCAATGTTAACAAGTTTCTCTTTCCATTCAAGCAGCTTGGTCTTTCGTGTTTCCAGCATTCCCCGAGTTTGTTTCCGATTCCGGCATTTGCCACCTCATTGACATTACAACAGAACATTGACTGATACCAACAGATGCAGCGCAGTCTGACGCAACCTCACAGACAGACATGATGCCTCCCACTGAATCCATTACATGGCAGCAGGGGAGAGGAATTCAAACTCGGTACCGTAGTCAGATGTCTATAACGGTGTCAGGTATAGACCTAATAGAATACATTTCACAGTATTGTTAACTATAAAGTGCCGCATCTTATTAACTGACTTAGCAACGACTTCTTTCTGCTTTGCATATAGTCATTTCGTAGGTATTTATGAAACATCGGCTACAGTTTCGTCTTATAACACGGAACTCCTCATATTTGTCAAAGTATTCCTACCAGTCAATGTTTATTGTTGCACCTAGCTCTGAAAAACGCTCTTATCAAAATGCAAACTATCCATTGATGTAATCGTCCTGACAAACAAAATATTTGCAAATGCAGTGCAGCCCCTACAAGACCAAAAGCACAGAGACACGAACATCACCTTGTTGATCAAAAACCGCTGCCTGACCCACACACTCCCACAGAAATCGGCAGATTCGCTGAATTCCTGCAGCGGTTTGTTTTTAGACATAAATCCCAGCACTTATATTACCAGGTATTTCCATTCAATTTCTGAAATGCCGAATACCGGGACCGGTGTGTGAGAGTTTAAATCAGCGGCAGAATCAATCACAACATTGGCTTAAACTTCAACGTCCACCCACAGCAGCTGACACTGCAGCTTACCGGGAATTCCAAAGGCAGAAATAAAAGGATAGTAAACGTCTTCAACCCGCCGGATGACTGGATACACCATTTCAGTGTGAATCTGTGATTTCTGCTGCTCCTGTATTCACAGTTCCGGCAGACAGCTGATGCATTCACAGCGGCCCTGATTTATACAAAGGATCTGTCTCCGGAGATACGGTTATACACCTCACTAACTTTCTTAGTTACAGTTGCTAGAACAAACACTTTAATTCAATATCATTGTCTCTGTTATACATATTGGGGCGACTGGAGACAAATACATCAACATTATTTGGCATTACCTCACCAGCGTCTCTGGTGGAAATAGGACGGTAGATCTATTTTAAAAAGACTGGGCTTTGTCACGGAGCAACTACACTTACAAATTACATCGTACATGTGGATCTGAAGATGAAATATCCTGAATATGATGTGGAACTATTCCAAAGAGAACAGTTAATCTATTAGGTTGTTAACTAATTTTCAAAGCTTTAGAGATCGTAGAAAATAAAGATTTCTAAAACAGTTTCAATGAAGAATATGACCAGAGCATATGTGACAAAGTAGCTACTTCAGTTTTACATCTATCACAATAATTATCTGCACAAGGAAATATATAAGATCGTCTCTCCTTTGTTGAATAATAACGGTGGACAATTTTAAATTGAATTAGACAGTGATTGGCACATAGAGAATAAGAATTTACATTTTTCAATATTTAAGCACAATCTTCATTCACAAAGGTCATATTAATTTCTCTCTCCAAATCCTGTTTAATCTTTAGTCATGGGTTCTCTTTTTGTAACAAGATTAAATTATAAATTCTGCTAATGGAACCTTTCACTAAGGGATTCAATTTCAAAATGGTATCCAACAAATCAGTATGTATCGAAACTTAGGTAAATATTGTAAAAAATGTCTAACCTGAAAATATTGCAAAAAAAGTGTATGAACAAGAGAGTTCTTATTAATTAACTCTTCAAAAGTCATCAGTCGACCACTATAAAATAAACCTGTAAAAAAACGGATCCCTTTATTTTTCCATAGGAGAAAAATGGGGTCGGTTATTGAAGTTTTAAATGAAAAGTTACGACGTAAAAAAATAGACAACTTAAATTGTTTAAAATTTTTAAAAAATACGGAACTGAATCAAAATCCGTAAAAATTTTTTAATCACAGGGTAATATTTTAAATTTGGAATTTTAGAGAGCTGTAAAAGTAATGGAGCTCCAAATATTGAAGTTAAATGAAATTCTTAAACAGATTTTATTCCAAATCAACCCAAAGTGGTTTTGGCTCTTATCAAGCCAGTATAAACAAAAACATAATTTTTTGATATTTACCGCCCAATAATAGTCTTAAATTAGAAAGTGTATGTCCACCAGCTTTTTTGGGTTTTTCTAAATGGTATTTGTTAATTATTGATCTCTTATTGTTCCAAATAAAGGAAGAAATAAAAGAGTCAATTTGATCAAAAAAAAATTTAGTTAAAAAGATGGGTATATTTTGCAAAATATATCAAAATGTAGGTAAAACCATCATTTTCACAGCAGGAATGCGACCTATTAAAGAAAGAGTAAGTGGATTCCATCTAGAAAATACTAATTTCATCGAGTCTACTAGAGGAACTATATGGGCTTTATAAAGATCTTTATATTTTTTAGTAATTATAATACCTAAATATCTAAATATATTAACAATTCTAAAAGGAATATCATTACATGTACTAACAGGAGCATTTAATGGAAACAATTCACTTTTATTCAAGTTGTTTATATCCTGAAAATTTTCCAAAATCTTTAACTGTTTCCAAAGATTAGGAATTGATTCCTCTAGATTCGAAATAAAAATCAAAAGATCATCTGCATAAATAGAAAACTTATGTATGGTTCCATTTATAGAAATACCATGAATGTTTTTGGCCTCCCATAATGTTATAGCTAATGATTCCAATACAAGATTAAATAATAAAAAGCTTAATGGACATCCCTGTCTATTACCACGAGAAACTGAAAAGAAAGCAGACCTATAATTGTTAGTAATGACCGTGGCAATAGGGTTCTTATAGATCATTTGAATCCATCTATTAAAATTATTAGCAAAACCATTTTTTTCTAATACTTTGAACAAGTATGGCCACTATACTCTATCGAATGGCTTTTTCTGAATCAAGAGACATAACACATTCAGGTTGTTTAGATAATGATCAATAAATAATGTTCATTATCTCCGAACATTAGAGAAAGAGTAACGGACATTAATAAAGCTGGTCTGGTCCATAGAGATAATTTAGGTTATATTCCAATCGACTAGCCATTATTTTAGAAAGAATATTTACATCCACATTAAATAACGAAATAGGTCTATATGATGAACATTCAACAGGGTCTTTAGCTTTTCGAAGAATTAAGCAAACAGATGCTTCATAACAAGAAGGTAAATTACACTTCTCAAAGGATTCATGAAACATTTCCAAAAGATATGGAGAAAGTAATCTTTCAATTTTTTTGACAAATCCCTCCGAATAACCATCAAGTCCAGGAGCTTTACCTGATTGCATTGATAAAATAGCTTTCTGAATTCCATGCTCGGTAATTTGAGCATCAAGAATCTGTTGATCTTCATCAGAAATTTGCGGAAATGTAATCTTATGTAAAAAAGCTTCCATTTTGGAGGAATCTGCAGGAAATTGAGACCTATAAAGGTCAAAGTAACAATCTAGAAAAGTACTATTAATATCCTCATACTTACTTACTATATCTCCATTGTTTTTACGAATCTTTAAATTTTGTCTTTTAGCTCTAACTGCACTTAATTGGGAAGCTAAGAGCTTATTATTTTTATCCCCAAAGATATAAAATTGACTTTCCAATTTAAGCAAATATCCTTCAATAGGATATGTTAGTAATAGGATATACTGTGATTGTAGTTCTACCCTTCTTTTAAATGAGACAACATTTGCAGAGATTGCATTAATGTTATCCAGGTCTTTAATTTGTTTAGAAATTTTATCTAATTCTATTCTTGTTTGTTTTTTCAAATTAGCTATATACGATATAATTTGACCACGTAAATAAGCTTTCAATGCATCTCAAATTAATAACTTGGAGACGTTTTTTATATTATTAAAGAGAAAAACAACCTCATTTATCTGAGTTTCAATAAACTTAACAAATTCTGCACTTTGTAATGAATGTTCTGGAAAACGCCAAAATGGTCTGGTAGAAACAACATCTTTCAATTCAAATAGAACATTTAAAGTACCATGATCAGAAATAGGAATCGCATCATACTCACATTGCTGAACATTACATAAAAGTCGAGGGTCGACTATAAAGTAGTCAATTCTCGAATATTTATTATGAACATGTGAGGAAGTGGAATATTCTCTATCATTAGAATGCATTGTCTCCAGACCTCAATTAAACCATAATCAATTAAACGGGAATTAATAACTGATGGAGAACGGTTAGGTAGTTGATGTTTGGATGATGACTTATCTATTAAAGGATTTAAGCAAGAATTAAAATCACCACCCAATAATAACCTATATTCATTTAAATAATGTAATAGAGCAAAAACGGCTTTAAAAATGAGGGATCATGAACATTTGGTCCATAAATATTAAACAAAACAATTTTCTTATTTCAAATTATTCCTTTAATAATTAAAAATCTACCATTAATAGCAGCTATAATATCCTCCTGACTAATAAAGAATATTAGAATCGATCAAAATGGAGACACCTGTAGTTTTACCCTGGGAATTTGCATGAAAGACAGAATCCTTCCAAAATTTGAAAAATCGATTTTAATCACATAACTTGATATGCGTCTCTTGAGCAAAAATTATATCAGGCTGGAATCGATTAATAACCTTAAATGTTTTCTTACGCTTATTAGGATGATTCCAACAGCGAACATTCCAAGTTAAAACGTTTAACTTTTTAGATGTCATCATGAGACTTTGTATCTTCAAAAAAGTAGTTTGATGCATGTCAGGATAAAGTGATTGAAAATGGCGGAGATGAACAACAATAAAAATAATTAGCGTATGCTCCGGGGTTCCATAATGGGGATTAAAAAAAAAACACCCTACCTATAAAGCCGAGAAACAAGTCGATGTTAATCGACGCAAGCCCCAAGCAAAGCATAGATGCGAATGCAGCTCCACCCAGCAGAGTAAAAAAAAATAAAAAGTCATCTCTATCTCCCTCTACCGAATATAAATCTCATTGCAGTCAATATATATCTCAGTACAATTAACTTGGAAGGATAGTGTTTTTCTTGTGAAAGCAAATAACCTTCAATGTGAAACTAACCTTCATAATGTTAGATAAGGGAAGAAAAACACATTCAAAACAATTCTTGTAATATTTTCACAAAAGGAAAACAATCCCCATCTTTAAATTATCGAATCTGTCTTTAAAACAGAAGGAAATCCAAATGATTACTTTTAAAAATCTTCAATAAAGCATACAGAATAAAAAAAAAGATTCATTTAACTACTGCAAAAAAAAGCTCCAGATGGTTCAAACTTAACTACAGCCAATCAACAGTTCTCGCACTGTATCTTCTAAGTTTCAAACTCTTCAATCCAGTTTTTTTCAAAATTAAAAACACATTTTAAACTAAAACTTTCTGTGACCATCGAATCTTCTAATGTTTTCAGTCTTTACACTGCGAGGCACTCAAACCATTATAGGTCATTTAGCTTCAGGCTTCAAATTCGTTGTCATTGAAATATTTGCACAGAAGAAAAAGGATCACTATCTTTAAATTGTCCAACCTTTCTTTAAAACGTAAGAAAATCCAGATAATTACTTAAAATAAACTTTACAAAAGTATATGGAACAAAAAAAAATTGGTATATTTAAATGCTACAGAAAAAAAAGTCCAAATGGTTCAGAATAATCTACGATCTGTCAATAGTTCTCCCGCTATATCATCGGACGTTAAAACCCTCCAAACCAAACTTCTTCGGAGATAAAAATAAATTTTAAGGTAAAAACTTTTATAACCATCAAATCTTCCAATTTCTTCACTTTTCACCACGAGTCCATCAAACTGTTATTTAATCTTCAAACTTCAGATTCGCCATCGGACTCATCAGACAAAGAGTTAATAAAACGCAATGCTTCAGCTGGATCATGGAAAATACGAATTCCAGAATTTTTAATAATGATCCTTAATTTCGCTGGATACTGTAGTAATGGAAAAAAGCTTCTTTTGAAAAGCCAGTTTCATTGAAAGACCAACAGCAGAGTGCTGTTTCGCAATTTCATGTGGAAAATCATCAAAATAACTGATTTCTGAGCCTTGAAATGAAAATATTATTTGTTTTCTGGCAAGCTTAACAATGTGTTCCTTATCTTTAAAACGGAGAAAAAGCACCGCAATATGCCTGTTTTTACCTTCATCCAAGGATTTTAAAGTACCGGTTCTGTGAGCCGATCCGATCTCCAGGAGTAGCGAACAAACCTCCGGAAATAAAGACTGAAGCATTTTAGCAAGATAGTCCAATGTGTCGGCAGATTCTGATTTTTCTTTTAATCCAGCAATTCGAATATTATTCCGACGTGATTGAGCTTCCAAATCCACGATTGCTTTCTGAGCCTTTTCCAAACGAGAAGAGAGATCAGCCGCATTCAGATTGACTTATTTAAGATCGACGTTCAAAGAGTCAATTTTTCTTCAAATTTTCCTTTTAATTGGGCTACTTCAGTGCAGATACTGCTGATTCGAGATTCTAATTTCTTGACCCAAGGGGTTTCTTCCGCGTACTCGTTGGTCTTCTTAGATATCCCATTAGACGGGTCCGGATTTCGACTGGTGGTCTTCGAAGTGGCCATAACTATTGTTGTTGAAATTCGACTGAATAAAGCTGAAATTTCAAAGTTTAAATCGGAAAAGGGAGAGATTAAAGGCAGACAGTAAGCAACGGAGTCTTACATGTCCGAAAGCTGTAGGCTGAGTCCCCGATTCTGATTCAGAGAATGTGTTCTTTTCCGTGAGTTGATGGGTCTTGGCTCGAAACGTTGACTGTGCTCTTTTTCCATGGATGGGGTCTGCCCTGCTCAGTTCGTCCAGCGCTGTGTGTATACTGCTTGGATTTCTGGCATCCGCAGATTTTTTTCTTGTTTGTAACAAATGTTTCCTTCCTGGCGTTGTTGTGGCACCTGCCACTTCCCCAGTCTTCATAACCTTGGAAGTAAAACCTCTCTGCAAAGCTATAGATAGATCGATCGATCAAAATATATATCTAAAATATGGTGCTCATCTCTGAAACTGAATTTGGAGGAAACCTTTTGTTTCAGAACGCAATATTGTTTGAAAGAACCTCTGCCAATTTGTTAGTAATTAATGAGCCTTTGGCTGACTTTAAAACGGGAACAATTTTGCCATCAAATGCTTTTCATTTTCTAATAAACTCTGATCTTAAAATTAAAAAACAAATGAATAATCATGACAGAATATATCATTTGGTCTGCTTATAAATGTCAGACCTTGCCTCCAGCCTTCAAACTGATCTCCGCTTCTGCAGACCTTGTTCTCTGGTTAATTTAGTCTATAACAAGACACTTGATGAAGTCATGCTCAAAATTCAGGAATAACATTACAGTCTGAACAATTTTACTAGACAATCCAGGAGAAATCTCAAAAGGCAGTAATAGCAAGTATACATTTACTCAGAGCTGAAAAAGAAGTTTGGCCATTATCGAATTTACTGCATTAATATTTTGCTCTGGAGTATTCTGAAACGATTAGTGACCTATGATATCTCCTATACTAGGACTAGTCACAGAAATGACAAATCCTTTCACACTCCACGGTAAAAATGAATTTCAATAGGAATGCACTTGTTTAATCTTATTCATCATCTCACATATGTCAGATGCAAACACGAAATTTTCTGGTGCTATCATCCAATTCCACGAATGAAGATGAGCCAAAGTTTTCCTTTAAAATTATAATTGCAGAGCTGAGTTAATAGGCCAAATGGCCTAACTGTGCTCCTATGTTTGATGCTCTATAACTATAACACAATTTGAATATTGACTGAAACGTCGACAGTGCTTCTCCCTATAGATGTTGCCTGGCCTGCTGCGTTCCACCAGCATTTTGTGTGTGTTAATTGAATATTTATTTAGTTAGTAAGTAAGTTAGTTAAGAAAAAAATGTTGGAATATAATAAAGATCTAATAAAGTTCTGAATTCTGTTTGCAGTAATGTCTTCAAAGTTGAAGAAAAATGCCCTTCTAATTTTATAAATGATCAAAGTTAAGATCCAATATTTTTTGAGTAAAAACTAAATGTCCAGCCACTCTGCATCTGCTACTTTCCAGGCGTGAATACAATTGTTATAATATTTTTGCATGACTCAGTTGTCCTGGACAGTAACCTTATGATTGCTTCTCCATGTCTTGTATGTCTTTCCAGAGCCTCAGTAATCAGGTTGACCGCAACTTGTCTATTACATGTTGAAAATATATTAGAGTTGAAAGCAGCCTGACCATAGGTCCATTCTTTCTGTACCTGTCAGTCTATGCTACAGTGTGAGAGCATGGTTCATTCTGTACCTTTCAGTCTACGCTTCTGTGTGAAAGTGTTGAGTTCATTGTGGATCTGTCAAATTACTCTGTAAAGAATTGCTTTTTGATGTTAGTCTGAAATCTCCCTTTAACCAGTCTCCACGTTTCGTTCTGGATGTATTAATTTTCAAGTAGCAGTTGGCATCCTAATTACCTCTACCCTTAATGTTTCTGAACACTTCGATCATATCTCCTCTCATCATATGTCAACTTAGGCCAAACAGATTTAATTCTCTCAATCTTTCTGCATAGCTCACACCCTGCAGTCCTGCAATTAGAGTAGTCGCTCTTCTCCGATCTCTTTCCAGTGCCTTCACTTCCCTTACAAAATATGCAGATCAGAATTGCACACAGTTCTCAAGTTGTGGGCTCGCAAGTGCATGAAACAGCTTAAGGAGCCGTTCTAGTTCTGAACTCCTCTGAGCGCATTATATAGCCCAAAATTACATCAGTCTTCCTAATTGCTTCAGTGCATTGCCTTGATGTTGATAGTGATGTCTTCCAGAAGACTGAGATTCTTCTCATACAATGCACTTTTTTTTACTCAAAACCCCCATTGTATATTTATATCTAATACTTCTATTTCCTATATTTTACATTTACTTACATAACATTTCACTTGTCGTTTATCTGCCCACATCAGGATTTTGTTTCCATCTACCTGTATTGATTCTGCTGCCTGAATGTTATTAGCTCATCTCTCTAATTTTGTGTCATCTGCAAACTCAACTAGTTTATTAGTTCTGTGCTTATGCAAATCAGCAATGTAAATAAAAAACAGCAGCAGCCTCTAAACGGATTCTTGTGGAACCCCACTTTTAACACCCTCCGGGTGTGAAAATGATCCTCTCGCCATAACCCTTTCCTTTCTGTTTTTGAGCCAATTCTGAACATATTCGCATCCAATACCCTGATTCCCTACCTCCTGTAATTTGAATATTAACCTCTTCTGTGGTACCTTCTCAAAATCCTTCTGAAGCCTAAGAAAATGATATCACCTCTTTAATTATAATCATAAATTTTATTTCCCTCTTCATAGACCTGCAACATATTAGTGAAACATGATTTACCCTTTGTAACCCATGCTGCCTTTCTGCTAAGAGAAGACCATCAAAATATAAGGCATAGGAGCCGAACTAGGCCACTTGGCCAATAGAGTCTGCTACACCATTAAATTATTTCTGATCCTTTCTTTCTCCTGTTCAAACGCATTATCAAACATTTTCCCTATCAGCTTCGATGCCATGTCCAATCAAGAGCCTATCAATCTCTCCCTTAAATACATACAACGACCTGGCCTCCACAGCTACACGTGGCAAAAAATGCACAAATTCACCTCCCTCTGGCTAAGGGAATTTCTCTACATCTCTGTTTTGCCTTCACATCCATCAACCTGAGTCTGTGCCCTCTTGTCCTGGACACTCCCAGCATGGGAAACATCCTTTTCATATCTACTCTTTCTCGGCATTTCAACATTCTAAAGGTTTTAATGAGATCGTCCCTCATCCTTCTCAGTTCCAGTGAGTACAGGCCCAGAGTTATCAAATGTTGTTCATATGATAACCTTTTCATTCCTGGAATCATCATTATGGACCTCCTCTGGACCCTCTCCAATGCCAGCATATCGCTTCTGTGATGAGGAGCACAAAACTGTGCACAATACTGAAGGTGAGGCCGTAGTATCCCATCCCTGCTCTCGTATTCTAGACCTCTGAAATAAATGCTCACATTACATTTGCCTTCATCACCACCATCTCAACCTCAAGTTAAACTTTAGGGTGTTGCGCACGATGACTCCAATGCCCCTTTGCCTCTCAGGTTTTTCGGATTTTCTCCCCTTTTAGAAAATATTCTGCACATTTATCACCACTACCAAAATGCATGACAATGCATTGTCAAAGATTATATTTCATGTGCCAATTCCTTGTCCTTTCTCCTAATCCGCCTAAGTGCTTCGGCATCCTACCTGATTCCTCAACCTACTTGCTCCTCCACCAATCTTCATATCTTTCGCAAACTTTGGCAACAAATCCATCTATTTCATCATCAAAATCAAGGGCGTCCAAATCATTTTCGGTCACGGGCTGGATTGGGCAAATTCCGACTTCATGTGGGACGGATCAGATGTGCACGCGTGTGTGCTCCCACAGCTTTCATTGCCTTCGATTTTTCAACCCAACGCTCATGTGTCTCAGTCTCTGCTATACATACAAATTGTTTCACTTTACTCATTTCGTTTCTTATGAAGAAGATTGCCTAGCAAGAATTATTTTTAATGATTGGTTTTAACTTTCAGTCGTAGGCTACAAGAAAGTTTGATGAGATACAGAAAAAAAAGATGCTACTTTCTCTAAGCTTGTTTTGGAAGCCAAACCCTTTCCATTAGTAGACCATTTGAAATCGAACATTAGCAGAAACAAATGTAGACCTATCGAAACAAATTGTAAATGTAGGCTACTCAGCTGCACCTATTTTTTAATAGATTGCTTGCAGAAACCAAACTCAGACAATGAACACAGTTAGCCTTTAATTCTTATTGAAGTGATCACATTTACAATAATAAAATAGTCAGAAAATGAACGAATCACAATATTATGACACTTAAAATTACATAACGCATTTTGCTTACATGTCGCAGTGCATCCAACTGTGTCACTTATTTTTCACTTGCTGCTTCCAGGCACCTGACATCACATGGCTTTAACCAGCCTGTTAACATCAGAGACCAGTTTCTGGGCAGTTGTGATTTTCATAATGTCATTTAGATATCTCTGTGTCAGCTGCGAGCGCAGATTGGATTTGTAAATGTTCATTATGGAGAACACCAGCTCACAGAGATACGTTGTCCCGAACATGCAAAGGATCTTTGAGGCAAAGTCTGTCAGCTTGAGGTACATCGGTCCCAGATATTGATAGAATGAGTCCAAGCCCATAGTCTCAAATTAATATTTCAAAGCCGAGCAACACTGAATTTCAATTAGTTCCATTTTGATTTCCTCCAGCACATCTGATGCTGCGTTGACGGCAAACGGCGAGCAAAATATTGAGAATTCCTTCTCGAGCTGAGTGAAGACTTGGAAACGATTTGAAACTCACTTTTCAGCCGTGATATTTTGTCCTTGGACCTGTCGTGTTGTCATTCTTCCCATGAGCGACACGGACAGACTGCAAAGAGGGGAAATGAGCTGTGTTGCTCCGGGACAGTTGCATCTCCCACCGGCATAATTTAATTTGAATGGCACGAATGCTGTCGTCGTATTCCGTAACATGTTTGTTGCGGCCTTGCATGTTAACATTAAGCACATTTACGTGCTCTGTTATATCCAACAAAAGTGCAAGATCATGAAGCCAGTCTGGGTCATCCAACTCTGCTACTGGCTCCCCTTTCTTGTTCATGAATAGTCCAGTTTCCGCACGTAATTGAAAAGAAACGTTTGAGCGCAACCCCTCTGCTCAACCAGCGGCTTTAGCGTGGTAGAGCAGGCCGTGTCCAATATTACTTTCGGACAAACGAGTGTCAAATTGCCGATGGTTGAGTCCTTTGGCTCTAATACAATTAACCGTTTTGATTACTACATCCATGACATTGTCCATTTTCAGGCTCCTGCTACATAACGCCTCTTGGTAAATAACACAATGAAAATTCTAGAATTCCTGCTTTGGATTCTCTGTCTGAATTTTCTCTCCGAGTTTCGCAACAAAACCTGCCTTTCTCCCGACCATGGACGGTGCGCCATCTGTTGCCACGTTGACAGCGTGACTCCAGTCAACCCACAGTCTGTTCAAGGCGTCGGCGAGGCTGGAGAAAACGTCGTTCGCTGTTGTGGTGTTTGTCATGCGCACCATCTTCACAAACTCCTCGGTGACGGTCAAAGATGCATCAACGCCACGAATAAATATTCCCAGTTGAGCTACATCAGTCACGTCGGTGCTCTCATCAATTGCAATAGAGAATGCAATAAATGACTTCACTTTGTCTTTTAGTTGATTGTTCAAATCTCCTGCAAGGTCCCAGATTCCCTCTGCCAGAGTATTTTTTGACAAGCTGATATTACCAAAAGCCTGTCCCTTCTCAGGGCACACCAGCTCAGCCGCCGTCAGCATTCATGCTTTAATGAATTCGTCCTCTGAGTTTGGCTTCGACGCAGTAGCTATTTTTTGGCAGTAATATAGCTGCCCTTGACAGTGTTATCATGAGTCTCTCGACTTTTTGTGAACACTGATTGCTGTTTTTTTAGAGTTGCTTTAAACTTGTTTACCTTTTGCGTTCTGAGTCGTCCTGCGTACTTGTAAAGTTTTTCTCCGTGTGACGTCTCATAGTGTCGTTTGATATTGTACTCGTTTGCCACAGCGTTTTGCGAGCATATCAGACATATAGATTTGGCGTTGACCTCACAGGAGAAGAAAACGATCTTTCCAATTATCGTTGAATATCCGACCTTCGATGTCAACTTTTCTTTTCTTGGAAAGCATTTAGAACTACAGCAGCAAACAGTCTCAGCCTTGCTACAGGTGTTATTTACCTGAGTACTCTGTGTGCTTATACTGTATCTGACGACATCAGTGGGCCCCTAGTGATCTGCACTGAAGGGTGGTAGGTGCTTATGTACAGCGGGTGGTTAACTGCCGCTTATTGTACGGCTGCCGTACAGACACATAATAAGTGGTGGTGAATATACTTTTCCTCTCCCCAAATCACCCCGCGGGCCGGTAGTTTGACAGCGCTGGATTAGAACAATTATTCGGGAATTCAAACTAAGTGAAATAAGTTTTGATTTTTTATTTACAGAAGAGCCCGTGTAATGTAAACAGATATTTCACTGCATTTTTCAGTTCCGCTCTGAATTTCCTCCGTGTCAGTCCATAGATGCAAATGTTCCTGCAGGAAATGAGATACTGCAGCATGAACCCGAATTGCTGATCGATGGATATCGGGGTGTTATAGTATCTGTCGGTGTAGAAGTAATTTTCCGCTTGCCAGTTCATGGATTGTATAACGTAGGGCAACCACAGTAATATGAACTTACCTGCGAGAGCGAACAACAGAATCATTGATTTTCTCAGGTTCTTCACCTCTTCAGCTCTCTGATTCTCGTTCTTGTTTCGCAGTCCTGCCGGCCTCTATTTGCCGCTATAATATGCTTGATGGTTAGCGTGTTGAATAACAGTATTAAACTGAGTGGCAATAATGGTGTTACGATGAGGTCAAATACCTCGTACGCTTTCTACATGGGAGAAGTATAATATTCAGCTCTTTGGATGCAACGCTAAGGAACTCGGTCAATGATTGTGTACGGAAAAAGTAAAGTATTGATGGAGAAAAATGGAATACACCTCACAGAGGTCACTGTCCCCACTATTACTATCACCACAGTCGCCACTCCCCTGGTGCAATACATCTTTCGCAGATTCTGACAGCAGATAGCGATGAAGCGATCGAAAGTGAAGGCGACTGTTAACCAAACTGAACATTCCGTGATTGCAGTCCTCAGAACAAGTGACACAGCACATACCGGAGCTATGAGCAAGAAACAAACCAGCATATAGATATTGTTAATTTGCTCCACCAGAGCCCCGAGAAAAACACCCAATAGATCCGCCGCCGCCATGGCCACCAGGTAGCGAGTGATACATTTGGAAAGACCACATATTCCGTGGGATAGGATCACAATCGCCGTTAAATTAACTGCAAGAAGAAAAAAATAATATACAGCGTTTAATCCAGGAACGTTCAATATGAGAGGGGAAAGCATGTCCAAGCCGAAATCAGTAATCCAATTGATTCTGCTAAAACCAAACGAGCGTCTCTATATGTGGCATCTTCCCGACTGTCTTTACCGGGACAGGATGCTGATTGTCATTCCAGAAGCTGGGTGGAAACGGATGAAAAGAACTGAGTGACATCTAAGTCTGCAATTCAGGAGGCTACATCCCGTCAGTGAGATTGCTGATAGAGTGTGAAGGTAGATTGGTGTCTTTGACGTTCATGACAGCAGCCATGTTTAAAACATAGATTTCAACTGAACTGCTAATATTAAGGAACATTGAAAACGAGTAGCATTAATGACGGCGTTCTTCATGAATAGCATTTAAATTTTCAAATGGCGGTAATTACCGAATATGACCCTTTAGGTTGAAAAGACGGTAATGTATCACGCCACAGAACAGAAATGTGTAGTGAATGCATCACTGTGATTTTGTCAGTTTCAAATACCAATGAATTGGAGATGTCTGTTTCCTCTGTAAATCTTACGAACCTCAAATCTTTGCAAGAATCACCTCTACATGTCCGCCAGGAGTACCCGGAGAAGTGCTTCTCATTTTGTAACTTTCTGATTCAGTCAACTTGCGGCATCTCACCCGACACTCGGCTCTATGAACGCAAGGCCACAGAGTTACCGGCGCAGCCATTGTCTTTCAGCGCCAGGTAAACCCAAAAGCTGACCGTATGGAATTATGATGCGGAGCAATGAAGACAGATTCTTTAACGGGGGTCAAACTTTTAAATTGAATTTAAATGTCTTTCAGTGCCAACTCATCACAAATATTTACGGTGGAAACATTTACACAGGTACATCAATAATTGTTTACGGAGGATAATTCGCCGTGAAAGGTTGAAACAATGGGAAATTCTTTTCAAATCTTTTTACTATTAGACAGACAGACAGATATACTTTATTGATCCCGAGGGAAATTGGGTTTCGTTACAGCCGCACCAACCAAGAATAATGTAGTAATATAACAATATAAAACCATAAATAATTAAATAATAATATGTAAATTATAAAGTGGAAATAAGCCCAGGGCTCAGGGTGTCTGATACTCCGAGGGAAAAGTTTTAATGTTTGATGGTCACAGGTAGGAATGAATTTCTATGACGCTCAGTGTTAGATCTCGGTGGAATCAGTCTCTGGCTGAATGTACTCCTGTGACTAACCAGTACATTATGGAGTGGATGGGAGACATTGTCCAAGATGGCATGCAACTTGGACAGCATCCTCTTTTCAGACACCACCGTCAGAGAGTCCAGTTCTTCCCCCACAACCTCAATGGCCTTACGAATGAGTTTGTTGATTTTGTTGATGTCTGCTACCCTCAGCTTATTGTCCAAGCACACAACAGAAAACATGATAGCACTGTCCACCACAGACTCGTAGATCATCCTCAGCATTGTCTGGCAGATGTTAAAGAACCTCAGTCTCCTAAGGAAGTAGAGACGGCTCTGACCCTTCTTGTAGACAGCCTCAGTGTTCTTTGACCAGTCCAGTTTATTGTCAATTCATATCCCAAGGTATTTGTAATCCTCCACTCGTCCACATTGATCCCTTGGATGGAAACAGTGGTCACCAGTGCCTTAGCCTTCCTCAGGTCTACCACTAGCTCCTTAGTCTTTTCCACATTAAGCTGCAGATGATTCTGCTCACACCATGTGACAAAGTTTCCCACCTTGTACTCAGGCTCATGTCCCTTGCTGATGCATCCATCTATGGTAGAGTCATCAGAAAACTTCAAAAGATGTCAAAACTCTGTGCAGTAGTTGAAGTCCGGGGTGTAGATGGTGAAGAGAAACGGAGACAGGACAGTCCCCAGTGGAGTCCCAGAGCCGCTGACCACTCTGTCTGACACACATGTTGCAAGCGCAGGTACTGTGGTCTGCCAGTCATGTAATTAATAATCAATGACGCCAGGGAGGCATCCACCTGCATCACTGTCAGCTTCTCACCCAGCAGAGCAGGGCGGATGGTGTTGAACGCACTGGAGAAGTCAAAAAACATGACCCCCACAGTGCTCGCCGGCTTGCCCAGGTGGGCGTTATTATTACTATTCAAAATTATTATTTTTAATTGTTATTCAATTATATAATTATTATTCAATAATTATTATTATTCAAAAATAACACAGGTACATTGAAGTAACAGCACTTAAAATGCTCAAAAAAAGAAATGATCTTAAAGATTGAACATTTTTGTGAATAATTTTAAAAACCTACTAAGCAAGAAAAGTGAGAAAAAAAAGACACCCATTGGGGGTACAGCCCGGAGCCATGCGTCATTCAAAAAGTTTCTAAAAATAAACATTAAAGCGCCAACAAGAAAGAAAGATATATCAAGAAAGAAAAATGCACTTAGATCGCAGAGGGAATCTATCAGTTAACTGAAATGATAATAACGAGTAAATGAGCCCCATCTCTTCTCAAAATCAAATAAAGATTCAAATGTTCGACTTCTAGTTTTCTCCAAGCTAAGACATAGTATCACTTGAGCAAACCATTGTGACAAAGTAGGAGCTGATATATCCTTCCATTTCAACAAGATGGTCCTCCAGGCTATCAATTTAACAAATGGAATAATGTGTTGGTCAGACATATTGATACCATGGATATTTTGAGGAATTATTCCAAAAAACACATTCAATTTATTCAGTTGTAAGTTCATTCTCACTGCTTTAGAAATTGTCGAAAAGACTGACTTCTGTGACGGATTCAGCAACAATAAATATATGAGTGAGGCAGGGGTTTTTATAACAAATAACACGTTTATTAAATACTGAAAAACAAACCCCCAAAAGTAAACACACCACTCACGTAACCGAAAATCAGCTGCTGTGTGGCAGCTTAAACAGTTCTTAAAGCGATGTGGCAAAAAAAGTTCTTCAAAGTAGTATTGCAAAAGTTCAAAATGCTTACAGTCCATTAAAGGGAGAGACTTTTTAAGACGATTTAAATTCTCTTTCACGTCGTGTTGTTGCAGTTCCTAGTCGAACCACACCTTTCCCACGAAGAATTTACGGAGATGGAAAATGAAAGGGCTTAAAGGCACTGACCTTTCCTTTACAAAACTGTTCCCAATCCTTTCTGCTAGTCACAGGGATTAACACGGGGACAGTCAACGAATTCCTTCCGAATGAGGATCAAACAAGGTCGAACCTGCTTCACCGTCGAAATCGACTTTTCTCGATCTTTTAACTCCCGAACTCCGATCTTCACTCTTCACTGATTATCAACTAGTAGTATTATAAAGAAGCTGCTGGCAATGACCTTTTAAACTTTAGGCATTAAATAAAACTCCATCTTTCAACCAAACTGCGTCATAACATTAAATCATGCAGTAGCATGAAGTCAACATGGCAAATCCAGCCACGAACTGCCCCTCCTCACAGGGAGGGGTCCTCCTTTTATACCCTGTAAAGAAAACTGTCACATGAACTCTACTGACGGGAAAATAACGTCACTCCACCATCACAAGACCATTACCTCAAGTCCAGTATAGCTTCTACACCTGTCACGTGACAAGTACAACACTATCACGTGTCACGGGTACGTAACACTTCCAAAATTGTTTCAATATAGACAATGACCTGAACATTGGTATCAGTGTAGCTATCTCAGTTTTACATCTATCACAATACTTGTCAACATTGGGAAATAATTTAGAAATTCTCTCCTTCGTCAACTGGTACGAAGTTCGTCAAGCGCTGTACAATTTTGAATTGAATCAGTGAATGACTAGCGCAGATCGAAGTAGAGTTAACCAGCTTCAGAATCCACGTCCAATTCTCCCATATCAAAAGTCAAATTGAGTTCCTTCTCCCAATCCTGTTTAATTTTAAGTAAATGACGCTTATCCCATTGTAATACTAAATTACAATTTTTTCCAAAAGAACCTTTTATCGAAGGGTTCATATTCATAATAGTATCTAACAAGTCAGCCTCCAATATGTAAGGAAAATTACTTAGATATTTTTGTAAAAAATGTCTAACTTGAAGATATTGCAAAAAGTGTGAATATGAGACAGAATATGTGTTGAATATGAAAGAGAATATGAGAGAGAATATGTATGAAAATATGTGTGTATATGTTCAAAATACATCAATCTGCCTTATTTAAATAAATCCAGAAAATAATTAATACCTTTATTTTTCCAAAGTAAAAAAAATGGATCACTCCAGGAAGGTTTCAAAAAGTAATTCCGATAAATTATACGACAAAGTTTAATATTTTAAGATTAAAAAAAATTGTGGAACTGGAGCCAAATTTGTAAAGAGTGCTTAACCACAGGGTATAGGTTTAAATTAGCAACTTTAGCCAATTATATAGGTAGAACAACTCCTAACAACGAAATAAAATTGTTTCACAGCTCCCAGTTCCAGGTCTACCCAACTGGCCGATCATTCCTATCACCCCAATATAACCAAAAGGACATATATCGGAAATTAACAGTCCAATAATACATTCTTAGATTAGGCAAAGTTAGAGCTCCATCCTTTTTCAACTTTTGTAAATGACATTTACTAATTCTTGGTCTTTTATTATCTGAAATAAAAGACAGAATAATAGAATCAATCCGATCAGAGAATTTCTTAGTAAAAAAAAAATCAGGAATATTCTGAAATAAGTATAAAAATTTTGGTAAAAATCATCATTTTAACTACATGAATACGACCAAGAAGTGAACATGTAAGTGGACTCCATCTACTCAATGCGTACTTCATTGAGTCTACTAAAGGGGGAACATTGGCTTTATAAAATCCTTATATTTTTTAGTAATTATGACGCCTAAATTTATATAAGAATCCGTAACTTTAAAAGGAATATTATCATATATAGAAATAGATTCATTTAAAGGAAGAGTTGAGCCAACTAGACCACCTGTTTCCTAACAAGTCCAGGGATCACTAAGAAGGTTACATTAACACGTCAGCGTAAAATACCAGAGCAAATCCTTCAGACAGCTCAACGCGATCAGTGTTCCCTGAACCACAGCCACCGTTCTCTCAGTGCGATATGTAGATTTCAACTTCTGACAACAGGTGGGTATAAACTGGTCGAAAGTGAACTAGACTGAACCAGACAGAACAGACTGTCGCTGCATAAATGATGACGGCGTGAATATTACGGACGAGAGCAGACCAGGAGCAGTGAAATTGCCGGCAGTACACCATCAGGATGTGCCTCAGTGTCAGGTCAAAGATGATGACAATTAAACCCGCCGCGGCCATGGCTACCAAATAGAGAGTGACGCACCTGAAGAGACCGCTTTTTCCACATGACAGGATCAGGATGGTCAGCAAATTGCCTGAAAGTACGGAAATAAATATTGTTATGCGAGAACATTGTTAGCTTGTTGACTCAATATTGTTATTTCATGTTTTCATAAATTCATAAGTAAATAAGTTTAGGTGTTATTTTCAAACTGGTAAACTCTTCCTTGAAATTTTAGCCTTCTAGTACATGCGACTGACCTTCGTATAGATCTCAGTCATATCTTCAATTGGACCGTTGATATATGCGCTGTTTTCGTATATCAGGTGTTTGTTCTCATTGTACAGGGGTGTTAGGATCTACTGTGCACCTTCATCGCCCCTCCCACCCCCATGGCTCCGTGAGAATTGGGCAACAACTCGGGTTTGTTTTGTTTTGCATGTTGCAGAGAACAGGGAAGGTTAAGAAAACAATGCGGCAAAAAAGAAACAGATACATGGCAAGAAAAGAGCAATGGGAGCGAAAAGTCAGGCAAATGAAAGGAAATTCGAAAGGGATAAGTTATCACATTCTCCTCGGAGAATGAAGCGAGCCGGCAGAAAGCAAGAACTTGTGGATATTTTCTTTTCTCTCAGAAAGGTTAAAGGCACAGGATTTACAATGGAAATAGGTAGGTCTTGATGAATAATGATATGAATGATAACAATGACCCTGCAGGATTAGACGCCCTGCCTCTTATATAATGTTCAGAGATTACTGCAGCCGTTCACTCGGGGATAGAATTTATTTACATGAATACTTACACTATTAGCTGTCGGATTAAATTAAAAAATGGTGATTGTTTTCAAATTGGACGATCTTCCGAATAGAAAGACTTATTCCATCTTCACATCCGAAAACGAACCAAACGGTGTAGCGACCAAAATTCTAATCAATAGGAAGGAAGTTAGTTGGGCAAAGAAACAAAGTGTGTTCGGTTAATCGCTGCCTGTCGAGGGTTCCATTCCGTTTAAGAACCACAATCCAATAAATCCAGCGGCTCAATTTACAGAGTGTTAATTGAAAACAAATTCTAAGAACTAAGCTGGGCATTTGATTCAAGGAATTGGTACCTAATCAGTATCCCTGCTTCTACTGACAGTTCCTAGAACGTCATCCCATGAAACCGTATTCTGATTTGAAAGGCGGGCCAATAGAAGTTGTGCAGCGGATACTTTTTTTACAAATGCACATCTCTCGGAGGACAGAGATACGGAACTGAGAACGTAAGTGAGAACGGAAGTAGGAGAGAAGAGTATGTCATTTTATGCAAGAGTTTTGAGATAAATAACGGGAATATTTTGAAAACACTGAGATAAGATGGAATTGTTAACATGAAACGTGTTTGACTTTGAGAGATAGATTTGTATTTGTTAGTGCATCGTGTCAATAAGATGTTAACAAAGGCAAGAAGATAAATCGGAATTACAATGCAGAGTGGACTGAATTAATTTACTACCATTAACTAAATAAGGCGATCATTTAACTGGCTGCAGAGCTTTGCAGTATGCAAAAAAACTTCCTGGAGTTTATTCTTTGTAAAACTTAGCCCAGTTAGTTAGATCTCATTCTATTACAAAGAAATTCACCTGTTTCAGACAGGGTTATTCAAATCGAAGAATATTGTCAGGAATATAAATCATGCCATACTATCTCTAATTAGGTGCAGATGGAAAGGGACAATGCGAGGGATAGCGGAATAAAATTGAATTTTCTGTAAAACTCAACATGATTTGCATCAAGAGCAGATCAATAGAATCAAAACTTACCAGGAGCCGCAATAAAAGCAAGGAAAGCGGAGTAATTTGGCTGGATACCCTTAAGTAGCAAAACAATCCGATCTTCGAGTGGTAAACTGTCATACTGTTCAGTAAGCTCGGTAAATGCCCAGAACAAATCTTTTTTTTTCATCCATTTAACATTAAAATCGACTTTTGTCAGTTTTCTCTCCGTTTCTGTATCGTTCCTCAGCTTCAGATCCACTGCCAGAACGGTGGAATTGACTACCGTCAGACTGTGATTTCCGCTCTCCATCCTCTGCAGATTTTAGTTCCTGTCAGAGGCGGAGCAGCTGCTTTTATTGATGTCAATGAATCGCTACTATAGCGATTTCTTTCAGACGCTCTGAGGAGGCAAATTAGCTCGAGAGAGAGTGAGCTTAATTATATCCAAATAACAACAACGTTAGCGGGAGTGGTGAAAGGGCAGATTCAATTTACCTTTTTAATTCCACGCTGCACACTGCAGTACACAGAATGCTTGTCCGCATCAGAGTAGAATCTGAATTAGTTTTAATATCACCGGTATATACCATGACTTTCTTTTTGATTTTGTGACAGCAGTACAATTTAATACATAATAATAGAGAAAATGAATTAAAGTAAATACAAAACACCTATATATAAAGTAAATACATAGTTATATATTTAAATAGAGTATAAAATAAGTGATCAGGTAGCGTTCATAAGGTCAATGACAATTCAGAAATCGAATAGTGAAGGGACAAAGCTGTTCCTGTATCACTAAGCGTGTGCCTTCAGGCTCCGTTAAGTCCATCCAGGTGGTAGAAATGAGAACAGGGCATGTCCTGGGTGATACCGATTTTTAACAAGGGACGCCGGCTTTTTGAGGCATCCTCTATACTGTAGAGGCTAAGAGCTGTGCAGCGTACAACTCTCCGCATCTTATTTCAGTCCTGTGCAGTAATACTCTGCCCCCAACCCTAACACTCCCCCACTGCATACCATACGACATTACAACCAGTTAGAATGTTCTCCACGGAGTGTCTGCAGAAATTTGCGCGTGTCTGCAATACCAAACCTCCTTAAACACCTCATGAAATACAAATGCTGTTTTGCCTTCTTAGAGCGTCATGTCTATGTTGGGCCCAGGAATGAAACTCGGAAAAGTTGACAGCTAGGAGCTTGAAATTACTCACTGTCTCTTCTTCTGCTCCGTCTCTGAGGACTGCATTGCCTAATCGAGATAAATGAAGAGTTAGCGGATCAGAATGACGTCTATTCAATCTGACTAGAATGTGTCTCCTTTTGCGATTCAGAACTGAAAAAAAAAATCAAATTAGGTGTAAATAATGTCAGTGCGAATCCCGTGATCGTTTGAATTATTATTGTTTTAACGTAGTTGGCGGCCAAAATATATGAATCATTTCCCGGTTCATCGTCTATGTCATTCAGGGGTCATTTATTTTTACATCCAGGACTCGTTAGTAGGGTGAGGACAATGTCCGCCTGAGTCTCTATTGGAGTGGGAACAAATCAGTAAGCAATAACAAGGCAAGAGGCAAGAACTGGAAAAAAGAAAAAAAAAGTGTGTGTGTATGCATGAGTGTATGTGTGTATGTGTGTGTGTGTGTGTGTGTGTGTGTGTGTGTGTGTGTGTGTGTGTGTGTGTGTGTGTGTGTGTGTGTGTGTGTGTGTGGCATCTCCAGTGGTGGCAGCATGGGAGGTAATTACTCTGAATTGGAGATTCTTACTTGGATGGAGATCCTTAATCACGGATGGAGATTCTAATTCAGGGATGGAAGTTATTACTCAGGATTAGATATTCTTAGTCAGGGATGGATTTTCTTAACCAGCGATGGCTTAATCAGATGAGAGAAAGTGACAAGCGCATCACCATAGAAGCAGCGAGAGAGCACTCCAGCAGGTGTAAAAACAAAATACATCGCATTTTGTTCCCAATCGTTGCAAATCGGTCAGGTGGATGATATGTCGCTCATGGTCTGCCCTATGATGCTAGTGGAGAAGGCCGCAGACAGGGGAAATAGTCCGAAGGTCAGTGGTATAATCTTTAGTAGAGAACGCAGGATCAACCACTTGAACGTTACGCAAGTATTCCGGAGGCCGAGCGGTCAAACTCAGTTGTTGTTTATGCTAATTTAGAAGAGACCTCACTGTGAACAATTAAAGTGCAATAGCCTGAGTCGCCAAGTGGTAACTAAATCCTTGCGTCAAATTCCTACATCAGAAGAAAGTCAACACATTCAGCTAAAGTGTGAGAATACTTCCACTTCCAACAAATCTATGTCTTATTATTAGATTCGCCACATATGGAGAAATAGTTAACCACTTCCGAATACCTATATGGTTGTAATATTTTTTAAAAACTTCTTTATGAAACAATTATTCCTCTTCAGTTTCCAGAAGCGAATGATAGATTGTCCACTTATATCTGAAATGTTCCATGTTCGGCAACTTCCTGGTGAAAACGCTCTGCATCGGTTCCTCTGCAAACACATCTAAACGTCACGATGCTCTAATCAGACCAGAATTATATATCACTGCATCATGACCTCTCCCGTAAGTGAAGGCAGGTTTTCGGAATGTATTGAACTACACGCTATACATCCTTCATTAATGTTTGAAAACATTAATAGGAATATGCCCTTCTCTACAAAAACACTAGATAACCCCGTCAGTCTTTGATACATTCCTGACCCTACTCGTCCATGGAAGGTAATCGTAATGTACCTTAATAATGACAATTACCTACTCTTCAATGACAATTGAGAATTTGATGAAATTTCACAACATAACTAACTACCCATTGGCTTATCACCGCTAAGGCTATCTGACATTTGAAGGGCTCTCCTTGTGTTTTATTCAGTTCACTCCATCCAGTACATTAATACATCGAAGTAGCACGTCACAGCATAAACAAGAAACACAGAATATACAATATCTCCAGATTTCCTCTTGTTTGCTATATACAATATCGTTATATATTTAGAGCGAAAGCGCAGTTCAAATCTATCAAATAAGTGAATGCCACTGTCTACCTCACCATTAACAACGCAACCGATTTAGCACATCTGATACTGTCACTGTTGGTACAAATGTAAGGAATGCAGATACTCTGTCGATTTAAGCATTTGCATCAATTCAATGGTCATGCATACAATGATTAAAATACTGGTGCGAAATTTGAATGGATCTGGTTTACTATGCACGAATTTGATGTGCATACAAAATGCAGGATGGACTCGGCAAGTTAGGTAGCATACACGGAAATGAATAAACAGTCGAAACCTTTCGACTGCAGAGGAAAGCGGTTGGTGGAGCAGGGTAGAGCAGTCTACAAGTTGCTACGTGGCGTAAGGTGGATGCGGCAGGGGGACGAAATAAATGACTGGGTGTGATGTGAAAATGCAAAGAGCTGGAGAAGAAAGGGTCCAATAGGAGAGAAGATGATGGGAGAAAGGGGCTTTGTGTAAGTGATAGGTTGGTTAGGAGTAGAAAATAAGGCCAGAATGCGGGAATGAAAAGACGGAGAGGAGAGGGGGCAATACGGGAAGATAGAGATATCCATGTTCAAGACATAATATTGGACGTCACCAAGTCGAAAGGAGTTACTCTTCCAACGTGAGAGCGGCAGAACAGGAGGCAGAAGGGAGGCAACGAGATGGCTGATGAACTAAATGAATATTTTGTATCCGCCTTCACTGTGAAGCCAAGAGCAGTATGGCTGATATTGTAGAGTGTGAGGAAAAAGAAGTGGGTGCTCAAGACAGAGGGTGCTCAAAAACCTGGAGGACCTAAAGGTACATAAGTCATCAGGACCAGATCATCTGCACTCGAATGTTCTTAAATAATTACTGTTAGAGACTGTGGTGGCATTAGAAATGACCTTACAAAATTTATTGGAATATGGCATGGTGCCAGAGGACTGGAAAATTGCAAATGACACTACACTCTTTAAGAAGAAGGAAGACAGCAGAAAGAAAATTAGAAATCATTCAGCCTGACCGCAGTTGTTGCGAAGATATCAGAATCAGAGTCAGTTGCTACGGCTGCGGTGATGGAGTGCTACGTGACGCAGGAGAAAATTGTATAAAGTTAGGAAAAATCCTGCCTGTCAAATTTGTTGGAATTCTTTGAGGAGATTACAAGTACAATAGATAAAGAGGATGCAATGGATGTTGTATATTTGGACTTTCAGAAGGCCTTTGAAAGGTGCCAAATTAAAGGTGCACATTAGACTGCTTAACAAGTTAATAGCCGATAGTATTACAGGAAAGTTATTAACATGGTTAGACGATTGGCCGATTGGTAAGAGGCAGCGAGTCGGAATAAAATGACCTGTTCTGGTTGGTGCCAGTGAGTAGTGGTGTTTCGCAATGGGTGGTTGTTTGGACCACTTCTTTTTATGCTCTCTATAAATGATACAGTTAAAGGCAAGACACTTTTATTATTTCAGCTGAAAAGCATGTGGGTTTACGGTCTTATTTACCTCTGTGCACCCTGCTGGAACTCTTTGACACTCCATGACTAGTCAATAAAAAGATAAGGTATTACCCGGGAAAGGAGTCTACGCTGGCCAAGCGTACATCATGGTCCCGACCTCCATGTGTCGTCATCATCCGCGATGGTTGGTCTCTGACTGCTGGAGAGCTATCACCCCTGCGTATTTGAAGCTCATGTGTCTTATAGTATTCCTCATCAATTGAACCATTCGATTTCCATCCCACTGGCTCAAAGTCACCTGGCTTACCTGGGTCACTTCTTACTGGTCACTATACTGCAGCCAACAGTGTTTCAGGGTTCTGTCCACCACAGCCTTGTGCATTTGTTACTTTGCACTCTAACTACTCCAAACCAGTTAAAATGGACAACTCAGGCAGACACTATCGAGATTACATATTGCTTCTTTGATAGGTCTCGCATTTTAAGTAACAAGTAGCAACTCCTCCGAGAAAAATCTCCGAGAATTGCTCTGATTAAATTGTCCCCGAGTCAAGAATCTGTTTAGAGTGCATGGACTTTACATACCAAATGGCTACTTGTTTGAGAATGGTCTCAGGTTTAGCAGATCATCACCTGAAGCTTCCTGTGTCCACATTCAGATTTTCTGATTAGATTATTCAAGAGCAAGAAACTGTTCAGAGTCCACAAAATGGCGGGGGGTGGGGATGGTGGTAAAACCAAGATAACTGGCTCGTCTGCTTCTCTTCTCCTTGTTCAGACTGAAGTTTCTTCTGACTAATATCTCCCTCCTCTTGATCCGAAGTTATTTATTTCAGGATTATTTCCTCCTCTCATTCAGATGACTACCCATAGGACTCCCATGGAATCCTACTAGGTATGCAACATTTACATATAAAAAAATAGCCTATAATAACTAAATTCACCACTTTATATTGATAATCGTCTCTGCTGTTTAATGAAAGCATAATCCTCGATTTTCCCATTTTTCAGCCTTCCATCTTCTCAGTTAATATATATTCAGCAATACAATTATCAGGGTACATTAAATTAATATTACAGCTTCATATGATATTGTTCTCACCCATGTATATTTGAAAATTTGCCTCTCAATTCCTAAACTTCCTTCAAAAGCCTGTTTCACTCAATATTTCATTTGCCTTACCAGCGCGTGTTTTACTTAGCTTAGTGTCTTTAGTCTCAGATCATCTCCCTTGTCTCCTCCACAACACGTGACCAGTCTCCAATGATGTACAGAATTGTTATGGTCCGGTCCGGAGCCCGCATTCCGGGTCCTGAACCGGTCCGCGGAATCCAGACTCCGGGTCTTGTAGCCGTCCCTCCTTTCACCCTTTAGCCCAAATAGGATCAACTTGGCTTAAGGAGGCACACCTGATGCCTATCCGCTGGCAGGTGTATATAAGGGGCTCTGGGACTGTCTCGTTGGAGGGTTATCCTGTTCTTCTGTTTGTCTTGTACGCGCTGGACCCGCTGTTCTGTCCGGTTAGCCTTGTGCGCGCTGTCGCGCTGTTGCGCTGTTCGCCTGTCTGTCCCGTTTCGGCCCCGGCTTGGAATACCCACCGTTAATCATCTAGTTCTGTAAGTCCGTTCTCGTAGTCACCCCGGACTGAGCTCCCTTCCGATCCCTTGTCTCCGTCGGGTAAGCAGGCCGGACTGCCGTTGCCCGGCGGGGTCTCTGACCCTTTCCTACCCCTCGCTTCTGACGGCTTGTGCCCCGCAACATACCCAGGAGACCCGCGACCACACCAGGCCCCTGTGTTCCTGCCTGGGAGGCCGGGCCCTGCCCAGGAGTTATGCGGCCCGCCCAGGGGTCTATCCTCCCAGCATTCCTTGTCCCATAGACCCATCCTTTAGCCTAGCCAGGGTCCTGCCTTCGCCATGAACTCTCTGAACCCCAGGATCACCTTTGCATGCCACGGTCTCCCCATCTTGTTCTATCCTTTAGTTCCATCCCCATCCTGTCCTGCCCGAGTACTGCACTGCCTGCGTCCTGCATTTGTGTCCACTCCCCACGTCCCTTTGTAACAAGAATTGATGGCAACTCAGTAGCAACTTATTTATTTGCACTGTGTGCTGGATCTTGAAGCTCTTCTCATTACTGTATATAATACAAATCTGAGTCCTCAATTTCTCCTTCATTACACCCTATTACTGTGTCCGTTGAGAATAGTTTTTTTTTCGGTGAGTGTTTCCCAAGCAATGATATCACTGTTGACATATTTTTCCACTGTACTGCCTATGGAACAAGTTTCAAAGTTGTTTTATTCCATTTCCAGCTTACATGTGTAAATGAAATCGAAATATTTATTACTCCTGCTCCTCATCCAATGCAGCACAAAAACACAATAGTAAAAACATACATTCACAACTTATATACTGTGCACGGATTGACCGTAGGTTCATAAAGTGACGCTCGGCATGCGATATCTGCACACAGGAAATGATAAAGTAGAGGTGTTTGGTGCTGTGTAAGGGTGGATTAGTTGATACAGATATTTATCACTCTTACTGCCTGGGAAAAGTAGTTGTCCTAGAGGCTGTTAGTCCTGGTGAGGCAGTCCACCACCACCCGCCCCCACCCTCCGATGGGAGTGGGACAAACAGTCCATGAGCGGGATGGGTACATGTTGATTATGAAAATCAGGTTGGTTTTTGAACTCAAGAGAAGCAATTTGGAAAATACCAATGAGATGCCTTTTAGAGCAGCCTGTAATTGTGCCCACGAAGGAAAAGATAATTTCAGATCAGGTGTTGTGTAATGAGCCAAAATTGATAAGGGAGCTTATGGTAAAGGAACAATGTGGGCGCAGTTATCATAACATGTTAGATTTCACTCTGCACTTTAAGACGGGAAAAGTACAAGAAGATGCATCATTATCAGTGGAGTGAGGGGAACTACGGAGGCACGGGATTGGAAGGGGATAATAGCAGGGAGGACGGCAGAATAGCAATGGCTGGAGTTGCTCAACTTGACAGCCTCAGGGTTAAAGAGAAACACATCATATTCCACCTGCGTAGCTCCAACCTGAAGGCATGAATATCTATTTCTCCTTCCAGTAAAAAAAGAAATCACTGTCCATCGCCTTTCCTTCTATTCTTCACTCTGGTCATTCACTTCTAAGGTTATTTAAATGTGATGTTACTTTTTTTTTACGAGAGGACTATTCGTAAGGATACAATGTTGAGACGTTATAAGGCATTGGTTAAACCACGGGGGCTATTATGAACAGTGTAGGGACTCATCTCGGGAAAAATGTGCTGGAATAGGACAGAGTCTAGAGGAGGTTCATAAAAATGATTCAGAGGCTGACAGGGTTAACGCATGAGGATCATTTGATGTTTTTGGGCCTGTTTCCTATGGTGTTAAGAAAAAAAAATGAGGGACGCTCTCGAATACCGAAAAGCCGAGAAACTCTGCATGTGGAGAGGATTTTTTCCTGTAGTCTGGGACGAGGAGAAGCTGCCCACAGAATAGTGGGACCTCCATTTAGAACAGAGCAGAGGAAAAATTCTCCCGCTGTGTCTTATGATTATTCATCACCACTGTGTATGATCTAAGCTCCTGTGTCCATTACCCTCTCTCCCATTAATTAATTATCTATCTCAACCTCAAAAATATCCACCCAACCGGCCTTCACACCCTCGGGGCAGTGAATCCTAAAGACTGTACCCTCAAATAGGTTGATTTCTCGTTGATCACAAAGCGAAATGAAATAGAAGATATAAAATTCCAGGCATTTTCACACATCTCCATTTGAAATTAGCATCCCTTACCGACCACACCCTCTGGCTCTCTAACTGACGAGGAGAGAGACTCTATCGAGATGCTCCACAAATGCCCTATCGTTTGTGAATATGTTCTAAATTTAGGGCAAAATCATCTCACCTTTGCTGGTAAATCATCCCAGGTATTACACTTGTAAAACTGCTCTGTCTGGCTCCATAGCTACTCTTAAGTTGTCTTTCTGCTGGGGGATTAAAACCGTGCATTGAATTCCACGTTTGGCCTCACTAACCCACGGAAGGCTGTTGGACCAGACAATATTCCTGGCAGAATGCTTAGAGGATGTGCAGACCAGCTAGCAGATGTTCTCACTGACATCTTCAACATCTCCCTGAGCAGCGCCACCATTCCAACGTGCTTCAAGGCCGCCACCATCGTCCCTGTGCCGAAGAAGTTTTCAGTCTCCTACCTCAATGACCACCATCCATTGCATTCACATCCATCATCATGAAGTGTTTCGAGTGGCTCGGCATGAAGCACATCAAGACTCTGCTGCCCCGCTCACTGGACCCCCTGCAGTTTGCGTACCGTCCCAACCATGTGGTGGCGTGTTGGGGAGGAAGCATTAAGAAGAGGGACGCCTCACGTCTTAATAAGCTGGTAAGGAAGGCGGGCTCTGTCGTGGGCAAAGTACTGGAGAGTTTAACATCGGTAGCTGAGCGAAGGGCGCTGAGTAGGCTACGGTCAATTATGGATAACTCTGAACATCCTCTACATAGCACCATCCAGAGACAGAGAAGCAGTTTCAGTGACAGGTTACTATCGATGCAATGCTCCTCAGACAGGATGAAGAGGTCAATACTCCCCAATGCCATTAGGCTGTACAATTCTACCGCCAGGACTTGAGAACGTTTTAAAAGCTATTATTAATGCTTTTTGAGACGGTGATTTAGATGCATATCATATTTTTTTTTTTTACTGAGTTAAGTATTGTATGTAATTAGTTTTGCTACAACAAGTGTATGGGACATTGGAAAAAAAGTTGAATTTCCCCATGGGGATGAATAAAGTATCTATCTATCTATCTATCTATCTATCTATCTATCTATCTATCTATCTATCTATCTATCTATCTATCTATTGCCATCACCCTCCACCTGGCCCTGACCCATCTGGACAAAAAAGACACGTACCCTCGAGTGCTGTTCATAGACTTCAGTTCAGCGCAATCAGTTCTCAGAAACTGATTGGAAAACTGAGCCTACTGGGCCTGAACACCTCACTCTGCAACTGGATCCTAGACTTCCTGACTGGGAGATCTCAGTCAGTCCGGATTGGAGGAAGCATCTTCAACACCATCACACTGAGCACGGGGTCCCCGCACGGCTGTGTACTCAGTCCACTGCTGTTCACTCTGCTGACCCACGACTATGCTGCAACACACAGCTCCAACGACATCATCAAGTTCGCCGATGACACGACCATGGTGGGTCTCATAAGCAAGAACGACGAGTCAGCTTGCAGACAGGAGGTGCAGCGGTTAACAGACTGGTGCAGAGCCAACAACCTGTCTCTGAATGTGAACAAAACAAAAGAGATAGTTGTTGACTTCAGGAGAGCACGGAGCAGTCGCTCTCCGCTGAACATTGACGGCTCCTCCGTTGAGATGGTAAAGAGCACCAAATTTCTTGGTGTTCAGCTGGTGGAGAATCTCATATGGTCCCTCAACACCAGTTTCATAGCCACAAAAGTCCAGCGGTGCCTCTACTCACTTCGAAGGCTGAGGAAAGTCCATCTCCTACTCACGATTCTCACCACGTTCTTCAGAGGATGTATCGCGAGCGTCCTGAGTAGCTGCATCACTGCCTGGTTCGGGAATTACACTGGCTCGGATCGCAAGACGCTGCAGCGGATAGTGAAGTCAGCTGAGAATATCATCGGGGTCTTGCTTCCCGTTATTACAGACATTTACAGTACACGCTGCACCTTTTGATTCTTCCTACCAATCCACAGATCGTCAATGTTTACCACATGAAAGAACGTTTTCCAAGTATTCTTGCAATCATGCAGCCTTTCTATATCATGATACAGAGACCAAATGTCCCATCACAACATTACCCCGACCACATTCTCTGTCATTAACTGACAACCTTGAATTCTCACACTCTATCCCTCCCCGAGGTGGTTGCTATCTACCGTAAATAATTGACGGCTCGTAACTTACCTCTACTTCCTTAGACAACTCAGTAACATTGCTGCCCAGTCCACCATGATTTTAATATTGATATTAAGCAATTGAGGGTCCAGAAATGATCCAGCGCATACTCTGGTATTTACATCCTTCCATGCTGAAAAAGATCCGTAAATCTTGTTTCTGTCTTCTATGTGAAAAGCAGCCTTTTATCCTTGTGAACTTGTTTCCTCCAGTCCACTGGGTTCCGGTGTTGTGCACCAGCTTTTTATGTGGCACCTTGTTAGATGCCTTCTGAAAATCTAAGTCTGCTACCTACACAGGTTCTCTTCTAACATCTAGAAACGCTCTTTTCATGTTAATCAAACATGAATTGACTTTCAAAAAATGGGCTGAGAGGGTCTCAAACCACGTCAAAGATAGACAGGTTGAGTAAGAAACATTTTGGCTCACTGGCCTTCATCGGTAAGTGCACTCAGGAAATATAAGTTTTATAAGATGCGAGGTCACATTGATATATCGTATTTAGTTTTGGTCACACTTTTATAGGAAATATGTTATTAAGCTAGTAATAAGGCAGGGGAAGTTTATAACGTCAATGTTGGGTCTCAACAGTCTGAGTGATCTGTAGTTTAGGATTTTATTCCTTGGAATGTCGAAGAATGTGCTGTGTTATTATCCAGGTGTATGGAGCAATGAAGGTCACAGATAGTATGAATGCACAGAGATTTTTCAACAGAGATGTAAAATCAGGAACCAGAGGGCACTGGATGGTGAGAGGGAAGAGATCAAATATAAAATCTGATGGGCAATGTCTTTCCAATGAGGCAGGTATGTTAACAAGACTCAAAATATTAGAGTTGGATGAGGATAGGAAATATTTACCTGAGACAGATATGTTTGCTACTGAAATGGGCATTTCACTTGGCCTGAATCAGATAGACTGAAAGACTCATTTCTAAGGAAGATTCATTTGTAATTCTTCAAATCTAAACGACATTGAATCAGTATGATGACATTAAACATTTCTCAATGACTTGCTATTTATTCACAGATCACAAACTCCAGCATCTTGCCAACAACAGATACGACATTAACTGTTGTTGTCTTCCATTCTTGAATAATTGAGACATATCTGAGGTGTTCCACTTCACTGAGACCTTCCTGGGAAACTGTGAATTTTGACAAACTTGGACTTAGATCTCCACTTTCCCTCCAGCCACTTCCTGTAAAGCCATCGAGTGCAGGTCGTTGTGATCTGGTTATGTTTGATTTTAGTCCCATTAGTTTTCTTCTCGTGAAGGTGATTGTAAACTAATGCAGTGTGTTAGAAAGTGAACTAAGTTCACAGTGATGATTTTAACTTACTACATTTTTCATTTTAGTTTCTGCCATTGCGTCTGTCTCCACTCGTTAATGAAGTCCGCTGGTCTACTTTCAGCCATCAGCACTTTCTCTGTTATAGTCTTTAATGTTTCCCTTAATCTCAATTTTTGACCAGAGATAGTTCATTTTTCTCCTCGATCCATCCATCCAATTCGGTTTAATGTCTGGTGATTAATATCTGCCACTGCTTTTCTACTGATCCGTCCCTGACGTATTTACCCCATCCAACCCCATTACATGGCCTGCTCCTGAGTAGGTTCAGTTATATCATGCTGTAATAAACAGGGCCTGACCACGGCAAATATTTCTCTTCCACGGCATCATGCTAGTATCATTAGTCTTTATTAACTTAAAGGTTAAATTCAACAATGATAGTCACACAGTTCCCTTATTAGCTTCCTTAGATAATTTCTCATCCTGTTCTGCTGCACGAAGAGGCAGTAGATGAGGGGATACAGACGACGCCCACCCTCTTTGTCTTCCCCAGTGTTCATTGTCTCTATATGTTTGTCACCGCTCACCAGCACATGATGAACAAGGTCACCCTCCTCCTTTTACTTTTACTGATCCATGTTGAGCATTGTTCGTTTCGGAGATCATGCCTACTGGGCCACAGGCCGCTGAAACAAGTCCGCTGTGCTGTGCCAGTCTTTCAAGCTGTCCCCAGGTGTAGCCAGTCTTTATGGTAGATACATCCTCTCCCAGGGATGAGGTCGTTGAAGTTTCTGCAGCTCTGGGTTTTTACGGAATTTGAATGCAAGTGTTGGGATCCCCAACTCTCTTCCATTTGCATCCGGGCTTTAGACCGTCCACTGGACAGTGCTGTAACATTGATTATGTTGGAATACTGAGGTCCAACTCACGGTCAGCCTGCAATCATTATCCTGCAATAGCTGGAAGATAAAACATATTTCTCACAATACAACGCCTGCATTCATTCATAATATCCATAACCTTCATAATTTTCTATACCACCATCAAATCTCCTGTCATTCTCTTCCAGGGAATAAGTGTAAAATGCTTTGAAATTATCCTTGCTCCAGCTCACCAAGAACAGTTTATGTCCTCCTTTTGAGTTTTCCAATCACCTGTTTGAGCACTTTTCTGCTATTTCTGTATTCCGTGAAGATCCAGTCCGATTTTGCTTCCTGAATCGCTTTTATTGTGTTGTCTAGAATCACAATTCTGCTTGTATATGCAGCTGCTCCCTGAGACTATTTTTTCATTCTGTTCTCATTATCTGGTAACACAACTGTTTTACATTGAGACCAACTGCACCCTTGCCCACTAGCTGCTCTATGTGATGAAGGCGAGCGCTGCACTGTTCCTGGTCCCGGGGAACGACTGACATCACTTTCACCGGCTCCTCTAGTGTTTCTCTTTCGAATAGAAAATTATTTATTATAATTCTGAAGCAGAGCTTTGGACAGTAAAACGAGGTAATCCTTCAGTTTAGACCTGGTGTGTGAGACAGTTTGCCTGGAATGTTGTGTTTCAATTCTGTTGTGCATATACCGTTGGAAATTGGCAGATGTGTTAAAGTGCAGGTAGAGCTGAAAGAGGACGGCCGCTCTCTGCAGTCCGTCAATCTGGTTCTGTCTCATCCTCTTCCCAAGTCTGCCTCTCTGCGCCTTACTCGGGAGGTCGGGGAGCTGTGTATAAAAGAGAAAAAGCAGTCAGTTTGTCACTGAGCAGCCATCTGAGTAAAGTAGTATCATCTTTGGTGGAGGTAAAGAAGGCAAAGGGAGAAGGTAGAACCAGGCACCAATAAGTGTTCTCTGCTAATATCCTGTTTAACACCAAGTCAGCCCTTTGCTGCCTGGCTCCTTCTGGCACATTTCAGGCTGCAGGGGTACATGCAGAGGGACGCACTGATGTTCAGTCCAGCCACGTCAAGGGCTCAGTGGTGAAGGATCAGAGGGTAGTGCTGTTCTACGACTGGAGACGGAGAGTCTTGGTCGGGTGAGGAATCCCCTCAATTATTGCAGTTGTAAACCATCGTTTACATGAGTAGCAGCAGTGCTACTAATTGAAGTGTAGTAATGTAATAAAACACTGCTCAAAGCATTGACATTTAAAAGAAAGAAACGGTTTTATATAGTTTACTTAGTAACTTGTATTGGGAATAAAGTCTGCTTCATAAATGATTTGCACCCGATTGCGTACCTGTAGAATGAATGTGAGTATAGATGTGCATAATCCAGCTCTCTTCAAACTCCTCAGAAAGTGCATATTTGTATTATGATCCATTTGCAACTCTGTGACCCTCTTCCCCAAATGATCAGGTTCTCCCTATAATCTATAATAAACTTCATGAACTGGCATTTAACTCTCTAATCTTCCTGACCTTATGCCAATTTGCTCATGCCTCAGGTAGCAATGCCAAGATTACCACCTTCGTTCTGCATTTCAATTTAGTCCCTTGCTGCTCAATTTCCCTTAGTAGAAACTCTTTCTTTGTTCTACCCTAGTCGTCTGACCCCACAATGGACCACCAGAACTGGATCTTTCCCCTCCCAATACAAGCTCCTCTACAGTCCCGATAAGATGTTCCGAACCCGGACACAAGGCAGGCAAAGCAGCCAATCTGTAACTGTGCTACAAATACTTAGACCATATCCAGTATTCTTCAGTAAGCAGGGTTTACAGCATGCTCCGGTGTACCCCGCCGGCTAGTGGTGGATAGGAGCGCATTACATCTGTTTTATTTGGTCTATCTGCACAAAAGTAATACCAGAAATTGTTCAGTGGAGGAGTGGATAATGAACCAAAAATATGAAAAGAGAAGCAGCTTCTATTCATTGATGCAGACAATGGAACAGCGGGAAACATAAAAATATCGAGTATACGTCACTTACAGCTTGATACAGCTGCTTCTTTTTCTGATCTCGAATACTGGCAATAACATATTAAGTATAATTTTTAAAATGTCAGCATATGTATAACGTAGTTAAGCACCCAAAAATGTTGTGAAGCATGCTGCGCATGAACGCTCAGGCTGTGCACAACAACAAAGGTAATTATTTGCGTATCACAAATCAGATTAATTGCATCAGAAATAGATGAAGTTAACCCGTTGTAGGTCAGCACATTCCGAAATATGGGATTGTGCTGCCTTTATGGCAGTTATTTAGTTTATAATATTTTCGCGTAGTAATTTGTTAGCATTTTTTTAGTTAAAGTTAGGATTGTTTAAATCAATTGATTTGTCTGTAATACATCGCGGCTGCGATGACGTCACATCCGGGTTCGCCGCGTCTTGTGGGGAATTACCGGTTTGAGATTCACGCAAGGGTGGGGGTCACTCACATGTGCCACCATAACGCTGACTAGGGTCTCTCTATGCACCAAAGACACAGTGAAAGCAACGCTGTAAGTCATTAGATAATCGGTATTTTGAGTTAGAATGTTAACGCCGATTCTGTTAAAAGTAACGACGGTCGGTAAGGTTTACCTTTTCGTCAGTTAAAGAGTCGGGATAGTTTGTATTGAAGTGTATCTAAAGCAGCCAATGGAGCAGCTAGATTCTGACTGTATGCTGCACTTTAATGTAATGTAGTTATTGTAGTTTTACCTTTGCAAGTATTCACAATGTAAATGTGATATTTAGAAGGGAACAAACACTGTACCAATCCTGTATTGTTTTTCAACAGTTTTCACCATGCGTTAATGTGAAAAGTGAACAGTAAATGGTTAATCATACTGCGGTCTCGTTTGCATTGATTCTGGTTTATCTCGACGTTTACCTCGGCGTTACTTCACACCCGAGCGAGAACGTTACAGGGATACACCACATGTTGGTAGAAAATGAAAACAGGACATGTTATTATTAAAGGTTTTGCAATAATATTAATTGTTGCTCCAATAAGGGAAACTATTCCATGGAAAATTTAGTTGTAGATGGGGACGTTAGTGAAACACAGACTTGATAAATTTGCCCAAAATCTCCACAGGTCACACGCAAACTCTTCTTCTCTGACTTCCAGGACAGCCACTAACTGTACTGGAACTGCGGAACAGCGGACACAAACAAACACATTGAGTGTTTTTGCAGAACGTCAAAATGGTTATGGGCTCTTGTATTCAATATGCAGAATGGTCTGCACTTTCAAAACACGTCACCTCTCTGATATTGTCATTGCTTGCTCAGCTCACTGAACTGAGATGATGATATCACTGCAAGCCAAGCTGCCGACGTCATTACTATTCCACGCCCACCATTCTCCATGATGTTAATGTTGTCTCTGGAGCCTTAACAGTGACCACAGTGGTAATGTTACAGCGTGTCCTGGTTATTCCCAAGACACTCATATTTTCAATTCAATCTGAGAATAATCAAATGAGAGTTCCCTGTAGTCAGCTGACCGTAAGTATCTAGCTCAAACACACCTATAAATGGTGTACAATACTGCTCCATTTGATTGCGTAACTAACAACCCATGAGGAGAATTAGTCCAGATGTCACTATCTCGACGCTTCACCGCCAACCTCAAATGAAGGATCACCGTCTACCCCGTACATTGGTGCTTATCTTAAATCTGCAACCGAAGTGTCATTTTTGTGGCCAATAGATTGCAATTTGTTAAAATACATCTGGTCTGTATTATACATAGATAAGCCACAGACACTTGATTGCAACTTATGTAAAATGAACACCAACAGAAATAACTTGCAACATTTTTTTCAAATTGGAGGCTTATCTTTTGTGATGCGTCACAGAGATCAGTTCAGGGACATAAGTTGTTGAAAAGAATATGGCACTGTTCTGCATCTGTCAAGAGCAAGCCGTCCTCAAAAACTGAGAGGTCATTCAAGAAGGGGCTAGTGATGGAGGCCAACAAGAGACGTATGACTACTCTGGAATAGTTACATGCTTCAGTGGCTCAGATGGGGTAGACTCAACCTAGAACAACTGTTGCCCTTGTGCTTTACTAATTTTCTTGCACTTCAATAACCTTTTTTTTATTTCACGGAGTTGCTTGGAGGGTACTTTTGACGTAATAGTGTAACTTTTGCAAGCACACGGACTCACAAGCAGCTGAACATGCCAGATACAAGGAGGTCAGGAACGGCGAGTAGACTCATTGAACACAGGACATAGAACATAGAAATTCACTGCACTTCGGCCTGCAATGTTCTGCCGACCATTTAACCTATTCTAGAGACTGCCTAGAATTTCCCGAACGTATGTACCCATCTAAGGGCTCTTAGAAGACCCTATTGTATCCACTTCCACCAATGCCGGCAGCGGTGCATTCCACGCACCCACCACTCTTTGTTTGAAAAACATAACCCCGATAATCCTTCGATACCTATTTCCAAGCACATTAAAATTATGCCCCTCCCTCCCCCCGTGTTAGCCATTTCAGCCCTGGGAAAATCCTTTGGCTATCCACAGGATTAATGCCGCTCACAATCTTATACACCTCTATCAGATCTTCTCAGCCTCCGACACTCCAATGAGGAAATGACGAGTACAATCAACCTGTTCTCATAAGGTAAGCCCTCCAATCCAGCCAATATATTTGTAAATCTCATCTGCACTCTACAGTATCCACATCCTTCCTGTAGTGAGGTGACCAGGACTGAATACAGTACCCCAAGTGGCATCTGACCATTGTTTTATATATCTCTAACAATACCTCATGGCTCCTTCAGTTCCACTGTTGATGAATGACAACACACGATACACATTCTTAACAACACTGTCAACCTGCACAGCAGCTTTGAATTCCTATCGACTCGGACCCCACCATCTCTCAGATCCTTCACACTACCAAGAGTCCTACCATTTGTATTATATTCTGGCCTCAGATTGGACCTACCAAAATGAAGCACTTCTCACTTATCTGGGTTGAAGTCCACCTGCCAATTCTCCGCCCTGTTTGGCATATTATCGATATCCCAGAGTAACATTTGACAACTCCCCAGACTATCCACAACACCACCGACCTTTGTGTCATCAACTAACTTACTATCCCACCCTTCTATTACTTCATCCAGGTTATTTATAAAAATCGCAGAGGAAGGGTTCCCAGAACAGATCCCTGCGGAACACTACTGGTCACTGACCTCAACGCAGAATACGAACAATCTACAACATAAAGCAATTTCTCCTTGGATCCCATGACTTCTTATTTTCTGAAGTAGCCTTGCATGGGGAACATTATCAAAGGCTTTACTGAAATTCATACACACTACATCCACTGCTCAACCTTCATAAATGTGTTTAGTTTTATCCTCGAAGAATTCAATAAGGATCATAAGGCAAGATCTTCCCTTGACGAAGCAATGCTGACTATCACGAATCACATTATGTCTCTCCAGATGCAAATAAATCCTGCCTCGCAGGATCATCTCCAACAACGTGCCCTCCACCGAAGTCAGACTCACTGGTCTTACATTTCCTAGGTTATCTCTACTCCCTTTTTTGATCAATTGAACAAGATTTGCAATCTTCCTATCCTCTGGTACTTCTTCCATCCCTATTGATGACACGAAGATCATCGCAAGAGTCTCAGCAATCTCCTCCTTCGCTTCCCACAGTAGCCTGGAGTATATCTCCTCCGGTCCCGGTGACTAATGTAACTTAGTACTTCTCAAAAGCTCCAGCACATCCTCTTTCTTAATGTCTGTATCCTCACGCGTTTCAGTCCGCTGCATGTCATCCCCACCAATACCAAGTTTTTTTTTCCCTGATGTATGCTGATGCAAAGTATTCATCAGATACCTCCGATACCTCCTCAAACTCCGTTCAGAAGTTTCACCTATCGCACCTATCACACGACACATCCTCTCGCTCGTCACATACTTCTTAATGCAGTTGTATTATTATTATTATTATTATTATTATTATTATTATTATTATTATTATTATTGTTCACTCCTCTAATCCTGTTTGCAACTGATACACTTATTTGCGTTGACCTTCTGATTTCTTCTTTCAAACTCTCCATACATTTTTGACGCAATTTAATTTAGTGCTTTTCCCTACCACATGTTTCCTGTTACTTCAATCAATCTCTCGGGGGACGTCACGCGTTGACGTAGGATCGAGACGTGGAAAACCAGCTCTCCCGTAAAAACTAGTAAAATAAAGTTTTAAGTGATGAAGAGATAATAAATAATTTCAAAACATTACTTATAAGTAACTCAGTTCTATTTTTAGATATGTCTCCTGAAGCGAAACAGAAGAGAACTACTACTTTGAAGACAGCGCGAGTTGGCAAAGAAAGAAGGCCGGCCATTAAAATGGAGCATCGCAGTCAAGTTGGATCTCCTCCCGGCGAAGTACCTATCACTTTCGGCAGTGTGGAACAGGAGACCGCGACAATGTCAACAGCCTCCAAGAAGAAATAGCAGGAACTGCGCATGCGTGAAAAAGCGGGCATGCGCAAACAGGAGCAAATAAAACGACAAGTCCCAGCTGTGATTGATACTGAAAGTGAAAGTGACAGTGGAACGGAATTAGAATCAGACTCTCTGGGTCAAACAATGTTAATGCCGAAGCCTAATGAAATATAAATTTTAATTCAAAAAAGAAAAAAATTGAAAAAATACTTTTTGTATGTACTATTTGATTCAAAAACAGACAATTAAACAAGGAATTCATAAGTCAAGACAAAAATGGGAAACTGATTTGAATATTAACATTGATGAAATAAGTTGGTCAAGACTATGCCTTGACAGTATGACAAATTCAATAAATGTCCGACTTAGACTAGTACAATATAATTTTTTTACATCAATTATATATTACACCACAGAAATAAATAGATTAAATCCAAATTTATCTGATCAATGTTTTCAATGTAATCAAGAAATTGGTACTTTTTTTACATTCTACTTGGTCTTGTTTTAAAATTCAGCCTTTCTGGATAAATTTAAGAGTTTTATTGGAACAAATCATTAGAATACAACTTCCACATAATCCAGCATTATTTCTACTAGGTGATATTGAAGGGATAAAACCTAAACTTAAATTGAACAAATATCAGAAAGGATGTATAAAAATTGCATTGGCAGTAGCCAAAAAGGCTATTGCAGTTACTTGGAAATCACATTCATACTTAATTATGGACCGTTGGAATAATGATTTTTTAGCTGCATTCCAGTAGAAAAAAATACGTGTTATTTAAGAAATGAATATGATATATTTCTGAAAATTTGGAATCCTTATTTACAAAAGATAGGACTAAATATATAACCCCTTTGAAGATAAAGTTATTAGCCATTTGGGGAAAGAAAGAAATATATATATATATTCTCTCTCTCTCTCTCTCTCTCTCTCTCTCTCTCTCTCTCTCTCTCTCTCTCTCTCTCTCTCCCTCTATATATATATATACTTCTCTAGTGCCTTTAACACCATCTAGCCCAAGATCTTAAGGCACAAACTAACGGAGATGGGAGTAGACTCTCACATGGTGGATTGGATAGTGGACTACTTGACAGATAGACCTCAGTATGTGCGGTTGGGAGACTGTAGGTCTGACACGGTGGTCAGCAGCACAGGAGCGCCGCAGGGGACCGTGCTCTCTCCGCTCCTGTTCACCCTGTACACATCAGACTTCCAATATAACTCGGAGTCCTGCCATGTGCAGAAGTTCGCTGATGACACGGCCATAGTGGGGTGTGTCAGGAATGGACAGGAGGAAGAGTATAGGAAACTGATACAGGACTTTGTGATATGGTGCAACTCAAACTACCTGCGTCTCAATATCACCAAGACCAAGGAGATAGTGGTGGACTTTAGGAGATCTAGGCCTCATATGGAGCCAGTTAATGGAGAATGTGTGGAGCAGGTTAAGACCTACAAGTATCTGGGAGTACAGTTAGACGAGAAGCTAGACTGGACTGCCAACACAGATGCCTTGTGCAGGAAGGCACAGTGTCGACTGTACTTCCTTACAAGGTTGGCGTCATTCAATGTTTGGTGGTGAGATGCTGAAGATGTTCTATAGGTCATTTGTGGAGAGCGCCCTCTTCTTTGTGGTGGCGTGTTGGGGAGGCAGCATTAAGAAGAGGGACGCCTCACGTCTTAATAAGCTGGTAAGGAAGGCGGGCTCAGTCGTGGGCAAAGTACTGGAGAGTATAACATCGGTAGCAGAGCGAAGGGCGCTGAGTAGGCTACGGTCAATTATGGAAAACCCTGAACATCCTCTACATAGCACCATCCAGAGACAGAGAAGCAGTTTCAGCGACAGGTTGCTATAGATGCAATGCTCCACAGACAGGATGAAGAGATCAATACTCCCCAATGCCATTCGGCTTTACAATTCAACCGCCAGGAGTAAGATATGTTAACGTGCCGGGGTTAGGACTGAATGTATTTAAGTAAACTACTTAAGAACGTTTTAAAAGCTATTATTAATGCTTTTTGAGAGGGTGATTTTAGATGCATATCATATTTTTACTGAGTTAAGTATTGTATGTAATTAGTTTTGCTACAATAAGTGTATGGGACATTGGAAAAAATGTTGAATTTCCCCATGGGGATGAATAAAGTATCTATCTATCTATCTATCTATCTATCTATCTATCTATCTATCTATCTATCTATCTATCTATCTATCTATCTATCTATCTATCTATCTATCTATCTATCTATCTATCTATATTAAAGTTATTTTCAACTCCCTGGAGCATGTGGATATCTTCCGATATCCAAGCAATCTTTCTTTCTTTCTTCTTTCATTTTCTTTTTTCTTTTTTTTTCAGATAGGGATATTAAAGGGGGAAGGGTTAAGAGGAGGGGGGAGGGCTGAAATTATACTCTACTATTCTATTATACTATTCGCTCTATGTAATTATCTTTAAAAATCGAAATAAAAATATATTAAAAAAATCAATATTTCAATATCCCTTGTTTCACTCTAAAATGCCTCTCATTTCTCCGATGTGCATGAACTTGCAGATACCGTGCATTGAAAATGTATTCAGACTTCAGAGCTACTTTCATATTTTACCGTCTCATTTTCTCAACAAAATTTTTGAGCAAATCTACAAAGCATTGTGCATCATGTCAAATCAAAAGAAAAGTCCTAAAAACCTCAGAACGATTCATGAAAAGTTAAAACCAAAAATGCGAGGCTGAGAAAGTATCCACGCGCTTTGTAATTGCTACACTAACTTCTCTTTGTGCAAAATAGTGTATAACCTTGCCAACTCACCCAATTTGCTGATATAGAAATTGGGAAGACCACCTGTTTTCAATGAATTCTAAAGGAATCAATATCCCCTCTCTATCTGTAATGTCCACGACCACGGTAAATTTTGAACTGACCAACCAAAAATTAAGATAAAAGAACATTCACTACAAGTCAGTAAAATAACAGAGAAGCATAAATCTGAGGAAGGATACAAGATTATCTCAAAAGCACTGAATATACTTCGGAACTCAGAGCAGTCGATTGTGAAAAATGGGGGAAAATATGAAACCACAGCCACACTACCGAGGTTAAGTCGACCCCTCTAAACTTAGTCACTGGAGAAGAAGAGCACTTGTAAGTGAGACTGCTGTGTATTTCCTGGCTCTGCAACCTCCACAATTGTTTTTTGTTTGTATGTGTGAATCCAAAAATAGAGCGTCTGGTTTAAAAAAGAACGTATCATTTTCTGTAAAGACTTTTAAAGAGCTATTTATAAGGTGCTATAAAGATGTGGATTCAATTATGTTGGTCAGATGAGACGAAAGTGGATTTGTTTCCCTCAACTCTAAACCGTGCGAGTGGTGGCATTGTGATACTGCACATCAACTGGGTAATACCATTCCTACTGTATAGTATGGTGTAGGTAGCGTCATGCTATGTAATATATTTCAGCTGCAGGGAAAGGATGTCAATCGAGAACTGATGGGAAGATACATGCTGCTAAATACAGAGAGAACCTGGATGAAAATCTGTTGGAAAGTTGAAACTAGGGAGGAAGTCTGACGTTCATCAGGACAACACTGCAAAGCGCACTGCGGAGTAGCCAGGGACTGGCTTTAAATGATGAAAATGTATGCCTTTGAACGGCCCGATCAGAGTCCTGACATTAACACACTCGAACATCTCTGGCCAGACCGCAGAACAGCTGTCCAACTAACCTGGCACAACTTGAGCAATTTAGCAAGGAGGAATAGGGAAGCTAATAGCGACCTATCCAAAATAACTATTAGCTGTAAATACTGTGAAAGTTGATTCAACTTACAACTAACAAAGGGATATGAATACTATGAACTGTTATAATTTCAGTTTTTATTTTTTTCTTTCTTATGCTTTACATTTTCCTATGTGCTTGTGCTCTTCTGTGGAAAACCATAGCCTAAGGTTCACAAAAATATTATCAGTTCAAAACACCTCATTGTAATCCTCATTTATATGAGCAAAGGATTACGGCTGAATACTTTTTAAAGGCACTAGAACTACTTGCCATCCACACTACTCAGATGTGGTTTATAATAATTAAACACACCTTAATTTCCAACTCTCCAACTCCCTACCCCTGAATTGATTTGAAATATCCTGTGTTCTTTGTTGACGAGTTCCGGTGTTCTCATCCACTGACATTCTGCACAACTCACTGCCGAATACTTAGTGGGTCGATTTATGTACTGGCAAAGAAAAATGTCGTGGATGCATTTTTAAAAAAAAGTCTACTTCCATTCCTTACGCACAAGGACAATTCACTTAAATCTCCCAAATATTAAAATATAAAATCTCTCACCTCATGTTGTTAAACCAGTGTCTTATTGTTTTTAATCACTTCCTTCCTGGGAAAACAACTTTACCTTATCCTGTCCCATAGGACTTCCCAGTGCTCCAACCTTCACTGCATCAAAAAACAATTCCTCACACTTATCTGCTTTGAAGGCCATTTGCCAAACCTCAGACCACGTTGCCAGATGATCTCCTTTGAACAATCTGTAGCACAACCTATTTTAGTGTCTTTTGCGACCTGTACTTTCAGATAAATTTCAAACAACTTCTGTCCCAGAACTGACCCCAGTGGCACACCACAAAACAAATCCCTCCCTTCTGTGAAACAAAGTTTCTCTGCTTCCTGCCAGTGAGGTAATTGTGAATCCAATCTGCTCCCTCCGTCGGGATCCCATGCTGTTGGACTAATCTGCCATGACGTATTATGGCAACTGCCTTGCTAAAAGCCATTCTGCGAACATGCAACATGCATCTTCACTTACAATCCCAGCTACCTCCTGATATAATACAAGACATGACTCACTGATTCACTGGCTGATAGTTTTCTGCCATGTTTTTGCCTCGTGTTTCAAACAGCAGTAGCAGGTTAACCACTCTGCAGTTATCCGAAAGCTCACTTGTGGACAGGTACGAAGCAAAAACCTCTTCAGGTTCTCTGCAAAATATTGCACACTTTCGCATTGAGTCCCACATGGTCAGGCTCTGGTGATTTAACAATATGAATACACTGAAAAACTATAATACCTCCTCCCGATAATTCATATGTGGTCTAAAACATCACCACTCATTTCTTACATTTACTTCAATTCCATCACAATAAAAAGAAACATGTAATAATTAAAAGTTCATTTAAAAATCGTTTTATTTCCCCTGTTCCACACACCGTTGGTCATACTAATCTTTAACAGTACCTACTCCCTTTAGCTCTGCATTTAGCTATAGAATATCTTGGGCATTTCTCTCATCTTGCCTTTCAGATCGTTCTCATCTCCAACGTTTACCTTCTAACTTTAATACATTTGTACCTTTGTAGTTATTAAGAGATTACCTGATTCAAAATCATTATGTTCTGTGTATGACTTACACTCTCCCAATCAACGTCCCAGTATCTCTCATCAAGCAGGGTTTCTCAAATGTGACAGCCTTTCCCTTTACGCCAAAAGGAACATGCAGGTCCTGAACTCTTGAACTCACACTTTTAATGACCTTCCACTTGGCAGATGCTTCTTTCCTGTAAACAAGCTTTCCCAGTCAACCACTGCAAGATCCCACTTAATGGCTCTTAAATTTGCTCCAGTCCTCTGTAGGAATTTATCTTGTTAATGGATTGCATTGTTAACCTTAAGCATTTAAAAGCAGTAAGAATTCTGGTTATTGGAGCCAAAGTGCTGCACGGAGCGACTGAGGGGAACTCAGCTGCAGGACACAGGCACGGAGATGGATTTTGACATGACTTGGACTCGGAACCTGACTTGCAGTCGGAACCTGACTTAGACTCGGAACCTGGAACTGGAACATGGACATGGCAACACCAAACAAAGACAGACGATTCATATCTTGGCTCGGAGCAGCGGCAAACGGCCATCAATTCTCAGCTAGACACGAAGAGACAAACTTCCCAACGCAGATTAGCGGCAAACGGCTGGAGCTACTCAGCTGGGAACGAGACAACTAAACAAACACCCACTGACAATACGAATCCCAACACGGTGTAGTTCAGGAAGCGGCAAACGGCCAGTAGTCACTTAGCTTGAAACGAAGAGAAAGAATTCCCAGCTCGGAGTAGTGGTAAACGGTCAGACCTACTCAGCTGGAAACGAGACGACAGAAAGCAAACAATGACAGTCCATTTGTATCTAGACACGGAGAAGTTCATGAAGACGGTCCATTGTTCTTGGCGGCTCGGAAGACGGTCCCATATTCTCGGCGACTCGGAGTGGCAGCAATCAGCTAGCAAATCTCAGCGGAACATGAAAACGACAGAATTTGCATCTTAACTTGGAGTAGTGGCAAAATGGACGGAAACTCAGCTGAACACGAAAACAACTGAATTCAATAAGAGCCACAGGCACCGAGGCAACTTAGAGTCCAAGATACACGGCTGCCCTGGGACAAACATAGTCGCACTGGCTACGTTGATTAACCAGCAGATGTAAGGCGGAGTTTTGTCCTGCCGGTTTGAATGAGGATCAGGTGCCCTAATCAAGGAGCCCAGTGGAACACTGGGAAAAGGAAATTAAAGGGAAATGAGTAATCAACGGACCAGACAGTGACACAAAATGCTCACACAATTCTGCCACTTGCATCAATTGTAGCAGGAGGCCATTGCTGTACCCTTTCAAGTAGTGTCCTCTATATTTCGATAAAGGAAGCTTCTTAGGACACTTTACACACATTTTGCTCTATGCTTTTTACACTATTGCTGGCCCAGTCAATCTAACGAGGTTAAAGTCTCTTAATAACTACCTTACGAGGGGTAATTGATATGTTCGTGGCCTAAGCTAGAAGGAGTCAATTTCAGAAAACCTAGCATATTTATTTTTCAAAATCATCTCCTCCTACATTTTCACACTTAGTCTAGCGGTCGTGAAGCATAAGAATCTTAGACGTCTAGAAGTGTGCACAGATGGGTGATTGATACATTCGTGGCCTAGGGTAGAAGGAGATGAGTTATACAACTCTCGTTACATGCACATGCAGTTCAACTCTTTCAGTCATTATGCAGACAGTTTGAAGTTAATAACTCATCAGCTAATAACTCATCCGGGTGATTGGTAAGTTCGTGATCTAAGGTAGAAGGAGATGAGTGCTTAACTTCAAACTTTCTGCATAATCACTCAAAAAGTTGTGCTGTAAATTTTCTATGTTTCTATATCGATACCACTTCAAGATAAGGATATGGTATTATGGAAATCCAAACAGTCAGCGGAAATTGGAATCACAGATATGCAGAGACTGCAGTTGTTGTAAACATTGTACGAGGGGTGATTGATAAGCTTGTGGCCTGAGGTAGAAAGAGATGTGTTAGACAGCTCTCGTTATATGCACGTGCAGTTCAACTCCTTGATATAGAAACATAGAAAACATACAGCACAATACAGGCCCTTGTGCTGAGAATTCCATGCCGAACATGTATTTACTGTGGAATTTGCCTAGGGTGACACATAGCTCCTTATTTTTCTAAGCTCTTAGTACCTATCTAGGAGTCCCTTAAAAGACACTATCGCATCTGCCTCCACCACCGTCGCTGGCAGTCTATTTCACGCACTCAACTCTCTCTGTATATATATAAAAAACTTACCCCTGATATATCCTCTGTACTTATGGGAGAATGAGGCAGTCATAGATGAGAGATACAGGGAGGTAGTCACACTTGGGCTGCCGGAAGATGGTCGTTGGGTGATTGTCAGAGGGGGAAAGCGAAGGTGAGCAAGCAGGTCGTGCAAAGCACTCCTGCAGACATTTTCCTGAATAATATGTATACCATCCTGGATGCAGTTGGCTGGGACAACCGACCAGGGGTAAGCCACGGTGGCAGTGCCTCAGGCACTGAGTCTGACCCTGTGATAAAGAAGGGTGGGACGGAGAAGAGGAGAACTGTCGTCACTGGAGACTCTATAGTCAGGGGACCAGACCGGAGATTTTGTGAACATGAGAAGGACACACGCATGGCTTGTTGACTCCAGGGTGCCAGGGTCCGGGATGTCTCTGACCGGGTGCACGACATCCTGGTACGAGAGGGAAAGCAACTAGAATTCGCGATACATGTTGGCATCAACGACATAGGCAGGAAGAGAGATGAGGTCCTGAACTGTCAGTTTCGGGGACTAGACAGAAGACTGAAGAACAAGAACTCAAGGGTGGTGTTCTCAGGATTGTTGCCAGTGTTACGTGATAGTGATGGTAAGAATAGGAGAAGATGGCAGTTGAATGCATGGCTGAGGACATCTCTTTTTTTTAGGTATGGGTCCCTCAAATGCTCGCAGTACTTCACAGCCAGTCTGACCGATGCCTTGTTGAAGCTCAGCAATACATTTTTTTTGTATACTTGTCATGGATTTGAATGACAGCATTTGATTTGTCTTCCTTAGCTCTGAAGCATATTGTAAGTTAACTTTTAGAAATCCTGCAGGAGGACTCCCAGGTCCCTCTGAACCTCCGCTTTTTATTCTTTTCAGTTTTAAACCTGCTGAGTAAATACCCTATGCCATTACTGCTTATATGCATGATCATACACATCCCTAATCTATAATGCATCTGCCTCTTCTTTGTCCATTCTCTCCATGTGGCTGTCCTTCTGCAGATTCCCTGCTTCCTAACACTATCTGCCTCTTCACCTATCTACAAATTGTCTGAAAAGTTGACCACAAATCCATTAATTCTGGCATGGAAATCATTGACCTATAAAATTAGAAAAAGTGATCCGGCGGTTGCCAGAGTCAGTCACACCTGAGTTCATCCTCCTGACCCGTCAAACATCTTGCATTGAAGTAAATGCAGTTTAAACCAATATCCTTCCTCTCCTTCATATGTGTTCTTGTCTATCCTGCTGACTAAATTTCCTCCCACTGTTGACCGTATTCTCCCCAGTTCAGGGTCACACTGATTCCCATTCCTATTTACACTATTTCGAGGAACACTCGCAAATCTGCAGGATATTGGTCCCACTCCAGTTCAGGAGTATTTCCTCTGTTCTCTACAGGTTCCCCTACCATAGGAGAAATTGCAGTGATCCAAGAAAGTTAAATCATACCCTCTGCATCAGTCTCTTGGTCACATATTCATCTAAATCATCATTCTTTTACTATCCTCACCAATATGTGGCAGTGGGAGTAATCTCAAGATTAGTATTCTTCAATTTTTGCTGTTTAATTTCTTTCCTAACTCCCTATATTCACTGTGTAGGAGCTCAACCCTCTTTTACCATATTATATGTACCACGAACAATTGGGAATTTTCTGCAGCCTCCTCGACAAGTTTCTGACTCTGGTACTCAGACAGCGACACACTGTCGCATTAGGACAGTCCGGAGACCTCGGACCGGATCGAGACAAGGAACGCAGATTCCGGACCGGACCGGACCCTGACAAGCTCTTTCAATTCACCTCTAATCATGCTTCCACCAAAGAGAAAAGTCCAATCTCGCCCCACCTATTCTCACAAGATCTTTTCCTGGAAGTTCAATGTCGAAAAAAAAGTATTGTCAAAGTACAAATCTCACCATACGCATTTTGTTGCGGGCATGCACAGTAAATACACAACAAACACAAAGGAATCTATGAAAAACTGCGCAAATGAAAGGACAACGTACAAAACACGCAAAGACAAAAATTGTGTAAATAAACAAAAAAAAAAAAGGAAATCGAAGGAAATAGGAATTAACTACCAGGAACATGATTGTGGAGTTCCTGAATGAGAAGTCATTGTTGTGGTGAGTGAGATGATCCCCTCTGCTTCAAAAGCCTGATCGTTCAGGAGTAATGGCTATTCCTGAACCTGGTGCTGTCGGACCTGATACTCCTCTAAATCCTTCTTGATGGCAGTATCGGGAAGCGACCATCACCTGGATGATGGTCCCCTTGTTGATGGATTCTGCTTTCCCTTGTTAGCGCTCCTTGTAGAGCTGCTTATCGGTGGGGAGGGATTTACCTGTGATGGAACGGCAGCATCCACAACTTTTCAATTGTTATTCCATTCAAGGGCAGTGTGTTTCTAAGCCACATCAGTCAGGCTATTGCTCACGATTGATCTTTAGAACATCATCAACGTTTTAGAGAAAATGCTAAATCTGCACAGACTAATATAGTATAGGCCGTAAATGCTGGTAAATCGTACAGGATGTGAACAGATTCCGCTCCTCTGAGACTCGACACCAAGATGACCTCAGTAAATATGGGGAAATTAGTCACACACAAGTCTTGTTTTTTGGAACTTTCCATAACTTGCCTACATCGTTTTATTTTTTTTCTTTCTGCCGCTGCCATTAGAAAAAAAAACACTTTGGAAATTGAAGCACGTAACATTCAATATTCACCTTTATCAATTCCACTGAAAGATGTCCAGTGGGAGGGAGGGGGACAGAAAGTGTCCATGGATTGCAGTCCATTTTCAGGGTTGTACAGGTCTTTGTCGTTTGATGTGCTGGGGTTATACTGGCGTTTAACAGCAGAGTCGAGTGCTGGGTGTGTACACGACCGAGTGCTCACTGTACAGTGCTGAAAGTATTATAGCCTCTGTCATGATAATAAAGATGTAGATATTGCAGCAAGAGACGGAGAGGAAATAGGTAAAAGAAGATCGGAGAGAAGCTGTTATTTTAACTGATCGCTGCAAAGAGGCTAGACTGCGCAGGCGCGCGACGTAGCGCACCAAAGGTTTAAAAAGGAAGACCGCCATATACAGCGGCCATCGACGTAGCGGCCATTGTCGGTGTGGACTGAGGCAGAGTGGGACGGCTTTGGCTCAATCAGGCTTCGGCGAGAACAGGCAGAGGTGAGGTTGAACGGGGCACGACTGCGCAAGCACGTGAAAGTCGGCCTCTGAAATCAGAGGGGGTATTTTAAAAGTGAGCAGAGGCTGAGTATGAACTTCACTCCAGGTGAGATAAGGCCGGGAAAGCTCCTTTAATTCATCTAATTAGCTTAGGAATCGGTAATGGAGGCAGCAGTTAGGGCAGTTGAGTGCTCCGTTGCAGTATGTGGGAAGTCAGGGCGAGTACTGTTGTTCCTGATGATTACGCCTGCAAAAGGTGCATCCAGCTGCAGCTCCTGACTAACCGTGTTAGGGAACTGGAGCTGGAGCTGAATGCACTTCGGTTCATTCGGGAGGCAGAGGCAGAAATAGACAGGAGTTTCAGGGAGATAGTCACCCCTAGGAGTCAGGAGACAGGTAGTTGGGTGACTGTCAGGCGAGGGAAGGGGAATAGACAGGAAGAGCAAAGCACACCTGTGGCCATTCCCATCAACAATAAGTATACCGTTTTGGATACTGTTAGTGAGGACGACTTACCAGGGAGAAGTAGCAGTGGTTGCGTCTCTGGCACCGAGACTGGACCCTCAGCTCAGAAGGAAAGGAGGGAAAAGAGGAGAGTCGTAGTGATAGGGGATTTGATAGTTAGGGGGACAAATAGGCGGTTCTGTGGAAGAGATCGAAAATCCCGGATGGTCTGTTGCCTCCCTGGTACCAGGATCCGTGATATCACTGATAGAGTTCTCAGTATTCTCAAGAGGGAGGGTGAGCATCCGGATGTCGTGGTCCATGTAGGGCCCAATGACGTGGGTAGGAAGAGTGAGGAGGTACTGAAAGGTGAGTTTAGGGAGCTAGGTGCCAAGTTAAAGGTCAGGACCTCCAGGATAGCAATCTTAGGATTGCTACCAGTGCCACGCGTAGGTGGGTTTAGAAATAGTAAGATAGTACAGATCAACATGTGCCTGAAGACATGGTGCAGGAGGGAGAGCTTCAGATTTATAGATAATTGGGCAGTTTTCCAGGGAAGCTGGGAGCTGTTCCGGCGGGATGGTTTACATCTGAACTGGAGGGGGACAAATATTCTTGCAGTTAGGTTTGCTAGACGGGCTCCAATGATTTAAACCAGTTACAAGTGGGCAGGGGAGCCGGTGTGTAGGAACAGATATATGGGAGAAGGAAGAAAAAGAAGACAGTAAAGTTCTTCGGACTGTTAGAGATAAACAGAGAGGAAGAGCTGTAAAATTTCTTAAATGCATTTATTTTAATACTAGCATTGTAAGAAACATGGATGAACTTAGAGCATCAATTGATAACCGGAAATATGATGTTGTAGCTATTAGTGAAACATGGTTGCAGCAGTTATGTGACTGGCAACTAAATATTCCTGGATTTCGTTGCTTCGGGTGTGATAGGATCGGAAGGACAAGAGGGGGATGTGTTGCGTTGCTTGTCAGAGAAAATATTACAGTGTGCTCTGGCAGGATAGATTAGAGGGCTCGTCTAGGGAGACTAATTGGATGAAATTGAGGAATGGGAAAAGTGCAGTAACACTTATAGGGGTGTATTACAGACCACCTAAAGGGCAGCGAGAATTGCAGGAGCACATTTGCAAGCAGATAGCAGATACTTGTAGTAAGGACAGGATGTGATTGTGGGAGTTTTAAATTTTCCACACATAGACTGGGAAGCCCATACTGTAAAAGGGATGGATGGTTTGGTGCTTGTAAAATGTGTACAGGATATTTTTTTTTCATCAATACATAGAGGAACCAACTAGAGAAGGGACAGTGTTGGATCCTCTGTTAGGGAATGAAATAGGTCAGGTGAAGGGGGTTTGTGTTGGGGAGCACTTGGAGTCCAGTGATCACCATGCCATTAGTTTCAATATAATTATGGTGTGCCGGCCTTTATAAATCCGAGCATTGAGTATAGGAGTTGGGATGTAATGTTAAAATTGTACAAGGCATTGTTGAGGTCAAATTTGGAGAATTGTGTACAGTTCTGGTCACCGAATTATAGGAAAAATGTCAGCAAAATAGAGAGAGTACAGAGAAGATTCACTAGAATATTACCTGCGTTTCAGCACCTAAGTTACAGGGAAAGATGGAACAAGTTAGGTCTTGATTCTTTGGAGCGTAGAGGTTTGAGGGGGGACTTCATAGAGGTATTTAAAATGATCAGGGGGATAGAGAGACTTGAAATAGATAGGCGTTTTTTCCATTGAGAGTAGGGGAGATTCGAACAAGAGGACGTAAGTTGAGAGTTAGGGGACAGAAGCTTAAGGGTAATACGAGGGGGAATTCCTTTACTCAGAGAGTGGTAGCTGTGTGGAACGAGCTTCCAGTAGAAGAGGTAGAGGCAGGTTCGGTATTGTACTTTAAAGTAAAATTGGATAGGTATATGGACAGGAAAGTAATAGAGGAATATGTGCTGAGTGCGGGTCAGTGGGACTAGGTGAGAGTAAGCGTTCTGCACTGACTAGAAGGGCCGAGATGGCCTGCTTCCGTGCTGTAATTGTTATATGGTTATATTATAAATTTCACTCTCCATGTATTCGACTGCTGACGTTTCCTGTGCAGTCAGATACGCAGGTCATGTTTATACCAGAGATAGACACTCCCCTTCCCCTTGCAATACCGGCTAGATGTTGTTAAGATATGTGATCTTATAGTATAGTCCCGACAGTTTGAACAGCACAATGGACTAATCCCCCAACGGACTTTGCCATCTAAATGCTCTGAGAGACCCAACAGCACGTCCTCTTTTGTATTAACACGCCAGAGAGTATCACCATACACCTTTTTGATCATGCTTTCCTTCATGTCCTTCTGCTTAGTGAACGACAGTGAATGCAAAATATTCTACTTTGCATGACAACACTGGCTGCAGGCTCAAACTCCCACCTTTGTCCTTGAGCGTTTCTATCCTCTCCCCACTATACCATTGTTATCAATGCATGCATAAAATGCCTTGGGATTCTTATTGAACCTCCACAATGAGGATATTTTTTGGTGAATGTGCACTTTTTGGATTTACAGTGTGACTTGTTTCTTGCTTCTTGTATGATCCTACAAGGCATTGTCCAATTTCATCGTGCAAGACTTTAGATACGCCTCAATTTATATTCTTAAACAAAAAGATTTTTCATCACGCTGAGTTCCGAAACATCCCCGTTCTTCTTACTACAGAAACTTCCTACATTCTGAGTGTTTGGACTGTAATTGAATCTCACATGTCAGGTATCAGCTAACCGCAGCTCTATCCAGTAACAACCTGTAACATCAGCTCCCAGACTGTCCTCAATGATTCCTGCCCAAATCTGCTGAAATTTGCCTTCCATAATATTCCATTCATTCACCGGCAGGTCCAGACGTATCCTTATCAATAAGCACCTGAAGACTTTCAGAATCATCATCCTTAAATCTATCCCAATGAATCTCCAATAATCTTGCTCGGCTCATTTCCCAATGCTAAGCCAAAAATGTCGCCCTGCCTGGTCGACCGTCTATATATTGTTTCTGGAAACAGTCCTGAATACACCATCCAAGCCTCAGGTGACAAAGAAGTCCCAGTCATTCTGGGGAGATTATTCACCCACTACACCTACTCTATTGTTTATACATCAGCCCAGAATCTGCTGACATATCTGTTCGTCTCTCTCACTGACTATTGCGTGACCTACAGTATAACCCCATCACAATGATTGTACCTTCCCGATTCCTGAGTTCTACGCACATTGACTTAATGGCTGAGCCTTTGCGATGACCTCAACCTTGTGACATTCTGCCTGATCAGCAGTACAGCTCCCCAACCTCTTTTAGCTCCCTTTGGACTGTCTGAGTGATATAAATCCTGGAATGTTTCTATATCAGTCCTGCTCTTCTCTCAAACAGATCTCTGTAATGGATGAATCACCGTGCCATGTACTAATTCAGATTGTAAATACATCTGCATTAACTGTTCTACCCCTACACTGAAATAAACTCACTTTCGCCCTTTGCTGCCACTATTCTTATTAACGTGGCACCCTCCTGACGTCCTTTTGGCGTTCTTTGACCTCATCTCTGCCTTCCCGTTAATGCTACTTACTGACATGTCGTTCTGGATCCCAATGTCACCTCTACATGCCAGGTGATTTAAAAAAATAATCACGGTTGCTCCAGCATTCTTCCATGTGAGAATATTAATTCCCTTCAGTGCAATCCACCTCCTTACACCAGTCCCTCTTATCCTGGAAGAGAGGCCAATGATATGTGTTCCTGATGCCCTCCGTCCTCCCCCAGATTGTTAGCCACACATTTAAGTGTACCGACTTACCATCTCTTAACCCGCAAGCATGTGCCACCTGAAGAAATCCTGAAATCACCTTTCCAGAGTTCCTACCTTTCTGCCCAACTCCATGAATTCAGTTTGTAGGAACTTGCCTTTCCGGTGTTATTTCTAATAAGGATCACAACCTTTGATGCTCACCCTGCCCTCTCAGTATGATCTGTACCTTCTCACATATACACTTACCCCTTGCATGATGGAGGTAACGAACCATCCTGCATACTTAATCATTTCCACAGGTATTCCTGTCAGTATCCCGCAGGCTAGATAGTTCATCACATGTGATTCATATCCTTATTCCCCTGTACATTCCTGTGCCTGCAAATAACCTCTTTGCAAAGAAAATCGCTTTAAATTCATTCAGTGTATTGTTTTTTTTTTTTGGTTTCCGGTCAGGGTGTTTACATATGCTTCGCAACAAAAGGAGCCTGCACATGTGTTGAAACAAAACACTTTGTTGGAAATGTTACGATTTTAATTCAGAAAGCAAAGCAAGTGACAACAGGAATAACTGTACATAATTCAAAATAATACTCATCACCCACTAAACAAGCCGATCATAGTGTTGGAGGGAAACACAGATCTGACAATGTCACGCAGCCTGTTCTCTCTCTTTCTCTCTCCCTGATTCCCTAGCGATGTCTCATTCGCTTCACTATCTCGCGCTCTCTCTCTGTCTCCGTTCTCGCTCACGATGTCTCATTCTCTTCACTGTCTCTCTCTCATTCTCTCTTTGTCTCTCCACAGCCCTTTGCCTCGCGCTTACTCTCGTGTCATCTCCCACGTCCCTTTTCCTCCCCGCTCTCTCCCTCACGTGCTCTCCTTCTCGCCCTCAGCCTCACGCCAGGTCCTTCGCGCCCTCTTTTCCCTCACTTTTCCATTCCCATGCAGTACGGGCCAGATGTTGTTAAGGTCAGTGACCTTACAGTACAGTGCTGGCAATTTGAACATCATATTTCACTGCATGTGGTCTGTGTTTCCCAATGGACTAAATCCCCCAATGAAATTACCCATCTAAATGGTCAGAGAGTCCCAACAGCACTCATCTTTAGTATCAACACGGCAGAGAATATCACCATACCCCCTTTCTGAATCGCGTTCTTCCATGTTCTTCTCCTTAGTGAACGCCATTGAATGCAAATAATCTATTTTCTACCTCGCATGTTAAATCTGCCTCCAGGCATAAACTCAAAGTATTCCTTTTCTGGTCATTGCTCGCTCTCAAGATTCACAGTGTGACTTCTTTCTTCTTTCTGGTATGGTCCTCCAAGACCCTGTCTAATTTCATCTTCCTCAACCTCACACATGACTCCTCTTGCATTTTAAACAAATGCAGTATTTATCATGACCTTAAGTTCCCTCTCTATCTTCCTCACAAGAACAGTGAACTCCTCAATTCTGACCTGCTGGACTGTAAGTGACGCGCGCATGTCAGACATCACTTAACATTAGCTCCATTCAGTAACATCAGCTCCCAGACTGCCATCTACGATTCCTGCTCAATTCTGCTGCAATTTGTCTTCAACAAACTTACATTCATCCACCTGCAGCTCCATTTTTATCCATATCAATAACCATCTGAAAACTTCTTGCATTATCATCATTATTATTTTTCCCAATGAATCTCCAATCATCTTGCTAGGCTCATTTCCCAATACTATGCCAAATAATTTCCTCTTCCTGGCGGACCATCTTTACACTGTTTCTGGAAACCTTCCTGAACACTCCTCACAAATAATGCACCATCCAAGCCTCAGGTGGTAAGGGAGCCCCAGTCATCCTGGGGAGATTTTACACCTACTAGAGCTACTTTATTGTTTTTACATACGTGCATAACCTACTGACATATTTTTCCTCTCTCTTACTGTCTATAGGGAGGCCTACAGTATAATCCCATCACAGTGATTGCACCTTTCTTATTCCTGAATTCTACACATGTTTTCTCACTTGATGGGCCTCTGAGATGACCTAAACTTTTGATATTCTGCCTGATCAACAGTACAGCTTCCCAGCCTCTTTTTGCATCCTCTGGACTGTCTGAAACATATAAATCCTGGAATGTTCAGATACCAGTCCTGCCTTTCTCTCAAACAGATCTTTGTAATGGATGAATCACCGTCACATTACTAATGCAGGCTCTAAGTACACCTGCTTTCACTGCTCTACACTCTGCACTGAAATAAACTCACTTCTGCACTTCATTGCCACTGGGTCATCTTTTACTTCATTTGGGGGTTCTTTGACCTCAGATCTGTCTTCCGCTCAATGCTACTTACTGACCTGTCATCCCCTCCACAGGCCACATGATAAAAATCATCAGGGTGTATCCAGCAACATTCCCTGCGTGAATATTAGTTCCCCTTCACTGTAACCGATCCCCCTTACACCAGTACCACTTATTCTGCAAGACAGCCCAATGTTCTGTGTCCCTGATGCATTCCCCTGAACCAGATTGTTAGCCACTCATTTAGGTGTACAGAATAACCATATCTTCCCTCGCAAGCATGTGTCTACTTAGAAATTCCTGTAATCACCACCCCAGCGTTCCAACTTCTTAACTCCCTAAATATCCTTTGCAGGACCCTGTGTCTCTGTTGTTATTTCTACTCTGTTGTTATTTCTTCTCGGAGACAGCCTTGCCCCTGGCATGATGAGGTAAAGCACCTTCCTGCAATCTTATTCATTTCCATAGATGCTTCTGTTTATGACCACCCCACCACCCCAGCTAAAGTGATTGCTGCATGTGATTCCTGTCCTTTCATCTCTATATATTCATTTACTGTACCTTCAAATAGCGTCTTTGTAATGTAAATTGTTTAAAATATTATTTCACGATATACTTGTTTTGATTCAGTTAAGGTTATTGACTTAAGCATTCGCAAACAAAGGAGCCTGAACACGTATTGAAACAAAACATTTTGTTAGAACTCGTACAATTGTATTACGGAAAGAAAAACAAATGTGTAGAGTAGTAGCAGTACATATTCCAATATAATATTACCATCCAGTAAACAAGCCAATCCCTGTGATGGAGGGGAAACACGGATCCAACAATATCAAGCAACCTCCTCTCTCTCTCTCTCTCTCTCTCTCTCTCTCTCTCTCTCTCTCTCTCTCTCTCTCTCTTACAAACACACACACACACACACGCACATACACACACACATTCTCTCTCTATCTCTCTATCTCTATCTCTGTCTGTCTCTTTCTCTACTAACCATAGAAACATAGAACACTACAGCACAGTACAGGCCCTTCAGCCCTCAATGCTGTGCCGGCCCATACAATCCTTAAAAAAAGTACTAAACCCACACTACCCCATAACGCGCCATTGTTCTTTCATCCATGTGCCTGTCCAAGAGGCTTTTAAATACCCCTAATGTTTTAGCCTCCACCGCCATCCCTGGCAAATCACTCCAGGCACTCACAACTCTCTGAGTAAAAAAATAACCCCAGATGTCTCCCCTAAACTTCCTTCCCTTAATTTTGTACACATGCCCTCTGGTGTTTGCGTTTGGTGCCCTGGGAAACAGGTACTGACGATCCACCCTATCTATGGCTCTCATAATCTTGTAGACATCTATCAAGTCCCCTCTCATTCTTCTACGCTGCAATGATAAAAGTCCCAGCTCCTATAACTTTGCTTGATATGACTCGTTCTCCAAACCAAGCAACATCCTGGTAAATATCCTCTGCACCCTCACCATAGCTTCCACATCCTTCCTATAATGAGGTGACCAGAATTGAACAAAATACTCTAAGTGCGGTCTCACCAGAGATTTGTAGAGTTGCAACATGACATCTCTACTCTTGAACTCAATCCCCCTGTTAATGAAGCCTAGCATCCCATACGTCTTCTTAACTACCCTATCAGCCTGTGCAGCGAACTTGACGGATGTATGGATTTGAAACCCATCGTCCCTCTGTTCATCCACACACTTAATCATCCAACCATTAACCCTGTACCCTACCTTCTGGTTTGTCCATCCAAAATGCAACACCTCACACTTATCCGAATTGAACTCCATCTGCCATTTTTCTGCCCAACTCTGCAGCCTGTCTATATCGTCTTGTAACCTTCGACAACTACAGCTCCATCCACAACTCCTCGAATCTCCGTGTCATCGGCAAACTTACTCACCCATCCTTCTGCCTCTATATCCAGGTCATTTATGAAAATCACAAGTAGCAGGGGTTCCAGGACAGATTCCTGGGGCACTCCACTAGTCACCGACCTCCAGGAAGAATAGTTTACTTCCACAACTACCTTCTGCTTTCTTCCTTTAACCCAATTTTTTTTTATCCAAACGACAAGGTTCCACTTTTCCCTTGCCTCATCACTTTCTGGATGAGTCGTTCGTGAGGGACCCTGTCAAATGCTTTGCTAAACTCCATGCAGACAACATCCACTGCCCTACCCTCATCAATTTCTTTTGTTACCACTTCAAAAAAAAATCCATCAGGTTCGTCAGACACGAGCTTCCCTTCACAAAGCCATGTTGACTATCCATGAGTAGACTGTACTTCTCTAAATGCTCATAGATCCTATCCTTAAGAATCCTTTCCAGTAGTTTGCATACCACCAGCATAAGAGTCACCGGTCTATAGTCCCCAGGTTTCTTCCGATTACCTTTTTCACAAGGGAACTACATTTGACATTCTCCAATTCTCCGACACTTCCCCTGCAGCCAAAGAAAACTTAAATATCATAGCTAATGCTCCTGCAATCTCTTCTCTCAATTCCCACAACAACCTGGGGTGTATCTTATCCGGCCCTGAGGATTTATCAATCTTAATGTTTTAACTGTAATGTGCTGTGGATACGCTGTATGCCAACATCAGTGAACTTGAGACCAGGTATCCGGAGGCTTTGCTCATTACAGCCGGGGACTTTAACCAGGTCAACCTTTCCCTCTCCCTCTCATTCTGTCTCTGTCTATCTCTATCTCTCTCTATCTCTCTCTCTATCTCTTCCTTTATCTCTATCTCTGTCTCTATCTCTATGTCTCTCTATCTCCCAGTCTCACTCACAGTCTCAATAGCTTCACTGTCTCTCTCTTTCTTATTTTCTCTTTCTCTGTGTCTCCCAGACATCCTCGCACTCACGCTCACCCTCGCGTCATCTGTCGCGCGGCCTTCCCTCTAGCGCTCTCCCTCACGTGCTCTCCCATGCGCCCTCATTCACGTGATATCCTATTCACTCACTCCTTCGCCTTCGTGCTTACTCCTTCACGATGTCTCATTCGTTCTCTCTCTCCCTCTCTCTCTCTCTCTCTCTTCCTCTCTCGTTCACTGACTCACTCTGTCTCCCCTCACGATGTCTCCTGTTGCTCACCCTCGCTCGCGAGAGACAAGTGAACCTAACGGTACTTTGTCTTCAATTGTAAAACAGGAAAATTCTCTTACAGGAAGATTGTTCAACATGACAGTGAGGAAGAGAACGTACAGGTAAAGAAGGAGGGGGAAAAGAAGATGAAGAACTGGATGGGTTACGACGGGGTCTAGAGTTGCTGATACAGAAAATAGTATACTCCAAGATCAGGCAGTTTTGTCAGAACCGGGTAGCAGGGTGTGTTAAACTATGAGTATACCTGTCTGGACGCGCCCCTTTGCTGACTGCTCCTGTGGCTCCTCCCACAGACCCCTGTATAAAAGCGATTGGAGGCACTGCTCCTCCCTGAGTCTCCAAGATGTTGTGGTCACTTTTGCCGCTAATAAAAGCCTATTGTTCTCCTCCCGTCTCCGAGAGTTATTGATGGTGCATCAATTTTATTAGCAGCAATTTTAAAACATGGAGAGCATTGTACGACCCGACCGATTAGATATTGGCCCTCAATCTCCGGAAGCCAGCATCGCTTTTGAACTCTGGCTTGCATGCTTCCAATCGTACCTGGAGGAGATTCGTGTGACCGAGCCTGCAACGATGCACAAAATTCTCCTCTCCAGGGTCAGTGCGCTGGTCTATTCCCTGATCAGGGACCTGCCGACCTAGCAAGGGGCACTGGACGCCCTCAAAATACAATACAGGCGGCCAGTGAACACCGTCTACGCAAGACATCGCTTATCGACACTGCGGCAGCTGGCAGGAGAGTAGAGCGCTGAGTTTGTCCGGGCCCTACAGACATTCGTGCGGGCCTGCGACTGCAGGGGACTGACGGCGGAACAACATGCGGAGCTCCTAGTAAGAGACGCCTTCGTTAAGGGGATCAGGTCTGTGTACGTTCGCTAGCGGCTGCTGGAACACGCCGATCTTACCTTACATTCGGCGATCGAGCTGGCTGAAACGCTGGAGGCCGCTCTGCACAATGCTGATGCTCTCCTGACGCGCGATCACCCGCCGGCCCCGTGGACACTGCAGACCCCGCAAGCCGCCGGCGAATCCACCTCAGCTGCTGCCAGTCGCAAGTCTGCACAGTGTTACTTCTGCGGACTCGAAAAGCTCCCCCGAAAACGCTGCCCGGCCCGAGAATCTACCTGCTCCAGTTGCGGAAAGAAGGGCCACTTCGCCAAGGCCTGTAAGTCCAAACCACGAGCTGGGTCGAGCAGCACCGCGTGCGAGGCATGGGGGTCGCCATCTTGCCTGCCCACCTCGTGCGAGGCATGGGGGCGCCATCTTTGTTGGCGCCACCTCGCCCCGCCCCCGATCCACGGGTGCTTACCTGGTACCTAGAAGGTGATGCAAATCTGGACTTCGTGACCCTCGACCAAAGCGCTCCACACCAGCTCGCAAGGTCAATGATGGACATCCTGGTGGAGGGGCACAGGACTAGTTGCCTGTTTGACACGGACAGCATTGAGAGTTTTATACACCCGGACACAGTGCAACGCTGCGGACTTGTGACACAGCCGGTAAGCCAGAAGGTCACCATGGCTTCTGGATCGCATTCCACAGATATCCGGGGGGGGGGGGGGTGAGGTTTGTGTAGCTACATTGATGGTGCAGGGCGCATAATATCGGAACTTTGCGTTACTGGTCATGCCTCAACTGTGTGCCCCTGTGCTATTGGGGCTCGACTTCCAGAGCCACCTGAAAAGTGTGGCAATGAAGTATGACGTGCTGTTCCCACCAATCACTATCAGAAATCCTCAGTTTTGTGGGTCTTCGTCATATACCCCGCTACTGACCACACACACACACACACCGACACGCACATCCCACCCAACACCATGCCAACGGCCGCGCTACTGACACCACTTTCAGCCTCTCCACCCTCAAGACCCCCCCCCCCACCTTTGTTCGCCAACCTGACCCCCGACTGTAAACCTGTGGCAACTAAAAGCAGGAGGTACAGCGCGGGGGATAGGGCCTTCATTAAGTCGGAGGTGCAGCGGCTGCTCAGGGAGCAGGCCCTATCACTTTCTGCGTGTCCCTTCGGTGTCACGAATGGTGTCTCTGTCTTCCAGAGGGACATGGACCAGCTGATGGACCAGTGCCATCTGAAAGCCACGTTCCCATATCTGGATAACATCGCCATCTGTGGTCACGACTGACAGGATCACGACACCAACCTCCAACGATTTTTCCAAGCGGCCAAAGCTATTAACCTTACCTAAAACAGGGACAAGTATGTGTTTGCAACCACCCGACTTACTATCCTTGGGTATGTCGTGGAGAACGGGGTTATTGGCCCTGACCGCGACCGCATGCGCCCTCTGTTGGAACTCCCTCTTCCCACCACCCTCAGAGCCCAGGCCATAGTGAAAGCTATTAGGCACTGGAGGCACTATCTCGCCGGCAAAAGGTTCACCATGCTGACCGACCAGCTCTCACTTGCGTTCATGTTCTGCAACCAACAGCGGGGCAAAATCAAAAATGATAAAATTTTGAGGTGTAGAATAGAACCCTCCACCTACAACTATAAAATCCTGTACCGGCCTGGAAGGCTAAATGAGCCCCCTGATGCCCTATTAGGGGAAGAGTGTGCCAGCGCTCAGCTCGACTGGTTATACGCCCTCAATGCAGATCTTTTCCACCCGGGGGTCACCCGACAATATTTCGTGAAAGCCCGGGACCTGCCTGAATCCCTTCAGGAAATCAGGACTGTGACCAGGGACTGTCAAGTCTGCGCTGAGTGCAATCCGCACTTCTACCGTCCTGAATAGGCACAACCTATTAAGGCCACCCGCCCCTTTGAGCGACTGAGTGTCGATTTTAAGGGCCCCCTTCCCTCCACCGACCGCAATGTCTACTTTCTCAACATAATCGACGAGTACTCGCGGTTCGCCTTTGCCGTCCCATGCCCCGACACCACTGCCACGTCCCTCATAAAAGCCCTGCGCCAGCTCTTCACTCTGTTCGGATATCCCTGCTATATCCACAGTGATAGCGGGTCCTCGTTTATGAGTGACGAGCTGCGCCAGTAACTGCTGGCTAGGGGTATTGCTACGAGTAGGACCACGAACTATAATCCCTGGGGGAATGGACAGGTGGAGAGGGAGGATGCCACTGTGTGGAATGTCACACTCTTAGCCGTTAGGTCAAAAGGATTGCTGGTCTCTCGCTGGCAGGAGGTCCTCCCCGAGGCACTCCACTCTATCCGCTCCCTGTTATGTACGTCCACCAATGCCACCTCTCATGAGCGACTATTTCCTTATCTTAGGAAGTCTGCCACTGGGACCACCCTACCGGTTTAGCTGACATCCCCACGGCCAGTGCTGCTCAGGAAACACACGAGGAGCAATAAATACTCCCCGCTAGTCGAGAGGGTTCACCTACTACACGCGAAACCCCAGTATGCCTACATGGTCTTACCTGATGGGCGGGAGGACACGGTCTCCGTCAGCGACCTGGCGCCCGCAGGAGCACCAGACCCCTACCCCGAACACTCCACGGTGACTATGAACCCCGTACCCACCGATGTATATACCCACGGGACACCGCGCACACCAAGCCCTATACAGACTCCTCACGACACTCCCATACCGGGCGCCACGCACAGGCATGAGGGATTACTAACGCCTAACGGGCTGGCACCTCAAGTCAGGCCGGAGCCAGCACAACCACAGTCACAGGTGCAATCACCACCGGTGCTATGTGGATCGCAGCGACTGACTCGACCGCCTGATAGACTTAACCTGTAAATATACATGTAAGAAATGTCTCCCCGTGGGGACTCTCTTTTAAAACGGGGGGGGGGGGGGAAGGCTGAATGTGTTAAACTATGTGTATACCTGTCTGGACATGCCCCTCTGCTGACTGCTCCTGTGGCTCCTCCCACAGACCCCTGTATAAAAGCGATTGGAGGCACTGCTCCTCCCTCAGTCTCCAAGATGTTGTGGTCATTTTTGCTGCTAATAAAAGCCTATCGTTCGCCTTCCGTCTCCGAGAGTTATTGATGGTGCATCACAGGGGTAACAGTTTCGCCTCAAGCTTCAATTTAACTGGGCGGGACCTGAGATGCAAAGGGGATTTCTTTGGGATGGTGAGGTCAGTGATGCCTGTCGGAATCAGCTGTAACAGCTGGAACTCTAAGGCAACACACGCAAAATGAAAAAGAATAAACAGTTGACAGGACTCTGATGAAGAGGTTCGACAATTTACTGTTTTCCACAGATACTGCCTGACCTGCTGAGTTCCTCCAGCATTTGTGAGGATTTGTAATGTGTGAGGGGAAAAAAGAAGTAGACGACGTCTCTGGCCCAGAGCCTTCATTAGGGTCTGATTTTGTGCGTGCTGTTTTGTGTTTCGAGAGTCTGCAGATTTACCCGTGTTTGTTTTGTAACTCTGTTCAACATATTGTTTCCATTTACCCACAAGTGGGGAGCTAGAATAGGGAGCATGAAGGCAGCTGAATTGTAATACATTACAGCATTTATTTTTCACGTTTCACAAATTTCAAAATCCGATTTAACGGGTATTTCACCGCATTCTTTAGTTCCTCTCGGAATTTGCTCTGAGTCAGGCCATAAATACACGTGTTGGTGCAGGAACTGAGAACCTGTAGCATTATCGATGTGTGTTGTATAATGTAACGGGGATCAATGACAGAATAAACAAAAGTCATTGAAATCCGTCTGTAGATAGAAAATATGACGTATGTTCCCCACAAAAGTATGAAACTGCCGGTTATGCTGAAGAGCAAAACGATGGATTTGCGTCGGTTCTCCATCTCCAGGTCCTTGTCATTCTCTCCACTCTTCTGTCCCCGGAGCCACGAGTGGGCTCGACTGGCCACTAGAATCCGCCTGACTGTCTGAATATTGAGCAGCAACATCAGACAGAATGGGAGACAAGGGGTTAAAATGCGGTGAAACATCTCAAATGCCGCCCATGAGGGAGAGTTTGTGAAGCTCGGTGTAAGAACACAATCCCAGGGAACACCATCGATTATTTCTCTAGGCCCGTATGCAAAGCCCCAGGGGACAGTCTCCAAACAGGCCAGCACACTCACTGTCCCGATAACCACAGCCGCCGTTCTCTTGGTGCAATATTTTGTTTTCAGCTTTTCACAGCAAATAGCCACAGATCTGTCGACGGTGAAAGCGACAGTCAGCCAGACTGAGGTCGCCGTGCTCGCTACAAGCAACCATAGACCGAGTCTGCACACAGGAGTGATCCGCAAGAATGATCGCGGAAAATAAATCAGAGCAGTCCACCACAGCAGCGGATCCGAGCTAACGACCAGGAGATCGGCCGCTGCCATTCCCACCAGGTAGCGAGTGATACATTTGGAGAGACCGCACTTTCCCCGGGACAGGATCACAATCGCCACCAAGTTCGCTGAAAGAGAGACAGGGAACAGTAAGTTTAGAAAATACTGAGCAGAAGCCAATGTTGCAGTTTGAGGGGATTCTGTATATATTTCCACTTCTTTGTTGCATTTCACCGTGGAAGGGTCGAGAGAGGGCGCAGAGCTGGCGGAGGCAGAGAAGGAGTTTACACAGTAAAAGAAAGTCAATTTGATCTGAATGCGGATTCCTTAATGATGATAGAAATGTGATGTGGCAGCAGAAAGCTAAAACTGAGTAACCACCTCCTAAGATTCAATACTGGATAGAACATTTTCTACCGGCGCTTTCTGCGTCTCGTCTGGATGAAATGAATAAATCTGTACGCTGATGGCGGGATTCTTCCATTAGACAATCATCAACTTCCATGGCGATCCTTATCAGCGACAGTACAAAAGGAGGAATTGCTGGAAACACTCACCCAGGCAAAGCAGAATATGTGGATAAACAGTCAAAGTATCCCTCCTCAGAAGTGTTCCCTGAAACCAATGTTAACAAGTTTCTCTTTCCATTCAAGCAGCTTGGTCTTTCGTGTTTCCAGCATTCCCCGAGTTTGTTTCCGATTCCGGCATTTGCCACCTCATTGACATTACAACAGAACATTGACTGATACCAACAGATGCAGCGCAGTCTGACGCAACCTCACAGACAGACATGATGCCTCCCACTGAATCCATTACATGGCAGCAGGGGAGAGGAATTCAAACTCGGTACCGTAGTCAGATGTCTATAACGGTGTCAGGTATAGACCTAATAGAATACATTTCACAGTATTGTTAACTATAAAGTGCCGCATCTTATTAACTGACTTAGCAACGACTTCTTTCTGCTTTGCATATAGTCATTTCGTAGGTATTTATGAAACATCGGCTACAGTTTCGTCTTATAACACGGAACTCCTCATATTTGTCAAAGTATTCCTACCAGTCAATGTTTATTGTTGCACCTAGCTCTGAAAAACGCTCTTATCAAAATGCAAACAATCCATTGATGTAATCGTCCTGACAAACAAAATATTTGCAAATGCAGTGCAGCCCCTACAAGACCAAAAGCACAGAGACACGAACATCACCTTGTTGATCAAAAACCGCTGCCTGACCCACACACTCCCACAGAAATCGGCAGATTCGCTGAATTCCTGCAGCGGTTTGTTTTTAGACATAAATCCCAGCATTTATATTACCAGGTATTTCCATTCAATTTCTGAAATGCCGAATACCGGGACCGGTGTGTGAGAGTTTAAATCAGCGGCAGAATCAATCACAACATTGGCTTAAACTTCAACGTCCACCCACAGCAGCTGACACTGCAGCTTACCGGGAATTCCAAAGGCAGAAATAAAAGGATAGTAAACGTCTTCTACCCGCCGGATGACTGGATACACCATTTCAGTGTGAATCTGTGATTTCTGCTGCTCCTGTATTCACAGTTCCGGCAGACAGCTGATGCATTCACAGCGGCCCTGATTTATACAAAGGATCTGTCTCCGGAGATACGGTTATACACCTCACTAACTTTCTTAGTTACAGTTGCTAGAACAAACACTTTAATTCAATATCATCGTCTCTGTTATACATATTGGGGCGACTGGAGACAAATACATCAACATTATTTGGCATTACCTCACCAGCGTCTCTGGTGGAAATAGGACGGTAGATCTATTTTAAAAAGACTGGGCTTTGTCACGGAGCAACTACACTTACAAATTACATCTTACATGTGGATCTGAAGATGAAATATCCTGAATATGATGTGGAACTATTCCAAAGAGAACAGTTAATCTATTAGGTTGTTAACTAATTTTCAAAGCTTTAGAGATCGTAGAAAATAAAGATTTCCAAAACAGTTTCAATGAAGAATATGACCAGAGCATATGTGACAAAGTAGCTACTTCAGTTTTACATCTATCACAATAATTATCTGCACAAGGAAATATTTTAGATCGTCTCTCCTTTGTTGAATAATAACGGTGGACAATTTTAAATTGAATTGGACAGTGATTGGCACATAGAGAATAAGAATTTACATTTTTCAATATTTAAGCACAATCTTCATTCACAAAGGTCATATTAATTTCTCTCTCCAAATCCTGTTTAATCTTTAGTCATGGGTTCTCTTTTTGTAACAAGAGTAAATTATAAATTCTGCTAATGGAACCTTTCACTAAGGGATTCAATTTCAAAATGGTATCCAACAAATCAGTATGTATCGAAACTTAGGTAAATATTGTAAAAAATGTCTAACCTGAAAATATTGCAAAAAAAGTGTATGAACAAGAGAGTTCTTATTAATTAACTGTTCAAAAGTCATCAGTCGACCACTATAAAATAAACCTGTAAAAAAACGGATCCCTTTATTTTTCCATAGGAGAAAAATGGGGTCGGTTATTGAAGTTTTAAATGAAAAGTTACGACATAAAAAAATAGACAACTTAAATTGTTTAAAATTTTTTAAAAATACGGAACTGAATCAAAATCCGTAAAAAATGTTTTAATCACAGGGTAAAATTTTAAATTTGGAATTTTAGAGAGCTGTAAAAGTAATGGAGCTCCAAATATTGAAGTTAAATGAAATTCATAAACAGATTTTATTCCAAATCAACCCAAAGTGGTTTTGGCTCTTATCAAGCCAGTATAAACAAAAACATAATTTTTTGATATTTACCGCCCAATAATAGTCTTAAATTAGAAAGTGTATGTCCAACAGCTTTTTTGGGTTTTTCTAAATGGTATTTGTTAATTATTGATCTCTTATTGTTCCAAATAAAGGAAGAAATAAAAGAGTCAATTTGATCAAAAAAAATTTAGTTAAAAAGATGGGTATATTTTGCAAAATATATCAAAATGTAGGTAAAACCATCATTTTCACAGCAGGAATGCGACCTATTAAAGAAAGAGTAAGTGGATTCGATCTAGAAAATACTAATTTCATCGAATCTACTAGAGGAACTATATGGGCTTTATAAAGATCTTTATATTTTTTAGTAATTATAATACCTAAATATCTAAATATATTAACAATTCTAAAAGGAATATCATTACATGTACTAACAGGAGCATTTAATGGAAACAATTCACTTTTATTCAAGTTGTTTATATCCTGAAAATTTTCCAAAATCTTTAACTGTTTCCAAAGATTAGGAATTGATTCCTCTAGATTCGAAATAAAAATCAAAAGATCATCTGCATAAATAGAAAACTTATGTATGGTTCCATTTATAGTAATACCATGAATGTTTTTGGCCTCCCGTAATGTTATAGCTAATGATTCCAATACAAGATTAAATAATAAAAAGCTTAATGGACATCCCTGTCTATTACCATGAGAAACTGAAAAGAAAGCAGACCTATAATTGTTAGTAATGACCGTGGCAATAGGGTTCTTATAGATCATTTGAATCCATCTATTAAAATTATTAGCAAAACCATTTTTTTCTAATGCTTTGAACAAGTATGGCCACTATACTCTATCGAATGGCTTTTTCTGAATCAAGAGACATAACACATTCAGGTTGTTTAGATAATGATCAATAAATAATGTTCATTATCTCCGAACATTAGAGAAAGAGTAACGGACATTAATAAAGCTGGTCTGGTCCATAGGGATGATTTTGGTATATATTCCAATCGACTAGCCATTATTTTAGAAAGAATATTTACATCCACATTAAATAACGAAATAGGTCTATATGATGAACATTCAACAGGGTCTTTAGCTTTTCGAAGAATTAAGCAAACAGATGCTTCATAACAAGAAGGTAAATTACACTTCTCAAAGGATTCATGAAACATTTCCAAAAGATACGGAGAAAGTAATCTTTCAATTTGTTTGAAAAATCCCTCCGAATAACCATCAAGTCCAGGAGCTTTACCTGATTGCATTGATAAAATAGCTTTCTGAATTCCATGCTCGGTAATTAGAGCATCAAGAATCTGTTGATCTTCATCAGAAATTTGCGGAAATGTAATCTTATGTAAAAAAGCTTCCATTTTGGAGGAATCTGCAGGAAATTGAGACCTATAAAGGTCAAAGTAAAAATCTTGAAAAGTACTATTAATATCCTCATACTTACTTACTATATCTCCATTGTTTTTACGAATCTTTAAATTTTGTCTTTTAGCTCTAACTGCACTTAATTGGGAAGCTAAGAGCTTATTATTCTTATCCCCAAAGATATAAAATTGACTTTCCAATTTAAGCAAATATCCTTCAATAGGATATGTTAGTAATAGGATATACTGTGATTGTAGTTCTACTCTTCTTTTAAATGAGACAACATTTGCAGAGATTGCATTAATGTTATCCAGGTCTTTAATTTGTTTAGAAATTTTATCAAATTCTATTCTTGTTTGTTTTTTCAAATTAGCTATATACGATATAATTTGACCACGTAAATCAGCTTTCAATGCATCTCAAATTAATAACTTGGAGACGTTTTTTATATTATTAAAGAGAAAAACAACCTCTTTTATCTGAGTTTCAATAAACTTAACAAATTCTGCACTTTGTAATGAATGTTCTGGAAAACGCCAAAATGGTCTGGTAGAAACAACATCTTTCAATTCAAATAGAACATTTAAAGTACCATGATCAGAAATAGGAATCGCATCATACTCACATTGCTGAACATTACATAAAATTCGAGGGTCGACTATAAAGTAGTCAATTCTCGAATATTTATTATGAACATGTGAGGAAGTGGAATATTCTCTATCATTAGAATGCATTGTCTCCAGATCTCAATTAAACCATAATCAATTAAACGGGAATTAATAACTGATGGAGAACGGTTAGGAAGTTGATGTTTGGATGATGACTTATCTATTAAAGGATTTAAGCAAGAATTAAAATCACCACCCAATAATAACCTATATTCATTTAAATAATGTAATAGAGCAAAAACGGCTTTAAAAATGAGGGATCATGAACATTTGGTCCATAAATATTAAACAAAACAATTTTCTTATTTCAAATTATTCCTTTAATAATTAAAAATCTACCATTAATATCAGCTATAATATCCTCCTGACTAATAAAGAATATTAGAATCGATCAAAATGGAGACACCTGTAGTTTTACCCTGGGAATTTGCATGAAAGACAGAACCCTTCCAAAATTTGAAAAATCGATTTTAATCACATAACTTGATATGCGTCTCTTGAGCAAAAATTATATCAGGCTGGAATAGATTAATAACCTTAAATGTTTTCTTACGCTTATTAGGATGATTCCAACAGCGAACATTCCAAGTTAAAACGTTTAACTTTTTAGATGTCATCATGAGACTTTGTATCTTCAAAAAAGTAGTTTGACGCATGTCAGGATAAAGTGATTGAAAATGGCGGAGATGAACAACAATAAAAATAATTAGCGTATGCTCCGGGGTTCCATAATGGGGATTAAAAAAAAAACACCCTACCTATAAAGCCGAGAAACAAGTCGATGTTAATCGACGCAAGCCCCAAGCAAAGCATAGATGCGAATGCAGCTCCACCCAGCAGAGTAAAAAAAATAAAAAGTCATCTCTATCTCCCTCTACCGAATATAAATCTCATTGCAGTCAATATATATCTCAGTACAATTAACTTGGAAGGATAGTGTTTTTCTTGTGAAAGCAAATAACCTTCAATGTGAAACTAACCTTCATAATGTTAGATAAGGGAAGAAAAACACATTCAAAACAATTCTTGTAATATTTTCACAAAAGGAAAACAATCCCCATCTTTAAATTGTCGAATCTGTCTTTAAAACAGAAGGAAATCCAAATGATTACTTTTAAAAATCTTCAATAAAGCATACAGAATAAAAAAAATTGATTCATTTAACTACTGCAAAAAAAAAGCTCCAGATGGTTCAAACTTAACTACAGCCAATCAACAGTTCTCGCACAGTATCTTCTAAGTTTCAAACTCTTCAATCCAGTTTTTTTCAAAATTAAAAACACATTTTAAACTAAAACTTTCTGTGACCATCGAATCTTCCAATCTTTTCAGTATTTACACTGCGAGGCACTCAAACCATTATAGGTCATTTAGCTTCAGGCTTCAAATTCGTCGTCATTGAAATATTTGCACAGAAGAAAAGGGATCACTATCTTTAAATTGTCCAACCTTTCTTTAAAACGTAAGAAAATCCAGATAATTACTTAAAATAAACTTTACAAAAGTATATGGAACAAAAAAAAGTTGGTATATTTAAATGCTACAGAAAAAAAAGTCCAAATGGTTCAGAATAATCTACGATCTGTCAATAGTTCTCCCGCTATATCATCGGACGTTAAAACCCTCCAAACCAAACTTCTTCGGAGATAAAAATAAATTTTAAGGTAAAAACTTTTATAACCATCAAATCTTCCAATTTCTTCACTTTTCACCACGAGTCCATCAAACTGTTATTTAATCTTCAAACTTCAGATTCGCCATCGGACTCATCAGACAAAGAGTTAATAAAACGCAATGCTTCAGCTGGATCATGGAAAATACGAATTCCAGAATTTTTAATAATGATCCTTAATTTCGCTGGATACTGTAGTAATGGAAAAAAGCTTCTTTTGAAAAGCCAGTTTCATTGAAAGACCAACAGCAGAGTGCTGTTTCGCAATTTCATGTGGAAAATCATCAAAATAACGGATTTCTGAGCCTTGAAATGAAAATATTATTTGTTTTCTGGCAAGCTTAACAATGTGTTCCTTATCTTTAAAACGGAGAAAAAGCACCGCAATATGCCTGTTTTTACCTTCATCCAAGGATTTTAAAGTACCGGTTCTGTGAGCCGATCCGATCTCCAGGAGTAGCGAACAAACCTCCGGAAATAAAGACTGAAGCATTTTAGCAAGATAGTCCAATGTGTCGGCAGATTCTAATTTTTCTTTTAATCCAGCAATTCGAATATTATTCCGACGTGATTGAGCTTCCAAATCCACGATTGCTTTCTGAGCCTTTTCCAACCGAGAAGAGAGATCAGCCGCATTCAGATTGACTTATTTAAGATCGACGTTCAAAGAGTCAATTTTTCTTCAAATTTTCCTTTTAATTGGGCTACTTCAGTGCAGATACTGCTGATTCGAGATTCTAATTTCTTGACCCAAGGGGTTTCTTCCGCGTACTCGTTGGTCTTCTTAGATATCCCATTAGACGGGTCCGGATTTCGACTGGTGGTCTTCGAAGTAGCCATAACTATTGTTGTTGAAATTCGACTGAATAAAGCTGAAATTTCAAAGTTTAAATCGGAAAAGGGAGAGATTAAAGGCAGACAGTAAGCAACGGAGTCTTACATGTCCGAAAGCTGTAGGCTGAGTCCCCGATTCTGATTCAGAGAATGTGTTCTTTTCCGTGAGTTGATGGGTCTTGGCTCGAAACGTTGACTGTGCTCTTTTTCCATGGATGGGGTCTGCCCTGCTCAGTTCGTCCAGCGCTGTGTGTATACTGCTTGGATTTCTGGCATCCGCAGATTTTTTTCTTGTTTGTAACAAATGTTTCCTTCCTGGCGTTGTTGTGGCACCTGCCACTTCCCCAGTCTTCATAACCTTGGAAGTAAAACCTCTCTGCAAAGCTATAGATAGATCGATCGATCAAAATATATATCTAAAATATGGTGCTCATCTCTGAAACTGAATTTGGAGAAAACCTTTTGTTTCAGAACGCAATATTGTTTGAAAGAACCTCTGCCAATTTGTTAGTAATTAATGAGCCTTTGGCTGACTTTAAAACGGGAACAATTTTGCCATCAAATGCTTTTCATTTTCTAATAAACTCTGATCTTAAAATTAAAAAAAACAAATGAATAATCATGACAGAATATATCATTTGGACTGCTTATAAATGTCAGACCTTGCCTCCAGCCTTCAAACTGATCTCCGCTTCTGCAGACCTTGTTCTCTGGTTAATTTAGTCTATAACAAGACACTTGATGAAGTCATGCTCAAAATTCAGGAATAACATTACAGTCTGAACAATTTTACTAGACAATCCGGGAGAAATCTCAAAAGGCAGTAATAGCAAGTATACATTTACTCAGAGCTGAAAAAGAAGTTTGGCCATTATCGAATTTACTGCATTAATATTTTGCTCTGGAGTATTCTGAAACGATTAGTGACCTATGATATCTCCTATACTAGGACTAGTCACAGAAATGACAAATCCTTTCACACTCCACGGTAAAAATGAATTTCAATAGGAATGCACTTGTTTAATCTTATTCATCATCTCACATATGTCAGATGCAAACACGAAATTTTCTGGTGCTATCATCCAATTCCACGAATGAAGATGAGCCAAAGTTTTCCTTTAAAATTATAATTGCAGAGCTGAGTTAATAGGCCAAATGGCCTATCTGTGCTCCTATGTTTGATGCTCTATAACTATAACACAATTTGAATATTGACTGAAACGTCGACAGTGCTTCTCCCTATAGATGTTGCCTGGCCTGCTGCGTTCCACCAGCATTTTGTGTGTGTTAATTGAATATTTATTTAGTTAGTAAGTAAGTTAGTTAAGAAAAAAATGTTGGATTATAATAAAGATCTAATAAAGTTCTGAATTCTGTTTGCAGTAATGTCTTCAAAGTTGAAGAAAAATGCCCTTCTAATTTTATAAATGATCAAAGTTAAGATCCAATATTTTTTGAGTAAAAACTAAATGTCCAGCCACTCTGCATCTGCTACTTTCCAGGCGTGAATACAATTGTTATAATATTTTTGCATGACTCAGTTGTCCTGGACAGTAACCTTATGATTGCTTCTCCATGTCTTGTATGTCTTTCCAGAGCCTCAGTAATCAGGTTGACCGCAACTTGTCTATTACATGTTGAAAATATATTAGAGTTGAAAGCAGCCTGACCATAGGTCCATTCTTTCTGTACCTGTCAGTCTATGCTACAGTGTGAGAGCATGGTTCATTCTGTACCTTTCAGTCTACGCTTCTGTGTGAAAGTGTTGAGTTCATTGTGGATCTGTCAAATTACTCTGTAAAGAATTGCTTTTTGATGTTAGTCTGAAATCTCCCTTTAACCAGTCTCCACGTTTCGTTCTGGATGTATTAATTTTCAAGTAGCAGTTGGCATCCTAATTACCTCTACCCTTAATGTTTCTGAACACTTCGATCATATCTCCTCTCATCATATGTCAACTTAGGCCAAACAGATTTAATTCTCTCAATCTTTCTGCATAGCTCACACTCTGCAGTCCTGCAATTAGAGTAGTCGCTCTTCTCCGATCTCTTTCCAGTGCCTTCACTTCCCTTACAAAATATGCAGATCAGAATTGCACACAGTTCTCAAGTTGTGGGCTCGCAAGTGCATGAAACAGCTTAAGGAGCCGTTCTAGTTCTGAACTCCTCTGAGCGCATTATGTAGCCCAAAATTACATCAGCCTTCCTAATTGCTTCAGTGCATTGCCTAGATGTTGATAGTGATGTCTTCCAGAAGACTGAGATTCTTCTCATACAATACACTTTTTTTTTTACTCAAAACCCCCATTGTATATTTATATCTAATACTTCTATTTCCTATATTTTACATTTACTTACATAACATTTCACTTGTCGTTTATCTGCCCACATCAGGATTTTGTTTCCATCTACCTGTATTGATTCTGCTGCCTGAATGTTATTAGCTCATCTCTCTAATTTTGTGTCATCTGCAAACTCAACTAGTTTATTAGTTCTGTGCTTATCCAAATCAGCAATGTAAATAAAAAACAGCAGCAGCCTCTAAACGGATTCTTGTGGAACCCCACTTTTAACACCCTCCGGGTGTGAAAATGATCCTCTCGCCATAACCCTTTCCTTTCTGTTTTTGAGCCAATTCTGAACATATTCGCATCCAATACCCTGATTCCCTACCTCCTGTAATTTGAATATTAACCTCTTCTGTGGTACCTTCTCAAAATCCTTCTGAAGCCTAAGTAAATGATATCGCCTCTTTAATTATAATCATAAATTTTATTTCCCTCTTCATAGACCTGCAACATATTAGTGAAACATGATTTACCCTTTGTAACCCATGCTGCCTTTCTGCTAAGAGAAGACCATCAAAATATAAGACATAGGAGCCGAACTAGGCCACTTGGCCAATAGAGTCTGCTACAACATTAAATTATTTCTGATCCTTTCTTTCTCCTGTTCAAACGCATTATCAAACATTTTCCCTATCAGCTTCGATGCCATGTCCAATCAAGAGCCTATCAATCTCTCCCTTAAATACATCCAACGACCTGGCCTCCACAGCTACACGTGGCAAAAAATGCACAAATTCACCTCCCTCTGGCTAAGGGAATTTCTCTACATTCCTGTTTTGCCTTCACATCCATCTACCTGAGTCTGTGCCCTCTTGTCCTGGACACTCCCAGCATGGGAAACATCCTTTTCATATCTACTCTTTCTCGGCATTTCAACATTCTAAAGGTTTTAATGAGATCGTCCCTCATCCTTCTCAGTTCCAGTGAGTACAGGCCCAGAGTTATCAAATGTTGTTCATATGATAACCTTTTCATTCCTGGAATCATCATTATGGACCTCCTCTGGACCCTCTCCAATGCCAGCATATCGCTTCTGTGATGAGGAGCACAAAACTGTGCACAATACTGAAGGTGAGGCCGTAGTATCCCATCCCTGCTCTTGTATTCTAGACCTCTGAAATAAATGCTCACATTACATTTGCCTTCCTCACCACCATCTCAACCTCAAGTTAAACTTTAGGGTGTTGCGCACGATGACTCCAATGCCCCTTTGCCTCTCAGGTTTTTCGGATTTTCTCCCCTTTTAGAAAATATTCTGCACATTTATCACCACTACCAAAATGCATGACAATGCATTGTCAAAGATTATATTTCATGTGCCAATTCCTTGTCCTTTCTCCTAATCCGCCTAAGTGCTTCGGCATCCTACCTGATTCCTCAACCTACTTGCTCCTCCACCAATCTTCATATCTTTCGCAAACTTGGCAACAAATCCATCTATTTCATCATCAAAATCAAGGGCGTCAAAATCATTTTCGGTCACGGGCTGGATTGGGCAAATTCCGACTTCATGTGGGACGGATCAGATGTGCACGCGTGTGTGCTCCCACAGCTTTCATTGCCTTCGATTTTTCAACCCAACGCTCATGTGTCTCAGTCTCTGCTATACATACAAATTGTTTCACTTTACTCATTTCGTTTCTTATGAAGAAGATTGCCTAGCAAGAATTATTTTTAATGATTGGTATTAACTTTCAGTCGTAGGCTACAAGAAAGTTTGATGAGATACAGAAAAAAAAGATGCTACTTTCTCTAAGCTTGTTTTGGAAGCCAAACCCTTTCCATTAATAGACCATTTGAAATCGAACATTAGCAGAAACAAATGTAGACCTATCGAAACAAATTGTAAATGTAGGCTACACAGCTGCACCTATTTTTTAATAGATTGCTTGCAGAAACCAAAATCAGACAATGAACACAGTTAGCCTTTAATTCTTATTGAAGTGATCACATTTACAATAATAAAATAGTCAGAAAATGAATGAATCACAATATTATGACACTTAAAATTACATAACGCATTTTGCTTACATGTCGCAGTGCATCGAACTGTGTCACTTATTTTTCACTTGCTGCTTCCAGGCACCTGACATCACATGGCTTTAACCAGCCTGTTAACATCAGAGACCAGTTTCTGGGCAGTTGTGATTTTCATAATGTCATTTAGATATCTCTGTGTCAGCTGCGAGCGCAGATTAGATTTGTAAATGTTCATTATGGAGAACGCCAGCTCACAGAGATACGTTGTCCCGAACATGCAAAGGATCTTTGAGGCAAAGTCTGTCAGCTTGAGGTACATCGGTCCCAGGTATTGATAGAATGAGTCCAGGCCCACAGTCTCAAATTAATATTTCAAAGCCGAGTAACACTGAATTTCAATTAGTTCCATTTTGATTTCCTCCAGCACATCTGATGCTGCGTTGACGGCAAACGGCGAGCAAAATATTGAGAATTCCTTCTCGAGCTGAGTGAAGACTTGGAAACGATTTGAAACTCACTTTTCAGCCGTGATATTTTGTCCTTGGACCTGTCGTGTTGTCATTCTTCCCATGAGCGACATGGACAGACTGCAAAGAGGGGAAATGAGCTGTGTTGCTCCGGGACAGTTGCATCTCCCACCGGCATAATTTAATTTGAATGGCACGAATGCTGTCGTCGTATTCCGTAACATGTTTGTTGCGGCCTTGCATGTTAACATTAAGCACATTTACGTGCTCTGTTATATCCACCAAAAGTGCAAGATCATGCAGCCAGTCTGGGTCATCCAACTCTGCCACTGGCTCCCCTTTCTTGTTCATGAATAGTCCAGTTTCCGCACGTAATTGAAAAGAAACGTTTGAGTGCAACCCCTCTGCTCAACCAGTGGCTTTAGCGTGGTAGAGCAGGCCGTGTCCAATATTACTTTCGGACAAACGAGTGTCAAATTGCCGATGGTTGAGTCCTTTGGCTCTAATACAATTAACCGTTTTGATTACTACATCCATGACATTGTCCATTTTCAGGCTCCTGCTACATAACGCCTCTTGGTAAATAACACAATGAAAATTCTAGAATTCCTGCTTTGGATTCTCTGTCTGAATTTTCTCTCTGAGTTTCGCAACAAAACCTGCCTTTCTCCCGACCATGGACGGTGCGCCATCTGTTGCCACGTTGACAGCGTGACTCCAGTCAACCCACAGGCGTCGGCGAGGCTGGAGAAAACGTCGTTCGCTGTTGTGGTGTTTGACATGGGCACCATCTTCACAAACTCCTCGGTGACGGTCAAAGATGCATCAACGCCACGAATAAATATTCCCAGTTGAGCTACATCAGTCACGTCGGTGCTCTCATCAATTGCCATAGAGAATGCAATAAATGACTTCACTTTGTCTTTTAGTTGATTGTTCAAATCTCCTGCAAGGTCCCAGATTCCATCTGCCAGAGTATTTTTTGACAAGCTGATATTACCAAAAGCCTGTCCCTTCTCAGGGCACACCAGCTCAGCCGCCGTCAGCATTCATGCTTTGATGAATTCGCCCTCTGAGTTTGGCTTCGACGCAGTAGCTATTTTTTGGCAGTAATATAGCTGCCCTTGACAGTGTTATCATGAGTCTCTCGACTTTTTGTGAACACTGATTGCTGTTTTTTTTTTTAGAGTTGCTTTAAACTCGTTTACCTTTTGCGTTCTGAGTCGTCCTGCGTACTTGTAAAGTTTTTTCTCCGTGTGACGTCTCATAGTGTCGTTTGATATTGTACTCGTTTGCCATAGCGTTTTGCGAGCGTATCAGACATATAGATTTGGCGTTGACCTCACAGGAGAAGAAAACGATTTTTCCAATTATCGTTGAATATCCGACCTTCGATGTCAACTTTTCTTTTCTTGGAAAGCATTTAGAACCACAGCAGCAAACAGTCTCAGCCTTGCTACAGGTGTTATTTACCTGAGTACTCTGTGTGCTTATACTGTATCTGACGACATCAGTGGGCCCCTAGAGATCTGCACTGAAGGGTGGTAGGTGCTAATGTACAGCGGGTGGTTAACTGCCGCTTATTGTACGGCTGCCGTACAGACACATAATAAGTGGTGGTGAATATACTTTTCCTCTCCCCAAATCATCCCGCGGGCCGGTAGTTTGACAGCGCTGGTTTAGAACAATTATTCGGGAATTCAAACTAAGTGAAATAAGTTTTGATGTTTTATTTACAGAAGAGCCCGTGTAATGCAAACAGATATTTCACTGCATTTTTAAGTTCCGCTCTGAATTTCCTCCGTGTCAGTCTATAGATGTAAATGTTCCTGCAGGAACTGAGATACTGCAGCATGAACCCGAATTGCTGATCGATGGATATCGGGGTGTTATAGCATCTGTCGGTGTAGAAGTAATTTTCCGCTTGCCAGTTCATGGAGTGTATAACGTAGGGCAACCACAGTAATATGAACTTACCTGCGAGAGCGAACAACAGAATCATTGACTTTCTCAGGTTCTTCACCTCTTCAGCTCTCTGATTCTCGTTCTTGTTTCGCAGTCCTGCCGGCCTCTATTTGCCGCTATAATATGCTTGATGGTTAGCGTGTTTAATAACAGTATTAAACTGAGTGGCAATAATGGTGTTACGATGAGGTCAACTACCTCGTACGCTTTCTACATGGGAGAAGTATAATATTCAGCTCATTCGATGCAACGCTAAGGAACTCGGTCAATGATTGTGTACGGAAAATTAAAGTATAGATGGAGAAAAATGGAATACACCTCACAGAGGTCACTGTCCCCACTATTACTATCACCACAGTCGCCACTCCCCTGGTGCAATACATCTTTCGCAGATTCTGACAGCAGATAGCGATGAAGCGATCGAAAGTGAAGGCGACCGTTAACCAAACTGAACATTCCGTGTTTGCAGTCCTCAGAACAACTGACACAGCACATACCGGAGCTATGAGCAAGAAACAAACCAGCATATAGATATTGTTAATTTACTCCACCAGAGCCCCGAGAAAAACACCCAATAGATCCACCGCCGCCATGGCCACCAGGTAGCGAGTGATACATTTGGAAAGACCACATATTCCGTGGGATAGGATCACAATCGCCGTTAAATTAACTGCAAGAAGAAAAAAATAATATACAGCGTTTAATCCAGGAACGTTCAATATGAGAGGGGAAAGCATGTCCAAGCCGAAATCAGTAATCCAATTGATTCTGCTAAAACCAAACGAGCGTCTCTATATGTGGCATCTTCCCGACTGTCTTTACCGGGACAGGATGCTGATTGTCATTCCAGAAGCTGGGTGGAAACGGATGAAAAGAACTGAGTGACATCTAAGTCTGCAATTCAGGAGGCTACATCCCGTCAGTGAGATTGCTGATAGAGTGTGAAGGTAGATTGGTGTCTTTGACGTTCATGACAGCAGCCATGTTTAAAACATAGATTTCAACTGAACTGCTAATATTAAGGAACATTGAAAACGAGTAGCATTAATGACGGTGTTCTTCATGAATAGCATTTAAATTTTCAAATGGCGGTAATTACCGAATATGACCCTTTAGGTTGAAAAGACGGTAATGTATCACGCCACAGAACAGAAATGTGTAGTGAATGCATCACTGTGATTTTGTCAGTTTCAAATACCAATGAATTGGAGATGTCTGTTTCCTCTGTAAATCTTACGAACCTCAAATCTTTGCAAGAATCACCTCTACATGTCCGCCAGGAGTACCCGGAGAAGTGCTTCTCATTTTGTAACTTTCTGATTCAGTCAACTTGCGGCATCTCACCCGACACTCGGCTCTATGAACGCAAGGCCACAGAGTTACCGGCGCAGCCATTGTCTTTCAGCGCCAGGTAAACCCAAAAGCTGACCGTATGGAATTATGATGCGGAGCAATGAAGACAGATTCTTTATCGGGGGTCAAACTTTTAAATTGAATTTAAATGTCTTTCAGTGCCAACTCATCACAAATATTTACGGTGGAAACATTTACACAGGTACATCAATAATTGTTTACGGAGGATAATTCGCCGTGAAAGGTTGAAACAATGGGAAATTCTTTTCAAATCTTTTTACTATTAGACAGACAGACAGATATACTTTATTGATCCCGAGGGAAATTGGGTTTCGTTACAGCCGCACCAACCAAGAATAATGTAGTAATATAACAATATAAAACCATAAATAATTAAATAATAATATGTAAATTATGCCAAGTGGAAATAAGCCCAGGGCTCAGGGTGTCTGATACTCCGAGGGAAAAGTTTTAATGTTTGATGGTCACAGGTAGGAATGAATTTCTATGACGCTCAGTGTTAGATCTCGGTGGAATCAGTCTCTGGCTGAATGTACTCCTGTGACTAACCAGTACATTATGGAGTGGATGGGAGACATTGTCCAAGATGGCATGCAACTTGGACAGCATCCTCTTTTCAGACACCACCGTCAGAGAGTCCAGTTCTTCCCCCACAACCTCAATGGCCTTACGAATGAGTTTGTTGATTTTGTTGATGTCTGCTACCCTCAGCTTATTGTCCAAGCACACAACAGAAAACATGATAGCACTGTCCACCACAGACTCGTAGATCATCCTCAGCATTGTCTGGCAGATGTTAAAGAACCTCAGTCTCCTAAGGAAGTAGAGACGGCTCTGACCCTTCTTGTAGACAGCCTCAGTGTTCTTTGACCAGTCCAGTTTATTGTCAATTCATATCCCAAGGTATTTGTAATCCTCCACTCGTCCACATTGATCCCTTGGATGGAAACAGTGGTCACCAGTGCCTTAGCCTTCCTCAGGTCCACCACTAGCTCCTTAGTCTTTTCCACATTAAGCTGCAGATGATTCTGCTCACACCATGTGACAAAGTTTCCCACCTTGTACTCAGGCTCATGTCCCTTGCTGATGCATCCATCTATGGTAGAGTCATCAGAAAACTTCAAAAGATGTCAAAACTCTGTGCAGTAGTTGAAGTCCGGGGTGTAGATGGTGAAGAGAAACGGAGACAGGACAGTCCCCAGTGGAGTCCCAGAGCCGCTGACCACTCTGTCTGACACACATGTTGCAAGCGCAGGTACTGTGGTCTGCCAGTCATGTAATTAATAATCAATGACGCCAGGGAGGCATCCACCTGCATCACTGTCAGCTTCTCACCCAGCAGAGCAGGGCGGATGGTGTTGAACGCACTGGAGAATTCAAAAAACATGACCCCCACAGTGCTCGCCGGCTTGCCCAGGTGGGCGTTATTATTACTATTCAAAATTATTATTTTTAATTGTTATTCAATTATATAATTATTATTCAATAATTATTATTATTCAAAAATAACACAGGTACATTGAAGTAACAGCACTTAAAATGCTCAAAAAAAGAAATGATCTTAAAGATTGAACATTTTTGTGAATAATTTTAAAAACCTACTAAGCAAGAAAAGTGAGAAAAAAAAGACACCCATTGGGGGTACAGCCCGGAGCCATGCGTCATTCAAAAAGTTTCTAAAAATAAACATTAAAGCGCCAACAAGAAAGAAAGATATATCAAGAAAGAAAAATGCACTTAGATCGCAGAGGGAATCTATCAGTTAACTGAAATGATAATAACGAGTAAATGAGCCCCATCTCTTCTCAAAATCAAATAAAGATTCAAATGTTCGACTTCTAGTTTTCTCCAAGCTAAGACATAGTATCACTTGAGAAAACCATTGTGACAAAGTAGGAGCTGATATATCCTTCCATTTCAACAAGATGGTCCTCCAGGCTATCAATTTAACAAATGGAATAATGTGTTGGTCAGACATATTGATACCATGGATATTTTGAGGAATTATTCCAAAAAACACAGTCAATTTATTCAGTTGTAAGTTCATTCTCACTGCTTTAGAAATTGTCGAAAAGACTGACTTCTGTGACGGATTCAGCAACAATAAATATATGAGTGAGGCAGGGGTTTTTATAACAAATAACACGTTTATTAAATACTGAAAAACAAACCCCCAAAAGTAAACACACCACTCACGTAACCGAAAATCAGCTGCTGTGTGGCAGCTTAAACAGTTCTTAAAGCGATGTGGCAAAAACAGTTCTTCAAAGTAGTATTGCCAAAGTTCAAAATGCTTACAGTCCATTAAAGGGAGAGACTTTTTAAGACGATTTAAATTCTCTTTCACGTCGTGTTGTTGCAGTTCCTAGTCGAACCACACTTTTCCCACGAAGAATTTACGGAGATGGAAAATGAAACGGCTTAAAGGCACTGACCTTTCCTTTACAAAACTGTTCCCAATCCTTTCTGCTAGTCACAGGGATTAACACGGGGACAGTCAACGAATTCCTTCCGAATGAGGATCAAACAAGGTCGAACCTGCTTCACCGTCGAAATCGACTTTCCTCGATCTTTTAACTCCCGAACTCCGATCTTCACTCTTCACTGATTATCAACTAGTAGTATTATAAAGAAGCTGCTGGCAATGACCTTTTAAACTTTAGGCATTAAATAAAACTCCATCTTTCAACCAAACTGCGTCATAACATTAAATCATGCAGTAGCATGAAGTCAACATGGCAAATCCAGCCACGAACTGCCCCTCCTCACAGGGAGGGGTCCTCCTTTTATACCCTGTAAAGAAAACTGTCACATGAACTCTACTGACGGGAAAATGACGTCACTCCACCATCACAAGACCATTACCTCAAGTCCAGTATAGCTTCTACACCTGTCACGTGACAAGTACAACACTATCACGTGTCACGGGTACGTAACACTTCCAAAATTGTTTCAATATAGACAATGACCTGAACATTGGTATCAGTGTAGCTATCTCAGTTTTACATCTATCACAATACTTGTCAACATTGGGAAATAATTTAGAAATTCTCTCCTTCGTCAACTGGTACGAAGTTCGTCAAGCGCTGTACAATTTTGAATTGAATCAGTGAATGACTAGCGCAGATCGAAGTAGAGTTAACCAGCTTCAGAATCCACGTCCAATTCTCCCATATCAAAAGTCAAATTGAGTTCCTTCTCCCAATCCTGTTTAATTTTAAGTAAATGACGCTTATCCCATTGTAATACTAAATTACAATTTTTTCCAAAAGAACCTTTTATCGAAGGGTTCATATTCATAATAGTATCTAACAAGTCAGCCTCCAATATGTAAGGAAAATTACTTAGATATTTTTGTAAAAAATGTCTAACTTGAAGATATTGTAAAAAGTGTGAATATGAGACAGAATATGTGTTGAATATGAAAGAGAATATGAGGGAGAATATGTATGAAAATATGTGTGTATATGTTCAAAATACATCAATCTGCCTTATTTAAATAAATCCAGAAAATAATTAATACCTTTATTTTTCCAAAGTAAAAAAAATGGATCACTCCAGGAAGGTTTCAAAAAGTAATTCCGATAAATTATACGACAAAGTTTAATATTTTAAGATTAAAAAAAATTGTGGAACTGGAGCCAAATTTGTAAAGAGTGCTTAACCACAGGGTATAGGTTTAAATTAGCAACTTTAGCCAATTATATAGGTAGAACAACTCCTAACAACGAAATAAAATTGTTTCACAGCTCCCAGTTCCAGGTCTACCCAACTGGCCGATCATTCCTATCACCCCAATATAACCAAAAGGACATATATCGGAAATTAACAGTCCAATAATACATTCTTAGATTAGGCAAAGTTAGAGCTCCATCCTTTTTCAACTTTTGTAAATGACATTTACTAATTCTTGGTCTTTTATTATCTGAAATAAAAGACAGAATAATAGAATCAATCCGATCAGAAAATTTCTTAGTAAAAAAAAAACAGGAATATTCTGAAATAAGTATAAACATTTTGGTAAAAATCATCATTTTAACTACATGAATACGACCAAGAAGTGAACATGTAAGTGGACTCCATCTACTCAATGCGTACTTCATTGAGTCTACTAAAGGGGGAACATTGGCTTTATAAAATCCTTATATTTTTTAGTAATTATGACGCCTAAATTTATATAAGAATCCGTAACTTTAAAAGGAATATTATCATATATAGAAATAGATTCATTTAAAGGAAGAGTTGAGCCAACTAGACCACCTGTTTCCTAACAAGTCCAGGGATCACTAAGAAGGTTACATTAACACGTCAGCGTAAAATACCAGAGCAAATCCTTCAGACAGCTCAACGCGATCAGTGTTCCCTGAACCACAGCCACCGTTCTCTCAGTACGATATGTAGATTTCAACTTCTGACAACAGGTGGGTATAAACTGGTCGAAAGTGAACTAGACTGAACCAGACAGAACAGACTGTCGCTGCATAAATGATGACGGCGTGAATATTACGGACGAGAGCAGACCAGGAGCAGTGAAATTGCCGGCAGTACACCATCAGGATGTGCCTCAGTGTCAGGTCAAAGATGATGACAATTAAACCCGCCGCGGCCATGGCTACCAAATAAAGAGTGACGCACCTGAAGAGACCGCTTTTTCCACATGACAGGATCAGGATGGTCAGCAAATTGCCTGAAAGTACGGAAATAAATATTGTTATGCGAGAACATTGTTAGCTTGTTGACTCAATATTGTTATTTCATGTTTTCATAAATTCATAAGTAAATAAGTTTAGGTGTTATTTTCAAACTGGTAAACTCTTCCTTGAAATTTTAGCCTTCTAGTACATGCGACTGACCTTCGTATAGATCTCAGGCATATCTTCAATTGGACCGTTGATATATGCGCTGTTTTCGTATATCAGGTGTTTGTTCTCATTGTACAGGGGTGTTAGGATCTACTGTGCACCTTCATCGCCCCTCCCACCCCCATGGCTCCGTGAGAATTGGGCAACAACTCGGGTTTGTTTTGTTTTGCATGTTGCAGAGAACAGGGAAGGTTAAGAAAACAATGCGGCAAAAAAGAAACAGATACATGGCAAGAAAAGAGCAATGGGAGCGAAAAGTCAGGCAAATGAAAGGAAATTCGAAAGGGATAAGTTATCACATTCTCCTCGGAGAATGAAGCGAGCCGGCAGAAAGCAAGAACTTGTGGATATTTTCTTTTCTCTCAGAAAGGTTAAAGGCACAGGATTTACAATGGAAATAGGTAGGTCTTGATGAATAATGATATGAATGATAACAATGACCCTGCAGGATTAGACGCCCTGCCTCTTATATAATGTTCAGAGATTACTGCAGCCGTTCACTCGGGGATAGAATTTATTTACATGAATACTTACACTATTAGCTGTCGGATTAAATTAAAAAATGGTGATTGTTTTCAAATTGGACGATCTTCCGAATAGAAAGACTTATTCCATCTTCACATCCGAAAACGAACCAAACGGTGTAGCGACCAAAATTCTAATCAATAGGAAGGAAGTTAGTTGGGCAAAGAAACAAAGTGTGTTCGGTTAATCGCTGCCTGTCGAGGGTTCCATTCCGTTTAAGAACCACAATCCAATAAATCCAGCGGCTCAATTTACAGAGTGTTAATTGAAAACAAATTCTAAGAACTAAGCTGGGCATTTGATTCAAGGAATTGGTACCTAATCAGTATCCCTGCTTCTACTGACAGTTCCTAGAACGTCATCCCATGAAACCGTATTCTGATTTGAAAGGCGGGCCAATAGAAGTTGTGCAGCGGATACTTTTTTACAAATGCACATCTCTCGGAGGACAGAGATACGGAAGTGAGAACGTAAGTGAGAACGGAAGTAGGAGAGAAGAGTATGTCATTTTATGCAAGAGTTTTGAGATAAATAACGGGAATATTTTGAAAACACTGAGATAAGATGGAATTGTTAACATGAAACGTGTTTGACTTTGAGAGATAGATTTGTATTTGTTAGTGCATCGTGTCAATAAGATGTTAACAAAGGCAAGAAGATAAATCGGAATTACAATGCAGAGTGGACTGAATTAATTTACTACCATTAACTAAATAAGGCGATCATTTAACTGGCTGCAGAGCTTTGCAGTATGCAAAAAAACTTCCTGGAGTTTATTCTTTGTAAAACTTAGCCCAGTTAGTTAGATCTCATTCTATTACAAAGAAATTCACCTGTTTCAGACAGGGTTATTCAAATCGAAGAATATTGTCAGGGATATAAATCATGCCATACTATCTCTAATTAGGTGCAGATGGAAAGGGACAATGCGAGGGATAGCGGAATAAAATTGAATTATGTGTAAAACTCAACATGATTTGCATCAAGAGCAGATGAATAGAATCAAAACTTACCAGGAGCCGCAATAAAAGCAAGGAAAGCGGAGTAATTTGGCTGGATACCCTTAAGTAGCAAAACAATCCGATCTTCGAGTGGTAAACTGTCATACTGTTCAGTAAGCTCGGTAAATGCCCAGAACAAATCTTTTTTTTCATCCATTTAACATTAAAATCGACTTTTGTCAGTTTTCTCTCCGTTTCTGTATCGTTCCTCAGCTTCAGATCCACTGCCAGAACGGTGGAATTGACTACCGTCAGACTGTGATTTCCGCTCTCCATCCTCTGCAGATTTTAGTTCCTGTCAGAGGCGGAGCAGCTGCTTTTATTGATGACAATGAATCGCTACTATAGCGATTTCTTTCAGACGCTCTGAGGAGGCAAATTAGCTCGAGAGAGAGTGAGCTTAATTATATCCAAATAACAACAACGTTAGCGGGAGTGGTGAAAGGGCAGATTCAATTTACCTTTTTAATTCCACGCTGCACACTGCAGTACACAGAATGCTTGTCCGCATCAGAGTAGAATCTGAATTAGTTTTAATATCACCGGTATATACCATGACTTTCTTTTTGATTTTGTGACAGCAGTACAATTTAATACATAATAATAGAGAAAATGAATTAAAGTAAATACAAAACACCTATATATAAAGTAAATACATAGTTATATATTTAAATAGAGTATAAAATAAGTGATCAGGTAGCGTTCATAAGGTCAATGACAATTCAGAAATCGAATAGTGAAGGGACAAAGCTGTTCCTGTATCACTAAGCGTGTGCCTTCAGGCTCCGTTAAGTCCATCCAGGTGGTAGAAATGAGAACAGGGCATGTCCTGGGTGATACCGATTTTTAACAAGGGACGCCGGCTTTTTGAGGCATCGTTCTTGAAGTTATCCTCTATACTGTAGAGGCTAAGAGCTGTGCAGCGTACAACTCTCCGCATCTTATTTCAGTCCTGTGCAGTAATACTCTGCCCCCAACCCTAACACTCCCCCACTGCATACCATACGACATTACAACCAGTTAGAATGTTCTCCACGGAGTGTCTGCAGAAATTTGCGCGTGTCTGCCATACCAAACCTCCTTAAACACCTCATGAAATACAAATGCTGTTTTGCCTTCTTAGAGCGTCATGTCTATGTTGGGCCCAGGAATGAAACTCGGAAAAGTTGACAGCTAGGAGCTTGAAATTGCTCACTGTCTCTTCTTCCGCTCCGTCTCTGAGGACTGCATTGTCTAATCGAGATAAATGAAGAGTTAGCGGATCAGAATGACGTGTATTCAATCTGACTAGAATGTGTCTCCTTTTGCGTTTCAGAACTGAAAAAAAAAATCAGATTAGGTGCAAATAATGTCAGTGCGAATCCCGTGATCGTTTGAATTATTATTGTTTTAACGTAGTTGGCGGCCAAAATATATGAATCATTTCCCGGTTCATCGTCTATGTCATTCAGGGATCATTTATTTTTACATCCAGGACTCGTTAGTAGGGTGAGGACAATGTCCGCCTGAGTCTCTATTGGAGTGGGAACAAATCAGTAAGCAATAACAAGGCAAGAGGCAAGAACTGGAAAAAAGAAAAAAAAAGTGTGTGTGTATGCATGAGTGTATGTGTGTATGTGTGTGTGTGTGTGTGTGTGTGTGTGTGTGTGTGTGTGTGTGTGTGTGTGTGTGTGTGTGTGTGGCATCTCCAGTGGTGGCAGCATGGGAGGTAATTACTCAGAATTGGAGATTCTTACTTGGATGGAGATCCTTAATCACGGATGGAGATTCTAATTCAGCGATGGAAGTTATTACTCAGGATTAGATATTCTTAGTCAGGGATGGATATTCTTAACTAGCGATGGCTTAATCAGATGAGAGAAAGTGACAAGCGCATCACCATAGAAGCAGCGAGAGAGCACTCCAGCAGGTGTAAAAACAAAATACATCGCATTTTGTTCCCAATCGTTGCAAATCGGTCAGGTGGATGATATGTCGCTCATGGTCTGCCCTATGATGCTAGTGGAGAAGGCCGCAGACAGGGGAAATAGTCCGAAGGTCAGTGGTATAATCTTTAGTAGAGAACGCAGGATCAACCACTTGAACGTTACGCAAGTATTCCGGAGGCCGAGCGGTCAAACTCAGTTGTTGTTTATGCTAATTTAGAAGAGACCTCACTGTGAACAATTAAAGTGCAATAGCCTGAGTCGCCAAGTGGTAACTAAATCCTTGCGTCAAATTCCTACATCAGAAGAAAGTCAACACATTCAGCTAAAGTGTGAGAATACTTCCACTTCCAACAAATCTATGTCTTATTATTAGATTCGCCACATATGGAGAAATAGTTAACCACTTCCGAATACCTATATGGTTGTAATATTTTTTAAAAACTTCTTTATGAAACAATTATTCCTCTTCAGTTTCCGGAAGCGAATGATAGATTGTCCACTTATATCTGAAATGTTCCATGTTCGGCAACTTCCTGGTGAAAACGCTCTGCATCGGTTCCTCTGCAAACACATCTAAACGTCACGATGCTCTAATCAGACCAGAATTATATATCACTGCATCATGACCTCTCCCGTAAGTGAAGGCAGGTTTTCGGAATGTATTGAACTACACGCTATACATCCTTCATTAATGTTTGAAAACATTAATAGGAATATGCCCTTCTCTACAAAAACACTAGATAACCCCGTCAGTCTTTGATACATTCCTGACCCTACTCGTCCATGGAAGGTAATCGTAATGTACCTTAATAATGACAATTACCTACTCTTCAATGACAATTGAGAATTTGATGAAATTTCACAACATAACTAACTACCCATTGGCTTATCACCGCTAAGGCTATCTGACACTTGAAGGGCTCTCCTTGTGTTTTATTCAGTTCACTCCATCCAGTACATTAATACATCGAAGTAGCACGTCACAGCATAAACAAGAAACACAGAATATACAATATCTCCAGATTTCCTCTTGTTTGCTATATACAATATCGTTATATATTTAGAGCGAAAGCGCAGTTCAAATCTATCAAATAAGTGAATGCCACTGTCTACCTCACCATTAACAACGCAACCGATTTAGCACATCTGATACTGTCACTGTTGGTACAAATGTAAGGAATGCAGATACTCTGTCGATTTAAGCATTTGCATCAATTCAATGGTCATGCATATAATGATTAAAATACTGGTGCGAAATTTGAATGGATCTGGTTTACTATGCACGAATTTGATGTGCATACAAAATGCAGGATGGACTCGGCAAGTTAGGTAGCATACACGGAAATGAATAAACAGTCGAAACCTTTCGACTGCAGAGGAAAGCGGTTGGTGGAGCAGGGTAGAGCAGTCTACAAGTTGCTACGTGGCGTAAGGTGGATGCGGCAGGGGGACGAAATAAATGACTGGGTGTGATGTGAAAATGCAAAGGGCTGGAGAAGAAAGGGTCCAATAGGAGAGAAGATGATGGGAGAAAGGGGCTTTGTGTAAGTGATAGGTTGGTTAGGAGTAGAAAATAAGGCCAGAATGCGGGAATGAAAAGACGGAGAGGAGAGGGGGCAATACGGGAAGATAGAGATATCCATGTTCAAGACATAATATTGGACGTCACCAAGTCGAAAGGAGTTACTCTTCCAACGTGAGAGCGGCAGAACAGGAGGCAGAAGGGAGGCAACGAGATGGCTGATGAACTAAATGAATATTTTGTATCCGCCTTCACTGTGAAGCCAAGAGCAGTATGGCTGATATTGTAGAGTGTGAAGAAAAAGAAGTGGGTGCTCAAGACAGAAGGTGCTCAAAAACCTGGAGGACCTAAAGGTACATAAGTCATCAGGACCAGATCATCTGCACTCGAATGTTCTTAAATAATTACTGTTAGAGACTGTGGTGGCATTAGAAATGACCTTACAAAATTTATTGGAATATGGCATGGTGCCAGAGAACTGGAAAATTGCAAATGACACTACACTCTTTAAGAAGAAGGAAGACAGCAGAAAGAAAATTAGAAATCATTCAGCCTGACCGCAGTTGTTGCGAAGATATCAGAATCAGAGTCAGTTGCTACGGCTGCGGTGATGGAGTGCTACGTGACGCAGGAGAAAATTGTATAAAGTTAGGAAAAATCCTGCCTGACAAATTTGTTGGAATTCTTTGAGGAGATTACAAGTACAATAGATAAAGAGGATGCAATGGATGTTGTATATTTGGACTTTCAGAAGGCCTTTGAAAGGTGCCAAATTAAAGGTGCACATTAGACTGCTTAACAAGTTAATAGCCGATAGTATTACAGGAAAGTTATTAACATGGTTAGACGATTGGCCGATTGGTAAGAGGCAGCGAGTCGGAATAAAATGACCTGTTCTGGTTGGTGCCAGTGAGTAGTGGTGTTTCGCAATGGGTGGTTGTTTGGACCACTTCTTTTTATGCTCTCTATAAATGATACAGTTAAAGGCAAGACACTTTTATTATTTCAGCTGAAAAGCATGTGGGTTTACGGTCTTATTTACCTCTGTGCACCCTGCTGGAACTCTTTGACACTCCATGACTAGTCAATAAAAAGATAAGGTATTACCCGGGAAAGGAGTCTACGCTGGCCAAGCGTACATCATGGTCCCGACCTCCATGTGTCGTCATCATCCGCGATGGTTGGTCTCTGACTGCTGGAGAGCTATCACCCCTGCGTATTTGAAGCTCATGTGTCTTATAGTATTCCTCATCAATTGAACCATTCGATTTCCATCCCACTGGCTCAAAGTCACCTGGCTTACCTGGGTCACTTCTTACTGGTCACTATACTGCAGCCAACAGTGTTTCAGGGTTCTGTCCACCACAGCCTTGTGCATTTGTTACTTTGCACTCTAACTACTCCAAACCAGTTAAAATGCACAACTCAGGCAGACACTATCGAGATTACATATTGCTTCTTTGATAGGTCTCGCATTTTAAGTAACAAGTAGCAACTCCTCCGAGAAAAATCTCCGAGAATTGCTCTGATTAAATTGTCCCCGAGTCAAGAATCTGTTTAGAGTGCATGGACTTTACATACCAAATGGCTACTTGTTTGAGAATGGTCTCAGGTTTAGCAGATCATCACCTGAAGCTTCCTGTGTCCACATTCAGATTTTCTGATTAGATTATTCAAGAGCAAGAAACTGTTCAGAGTCCACAAAATGGCGGGGGGTGGGGATGGTGGTAAAACCAAGATAACTGGCTCGTCTGCTTCTCTTCTCCTTGTTCAGACTGAAGTTTCTTCTGACTAATATCTCCCTCCTCTTGATCCGAAGTTATTTATTTCAGGATTATTTCCTCCTCTCATTCAGATGACTACCCATAGGACTCCCATGGAATCCTACTAGGTATGCAACATTTACATATAAAAAAATAGCCTATAATAACTAAATTCACCACTTTATATTGATAATCGTCTCTGCTGTTTAATGAAAGCATAATCCTCGATTTTCCCATTTTTCAGCCTTCCATCTTCTCAGTTAATATATATTCAGCAATACAATTATCAGGGTACATTAAATTAATATTACAGCTTCATATGATATTGTTCTCACCCATGTATATATTTGAAAATTTGCCTCTCAATTCCTAAACTTCCTTCAAAAGCCTGTTTCACTCAATATTTCATTTGCCTTACCAGCGCGTGTTTTACTTAGCTTAGTGTCTTTAGTCTCAGATCATCTCCCTTGTCTCCTCCACAACACGTGACCAGTCTCCAATGATGTACAGAATTGTTATGGTCCGGTCCGGAGCCCGCATTCCGGGTCCTGAACCGGTCCGCGGAATCCAGACTCCGGGTCTTGTAGCCGTCCCTCCTTTCACCCTTTAGCCCAAATAGGATCAACTTGGCTTAAGGAGGCACACCTGATGCCTATCCGCTGGCAGGTGTATATAAGGGGCTCTGGGACTGTCCCGTTGGAGGGTTATCCTGTTCTTCTGTTTGTCTTGTACGCGCTGGACCCGCTGTTCTGTCCGGTTAGCCTTGTGCGCGCTGTCGCGCTGTTGCGCTGTTCGCCTGTCTGTCCCGTTTCGGCCCCGGCTTGGAATACCCACCGTTAATCATCTAGTTCTGTAAGTCCGTTCTCGTAGTCACCCCGGACTGAGCTCCCTTCCGATCCCTTGTCTCCGTCGGGTAAGCAGGCCGGACTGCCGTTGCCCGGCGGGGTCTCTGACCCTTTCCTACCCCTCGCTTCTGACGGCTTGTGCCCCGCAACCTACCCAGGAGACCCGCGACCACCCCAGGCCCCTGTGTTCCTGCCTGGGAGGCCGGGCCCTGCCCAGGAGTTATGCGGCCCGCCCAGGGGTCTATCCTCCCAGCATTCCTTGTCCCATAGACCCATCCTTTAGCCTAGCCAGGGTTCTGCCTTCGCCATGAACTCTCTGAACCCCAGGATCACCTTTGCATGCCACGGTCTCCCCATCTTGTTCTATCCTTTAGTTCCATCCCCATCCTGTCCTGCCCGAGTACTGCACTGCCTGCGTCCTGCATTTGTGTCCACTCCCCACGTCCCTTTGTAACAAGAATTGATGGCAACTCAGTAGCAACTTATTTATTTGCACTGTGTGCTGGATCTTGAAGCTCTTCTCATTACTGTATATAATACAAATCTGAGTCCTCAATTTCTCCTTCATTACACCCTATTACTGTGTCCGTTGAGAATAGTTTTTTTTTCGGTGAGTGTTTCCCAAGCAATGATATCACTGTTGACATATTTTTCCACTGTACTGCCTATGGAACAAGTTTCAAAGTTGTTTTATTCCATTTCCAGCTTACATGTGTAAATGAAATCGAAATATTTATTACTCCTGCTCCTCATCCAATGCAGCACAAAAACACAATAGTAAAAACATACATTCACAACTTATATACTGTGCACGGATTGACCGTAGGTTCATAAAGTGACGCTCGGCATGCGATATCTGCACACAGGAAATGATAAAGTAGAGGTGTTTGGTGCTGTGTAAGGGTGGATTAGTTGATACAGATATTTATCACTCTTACTGCCTGGGAAAAGTAGTTGTCCTAGAGGCTGTTAGTCCTGGTGAGGCAGTCCACCACCACCCGCCCCCACCCTCCGATGGGAGTGGGACAAACAGTCCATGAGCGGGATGGGTACATGTTGATTATGAAAATCAGGTTGGTTTTTGAACTCAAGAGAAGCAATTTGGAAAATACCAATGAGATGCCTTTTAGAGCAGCCTGTAATTGTGCCCACGAGGGAAAAGATAATTTCAGATCAGGTGTTGTGTAATGAGCCAAAATTGATAAGGGAGCTTATGGTAAAGGAACAATGTGGGCGCAGTTATCATAACATGTTAGATTTCACTCTGCACTTTAAGACGGGAAAAGTACAAGAAGATGCATCATTATCAGTGGAGTGAGGGGAACTACGGAGGCACGGGATTGGAAGGGGATAATAGCAGGGAGGACGGCAGAATAGCAATGGCTGGAGTTGCTCAACTTGACAGCCTCAGGGTTGAAGAGAAACACATCATATTCCACCTGCGTAGCTCCAACCTGAAGGCATGAATATCTATTTCTCCTTCCAGTAAAAAAAGAAATCACTGTCCATCGCCTTTCCTTCTATTCTTCACTCTGGTCATTCACTTCTAAGGTTATTTAAATGTGATGTTACTTTTTTTTTACGAGAGGACTATTCGTAAGGATACAATGTTGAGACGTTATAAGGCATTGGTTAAACCACGGGGGCTATTATGAACAGTGTAGGGACTCATCTCAGGAAAAATGTGCTGGAATAGGACAGAGTCTAGAGGAGGTTCATAAAAATGATTCAGAGGCTGACAGGGTTAACGCATGAGGATCATTTGATGTTTTTGGGCCTGTTTCCTATGGTGTTAAGAAAAAAAAATGAGGGACGCTCTCGAATACCGAAAAGCCGAGAAACTCTGCATGTGGAGAGGATTTTTTCCTGTAGTCTGGGACGAGGAGAAGCTGCCCACAGAATAGTGGGACCTCCATTTAGAACAGAGCAGAGGAAACCTTCTCCCGCTGTGTCTTATGATTATTCATCACCACTGTGTATGATCTAAGCTCCTGTGTCCATTACCCTCTCTCCCATTAATTAATTATCTATCTCAACCTCAAAAATATCCACCCAACCGGCCTTCACACCCTCGGGGCAGTGAATCATAAAGACTGTACCCTCAAATAGGTTGATTTCTCGTTGATCACAAAGCGAAATGAAATAGAAGATATAAAATTCCAGGCATTTTCACACATCTCCATTTGAAATTAGCATCCCTTACCGACCACACCCTCTGGCTCTCTAACTGACGAGGAGAGAGACTCTATCGAGATGCTCCACAAATGCCCTATCGTTTGTGAATATGTTCTAAATTTAGGGCAAAATCATCTCACCTTTGCTGGTAAATCATCCCAGGTATTACACTTGTAAAACTGCTCTGTCTGGCTCCATAGCTACTCTTAAGTTGTCTTTCTGCTGGGGGATTAAAACCGTGCATTGAATTCCACGTGTGGCCTCACTAACCCACGGAAGGCTGTTGGACCAGACAATATTCCTGGCAGAATGCTTAGAGGATGTGCAGACCAGCTAGCAGATGTTCTCACTGACATCTTCAACATCTCCCTGAGCAGCGCCACCATTCCAACGTGCTTCAAGGCCGCCACCATCGTCCCTGTGCCGAAGAAGTTTTCAGTCTCCTACCTCAATGACCACCATCCATTGCATTCACATCCATCATCATGAAGTGTTTCGAGTGGCTCGGCATGAAGCACATCAAGACTCTGCTGCCCCGCTCACTGGACCCCCTGCAGTTTGCGTACCGTCCCAACCATGTGGTGGCGTGTTGGGGAGGAAGCATTAAGAAGAGGGACGCCTCACGTCTTAATAAGCTGGTAAGGAAGGCGGGCTCTGTCTTGGGCAAAGTACTGGAGAGTTTAACATCGGTAGCTGAGCGAAGGGCGCTGAGTAGGCTACGGTCAATTATGGATAACTCTGAACATCCTCTACATAGCACCATCCAGAGACAGAGAAGCAGTTTCAGTGACAGGTTACTATCGATGCAATGCTCCTCAGACAGGATGAAGAGGTCAATACTCCCCAATGCCATTAGGCTGTACAATTCTACCGCCAGGACTTGAGAACGTTTTAAAAGCTATTATTAATGCTTTTTGAGACGGTGATTTAGATGCATATCATATTTTTTTTTTACTGAGTTAAGTATTGTATGTAATTAGTTTTGCTACAACAAGTGTATGGGACATTGGAAAAAAAGTTGAATTTCCCCATGGGGATGAATAAAGTATCTATCTATCTATCTATCTATCTATCTATCTATCTATCTATCTATCTATCTATCTATCTATCTATTGCCATCACCCTCCACCTGGCCCTGACCCATCTGGACAAAAAAGACACGTACCCTCGAGTGCTGTTCATAGACTTCAGTTCAGCGCAATCAGTTCTCAGAAACTGATTGGAAAACTGAGCCTACTGGGCCTGAACACCTCACTCTGCAACTGGATCCTAGACTTCCTGACTGGGAGATCTCAGTCAGTCCGGATTGGAGGAAGCATCTTCAACACCATCACACTGAGCACGGGGTCCCCGCACGGCTGTGTACTCAGTCCACTGCTGTTCACTCTGCTGACCCACGACTATGCTGCAACACACAGCTCCAACGACATCATCAAGTTCGCCGATGACACGACCATGGTGGGTCTCATAAGCAAGAACGACGAGTCAGCTTGCAGACAGGAGGTGCAGCGGTTAACAGACTGGTGCAGAGCCAACAACCTGTCTCTGAATGTGAACAAAACAAAAGAGATAGTTGTTGACTTCAGGAGAGCACGGAGCAGTCGCTCTCCGCTGAACATTGACGGCTCCTCCGTTGAGATGGTAAAGAGCACCAAATTTCTTGGTGTTCAGCTGGTGGAGAATCTCATATGGTCCCTCAACACCAGTTTCATAGCCACAAAAGTCCAGCGGTGCCTCTACTCACTTCGAAGGCTGAGGAAAGTCCATCTCCTACTCACGATTCTCACCACGTTCTTCAGAGGATGTATCGCGAGCGTCCTGAGTAGCTGCATCACTGCCTGGTTCGGGAATTACACTGGCTCGGATCGCAAGACGCTGCAGCGGATAGTGAAGTCAGCTGAGAATATCATCGGGGTCTTGCTTCCCGTTATTACAGACATTTACAGTACACGCTGCACCCGCAAAGCAAATGCTATTATGAAGAACCCCACGCACCCCTCACACAGACTCTTCTCCCTCCTGCCATCTGGCAAAAGGTATCGAAGCATTCGGTCTCTCACGACCAGACTGTGCAACAGTTTCTTCTTCCAAACCAACAGACTCCTCAATACTCAGTGTCTAGACTGGCATCAACATTGTACTATATTGTAATTATCATTGTAATTATATAATATATTCTACATTATTACTATATTCTAATTTGTCCTCTACTGTGCCTGTTGTCTTGTTTATCAATTATTGTACTGCCCTGCACTATTTTGTGCACTTTATAAAGTTCTCTGCAGGTCTGTAGTCGAGTGCAGTTTTTATGTTGTTTTACGTAGTCCAGTGCAACCTTGTGCTGTCTCACATAGTTTAGTGTAGTTTTGCGTTGTTTCATGTAGCACCAGGGTCCGGAGAAACTTTGTTTCGTTTGTCTTTACTGTGTAATATACCAGCAGTTTACGGTCAAAATGACAATAAACTTGACTTGACTTGATTTTAAACTGTAACGACACCTCTCTGTTTCTCCACACCAACGAGCCAACAAAAAATATCAAATAACCATTCAACACTCACTACACCTGTCCGCCGTTTTCATATAAATTGTAGAGGACAATACTTGGAAACCCTGTACTTCACTCATGTGCAGTTTCTCTCTACATAGTTAGGAGACTGCCTTTTGATTCTTCCTACCAATCCACAGATCGTCAATGTTTACCACATGAAAGAACGTTTTCCAAGTATTCTTGCAATCATGCAGCCTTTCTATATCATGATACAGAGACCAAATGTCCCATCACAACATTACCCCGACCACATTCTCTGTCATTAACTGACAACCTTGAATTCTCACACTCTATCCCTCCCCGAGGTGGTTGCTATCTACCGTAAATAATTGACGGCTCGTAACTTACCTCTACTTCCTTAGACAACTCAGTAACATTGCTGCCCAGTCCACCATGATTTTAATATTGATATTAAGCAATTGAGGGTCCAGAAATGATCCAGCGCATACTCTGGTATTTACATCCTTCCATGCTGAAAAAGATCCGTAAATCTTGTTTCTGTCTTCTATGTGAAAAGCAGCCTTTTATCCTTGTGAACTTGTTTCCTCCAGTCCACTGGGTTCCGGTGTTGTGCACCAGCTTTTTATGTGGCACCTTGTTAGATGCCTTCTGAAAATCTAAGTCTGCTACCTACACAGGTTCTCTTCTAACATCTAGAAACGCTCTTTTCATGTTAATCAAACATGAATTGACTTTCAAAAAATGGGCTGAGAGGGTCTCAAACCACGTCAAAGATAGACAGGTTGAGTAAGAAACATTTTGGCTCACTGGCCTTCATCGGTAAGTGCACTCAGGAAATATAAGTTTTATAAGATGCGAGGTCACATTGATATATCGTATTTAGTTTTGGTCACACTTTTATAGGAAAGATGTTATTAAGCTAGTAATAAGGCAGGGGAAGTTTATAACGTCAATGTTGGGTCTCAACAGTCTGAGTGATCTGTAGTTTAGGATTTTATTCCTTGGAATGTCGAAGAATGTGCTGTGTTATTATCCAGGTGTATGGAGCAATGAAGGTCACAGATAGTATGAATGCACAGAGATTTTTCAACAGAGATGTAAAATCAGGAACCAGAGGGCACTGGATGGTGAGAGGGAAGAGATCAAATATAAAATCTGATGGGCAATGTCTTTCCAATGAGGCAGGTATGTTAACAAGACTCAAAATATTAGAGTTGGATGAGGATAGGAAATATTTACCTGAGACAGATATGTTTGCTACTGAAATGGGCATTTCACTTGGCCTGAATCAGATAGACTGAAAGACTCATTTCTAAGGAAGATTCATTTGTAATTCTTCAAATCTAAACGACATTGAATCAGTATGATGACATTAAACATTTCTCAATGACTTGCTATTTATTCACAGATCACAAACTCCAGCATCTTGCCAACAACAGATACGACATTAACTGTTGTTGTCTTCCATTCTTGAATAATTGAGACATATCTGAGGTGTTCCACTTCACTGAGACCTTCCTGGGAAACTGTGAATTTTGACAAACTTGGACTTAGATCTCCACTTTCCCTCCAGCCACTTCCTGTAAAACCATCGAGTGCAGGTCGTTGTGATCTGGTTATGTTTGATTTTAGTCCCATTAGTTTTCTTCTCGTGAAGGTGATTGTAAACTAATGCAGTGTGTTAGAAAGTGAACTAAGTTCACAGTGATGATTTTAACTTACTACATTTTTCATTTTAGTTTCTGCCATTGCGTCTGTCTCCACTCGTTAATGAAGTCCGCTGGTCTACTTTCAGCCATCAGCACTTTCTCTGTTATAGTCTTTAATGTTTCCCTTAATCTCAATTTTTGACCAGAGATAGTTCATTTTTCTCCTCGATCCATCCATCCAATTCGGTTTAATGTCTGGTGATTAATATCTGCCACTGCTTTTCTACTGATCCGTCCCTGACGTATTTACCCCATCCAACCCCATTACATGGCCTGCTCCTGAGTAGGTTCAGTTATATCATGCTGTAATAAACAGGGCCTGACCACGGCAAATATTTCTCTTCCACGGCATCATGCTAGTATCATTAGTCTTTATTAACTTAAAGGTAAAATTCAACTATGATAGTCACACAGTTCCCTTATTAGCTTCCTTAGATAATTTCTCATCCTGTTCTGCTGCACGAAGAGGCAGTAGATGAGGGGATACAGACGACGCCCACCCTCTTTGTCTTCCCCAGTGTTCATTGTCTCTATATGTTTGTCACCGCTCACCAGCACATGATGAACAAGGTCACCCTCCTCCTTTTACTTTTACTGATCCATGTTGAGCATTGTTCGTTTCGGAGATCATGCCTACTGGGCCACAGGCCGCTGAAACAAGTCCGCTGTGCTGTGCCAGTCTTTCAAGCTGTCCCCAGGTGTAGCCAGTCTTTATGGTAGATACATCCTCTCCCAGGGATGAGGTCGTTGAAGTTTCTGCAGCTCTGGGTTTTTACGGAATTTGAATGCAAGTGTTGGGATCCCCAACTCTCTTCCATTTGCATCCGGGCTTTAGACCGTCCACTGGACAGTGCTGTAACATTGATTATGTTGGAATACTGAGGTCCAACTCACGGTCAGCCTGCAATCATTATCCTGCAATAGCTGGAAGATAAAACATATTTCTCACAATACAACGCCTGCATTCATTCATAATATCCATAACCTTCATAATTATCTATACCACCATCAAATCTCCTGTCATTCTCTTCCAGGGAAAAAGTGTAAAATGCTTTGAAATTATCCTTGCTCCAGCTCACCAAGAACAGTTCATGTCCTCCTTTTGAGTTTTCCAATCACCTGTTTGAGCACTTTTCTGCTATTTCTGTATTCCGTGAAGATCCAGTCCGATTTTGCTTCCTGAATCGCTTTTATTGTGTTGTCTAGAATCACAATTCTGCTTGTATATGCAGCTGCTCCCTGAGACTATTTTTTCATTCTGTTCTCATTATCTGGTAACACAACTGTTTTACATTGAGACCAACTGCACCCTTGCCCACTAGCTGCTCTATGTGATGAAGGCGAGCGCTGCACTGTTCCTGGTCCCGGGGAACGACTGACATCACTTTCACCGGCTCCTCTAGTGTTTCTCTTTCGAATAGAAAATTATTTATTATAATTCTGAAGCAGAGCTTTGGACAGTAAAACGAGGTAATCCTTCAGTTTAGACCTGGTGTGTGAGACAGTTTGCCTGGAATGTTGTGTTTCAATTTTGTTGTGCATATACCGTTGGAAATTGGCAGATGTGTTAAAGTGCAGGTAGAGCTGAAAGAGGACGGCCGCTCTCTGCAGTCCGTCAATCTGGTTCTGTCTCATCCTCTTCCCAAGTCTGCCTCTCTGCGCCTTACTCGGGAGGTCGGGGAGCTGTGTATAAAAGAGAAAAAGCAGTCAGTTTGTCACTGAGCAGCCATCTGAGTAAAGTAGTATCATCTTTGGTGGAGGTAAAGAAGGCAAAGGGAGAAGGTAGAACCAGGCACCAATAAGTGTTCTCTGCTAATATCCTGTTTAACACCAAGTCAGCCCTTTGCTGCCTGGCTCCTTCTGGCACATTTCAGGCTGCAGGGGTACATGCAGAGGGACGCACTGATGTTCAGTCCAGCCACGTCAAGGGCTCAGTGGTGAAGGATCAGAGGGTAGTGCTGTTCTACGACTGGAGAAGGAGAGTCTTGGTCGGGTGAGGAATCCCCTCAATTATTGCAGTTGTAAACCATCGTTTACATGAGTAGCAGCAGTGCTACTAATTGAAGTGTAGTAATGTAATAAAACACTGCTCAAAGCATTGACATTTAAAAGAAAGAAACGGTTTTATATAGTTTACTTAGTAACTTGTATTGGGAATAAAGTCTGCTTCATAAATGATTTGCACCCGATTGCGTACCTGTAGAATGAATGTGAGTATAGAGTATAATCCAGCTCTCTTCAAACTCCTCAGAAAGTGCATATTTGTATTATGATCCATTTGCAACTCTGTGACCCTCTTCCCCAAATGATCAGGTTCTCCCTATAATCTATAATAAACTTCATGAACTGGCATTTAACTCTCTAATCTTCCTGACCTTATGCCAATTTGCTCATGCCTCAGGTAGCAATGCCAAGATTACCACCTTCGTTCTGCATTTCAATTTAGTCCCTTGCTGCTCAATTTCCCTTAGTAGAAACTCTTTCTTTGTTCTACCCTAGTCGTCTGACTCCACAATGGACCACCAGAACTGGATCTTTCCCCTCCCAATACAAGCTCCTCTACAGTCCCGATAAGATGTTCCGAACCCGGACACAAGGCAGGCAAAGCAGCCAATCTGTAACTGTGCTACAAATACTTAGACCATATCCAGTATTCTTCAGTAAGCAGGGTTTACAGCATGCTCCGGTGTACCCCGCCGGCTAGTGGTGGATAGGAGCGCATTACATCTGTTTTATTTGGTCTATCTGCACAAAAGTAATACCAGAAATTGTTCAGTGGAGGAGTGGATAATGAACCAAAAATATGAAAAGAGAAGCAGCTTCTATTCATTGATGCAGACAATGGAACAGCGGGAAACATAAAAATATCGAGTATACGTCACTTACAGCTTGATACAGCTGCTTCTTTTTCTGATCTCGAATACTGGCAATAACATATTAAGTATAATTTTTAAAATGTCAGCATATGTATAACGTAGTTAAGCACCCAAAAATGTTGTGAAGCATGCTGCGCATGAACGCTCAGGCTGTGCACAACAACAAAGGTAATTATTTGCGTATCACAAATCAGATTAATTGCATCAGAAATAGATGAAGTTAACCCGTTGTAGGTCAGCACATTCCGAAATATGGGATACACCACATGTTGGTAGAAAATGAAAACAGGACATGTTATTATTAAAGGTTTTGCAATAATATTAATTGTTGCTCCAATAAGGGAAACTATTCCATGGAAAATTTAGTTGTAGATGGGGACGTTAGTGAAACACAGACTTGATAAATTTGCCCAAAATCTCCACAGGTCACACGCAAACTCTTCTTCTCTGACTTCCAGGACAGCCACTAACTGTACTGGAACTGCGGAACAGCGGACACAAACAAACACATTGAGTGTTTTTGCAGAACGTCAAAATAGTTATGGGCTCTTGTATTCAATATGCAGAATGGTCTGCACTTTCAAAACACGTCACCTCTCTGATATTGTCATTGCTTGCTCAGCTCACTGAACTGAGATGATGATATCACTGCAAGCCAAGCTGCCGACGTCATTACTATTCCACGCCCACCATTCTCCATGATGTTAATGTTGTCTCTGGAGCCTTAACAGTGACCACAGTGGTAATGTTACAGCGTGTCCTGGTCATTCCCAAGACACGCATATTTTCAATTCAATCTGAGAATAATCAAATGAGAGTTCCCTGTAGTCAGCTGACCGTGAGTATCTAGCTCAAACACACCTATAAATGGTGTACAATACTGCTCCATTTGATTGCGTAACTAACAACCCATGAGGAGAATTAGTCCAGATGTCACTATCTCGACGCTTCACCGCCAACCTCAAATGAAGGATCACCGTCTACCCCGTACATTGGTGCTTATCTTAAATCTGCAACCGAAGTGTCATTTTTGTGGCCAATAGATTGCAATTTGTTAAAATACATCTGGTCTGTATTATACATAGATAAGCCACAGACACTTGATTGCAACTTATGTAAAATGAACACCAACAGAAATAACTTGCAACATTTTTTTCAAATTGGAGGCTTATCTTTTGTGATGCGTCACAGAGATCAGTTCAGGGACATAAGTTGTTGAAAAGAATATGGCACTATTCTGCATCTGTCAAGAGCAAGCCGTCCTCAAAAACTGAGAGGTCATTCAAGAAGGGGCTAGTGATGGAGGCCAACAAGAGACGTATGACTACTCTGGAATAGTTACATGCTTCAGTGGCTCAGATGGGGTAGACTCAACCTAGAACAACTGTTGCCCTTGTGCTTTACTAATTTTCTTGCACTTCAATAACCTTTTTTTTATTTCACGGAGTTGCTTGGAGGGTACTTTTGACGTAATAGTGTAACTTTTGCAAGCACACGGACTCACAAGCAGCTGAACATGCCAGATACAAGGAGGTCAGGAACGGCGAGTAGACTCATTGAACACAGGACATAGAACATAGAAATTCACTGCACTTCGGCCTGCAATGTTCTGCCGACCATTTAACCTATTCTAGAGACTGCCTAGAATTTCCCGAACGTATGTACCCATCTAAGGGCTCTTAGAAGACCCTATTGTATCCACTTCCACCAATGCCGGCAGCGGTGCATTCCACGCACCCACCACTCTTTGTTTGAAAAACATAACCCCGATAATCCTTCGATACCTATTTCCAAGCACATTAAAATTATGCCCCTCCCTCCCCCCGTGTTAGCCATTTCAGCCCTGGGAAAATCCTTTGGCTATCCACAGGATTAATGCCGCTCACAATCTTATACACCTCTATCAGATCTTCTCAGCCTCCGACACTCCAATGAGGAAATGACGAGTACAATCAACCTGTTCTCATAAGGTAAGCCCTCCAATCCAGCCAATATATTTGTAAATCTCGTCTGCACTCTACAGTATCCACATCCTTCCTGTAGTGAGGTGACCAGGACTGAATACAGTACCCCAAGTGGCATCTGACCATTGTTTTATATATCTCTAACAATACCTCATGGCTCCTTCAGTTCCACTGTTGATGAATGACAACACACGATACACATTCTTAACAACACTGTCAACCTGCACAGCAGCTTTGAATTCCTATCGACTCGGACCCCACCATCTCTCAGATCCTTCACACTACCAAGAGTCCTACCATTTGTATTATATTCTGGCCTCAGATTGGACCTACCAAAATGAAGCACTTCTCACTTATCTGGGTTGAAGTCCACCTGCCAATTCTCCGCCCTGTTTGGCATATTATCGATGTCCCAGAGTAACATTTGACAACTCCCCAGACTATCCACAACACCACCGACCTTTGTGTCATCAACTAACTTACTATCCCACCCTTCTACTACTTCATCCAGGTTATTTATAAAAATCGCAGAGGAAGGGTTGCCAGAACAGATCCCTGCGGAACACTACTGGTCACTGACCTCAACGCAGAATACGAACAATCTACAACATAAAGCAATTTCTCCTTGGATCCCATGACTTCTTATTTTCTGAAGTAGCCTTGCATGGGGAACATTATCAAAGGCTTTACTGAAATTCATACACACTACATCCACTGCTCAACCTTCATAAATGTGTTTAGTTTTATCCTCGAAGAATTCAATAAGGATCATAAGGCAAGATCTTCCCTTGACGAAGCAATGCTGACTATCACGAATCACATTATGTCTCTCCAGATGCAAATAAATCCTGCCTCGCAGGATCATCTCCAACAACGTGCCCTCCACCGAAGTCAGACTCACTGGTCTTACATTTCCTAGGTTATCTCTACTCCCTTTTTTGATCAATTGAACAAGATTTGCAATCTTCCTATCCTCTGGTACTTCTTCCATCCCTATTGATGACACGAAGATCATCGCAAGAGTCTCAGCAATCTCCTCCTTCGCTTCCCACAGTAGCCTGGAGTATATCTCCTCCGGTCCCGGTGACTAATGTAACTTAGTACTTCTCAAAAGCTCCAGCACATCCTCTTTCTTAATGTCTGTATGCTCACGCGTTTCAGTCCGCTGCATGTCATCCCCACCAATACCAAGTTTTTTTTTCCCTGATGTATGCTGATGCAAAGTATTCATCAGATACCTCCGATACCTCCTCAAACTCCGTTCAGAAGTTTCACCTATCGCACCTATCACACGACACATCCTCTCGCTCGTCACATACTTCTTAATGCAGTTGTATTATTATTATTATTATTATTATTATTATTATTATTATTATTATTATTATTGTTCACTCCTCTAATCCTGTTTGCAACTGATACACTTATTTGCGTTGACCTTCTGATTTCTTCTTTCAAACTCTCCATACATTTTTGATGCAATTTAATTTAGTGCTTTTCCCTAACACATGTTTCCTGTTACTTCAATCAATCTCTCGGGGGACGTCACGCGTTGACGTAGGATCGAGACGTGGAAAACCAGCTCTCCCGTAAAAACTAGTAAAATAAAGTTTTAAGTGATGAAGAGATAATAAATAATTTCAAAACATTACTTATAAGTAACTCAGTTCTATTTTTAGATATGTCTCCTGAAGCGAAACAGAAGAGAACTACTACTTTGAAGACAGCGCGAGTTGGCAAAGAAAGAAGGCCGACCATTAAAATGGAGCATCGCAGTCAAGTTGGATCTCCTCCCGGCGAAGTACCTATCACTTTCGGCAGTGTGGAACAGGAGACCGCGACAATGTCAACAGCCTCCAAGAAGAAATAGCAGGAACTGCGCATGCGTGAAAAAGCGGGCCATGCGCAAACAGGAGCAAATAAAACGACAAGTCCCAGCTGTGATTGATACTGAAAGTGAAAGTGACAGTGGAACGCAATTAGAATCAGATTCTCTGGGTCAAACAATGTTAATGCCGAAGCCTAATGAAATATAAATTTTAATTCAAAAAAGAAAAATATTGAAAAAATACTTTTTGTATTTACTATTTGATTCAAAAACAGACAATTAAACAAGGAATTCATAAGTCACGACAAAAATGGGAAACTGATTTGAATATTAACATTGATGAAATAAGTTGGTCAAGACTATGCCTTGACAGTATGACAAATTCAATAAATGTCCGACTTAGACTAGTACAATATAATTTTTTTACATCAATTATATATTACACCACAGAAATAAATAGATTAAATCCAAATTTATCTGATCAATGTTTTCAATGTAATCAAGAAATTGGTACTTTTTTTACATTCTACTTGGTCTTGTTTTAAAATTCAGCCTTTCTGGATAAATTTAAGAGTTTTATTGGAACAAATCATTAGAATACAACTTCCACATAATCCAGCATTATTTCTACTAGGTGATATGGAAGGGATAAAACCTAAACTTAAATTGAACAAATATCAGAAAGGATGTATAAAAATTGCATTGGCAGTAGCCAAAAAGGCTATTGCAGTTATTTGGAAATCACATTCATACTTAATTATGGACCGTTGGAATAATGATTTTTTAGCTGCATCCCAGTAGAAAAAAATACGTGTTATTTAAGAAATGAATATGATATATTTCTGAAAATTTGGAATCCTTATTTACAAAAGATAGGACTAAATATATAACCCCTTTGAAGATAAAGTTATTAGCCATTTGGGGAAAGAAAGAAATATATATATATATTCTCTCTCTCTCTCCCTCCCTCTATATATATATACTTCTCTAGTGCCTTTAACACCATCCAGCCCAAGATCTTAAGGCACAAACTAACGGAGATGGGAGTAGACTCTCACATGGTGGATTGGATAGTGGACTACTTGACAGATAGACCTCAGTATGTGCGGTTGGGAGACTGTAGGTCTGACACGGTGGTCAGCAGCACAGGAGCGCCGCAGGGGACCGTGCTCTCTCCGGTCCTGTTCACCCTGTACACATCAGACTTCCAATATAACTCGGAGTCCTGCCATGTGCAGAAGTTCGCTGATGACACGGCCATAGTGGGGTGTGTCAGGAATGGACAGGAGGAAGAGTATAGGAAACTGATACAGGACTTTGTGATATGGTGCAACTCAAACTACCTGCGTCTCAATATCACCAAGACCAAGGAGATAGTGGTGGACTTTAGGAGATCTAGGCCTCATATGGAGCCAGTTAATGGAGAATGTGTGGAGCAGGTTAAGACCTACAAGTATCTGGGAGTACAGTTAGACGAGAAGCTAGACTGGACTGCCAACACAGATGCCTTGTGCAGGAAGGCACAGTGTCGACTGTACTTCCTTACAAGGTTGGCGTCATTCAATGTTTGGTGGTGAGATGCTGAAGATGTTCTATAGGTCAGTTGTGGAGAGCGCCCTCTTCTTTGTGGTGGCGTGTTGGGGAGGCAGCATTAAGAAGAGGGACGCCTCACGTCTTAATAAGCTGGTAAGGAAGGCGGGCTCAGTCGTGGGCAAAGTACTGGAGAGTATAACATCGGTAGCAGAGCGAAGGGCGCTGAGTAGGCTACGGTCAATTATGGAAAACCCTGAACATCCTCTACATAGCACCATCCAGAGACAGAGAAGCAGTTTCAGCGACAGGTTGCTATAGATGCAATGCTCCACAGACAGGATGAAGAGATCAATACTCCCCAATGCCATTCGGCTTTACAATTCAACCGCCAGGAGTAAGATATGTTAAAGTGCCGGGGTTAGGACTGAATGTATTTAAGTAAACTACTTAAGAACTTTTTAAAAGCTATTATTAATGCTTTTTGAGAGGGTGATTTTAGATGCATATCATATTTTTACTGAGTTAAGTATTGTATGTAATTAGTTTTGCTACAATAAGTGTATGGGACATTGGAAAAAATGTTGAATTTCCCCATGGGGATGAATAAAGTATCTATCTATCTATCTATCTATCTATCTATCTATCTATCTATCTATCTATCTATCTATCTATCTATCTATCTATCTATCTATCTATCTATCTATCTATCTATCTGTCTATCTATCTATCTATCTATCTATCTATCTATCTATCTATCTATATTAAAGTTATTTTCAACTCCCTGGAGCATGTGGATATCTTCCGATATCCAAGCAATCTTTCTTTCTTTCTTCTTTCATTTTCTTTTTTCTTTTTTTTTTCAGATAGGGATATTAAAGGGGGAAGGGTTAAGAGGAGGGGGGAGGGCTGAAATTATACTCTACTATTCTATTATACTATTCGCTCTATGTAATTATCTTTAAAAATCGAAATAAAAATATATTTAAAAAATCAATATTTCAATATCCCTTGTTTCACTCTAAAATGCCTCTCATTTCTCCGATGTGCATGAACTTGCAGATACCGTGCATTGAAAATGTATTCAGACTTCAGAGCTACTTTCATATTTTACCGTCTCATTTTCTCAACAAAATTTTTGAGCAAATCTACAAAGCATTGTGCATCATGTCAAATCAAAAGAAAAGTCCTAAAAACCTCAGAACGATTCATGAAAAGTTAAAACCAAAAATGCGAGGCTGAGAAAGTATCCACGCGCTTTGTAATTGCTACACTAACTTCTCTTTGTGCAAAATAGTGTATAACCTTGCCAACTCACCCAATTTGCTGATATAGAAATTGGGAAGACCACCTGTTTTCAATGAATTCTAAAGGAATCAATATCCCCTCTCTATCTGTAATGTCCACGACCACGGTAAATTTTGAACTGACCAACCAAAAATTAAGATAAAAGAACATTCACTACAAGTCAGTAAAATAACAGAGAAGCATAAATCTGAGGAAGGATACAAGATTATCTCAAAAGCACTGAATAGACTTCGGAACTCAGAGCAGTCGATTGTGAAAAATGGGGGAAAATATGAAACCACAGCCACACTACCGAGGTTAAGTCGACCCCTCTAAACTTAGTCACTGGAGAAGAAGAGCACTTGTAAGTGAGACTGCTGTGTATTTCCTGGCTCTGCAACCTCCACAATTGTTTTTTGTTTGTATGTGTGAATCCAAAAATAGAGCGTCTGGTTTAAAAAAGAACGTATCATTTTCTGTAAAGACTTTTAAAGAGCCATTTATAAGGTGCTATAAAGATGTGGATTCAATTATGTTGGTCAGATGAGACGAAAGTGGATTTGTTTCCCTCAACTCTAAACCGTGCGAGTGGTGGCATTGTGATACTGCACATCAACTGGGTAATACCATTCCTACTGTATAGTATGGTGTAGGTAGCGTCATGCTATGTAATATATTTCAGCTGCAGGGAAAGGACGTCAATCGAGAACTGATGGGAAGATACATGCTGCTAAATACAGAGAGAACCTGGATGAAAATCTGTTGGAAAGTTGAAACTAGGGAGGAAGTCTGACGTTCATCAGGACAACACTGCAAAGCGCACTGCGGAGTAGCCAGGGACTGGCTTTAAATGATGAAAATGTATGCCTTTGAACGGCCCGATCAGAGTCCTGACATTAACACACTCGAACATCTCTGGCCAGACCGCAGAACAGCTGTCCAACTAACCTGGCACAACTTGAGCAATTTAGCAAGGAGGAATAGGGAAGCTAATAGCGACCTATCCAAAATAACTATTAGCTGTAAATACTGTGAAAGTTGATTCAACTTACAACTAACAAAGGGATATGAATACTATGAACTGTTATAATTTCAGTTTTTATTTTTTTCTTTCTTATGCTTTACATTTTCCTATGTGCTTGTGCTCTTCTGTGGAAAACCATAGCCTAAGGTTCACAAAAATATTATCAGTTCAAAACACCTCATTGTAATCCTCATTTATATGAGCAAAGGATTACGGCTGAATACTTTTTAAAGGCACTAGAACTACTTGCCATCCACACTACTCAGATGTGGTTTATAATAATTAAACACACCTTAATTTCCAACTCTCCAACTCCCTACCCCTGAATTGATTTGAAATATCCTGTGTTCTTTGTTGACGAGTTCCGGTGTTCTCATCCACTGACATTCTGCACAACTCACTGCCGAATACTTAGTGGGTCGATTTATGTACTGGCAAAGAAAAATGTCGTGGATGCATTTTTTAAAAAAAAGTCTACTTCCATTCCTTATGCACAAGGACAATTCACTTAAATCTCCCAAATATTAAAATATAAAATCTCTCACCTCATGTTGTTAAACCAGTGTCTTATTGTTTTTAATCACTTCCTTCCTGGGAAAACAACTTTACCTTATCCTGTCCCATAGGACTTCCCAGTGCTCCAACCTTCACTGCATCAAAAAACAATTCCTCACACTTATCTGCTTTGAAGGCCATTTGCCAAACCTCAGACCACGTTGCCAGATGATCTCCTTTGAACAATCTGTAGCACAACCTATTTTAGTGTCTTTTGCGACCTGTACTTTCAGATAAATTTCAAACAACTTCTGTCCCAGAACTGACCCCAGTGGCACACCACAAAACAAATCCCTCCCTTCTGTGAAACAAAGTTTCTCTGCTTCCTGTCAGTGAGGTAATTGTGAATCCAATCTGCTCCCTCCGTCGGGATCCCATGCTGTTGGACTAATCTGCCATGACGTATTATGGCAACTGCCTTGCTAAAAGCCATTCTGCGAACATGCAACATGCATCTTCACTTACAATCCCAGCTACCTCCTGATATAATACAAGGCATGACTCACTGATTCACTGGCTGATAGTTTTCTGCAATGTTTTTGCCTCGTGTTTCAAACAGCAGTAGCAGGTTAACCACTCTGCAGTTATCCGAAAGCTCACTTGTGGACAGGTACGAAGCAAAAACCTCTTCAGGTTCTCTGCAAAATATTGCACACTTTCGCATTGAGTCCCACATGGTCAGGCTCTGGTGATTTAACAATTTGAATACACTGAAAAACTATAATACCTCCTCCCGATAATTCATATGTGGTCTAAAACATCACCACTCATTTCTTACATTTACTTCAATTCCATCACAATAAAAAGAAACATGTAATAATTAAAAGTTCATTTAAAAATCGTTTTATTTCCCTTGTTCCACACACAGTTGGTCATACTAATCTTTAACAGTACCTACTCCCTTTAGCTCTGCATATAGCTATAGAATATCTTGGGCATTTCTCTCATCTTGCCTTTCAGATCGTTCTCATCTCCAACGTTTACCTTCTAACTTTAATACATTTGTACCTTTGTTGTTATTAAGAGATTACCTGATTCAAAATCATTATGTTCTGTGTATGACTTACACTGTCCCAATCAACGCCCCAGTATCTCTCATCAAGCAGGGTTTCTCAAATGTGACAGCCTTTCCCTTTACGCCAAAAGGAACATGCAGGTCCTGAACTCTTGAACTCACACTTTTAATGACCTTCCACTTGGCAGATGCTTCTTTCCTGTAAACAAGCTTTCCCAGTCAACCACTGCAAGATCCCACTTAATGGCTCTTAAATTTGCTCCAGTCCTCTGTAGGAATTTATCTTGTTAATGGATTGCATTGTTAACCTTAAGCATTTAAAAGCAGTAAGAATTCTGGTTATTGGAGCCAAAGTGCTGCACGGAGCGACTGAGGGGAACTCAGCTGCAGGACACAGGCACGGAGATGGATTTTGACATGACTTGGACTCGGAACCTGACTTGCAGTCGGAACCTGACTTAGACTCGGAACCTGGAACTGGAACATGGACATGGCAACACCAAACAAAGACAGACGATTCATATCTTGGCTCGGAGCAGCGGCAAACGGCCATCAATTCTCAGCTAGACACGAAGAGACAAACTTCCCAACGCAGATTAGCGGCAAACGGCTGGAGCTACTCAGCTGGGAACGAGACAACTAAACAAACACCCACTGACAATACGAATCCCAACACGGTGTAGTTCAGGAAGCGGCAAACGGCCAGTAGTCACTTAGCTTGAAACGAAGAGAAAGAATTCCCAGCTCGGAGTAGTGGTAAACGGTCAGACCTACTCAGCTGGAAACGAGACGACAGAAAGCAAACAATGACAGTCCATTTGTATCTAGACACGGAGAAGTTCATGAAGACGGTCCATTGTTCTTGGCGGCTCGGAAGACGGTCCCATATTCTCGGCGACTCGGAGTGGCAGCAATCAGCTAGCAAATCTCAGCGGAACATGAAAACGACAGAATTTGCATCTTAACTTGGAGTAGTGGCAAAATGGACGGAAACTCAGCTGAACACGAAAACAACTGAATTCAATAAGAGCCACAGGCACCGAGGCAACTTAGAGTCCAAGATACACGGCTGCCCTGGGACAAACATAGTCGCACTGGCTACGTTGATTAACCAGCAGATGTAAGGCGGAGTTTTGTCCTGCCGGTTTGAATGAGGATCAGGTGCCCTAATCAAGGAGCCCAGTGGAACACTGGGAAAAGGAAATTAAAGGGAAATGAGTAATCAACGGACCAGACAGTGACACAAAATGCTCACACAATTCTGCCACTTGCATCAATTGTAGCAGGAGGCCATTGCTGTCCCTTTCAAGTAGTGCCCTCTATATTTCGATAAAGGAAGCTTCTTAGGACACTTTACACACATTTTGCTCTATGCTTTTTACACTATTGCTGGCCCAGTCAATCTAACGAGGTTAAAGTCTCTTAATAACTACCTTACGAGGGGTAATTGATATGTTCGTGGCCTAAGCTAGAAGGAGTCAATTTCAGAAAACATAGCATATTTATTTTTCAAAATCATCTCCTCCTACATTTTCACACTTAGTCTAGCGGTCGTGAAGCATAAGAATCTTAGACGTCCAGAAGTGTGCACAGATGGGTGATTGATACATTCGTGGCCTAGGGTAGAAGGAGATGAGTTATGCAACTCTCGTTACATGCACATGCAGTTCAACTCTTTCAGTCATTATGCAGACAGTTTGAAGTTAATAACTCATCAGCTAATAACTCATCCGGGTGATTGGTAAGTTCGTGATCTAAGGTAGAAGGAGATGAGTGCTGAACTTCAAACTTTCTGCATAATCACTCAAAAAGTTGTGCTGTAAATTTTCTATGTTTCTATATCGATACCACTTCAAGATAAGGATATGGTATTATGGAAATCCAAACAGTCAGCGGAAATTGGAATCACAGATATGCAGAGACTGCAGTTGTTGTAAACATTGTACGAGGGGTGATTGATAAGCTTGTGGCCTGAGGTAGAAAGAGATGTGTTAGACAGCTCTCGTTATATGCACGTGCAGTTCAACTCCTTGATATAGAAACATAGAAAACATACAGCACAATACAGGCCCTTGTGCTGAGAATTCCATGCCGAACATGTATTTACTGTGGAATTTGCCTAGGGTGACACATAGCTCCTTATTTTTCTAAGCTCTTAGTACCTATCTAGGAGTCCCTTAAAAGACACTATCGCATCTGCCTCCACCACCGTCGCTGGCAGTCTATTTCACGCACTCAACTCTCTCTGTATATATATAAAAAACTTACCCCTGATATATCCTCTGTACTTATGGGAGAATGAGGCAGTCATAGATGAGAGATACAGGGAGGTAGTCACACTTGGGCTGCCGGAAGATGGTCGTTGGGTGATTGTCAGAGGGGGAAAGCGAAGGTGAGCAAGCAGGTCGTGCAAAGCACTCCTGCAGACATTTTCCTGAATAATATGTATACCATCCTGGATGCAGTTGGCTGGGACAACCGACCAGGGGTAAGCCACGGTGGCAGTGCCTCAGGCACTGAGTCTGACCCTGTGATAAAGAAGGGTGGGACGGAGAAGAGGAGAACTGTCGTCACTGGAGACTCTATAGTCAGGGGACCAGACCGGAGATTTTGTGAACATGAGAAGGACACACGCATGGCTTGTTGACTCCAGGGTGCCAGGGTCCGGGATGTCTCTGACCGGGTGCACGACATCCTGGTACGAGAGGGAAAGCAACTAGAATTCGCGATACATGTTGGCATCAACGACATAGGCAGGAAGAGAGATGAGGTCCTGAAGTGTCAGTTTCGGGGACTAGACAGAAGACTGAAGAACAAGAACTCAAGGGTGGTGTTCTCAGGATTGTTGCCAGTGTTACGTGATAGTGATGGTAAGAATAGGAGAAGATGGCAGTTGAATGCATGGCTGAGGACATCTCTTTTTTTTAGGTATGGGTCCCTCAAATGCTCCCTGTACTTCACAGCCAGTCTGACCGATGCCTTGTTGAAGCTAAGCAATACATTTTTTTTGTATACTTGTCATGGATTTGAATGACAGCATTTGATTTGTCTTCCTTAGCTCTGAAGCATATTGTAAGTTAACTTTTAGAAATCCTGCAGGAGGACTTCCAGGTCCCTCTGAACCTCCGCTTTTTATTCTTTTCAGTTTTAAACCTGCTGAGTAAATACCCTATGCCATTACTGCTTATATGCATGATCATACACATCCCTAATCTATAATGCATCTGCCTCTTCTTTGTCCATTCTCTCCATGTGGCTGTCCTTCTGCAGATTCCCTGCTTCCTAACACTATCTGCCTCTTCACCTATCTACAAATTGTCTGAAAAGTTGACCACAAATCCATTAATTCTGGCATGGAAATCATTGACCTATAAAATTAGAAAAAGTGATCCGGCGGTTGCCAGAGTCAGTCACACCTGAGTTCATCCTCCTGACCCGTCAAACATCTTGCATTGAAGTAAATGCAGTTTAAACCAATATCCTTCCTCTCCTTCATATGTGTTCTTGTCTATCCTGCTGACTAAATTTCCTCCCACTGTTGACCGTATTCTCCCCAGTTCAGGGTCACACTGATTCCCATTCCTATTTACACTATTTCGAGGAACACTCGCAAATCTGCAGGATATTGGTCCCACTCCAGTTCAGGAGTATTTCCTCTGTTCTCTACAGGTTCCCCTACCATAGGAGAAATTGCAGTGATCCAAGAAAGTTAAATCATACCCTCTACATCAGTCTCTTGGTCACATATTCATCTAAATCATCATTCATTTACTATCCTCACCAATATGTGGCAGTGGGAGTAATCTCAAGATTAGTATTCTTCAATTTTTGCTGTTTAATTTCTTTCCTAACTCCCTATATTCACTGTGTAGGAGCTCAACCCTCTTTTACCATATTATATGTACCACGATCAATTGGGAATTTTCTGCAGCCTCCTCGACAAGTTTCTGACTCTGGTACTCAGACAGCGACACACTGTCGCATTAGGACAGTCCGGAGACCTCGGACCGGATCGAGACAAAGAACGCAGATTCCGGACCGGACCGGACCCTGACAAGCTCTTTCAATTCACCTCTCATCATGCTTCCACCAAAGAGAAAAGTCCAATCTCGCCCCACCTATCCTCACAAGATCTTTTCCTGGTAGTTCAATGTCGAAAAAAAAGTATTGTCAAAGTACAAATCTCACCATACGCATTTTGTTGCGGGCATGCACAGTAAATACACAACAAACACAAAGGAATCTATGAAAAACTGCGCAAATGAAAGGACAACGTACAAAACACGCAAAGACAAAAATTGTGTAAATAAACAAAAAAAAACAGGAAATCGAAGGAAATAGGAATTAACTACCAGGAACATGATTGTGGAGTTCCTGAATGAGAAGTCATTGTTGTGGTGAGTGAGATGATCCCCTCTGCTTCAAAAGCCTGATCGTTCAGGAGTAATGGCTATTCCTGAACCTGGTGCTGTCGGACCTGATACTCCTCTAAATCCTTCTTGATGGCAGTATCGGGAAGCGACCATCACCTGGATGATGGTCCCCTTGTTGATGGATGCTGCTTTCCCTTGTTAGCGCTCCTTGTAGTGCTGCTTATCGGTGGGGAGGGATTTACCTGTGATGGAACGGCAGCATCCACAACTTTTCAATTGTTATTCCATTCAAGGGCAGTGTGTTTCTAAGCCACATCAGTCAGGCTATTGCTCACGATTGATCTTTAGAACATCATCAACGTTTTAGAGAAAATGCTAAATCTGCACAGACTAATATAGTATAGGCCGTAAATGCTGGTAAATCGTACAGGATGTGAACAGATTCCGCTCCTCTGAGACTCGATACCAAGATGACCTCAGTAAATATGGGGAAATTAGTCACACACAAGTCTTGTTTTTTGGAACTTTCCATAACTTGCCTACATCGTTTTATTTTTTTTCTTTCTGCCGCTGCCATTAGAAAAAAAAACACTTTGGAAATTGAAGCACGTAACATTCAATATTCACCTTTATCAATTCCACTGAAAGATGTCCAGTGGGAGGGAGGGGGACAGAAAGTGTCCATGGATTGCAGTCCATTTTCAGGGTTGTACAGGTCTTTGTCGTTTGATGTGCTGGGGTTATACTGGCGTTTAACAGCAGAGTCGAGTGCTGGGTGTGTACACGACCGAGTGCTCACTGTACAGTGCTGAAAGTATTATAGCCTCTGTCATGATAATAAAGATGTAGATATTGCAGCAAGAGACGGAGAGGAAAGAGGTAAAAGAAGATCGGAGAGAAGCTGTTAATTTAACTGATCGCTGCAAAGAGGCTAGACTGCGCAGGCGCGCGACGTAGCGCACCAAAGGTTTAAAAAGGAAGACCGCCATATACAGCGGCCATCGACGTAGCGGCCATTGTCGGTGTGGACTGAGGCATAGTGGGACGGCTTTGGCTCAATCAGGCTTCGGCGAGAACAGGCAGAGGTGAGGTTGAACGGGGCACGACTGCGCAAGCACGTGAAAGTCGGCCTCTGAAATCAGAGGGGGTATTTTAAAAGTGAGCAGAGGCTGAGTATGAACTTCACTCCAGGTGAGGTAAGGCCGGGAAAGCTCCTTTAATTCATCTAATTAGCTTAGGAATCGGTAATGGAGGCAGCAGTTAGGGCAGTTGAGTGCTCCGTTGCAGTATGTGGGAAGTCAGGGCGAGTACTGTTGTTCCTGATGATTACGCCTGCAAAAGGTGCATCCAGCTGCAGCTCCTGACTAACCGTGTTAGGGAACTGGAGCTGGAGCTGAATGCACTTCGGTTCATTCGGGAGGCAGAGGCAGAAATAGACAGGAGTTTCAGGGAGATAGTCACCACTAGGAGTCAGGAGACAGGTAGTTGGGTGACTGTCAGGCGAGGGAAGGGGAATAGACAGGAAGAGCAAAGCACACCTGTGGCCATTCCCAACAACAATAAGTATACCGTTTTGGATACTGTTAGTGAGGACGACTTACCAGGGAGAAGTAGCAGTGGTTGCGTCTCTGGCACCGAGACTGGACCCTCAGCTCAGAAGGAAAGGAGGGAAAAGAGGAGAGTCGTAGTGATAGGGGATTTGATAGTTAGGGGGACAAATAGGCGGTTCTGTGGAAGAGATCGAAAATCCCGGATGGTCTGTTGCCTCCCTGGTACCAGGATCCGTGATATCACTGATAGAGTTCTCAGTATTCTCAAGAGGGAGGGTGAGCATCCGGATGTCGTGGTCCATGTAGGGCCCAATGACGTGGGTAGGAAGAGTGAGGAGGTACTGAAAGGTGAGTTTAGGGAGCTAGGTGCCAAGTTAAAGGTCAGGACCTCCAGGATAGCAATCTTAGGATTGCTACCAGTGCCACGCGTAGGTGGGTTTAGAAATAGTAAGATAGTACAGATCAACATGTGCCTGAAGACATGGTGCAGGAGGGAGAGCTTCAGATTTATAGATAATTGGGCAGTTTTCCAGGGAAGCTGGGAGCTGTTCCGGCGGGATGGTTTACATCTGAACTGGAGGGGGACAAATATTCTTGCAGTTAGGTTTGCTAGACGGGCTCCAATGATTTAAACCAGTTACAAGTGGGCAGGGGAGCCGGTGTGTAGGAACAGATATATGGGAGAAGGAAGAAAAAGAAGACAGTAAAGTTCTTCGGACTGTTAGAGATAAACAGAGAGGAAGAGCTGTAAAATTTCTTAAATGCATTTATTTTAATACTAGCATTGTAAGAAACATGGATGAACTTAGAGCATCAATTGATAACCGGAAATATGATGTTGTAGCTATTAGTGAAACATGGTTGCAGCAGTTATGTGACTGGCAACTAAATATTCCTGGATTTCGTTGCTTCGGGTGTGATAGGATCGGAAGGACAAGAGGGGGATGTGTTGCGTTGCTTGTCAGAGAAAATATTACAGTGTGCTCTGGCAGGATAGATTAGAGGGCTCGTCTAGGGAGACTAATTGGATGAAATTGAGGAATGGGAAAAGTGCAGTAACACTTATAGGGGTGTATTACAGACCACCTAAAGGGCAGCGAGAATTGCAGGAGCACATTTGCAAGCAGATAGCAGATACTTGTAGTAAGGACAGGATGTGATTGTGGGAGTTTTAAATTTTCCACACATAGACTGGGAAGCCCATACTGTAAAAGGGATGGATGGTTTGGTGTTTGTAAAATGTGTACAGGATATTTTTTTTTCATCAATACATAGAGGAACCAACTAGAGAAGGGACAGTGTTGGATCCTCTGTCAGGGAATGAAATAGGTCAGGTGAAGGGGGTTTGTGTTGGGGAGCACTTGGAGTCCAGTGATCACCATGCCATTAGTTTCAATATAATTATGGTGTGCCGGCCTTTATAAATCCGAGCATTGAGTATAGGAGTTGGGATGTAATGTTAAAATTGTACAAGGCATTGTTGAGGTCAAATTTGGAGAATTGTGTACAGTTCTGGTCACCGAATTATAGGAAAAATGTCAGCAAAATAGAGAGAGTACAGAGAAGATTCACTAGAATATTACCTGCGTTTCAGCACCTAAGTTACAGGGAAAGATGGAACAAGTTAGGTCTTGATTCTTTGGAGCGTAGAGGTTTGAGGGGGGACTTCATAGAGGTATTTAAAATGATCAGGGGGATAGAGAGACTTGAAATAGATAGGCGTTTTTTCCATTGAGAGTAGGGGAGATTCGAACAAGAGGACGTAAGTTGAGAGTTAGGGGACAGAAGCTTAAGGGTAATACGAGGGGGAATTCCTTTACTCAGAGAGTGGTAGCTGTGTGGAACGAGCTTCCAGTAGAAGAGGTAGAGGCAGGTTCGGTATTGTACTTTAAAGTAAAATTGGATAGGTATATGGACAGGAAAGTAATAGAGGGATATGTGCTGAGTGCGGGTCAGTGGGACTAGGTGAGAGTAAGCGTTCTGCACTGACTAGAAGGGCCGAGATGGCCTGCTTCCGTGCTGTAATTGTTATATGGTTATATTATAAATTTCACTCTCCATGTATTCGACTGCTGACGTTTCTTGTGCAGTCAGATACGCAGGTCATGTTTATACCAGAGATAGACACTCCCCTTCCCCTTGCAATACCGGCTAGATGTTGTTAAGATATGTGATCTTATAGTATAGTCCCGACAGTTTGAACAGCACAATGGACTAATCCCCCAACGGACTTTGCCATCTAAATGCTCTGAGAGACCCAACAGCACGTCCTCTTTTGTATTAACACGCCAGAGAGTATCACCATACACCTTTTTGATCATGCTTTCCTTCATGTCCTTCTGCTTAGTGAACGACAGTGAATGCAAAATATTCTACTTTGCATGACAACACTGGCTGCAGGCTCAAACTCCCACCTTTGTCCTTGAGCGTTTCTATCCTCTCCCCACTATACCATTGTTATCAATGCATGCATAAAATGCCTTGGGATTCTTATTGAACCTCCACAATGAGGATATTTTTTGGTGAATGTGCACTTTTTGGATTTACAGTGTGACTTGTTTCTTGCTTCTTGTATGATCCTACAAGGCATTGTCCAATTTCATCGTGCAAGACTTTAGATACGCCTCAATTTATATTCTTAAACAAAAAGATTTTTCATCACGCTGAGTTCCGAAACATCCCCGTTCTTCTTACTACAGAAACTTCCTACATTCTGAGTGTTTGGACTGTAATTGAATCTCACATGTCAGGTATCAGCTAACCTCAGCTCTATCCAGTAACAACCTGTAACATCAGCTCCCAGACTGTCCTCAATGATTCCTGCCCAAATCTGCTGAAATTTGCCTTCCATAATATTCCATTCATTCACCTGCAGGTCCAGACGTATCCTTATCAATAAGCACCTGAAGACTTTCAGAATCATCATCCTTAAATCTATCCCAATGAATCTCCAATAATCTTGCTCGGCTCATTTCCCAATGCTAAGCCAAAAATGTCGCCCTGCCTGGTCGACCGTCTATATATTGTTTCTGGAAACAGTCCTGAATACACCATCCAAGCCTCAGGTGATAAAGAAGTCCCAGTCATTCTGGGGAGATTATTCACCCACTACACCTACTCTATTGTTTATACATCAGCCCAGAATCTGCTGACATATCTGTTCGTCTCTCTCACTGACTATTGCGTGACCTACAGTATAACCCCATCACAATGATTGTACCTTCCCGATTCCTGAGTTCTACGCACATTGACTTAATGCCTGAGCCTTTGCGATGACCTCAACCTTGTGACATTCTGCCTGATCAGCAGTACAGCTCCCCAACCTCTTTTAGCTCCCTCTGGACTGTCTGAGTGATATAAATCCTGGAATGTTTCTATATCAGTCCTGCTCTTCTCTCAAACAGATCTCTGTAATGGATGAATCACCGTGCCATGTACTAATTCAGATTGTAAATACATCTGCATTAACTGTTCTACCCCTACACTGAAATAAACTCACTTTCGCCCTTTGCTGCCACTATTCGTATTAACGTGGCACCCTCCTGACGTCCTTTTGGCGTTCTTTGACCTCATCTCTGCCTTCCCGTTAATGCTACTTACTGACATGTCGTTCTGGATCCCAATGTCACCTCTACATGCCAGGTGATTTAAAAAAATAATCACGGTTGCTCCAGCATTCTTCCATGTGAGAATATTAATTCCCTTCAGTGCAATCCACCTCCTTACACCAGTCCCTCTTATCCTGGAAGAGAGGCCAATGATATGTGTTCCTGATGCCCTCCCTCCTCCCCCAGATTGTTAGCCACACATTTAAGTGTACCGACTTACCATCTCTTAACTCGCAAGCATGTGCCACCTGAAGAAATCCTGAAATCACCTTTCCAGAGTTCCTACCTTTCTGCCCAACTCCATGAATTCAGTTTGTAGGAACTTGCCTTTCCGGTGTTATTTCTAATAAGGATCACAACCTTTAATGCTCACCCTGCCCTCTTAGTATGATCTGTACCTTCTCACATATACACTTACCCCTTGCATGATGGAGGTAACGAACCATCCTGCATACTCAATCATTTCCACAGGTATTCCAGTCAGTATCCCGCAGGCTAAATAGTTCATCTCATGTGATTCATATTCTTATTCCCCTGTACATTCCTGTGCCTGCAAATAACCTCTTTGCAATGAAAATCGCTTTAAATTCATTCAGTGTATTGTTTTTTTTTTGGTTTCCGGTCAGGGTGTTTACATATGCTTCGCAACAAAAGGAGCCTGCACATGTGTTGAAACAAAACACTTTGTTGGAAATGTTACGATTTTAATTCAGAAAGCAAAGCAAGTGACAACAGGAATAACTGTACATAATTCAAAATAATACTCATCACCCACTAAACAAGCCGATCATAGTGTTGGAGGGAAACACAGATCTGACAATGTCACGCAGCCTGTTCTCTCTCTTTCTCTCTCCCTGATTCCCTAGCGATGTCTCATTCGCTTCACTATCTCTCTCTCTCTCTCTCTGTCTCCGTTCTCGCTCACGATGTCTCATTCTCTTCACTGTCTCTCTCTCATTCTCTCTTTGTCTCTCCACAGCCCTTTGCCTCGCGCTTACTCTCGTGTCATCTCCCACGTCCCTTTTCCTCCCCGCTCTCTCCCTCACGTGCTCTCCTTCTCGTCCTCAGCCTCACGCCAGGTCCTTCGCGCCCTCTTTTCCCTCACTTTTCCATTCCCATGCAGTACGGGCCAGATGTTGTTAAGGTCAGTGACCTTACAGTACAGTGCTGGCAATTTGAACATCATATTTCACTGCATGTGGTCTGTGTTTCCCAATGGACTAAATCCCCCAATGAAATTACCCATCTAAATGGTCAGAGAGTCCCAACAGCACTCATCTTTAGTATCAACACGGCAGAGAATATCACCATACCCCCTTTCTGAATCGCGTTCTTCCATGTTCTTCTCCTTAGTGAACGCCATTGAATGCAAATAATCTATTTTCTACCTCGCATGTTAAATCTGCCTCCAGGCATAAACTCAAAGTATTCCTTTTCTGGTCATTGCTCGCTCTCAAGATTCACAGTGTGACTTCTTTCTTCTTTCTGGTATGGTCCTCCAAGACCCTGTCTAATTTCATCTTCCTCAACCTCACACATGACTCCTCTTGCATTTTAAACAAATGCAGTATTTATCATGACCTTAAGTTCCCTCTCTACCTTCCTCACAAGAACAGTGAACTCCTCAATTCTGACCTGCTGGACTGTAAGTGACGCGCGCATGTCAGACATCACTTAACATTAGCTCCATTCAGTAACATCAGCTCCCAGACTGCCATCTACGATTCCTGCTCAATTCTGCTGCAATTTGTCTTCAACAAACTTACATTCATCCACCTGCAGCTCCATTTTTATCCATATCAATAACCATCTGAAAACTTCTTGCATTATCATCATTATTATTTTTCCCAATGAATCTCCAATCATCTTGCTAGGCTCATTTCCCAATACTATGCCAAATAATTTCCTCTTCCTGGCGGACCATCTTTACACTGTTTCTGGAAACCTTCCTGAACACTCCTCACAAATAATGCACCATCCAAGCCTCAGGTGGTAAGGGAGCCCCAGTCATCCTGGGGAAATTTTACACCTACTAGAGCTACTTTATTGTTTTTACATACGTGCATAACCTACTGACATATTTTTCCTCTCTCTTACTGTCTATAGGGAGGCCTACAGTATAATCCCATCACAGTGATTGCACCTTTCTTATTCCTGAATTCTACACATGTTTTCTCACTTGATGGGCCTCTGAGATGACCTAAACTTTTGATATTCTGCCTGATCAACAGTACAGCTTCCCAGCCTCTTTTTGCATCCTCTGGACTGTCTGAAACATATAAATCCTGGAATGTTCAGATACCAGTCCTGCCCTTCTCTCAAACAGATCTTTGTAATGGATGAATCACCGTCACATTACTAATGCAGGCTCTAAGTACACCTGCTTTCACTGCTCTACACTCTGCACTGAAATAAACTCACTTCTGCACTTCATTGCCACTGGGTCATCTTTTACTTCATTTGGGGGTTCTTTGACCTCAGATCTGTCTTCCGCTCAATGCTACTTACTGACCTGTCATCCCCTCCACAGGCCACTTGATAAAAATCATCAGGGTGTATCCAGCAACATTCCCTGCGTGAATATTAGTTCCCCTTCACTGTAACCGATCCCCCTTACACCAGTACCACTTATTCTGCAAGACAGCCCAATGTTCTGTGTCCCTGATGCATTCCCCTGAACCAGATTGTTAGCCACTCATTTAGGTGTACGGAATAACCATATCTTCCCTCGCAAGCATGTGTCTACTTAGAAATTCCTGTAATCACCACCCCAGCGTTCCAACTTCTTAACTCCCTAAATATCCTTTGCAGGACCCTGTGTCTCTGTTGTTATTTCTAATAAGGACCAGGACTTCTGGCTGCCTACCCTGCCCTTTTACAATGGCCCGTACCTTCTCGGAGACAGCCTTGCCCCTGGCATGATGAGGTAAAGCACCTTCCTGCAATCTTATTCATTTCCATAGATGCTTCTGTTTATGACCACCCCACCACCCCAGCTAAAGTGATTGCTGCATGTGATTCCTGTCCTTCCATCTCTATATATTCATTTACTGTACCTTCAAATAGCGTCTTTGTAATGTAAATTGTTTAAAATATTATTTCACGATATACTTGTTTTGATTCAGTTAAGGTTATTGACTTAAGCATTCGCAAACAAAGGAACCTGAACACGTATTGAAACAAAACATTTTGTTAGAACTCGTACAATTGTATTACGGAAAGAAAAACAAATGTGTAGAGTAGAAGCAGTACATATTCCAATATAATATTACCATCCAGTAAACAAGCCAATCCCTGTGATGGAGGGGAAACACGGATCCAACAATATCAAGCAACCTCCTCTCTCTCTCTCTCTCTCTCTCTCTCTCTCTCTCTCTCTCTCTCTCTCTCTCTCTCTCTCTCTCTCTCTCGCACAAACACACACACACACACACGCACATACACACACACATTCTCTCTCTATCTCTCTATCTCTATCTCTGTCTGTCTCTTTCTCTACTAACCATAGAAACATAGAACACTACAGCACAGTACAGGCCCTTCAGCCCTCAATGCTGTGCCGGCCCATACAATCCTTAAAAAAAGTACTAAACCCACACTACCCCATAACGCGCCATTGTTCTTTCATCCATGTGCCTGTCCAAGAGGCTTTTAAATACCCCTAATGTTTTAGCCTCCACCACCATCCCTGGCAAATCACTCCAGGCACTCACAACTCTCTGAGTAAAAAAATAACCCCAGATGTCTCCCCTAAACTTCCCTCCCTTAATTTTGTACACATGCCCTCTGGTGTTTGCGTTTGGTGCCCTGGGAAACAGGTACTGACGATCCACCCTATCTATGGCTCTCATAATCTTGTAGACATCTATCAAGTCCCCTCTCATTCTTCTACGCTGCAATGATAAAAGTCCCAGCTCCTATAACTTTGCTTCATATGACTCGTTCTCCAAACCAAGCAACATCCTGGTAAATATCCTCTGCACCCTCACCATAGCTTCCACATCCTTCCTATAATGAGGTGACCAGAATTGAACAAAATACTCTAAGTGCGGTCTCACCAGAGATTTGTAGAGTTGCAACATGACATCTCTACTCTTGAACTCAATCCCCCTGTTAATGAAGCCTAGCATCCCATACGTCTTCTTAACTACCCTATCAGCCTGTGCAGCGACCTTGACGGATGTATGGATTTGAAACCCATCGTCCCTCTGTTCATCCACACACTTAAGCATCCAACCATTAACCCTGTACCCTACCTTCTGGTTTGTCCATCCAAAATGCAACACCTCACACTTATCCGAATTGAACTCCATCTGCCATTTTTTCTGCCCAACTCTGCAGCCTGTCTATATCGTCTTGTAACCTTCGACAACTACAGCTCCATCCACAACTCCTCGAATCTCCGTGTCATCGGCAAACTTACTCACCCATCCTTCTGCCTCTATATCCAGGTCATTTATGAAAATCACAAGTAGCAGGGGTTCCAGGACAGATTCCTGGGGCACTCCACTAGTCACCGACCGCCAGGAAGAATAGTTTACTTTCACAACTACCTTCTGCTTTCTTCCTTTAACCCAATTTTTTTTTATCCAAACGACAAGGTTCCACTTTTCCCTTGCCTCATCACTTTCTGGATGAGTCGTTCGTGAGGGACCTTGTCAAATGCTTTGCTAAACTCCATGTAGACAACATCCACTGCCCTACCCTCATTAATTTCTTTTGTTACCACTTCAAAAAAAAATCCATCAGGTTCGTCAGACATGAGCTTCCCTTCACAAAGCCATGTTGACTATCCATGAGTAGACTGTACTTCTCTAAATGCTCATAGATCCTATCCTTAAGAATCCTTTCCAGTAGTTTGCATACCACCAGCATAAGAGTCACCGGTCTATAGTCCCCAGGTTTCTTCCGATTACTTTTTTCACAAGGGAACTACATTTGACATTCTCCAATCCTCCGACACTTCCCCTGCAGCCAAAGAAAACTTAAATATCATAGCTAATGCTCCTGCAATCTCTTCTCTCAATTCCCACAACAACCTGGGGTGTATCTTATCCGGCCCTGAGGATTTATCAATCTTAATGTTTTAACTGTAATGTGCAGTGGATACGCTGTATGCCAACATCAGTGAACTTGAGACCAGGTATCCGGAGGCTTTGCTCATTACAGCCGGGGACTTTAACCAGGTCAACCTTTCCCTCTCCCTCTCATTCTGTCTCTGTCTATCTCTATCTCTCTCTATCTCTCTCTCTATCTCTTCCTTTATCTCTATCTCTGTCTCTATCTCTATGTCTCTCTATCTCCCAGTCTCACTCACAGTCTCAATAGCTTCACTGTCTCTCTCTTTCTTATTTTCTCTTTCTCTGTGTCTCCCAGACATCCTCGCACTCACGCTCACCCTCGCGTCATCTGTCGCGCGGCCTTCCCTCTAGCGCTCTCCCTCACGTGCTCTCCCATGCGCCCTCATTCACGTGATATCCTATTCACTCACTCCTTCGCCTTCGTGCTTACTCCTTCACGATGTCTCATTCGTTCTCTCTCTCCCTCTCTCTCTCTCTCTCTCTCTTCCTCTCTCGTTCACTGACTCACTCTGTCTCCCCTCACGATGTCTCCTGTTGCTCACCCTCGCTCGCGAGAGACAAGTGAACCTAACGGTACTTTGTCTTCAATTGTAAAACAGGAAAATTCTCTTACAGGAAGATTGTTCAACATGACAGTGAGGAAGAGAACGTACAGGTAAAGAAGGAGGGGGAAAAGAAGATGAAGAACTGGATGGGTTACGACGGGGTCTAGAGTTGCTGATACAGAAAATAGTATACTCCAAGATCAGGCAGTTTTGTCAGAACCGGGTAGCAGGGTGTGGTAAACTATGAGTATACCTGTCTGGACGCGCCCCTTTGCTGACTGCTCCTGTGGCTCCTCCCACAGACCCCTGTATAAAAGCGATTGGAGGCACTGCTCCTCCCTGAGTCTCCAAGATGTTGTGGTCACTTTTGCCGCTAATAAAAGCCTATTGTTCTCCTCCCGTCTCCGAGAGTTATTGATGGTGCATCAATTTTATTAGCAGCAATTTTAAAACATGGAGAGCATTGTACGACCCGACCGATTAGATATTGGCCCTCAATCTCCGGAAGCCAGCATCGCTTTTGAACTCTGGCTTGCATGCTTCCAATCGTACCTGGAGGAGATTCGTGTGACCGAGCCTGCAACGATGCACAAAATTCTCCTCTCCAGGGTCAGTGCGCTGGTCTATTCCCTGATCAGGGACCTGCCGACCTAGCAAGGGGCACTGGACGCCCTCAAAATACAATACAGGCGGCCAGTGAACACCGTCTACGCAAGACATCGCTTATCGACACTGCGGCAGCTGGCAGGAGAGTAGAGCGCTGAGTTTGTCCGGGCCCTACAGACATTCGTGCGGGCCTGCGACTGCAGGGGACTGACGGCGGAACAACATGCGGAGCTCCCAGTAAGAGACGCCTTCGTTAAGGGGATCAGGTCTGTGTACGTTCGCCAGCGGCTGCTGGAACACGCCGATCTTACCTTACATTCGGCGATCGAGCTGGCTGAAACGCTGGAGGCCGCACTGCACAATGCTGATGCTCTCCTGACGCGCGATCACCCGCCGGCCCCGTGGACACTGCAGACCCCGCAAGCCGCCGGCGAATCCACCTCAGCTGCTGCCAGTCGCAAGTCTGCACAGTGTTACTTCTGCGGACTCGAAAAGCTCCCCCGAAAACGCTGCCCGGCCCGAGAATCTACCTGCTCCAGCTGCGGAAAGAAGGGCCACTTCGCCAAGGCCTGTAAGTCCAAACCACGAGCTGGGTCGAGCAGCACCGCGTGCGAGGCATGGGGGTCGCCATCTTGCCTGCCCACCTCGGGCGAGGCATAGGGGCGTCCATCTTGGTCGCCGCCATCTTGCCTGCCCACCTCGTGCGAGGCATTGGGGCGCCATCTTTGTTGGCGCCACCTCGCCCCGCCCCCGATCCACGGGTGCTTACCTGGTACCTAGAAGGTGATGCAAGTCTGACCTTCGTGACCCTCGACCAAAGCGCTCCACACCAGCTCGCAAGGTCAATGATGGACATCCTGGTGGAGGGGCACAGGACTAGTTGCCTGTTTGACACGGACAGCATTGAGAGTTTTATACACCCGGACACAGTGCAACGCTGCGGACTTGTGACACAGCCGGTAAGCCAGAAGGTCACCATGGCTTCTGGATCGCATTCCACAGATATCCGGGGGGGGGGGTGAGGTTTGTGTAGCTACATTGATGGTGCAGGGCGCATAATATCGGAACTTTGCGTTACTGGTCATGCCTCAACTGTGTGCCCCTGTGCTATTGGGGCTCGACTTCCAGAGCCACCTGAAAAGTGTGGCAATGAAGTATGACGTGCTGTTCCCACCAATCACTATCAGAAATCCTCAGTTTTGTGGGTCTTCGTCATATACCCCGCTACTGACCACACACACACACCCACCGACACGCACATCCCACCCAACACCATGCCAACGGCCGCGCTACTGACACCACTTTCAGCCTCTCCACCCTCAAGACCCCCCACCCCCCACCGTTGTTCGCCAACCTGACCCCCGACTGTAAACCTGTGGCAACTAAAAGCAGGAGGTACAGCGCGGGGGATAGGGCGTTCATTAAGTCGGAGGTGCAGCGGCTGCTCAGGGAGGGGATCATTGAGCCAAGCACAAGTCCTTGGAGTGCCCAGGTGGTCGTTGTTCGGACCGGGCAGAAAAATAGGATGGTCGTGGACTATAGCCAGACCATCAATAGGTTCATGCAGCTTGACGCGTACCCCCTACCCCGCATCGCAGATCTGGTCAATGAGATAGTTCAGTACAACGTGTACTCGACCAGAGACCTGAAATCCACTTACCATCACCTCCCCATCCGCCTGGAGGACCGCCCCTACACCGCCTTCGAGGCGGGCGGCAGGCTCTATCACTTTCTGCGTGTCCCTTCGGTGTCACGAATGGTGTCTCTGTCTTCCAGAGGGACATGGACCAGCTGGTGGACCAGTACCATCTGAAAGCCACGTTCCCATATCTGGATAACATCGCCATCTGTGGTCACGACTGACAGGATCACGACACCAACCTCCAACGATTTTTCCAAGCGGCCAAAGCTATTAACCTTACCTAAAACAGGGACAAGTGTGTGTTTGCAACCACCCGACTTACTATCCTTGGGTATGTCGTGGAGAACGGGGTTATTGGCCCTGACCGCGACCGCATGCGCCCTCTGTTGGAACTCCCTCTTCCCACCACCCTCAGAGCCCAGGCCATAGTGAAAGCTATTAGGCACTGGAGGCACTATCTCGCCGGCAAAAGGTTCACCATGCTGACCGACCAGCTCTCAATTGCGTTCATGTTCTGCAACCAACAGCGGGGCAAAATCAAAAATGATAAAATTTTGAGGTGTAGAATAGAACCCTCCACCTACAACTATAAAATCCTGTACCGGCCTGGAAGGCTAAATGAGCCCCCTGATGCCCTATTAGGGGAAGAGTGTGCCAGCGCTCAGCTCGACTGGTTATACGCCCTCAATGCAGATCTTTTCCACCCGGGGGTCACCCGACAATATTTCGTGAAAGCCCGGGACCTGCCTGAATCCCTTCAGGAAATCAGGACTGTGACCAGGGACTGTCAAGTCTGCGCTGAGTGCAATCCGCACTTCTACCGTCCTGAATAGGCACAACTTATTAAGGCCACGCGCCCCTTTGAGCGACTGAGTGTCGATTTTAAGGGCCCCCTTCCCTCCACCGACCGCAATGTCTACTTTCTCAACATAATCGACGAGTACTCGCGTTTCGCCTTTGCCGTCCCATGCCCCGATACCACTGCCACGTCCGTCATAAAAGCCCTGCGCCAGCTCTTCACTCTGTTCGGATATCCCTGCTATATCCACAGTGATAGAGGGTCCTCGTTTATGAGTGACGAGCTGCGCCAGTAACTGCTGGCTAGGGGTATTGCTACGAGTAGGACCACGAACTATAATCCCCGGGGGAATGGACAGGTGGAGAGAGAGGATGCCACTGTGTGGAAGGTCACACTCTTAGCCGTTAGGTCAAAAGGATTGCTGGTCTCTCGCTGGCAGGAGGTCCTCCCCGAGGCACTCCACTCTATCCGCTCCCTGTTATGTACGTCCACCAATGCCACCTCTCATGAGCGACTATTTTCTTATCTTAGGAAGTCTGCCACTGGGACCACCCTACCGGCTTAGCTGACATCCCCACGGCCAGTGCTGCTCAGGAAACACACGAGGAGCAATAAATACTCCCCGCTAGTCGAGAGGGTTCACCTACTACACGCGAAACCCCAGTATGCCTACATGGTCTTACCTGATGGGCGGGAGGACACGGTCTCCGTCAGCGACCTGGCGCCCGCAGGAGCACCAGACCCCTACCCCGAACACTCCACGGTGACTATGAACCCCGTACCCACCGATGTATATACCCACGGGACACCGCGCACACCAAGCCCTATACAGACTCCTCACGACACTCCCATACCGGGCGCCACGCACAGGCATGAGGGATTACTAACGCCTAACGGGCTGGCACCTCAAGTCAGGCCGGAGCCAGCACAACCACCGTCACAGGTGCAATCACCACCGGTGCTATGTGGATCGCAGCGACTGACTCGACCGCCTGATAGACTTAACCTGTAAATATACATGTAAGAAATGTCTCCCCGTGGTGACTCTCTTTTAAAACGGGGGGGGGGGGGGAAGGCTGAATGTGGTAAACTATGTGTATACCTGTCTGGACATGCCCCTCTGCTGACTGCTCCTGTGGCTCCTCCCACAGACCCCTGTCTAAAAGCGATTGGAGGCACTGCTCCTCCCTCAGTCTCCAAGATGTTGTGGTCATTTTTGCTGCTAATAAAAGCCTATCGTTCGCCTTCCGTCTCCGAGAGTTATTGATGGTGCATCACAGGGGTAACAGTTTCGCCTCAAGCTTCAATTTAACTGGGCGGGACCTGAGATGCAAAGGGGATTTCTTTGGGATGGTGAGGTCAGTGATGCCTGTCGGAATCAGCTGTAACAGCTGGAACTCTAAGGCAACACACGCAAAATGAAAAAGAATAAACAGTTGACAGGACTCTGATGAAGAGGTTCGACAATTTACTGTTTTCCACAGATACTGCCTGACCTGCTGAGTTCCTCCAGCATTTGTGAGGATTTGTAATGTGTGAGGGGAAAAAAGAAGTAGACGACGTCTCTGGCCCAGAGCCTTCATTAGGGTCTGATTTTGTGCGTGCTGTTTTGTGTTTCGAGAGTCTGCAGATTTACCCGTGTTTGTTTTGTAACTCTGTTCAACATATTGTTTCCATTTACCCACAAGTGGGGAGCTAGAATAGGGAGCATGAAGGCAGCTGAATTGTAATACTTTACAGCATTTATTTTTCACGTTTCACAAATTTCAAAATCCGATTTAACGGGTATTTCACCGCATTCTTTAGTTCCTCTCGGAATTTGCTCTGAGTCAGGCCATAAATACACGTGTTGGTGCAGGAACTGAGAACCTGTAGCATTATCGATGTGTGTTGTATAATGTAACGGGGATCAATGACAGAATAAACAAAAGTCATTGAAATCCGTCTGTAGATAGAAAATATGACGTATGTTCCCCACAAAAGTATGAAACTGCCGGTTATGCTGAAGAGCAAAACGATGGATTTGCGTCGGTTCTCCATCTCCAGGTCCTTGTCATTCTCTCCACTCTTCTGTCCCCGGAGCCACGAGCGGGCTCGACTGGCCACTAGAATCCTCCTGACTGTCTGAATATTGAGCAGCAACATCAGACAGAATGGGAGACAAGGGGTTAAAATGCGGTGAAACATTTCAAATGCCGCCCATGAGGGAGAGTCTGTGAAGCTCGGTGTAAGAACACAATCCCAGGGAACACCATCGATTATTTCTCTAGGCCCGTATGCAAAGCCCCAGGGGACAGTCTCCAAACAGGCCAGCACACTCACTGTCCCGATAACCACAGCCGCCGTTCTCTTGGTGCAATATTTTGTTTTCAGCTTTTCACAGCAAATAGCCACAGATCTGTCGACGGTGAAAGCGACAGTCAGCCAGACTGAGGTCGCCGTGCTCGCTACAAGCAACCATAGACCGAGTCTGCACACAGGAGTGATCCGCAAGAATGATCGCGGAAAATAAATCAGAGCAGTCCACCACAGCAGCGGATCCGAGCTAACGACCAGGAGATCGGCCGCTGCCATTCCCACCAGGTAGCGAGTGATACATTTGGAGAGACCGCACTTTCCCCGGGACAGGATCACAATCGCCACCAAGTTCGCTGAAAGAGAGACAGGGAACAGTAAGTTTAGAAAATACTGAGCAGAAGCCAATGTTGCAGTTTGAGGGGATTCTGTATATATTTCCACTTCTTTATTGCATTTCACCGTGGAAGGGTCGAGAGAGGGCGCAGAACTGGCGGAGGCAGAGAAGGAGTTTACACAGTAAAAGAAAGTCAATTTGATCTGAATGCGGATTCCTTAATGATGATAGAAATATAATGTGGCAGCAGAAAGCTAAAACTGAGTAACCACCTCCTCAGATTCAATACTGGATAGAACATTTTCTACCGGCGCTTTCTGCGTCTCGTCTGGATGAAATGAATAAATCTGTACGCTGATGGCGGGATTCTTCCATTAGACAATCATCAACTTCCATGGCGATCCTTATCAGCGACAGTACAAAAGGAGGAATTGCTGGAAACACTCACCCAGGCAAAGCAGAATATGTGGATAAACAGTCAAAGTATCCCTCCTCAGAAGTGTTCCCTGAAACCAATGTTAACAAGTTTCTCTTTCCATTCAAGCAGCTTGGTCTTTCGTGTTTCCAGCATTCCCCGAGTTTGTTTCCGATTCCGGCATTTGCCACCTCATTGACATTACAACAGAACATTGACTGATACCAACAGATGCAGCGCAGTCTGACGCAACCTCACAGACAGACATGATGCCTCCCACTGAATCCATTACATGGCAGCAGGGGAGAGGAATTCAAACTCGGTACCGTAGTCAGATGTCTATAACGGTGTCAGGTATAGACCTAATAGAATACATTTCACAGTATTGTTAACTATAAAGTGCCGCATCTTATTAACTGACTTAGCAACGTCTTCTTTCTGCTTTGCATATAGTCATTTCGTAGGTATTTATGAAACATCGGCTACAGTTTCGTCTTATAACACGGAACTCCTCATATTTGTCAAAGTATTCCTACCAGTCAATGTTTATTGTTGCACCTAGCTCTGAAAAACGCTCTTATCAAAATGCAAACAATCCATTGATGTAATCGTCCTGACAAACAAAATATTTGCAAATGCAGTGCAGCCCCTACAAGACCAAAAGCACAGAGACACGAACATCACCTTGTTGATCAAAAACCGCTGCCTGACCCACACACTCCCACAGAAATCGGCAGATTCGCTGAATTCCTGCAGCGGTTTGTTTTTAGACATAAATCCCAGCATTTATATTACCAGGTATTTCCATTCAATTTCTGAAATGCCGAATACCGGGACCGGTGTGTGAGAGTTTAAATCAGCGGCAGAATCAATCACAACATTGGCTTAAACTTCAACGTCCACCCACAGCAGCTGACACTGCAGCTTACCGGGAATTCCAAAGGCAGAAATAAAAGGATAGTAAACGTCTTCTACCCGCCGGATGACTGGATACACCATTTCAGTGTGAATCTGTGATTTCTGCTGCTCCTGTATTCACAGTTCCGGCAGACAGCTGATGCATTCACAGCGGCCCTGATTTATACAAAGGATCTGTCTCCGGAGATACGGTTATACACCTCACTAACTTTCTTAGTTACAGTTGCTAGAACAAACACTTTAATTCAATATCATTGTCTCTGTTATACATATTGGGGCGACTGGAGACAAATACATCAACATTATTTGGCATTACCTCACCAGCGTCTCTGGTGGAAATAGGACGGTAGATCTATTTTAAAAAGACTGGGCTTTGTCACGGAGCAACTACACTTACAAATTACATCTTACATGTGGATCTGAAGATGAAATATCCTGAATATGATGTGGAACTATTCCAAAGAGAACAGTTAATCTATTAGGTTGTTAACTAATTTTCAAAGCTTTAGAGATCGTAGAAAATAAAGATTTCCAAAACAGTTTCAATGAAGAATATGACCAGAGCATATGTGACAAAGTAGCTACTTCAGTTTTACATCTATCACAATAATTATCTGCACAAGGAAATATTTTAGATCGTCTCTCCTTTCTTGAATAATAACGGTGGACAATTTTAAATTGAATTAGACAGTGATTGGCACATAGAGAATAAGAATTTACATTTTTCAATATTTAAGCACAATCTTCATTCACAAAGGTCATATTAATTTCTCTCTCCAAATCCTGTTTAATCTTTAGTCATGGGTTCTCTTTTTGTAACAAGAGTAAATTATAAATTCTGCTAAAGGAACCTTTCACTAAGGGATTCAATTTCAAAATGGTGTCCAACAAATCAGTATGTATCGAAACTTAGGTAAATATTGTAAAAAATGTCTAACCTGAAAATATTGCAAAAAAAGTGTATGAACAAGAGAGTTCTTATTAATTAACTCTTCAAAAGTCATCAGTCGACCACTATAAAATAAACCTGTAAAAAAACGGATCCCTTTATTTTTCCATAGGAGAAAAATGGGGTCGGTTATTGAAGTTTTAAATGAAAAGTTACGACATAAAAAAATAGACAACTTAAATTGTTTAAAATTTTTAAAAAATACGGAACTGAATCAAAATCCGTAAAAATATTTTAATCACAGGGTAAAATTTTAAATTTGGAATTTTAGAGAGCTGTAAAAGTAATGGAGCTCCAAATATTGAAGTTAAATGAAATTCTTAAACAGATTTTATTCCAAATCAACCCAAAGTGGTTTTGGCTCTTATCAAGCCAGTATAAACAAAAACATAATTTTTTGATATTTACCGCCCAATAATAGTCTTAAATCAGAAAGTGTATGTCCACCAGCTTTTTTGGGTTTTTCTAAATGGTATTTGTTAATTATTGATCTCTTATTGTTCCAAATAAAGGAAGAAATAAAAGAGTCAATTTGATCAAAAAAAAATTAGTTAAAAAGATGGGTATATTTTGCAAAATATATCAAAATGTAGGTAAAACCATCATTTTCACAGCAGGAATGCGACCTATTAAAGAAAGAGTAAGTGGATTCCATCTAGAAAATACTAATTTCATCGAGTCTACTAGAGGAACTATATGGGCTTTATAAAGATCTTTATATTTTTTAGTAATTATAATACCTAAATATCTAAATATATTAACAATTCTAAAAGGAATATCATTACATGTACTAACAGGAGCATTTAATGGAAACAATTCACTTTTATTCAAGTTGTTTATATCCTGAAAATTTTCCAAAATCTTTAACTGTTTCCAAAGATTAGAAATTGATTCCTCTAGATTCGAAATAAAAATCAAAAGATCATCTGCATAAATAGAAAACTTATGTATGGTTCCATTTATAGAAATACCATGAATGTTTTTGGCCTCCCGTAATGTTATAGCTAATGATTCCAATACAAGATTAAATAATAAAAAGCTTAATGGACATCCCTGTCTATTACCACGAGAAACTGAAAAGAAAGCAGACCTATAATTGTTAGTAATGACCGTGGCAATAGGGTTCTTATAGATCATTTGAATCCATCTATTGAAATTATTAGCAAAACCATTTTTTTCTAATACTTTGAACAAGTATGGCCACTATACTCTATCGAATGGCTTTTTCTGAATCAAGAGACATAACACATTCAGGTTGTTTAGATAATGATCAATAAATAATGTTCATTATCTCCGAACATTAGAGAAAGAGTAACGGACATTAATAAAGCTGGTCTGGTCCATAGGGATGATTTTGGTATATATTCCAATCGACTAGCCATTATTTTAGAAAGAATATTTACATCCACATTAAATAACGAAATAGGTCTATATGATGAACATTCAACAGGGTCTTTAGCTTTTCGAAGAATTAAGCAAACAGATGCTTCATAACAAGAAGGTAAATTACACTTCTCAAAGGATTCATGAAACATTTCCAAAAGATACGGAGAAAGTAATCTTTCAATTTTTTTGAAAAATCCCTCCGAATAACCATCAAGTCCAGGAGCTTTACCTGATTGCATTGATAAAATAGCTTTCTGAATTCCATGCTCGGTAATTAGAGCATCAAGAATCTGTTGATCTTCATCAGAAATTTGCGGAAATGTAATCTTATGTAAAAAAGCTTCCATTTTGGAGGAATCTGCAGGAAATTGAGACCTATAAAGGTCAAAGTAAAAATCTTGAAAAGTACTATTAATATCCTCATACTTACTTACTATATCTCCATTGTTTTTACGAATCTTTAAATTTTGTCTTTTAGCTCTAACTGCACTTAATTGGGAAGCTAAGAGCTTATTATTTTTATCCCCAAAGATATAAAATTGACTTTCCAATTTAAGCAAATATCCTTCAATAGGATATGTTAGTAATAGGATATACTGTGATTGTAGTTCTACTCTTCTTTTAAATGAGACAACATCTGCAGAGATTGCATTAATGTTATCCAGGTCTTTAATTTGTTTAGAAATTTTATCAAATTCTATTCTTGTTTGTTTTTTCAAATTAGCTATATACGATATAATTTGACCACGTAAATAAGCTTTCAATGCATCTCAAATTAATAACTTGGAGACGTTTTTTATATTATTAAAGAGAAAAACAACCTCTTTTATCTGAGTTTCAATAAACTTAACAAATTCTGCACTTTGTAATGAATGTTCTGGAAAACGCCAAAATGGTCTGGCAGAAACAACATCTTTCAATTCAAATAGAACATTTAAAGTACCATGATCAGAAATAGGAATCGCATCATACTCACATTGCTGAACATTACATAAAAGTCGAGGGTCGACTATAAAGTAGTCAATTCTCGAATATTTATTATGAACATGTGAGGAAGTGGAATATTCTCTATCATTAGAATGCATTGTCTCCAGATCTCAATTAAACCATAATCAATTAAACGGGAATTAATAACTGATGGAGAACGGTTAGGAAGTTGATGTTTGGATGATGACTTATCTATTAAAGGATTTAAGCAAGAATTAAAATCACCACCCAATAATAACCTATATTCATTTAAATAATGTAATAGAGCAAAAACGGCTTTAAAAATGAGGGATCATGAACATTTGGTCCATAAATATTAAACAAAACAATTTTCTTATTTCAAATTATTCCTTTAATAATTAAAAATCTACCATTAATATCAGCTATAATATCCTCCTGACTAATAAAGAATATTAGAATCGATCAAAATGGAGACACCTGTAGTTTTACCCTGGGAATTTGCATGAAAGACAGAACCCTTCCAAAATTTGAAAAATCGATTTTAATCACATAACTTGATATGCGTCTCTTGAGCAAAAATTATATCAGGCTGGAATCGATTAATAACCTTAAATGTTTTCTTACGCTTATTAGGATGATTCCAACAGCGAACATTCCAAGTTAAAACGTTTAACTTTTTAGATGTCATCATGAGACTTTGTATCTTCAAAAAAGTAGTTTGACGCATGTCAGGATAAAGTGATTGAAAATGGCGGAGATGAACAACAATAAAAATAATTAGCGTATGCTCCGGGGTTCCATAATGGGGATTAAAAAAAAAACACCCTACCTATAAAGCCGAGAAACAAGTCGATGTTAATCGATGCAAGCCCCAAGCAAAGCATAGATGCGAATGCAGCTCCACCCAGCAGAGTAAAAAAAATAAAAAGTCATCTCTATCTCCCTCTACCGAATATAAATCTCATTGCAGTCAATATATATCTCAGTACAATTAACTTGGAAGGATAGTGTTTTTCTTGTGAAAGCAAATAACCTTCAATGTGAAACTAACCTTCATAATGTTAGATAAGGGAAGAAAAACACATTCAAAACAATTCTTGTAATATTTTCACAAAAGGAAAACAATCCCCATCTTTAAATTGTCGAATCTGTCTTTAAAACAGAAGGAAATCCAAATAATTACTTTTAAAAATCTTCAATAAAGCATACAGAATAAAAAAAATTGATTCATTTAACTACTGCAAAAAAAAAGCTCCAGATGGTTCAAACTTAACTACAGCCAATCAACAGCTCTCGCACTGTATCTTCTAAGTTTCAAACTCTTCAATCCAGTTTTTTTCAAAATTAAAAACACATTTTAAACTAAAACTTTCTGTGACCATCGAATCTTCCAATCTTTTCAGTATTTACACTGCGAGGCACTCAAACCATTATAGGTCATTTAGCTTCAGGCTTCAAATTCGTCGTCATTGAAATATTTGCACAGAAGAAAAAGGATCACCATCTTTAAATTGTCCAACCTTTCTTTAAAACGTAAGAAAATCCAGATAATTACTTAAAATAAACTTTACAAAAGTATATGGAACAAAAAAAAGTTGGTATATTTAAATGCTACAGAAAAAAAAGTCCAAATGGTTCAGAATAATCTACGATCTGTCAATAGTTCTCCCGCTATATCATCGGACGTTAAAACCCTCCAAACCAAACTTCTTCGGAGATAAAAATAAATTTTAAGGTAAAAACTTTTATAACCATCAAATCTTCCAATTTCTTCACTTTTCACCACGAGTCCATCAAACTGTTATTTAATCTTCAAACTTCAGATTCGCCATCGGACTCATCAGACAAAGAGTTAATAAAACGCAATGCTTCAGCTGGATCATGGAAAATACGAATTCCAGAATTTTTAATAATGATCCTTAATTTCGCTGGATACTGTAGTAATGGAAAAAAGCTTCTTTTGAAAAGCCAGTTTCATTGAAAGACCAACAGCAGAGTGCTGTTTCGCAATTTCATGTGGAAAATCATCAAAATAACGGATTTCTGAGCCTTGAAATGAAAATATTATTTGTTTTCTGGCAAGCTTAACAATGTGTTCCTTATCTTTAAAACGGAGAAAAAGCACCGCAATATGCCTGTTTTTACCTTCATCCAAGGATTTTAAAGTACCGGTTCTGTGAGCCGATCCGATCTCCAGGAGTAGCGAACAAACCTCCGGAAATAAAGACTGAAGCATTTTAGCAAGATAGTCCAATGTGTCGGCAGATTCTGATTTTTCTTTTAATCCAGCAATTCGAATATTATTCCGACGTGATTGAGCTTCCAAATCCACGATTGCTTTCTGAGCCTTTTCCAACCGAGAAGAGAGATCAGCCGCATTCAGATTGACTTATTTAAGATCGACGTTCAAAGAGTCAATTTTTCTTCAAATTTTCCTTTTAATTGGGCTACTTCAGTGCAGATACTGCTGATTCGAGATTCTAATTTCTTGACCCAAGGGGTTTCTTCCGCGTACTCGTTGGTCTTCTTAGATATCCCATTAGACGGGTCCGGATTTCGACTGGTGGTCTTCGAAGTAGCCATAACTATTGTTGTTGAAATTCGACTGAATAAAGCTGAAATTTCAAAGTTTAAATCGGAAAAGGGAGAGATTAAAGGCAGACAGTAAGCAACGGAGTCTTACATGTCCGAAAGCTGTAGGCTGAGTCCCCGATTCTGATTCAGAGAATGTGTTCTTTTTCGTGAGTTGATGGGTCTTGGCTCGAAACGTTGACTGTGCTCTTTTTCCATGGATGGGGTCTGCCCTGCTCAGTTCGTCCAGCGCTGTGTGTATACTGCTTGGATTTCTGGCATCCGCAGATTTTTTTCTTGTTTGTAACAAATGTTTCCTTCCTGGCGTTGTTGTGGCACCTGCCACTTCCCCAGTCTTCATAACCTTGGAAGTAAAACCTCTCTGCAAAGCTATAGATAGATCGATCGATCAAAATATATATCTAAAATATGGTGCTCATCTCTGAAACTGAATTTGGAGAAAACCTTTTGTTTCAGAACGCAATATTGTTTGAAAGAACCTCTGCCAATTTGTTAGTAATTAATGAGCCTTTGGCTGACTTTAAAACGGGAACAATTTTGCCATCAAATGCTTTTCATTTTCTAATAAACTCTGATCTTAAAATTAAAAAACAAATGAATAATCATGACAGAATATATCATTTGGACTGCTTATAAATGTCAGACCTTGCCTCCAGCCTTCAAACTGATCTCCGCTTCTGCAGACCTTGTTCTCTGGTTAATTTAGTCTATAACAAGACACTTGATGAAGTCATGCTCAAAATTCAGGAATAACATTACAGTCTGAACAATTTTACTAGACAATCCAGGAGAAATCTCAAAAGGCAGTAATAGCAAGTATACATTTACTCAGAGCTGAAAAAGAAGTTTGGCCATTATCGAATTTACTGCATTAATATTTTGCTCTGGAGTATTCTGAAACGATTAGTGACCTATGATATCTCCTATACTAGGACTAGTCACAGAAATGACAAATCCTTTCACACTCCACGGTAAAAATGAATTTCAATAGGAATGCACTTGTTTAATCTTATTCATCATCTCACATATGTCAGATGCAAACACGAAATTTTCTGGTGCTATCATCCAATTCCACGAATGAAGATGAGCCAAAGTTTTCCTTTAAAATTATAATTGCAGAGCTGAGTTAATAGGCCAAATGGCCTATCTGTGCTCCTATGTTTGATGCTCTATAACTATAACACAATTTGAATATTGACTGAAACGTCGACAGTGCTTCTCCCTATAGATGTTGCCTGGCCTGCTGCGTTCCACCAGCATTTTGTGTGTGTTAATTGAATATTTATTTAGTTAGTAAGTAAGTTAGTTAAGAAGAAAATGTTGGATTATAATAAAGATCTAATAAAGTTCTGAATTCTGTTTGCAGTAATGTCTTCAAAGTTGAAGAAAAATGCCCTTCTAATTTTATAAATGATCAAAGTTAAGATCCAATATTTTTTGAGTAAAAACTAAATGTCCAGCCACTCTGCATCTGCTACTTTCCAGGCGTGAATACAATTGTTATAATATTTTTGCATGACTCAGTTGTCCTGGACAGTAACCTTATGATTGCTTCTCCATGTCTTGTATGTCTTTCCAGAGCCTCAGTAATCAGGTTGACCGCAACTTGTCTATTACATGTTGAAAATATATTAGAGTTGAAAGCAGCCTGACCATAGGTCCATTCTTTCTGTACCTGTCAGTCTATGCTACAGTGTGAGAGCATGGTTCATTCTGTACCTTTCAGTCTACGCTTCTGTGTGAAAGTGTTGAGTTCATTGTGGATCTGTCAAATTACTCTGTAAAGAATTGCTTTTTGATGTTAGTCTGAAATCTCCCTTTAACCAGTCTCCACGTTTCGTTCTGGATGTATTAATTTTCAAGTAGCAGTTGGCATCCTAATTACCTCTACCCTTAATGTTTCTGAACACTTCGATCATATCTCCTCTCATCATATGTCAACTTAGGCCAAACAGATTTAATTCTCTCAATCTTTCTGCATAGCTCACACCCTGCAGTCCTGCAATTAGAGTAGTCGCTCTTCTCCGATCTCTTTCCAGTGCCTTCACTTCCCTTACAAAATATGCAGATCAGAATTGCACACAGTTCTCAAGTTGTGGGCTCGCAAGTGCATGAAACAGGTTAAGGAGCCGTTCTAGTTCTGAACTCCTCTGAGCGCATTATGTAGCCCAAAATTACATCAGTCTTCCTAATTGCTTCAGTGCATTGCCTAGATGTTGATAGTGATGTCTTCCAGAAGACTGAGATTCTTCTCATACAATGCACTTTTTTTTTACTCAAAACCCCCATTGTATATTTATATCTAATACTTCTATTTCCTATATTTTACATTTACTTACATAACATTTCACTTGTCGTTTATCTGCCCACATCAGGATTTTGTTTCCATCTACCTGTATTGATTCTGCTGCCTGAATGTTATTAGCTCATCTCTCTAATTTTGTGTCATCTGCAAACTCAACTAGTTTATTAGTTCTGTGCTTATCCAAATCAGCAATGTAAATAAAAAACAGCAGCAGCCTCTAAACGGATTCTTGTGGAACCCCACTTTTAACACCCTCCGGGTGTGAAAATGATCCTCTCGCCATAAACCTTTCCTTTCTGTTTTTGAGCCAATTCTGAACATATTCGCATCCAATACCCTGATTCCCTACCTCCTGTAATTTGAATATTAACCACTTCTGTGGTACCTTCTCAAAATCCTTCTGAAGCCTAAGTAAATGATATCACCTCTTTAATTATAATCATAAATTTTATTTCCCTCTTCATAGACCTGCAACATATTAGTGAAACATGATTTACCCTTTGTAACCCATGCTGCCTTTCTGCTAAGAGAAGACCATCAAAATATAAGACATAGGAGCCGAACTAGGCCACTTGGCCAATAGAGTCTGCTACAACATTAAATTATTTCTGATCCTTTCTTTCTCCTGTTCAAACGCATTATCAAACATTTTCCCTATCAGCTTCGATGCCATGTCCAATCAAGAGCCTATCAATCTCTCCCTTAAATACATCCAACGACCTGGCCTCCACAGCTACACGTGGCAAAAAATGCACAAATTCACCTCCCTCTGGCTAAGGGAATTTCTCTACATCTCTGTTTTGCCTTCACATCCATCTACCTGAGTCTGTGCCCTCTTGTCCTGGACACTCCCAGCATGGGAAACATCCTTTTCATATCTACTCTTTCTCGGCATTTCAACATTCTAAAGGTTTTAATGAGATCGTCCCTCATCCTTCTCAGTTCCAGTGAGTACAGGCCCAGAGTTATCAAATGTTGTTCATATGATAACCTTTTCATTCCTGGAATCATCATTATGGACCTCCTCTGGACCCTCTCCAATGCCAGCATATCGCTTCTGTGATGAGGAGCACAAAACTGTGCACAATACTGAAGGTGAGGCCGTAGTATCCCATCCCTGCTCTTGTATTCTAGACCTCTGAAATAAATGCTCACATTACATTTGCCTTCATCACCACCATCTCAACCTCAAGTTAAACTTTAGGGTGTTGCGCACGATGACTCCAATGCCCCTTTGCCTCTCAGGTTTTTCGGATTTTCTCCCCTTTTAGAAAATATTCTGCACATTTATCACCACTACCAAAATGCATGACAATGCATTGTCAAAGATTATATTTCATGTGCCAATTCCTTGTCCTTTCTCCTAATCCGCCTAAGTGCTTCGGCATCCTACCTGATTCCTCAACCTACTTGCTCCTCCACCAATCTTCATATCTTTCGCAAACTTTGGCAACAAATCCATCTATTTCATCATCAAAATCAAGGGCGTCAAAATCATTTTCGGTCACGGGCTGGATTGGGCAAATTCCGACTTCATGTGGGACGGATCAGATGTGCACGCGTGTGTGCTCCCACAGCTTTCATTGCCTTCGATTTTTCAACCCAACGCTCATGTGTCTCAGTCTCTGCTATACATACAAATTGTTTCACTTTACTCATTTCGTTTCTTATGAAGAAGATTGCCTAGCAAGAATTATTTTTAATGATTGGTTTTAACTTTCAGTCGTAGGCTACAAGAAAGTTTGATGAGATACAGAAAAAAAAGATGCAACTTTCTCTAAGCTTGTTTTGGAAGCCAAACCCTTTCCATTAGTAGACCATTTGAAATCGAACATTAGCAGAAACAAATGTAGACCTATCGAAACAAATTGTAAATGTAGGCTACACAGCTGCACCTATTTTTTAATAGATTGCTTGCAGAAACCAAACTCAGACAATGAACACCGTTAGCCTTTAATTCTTATTGAAGTGATCACATTTACAATAATAAAATAGTCAGAAAATGAATGAATCACAATATTATGACACTTAAAATTACATAACGCATTTTGCTTACATGTCGCAGTGCATCGAACTGTGTCACTTATTTTTCACTTGCTGCTTCCAGGCACCTGACATCACATGGCTTTAACCAGCCTGTTAACATCAGAGACCAGTTTCTGGGCAGTTGTGATTTTCATAATGTCATTTAGATATCTCTATGTCAGCTGCGAGCGCAGATTGGATTTGTAAATGTTCATTATGGAGAACGCCAGCTCACAGAGATACGTTGTCCCGAACATGCAAAGGATCTTTGAGGCAAAGTCTGTCAGCTTGAGGTACATCGGTCCCAGATATTGATAGAATGAGTCCAGGCCCATAGTCTCAAATTAATATTTCAAAGCCGAGTAACACTGAATTTCAATTAGTTCCATTTTGATTTCCTCCAGCATATCTGATGCTGCGTTGACGGCAAACGGCGAGCAAAATATTGAGAATTCCTTCTCAAGCTGAGTGAAGACTTGGAAACGATTTGAAACACACTTTTCAGCCGTGATATTTTGTCCTTGGACCTGTCGTGTTGTCATTCTTCCCATGAGCGACACGGACAGACTGCAAAGAGGGGAAATGAGCTGTGTTGCTCCGGGACAGTTGCATCTCCCACCGGCATAATTTAATTTGAATGGCACGAATGCTGTCGTCGTATTCCGTAACATGTTTGTTGCGGCCTTGCATGTTAACATTAAGCACATTTACGTGCTCTGTTATATCCACCAAAAGTGCAAGATCATGAAGCCAGTCTGGGTCATCCAACTCTGCCACTGGCTCCCCTTTCTTGTTCATGAATAGTCCAGTTTCCGCACGTAATTGAAAAGAAACGTTTGAGCGCAACCCCTCTGCTCAACCAGCGGCTTTAGCGTGGTAGAGCAGGCCGTGTCCAATATTACTTTCGGACAAACGAGTGTCAAATTGCCGATGGTTGAGTCCTTTGGCTCTAATACAATTAACAGTTTTGATTACTACATCCATGACATTGTCCATTTTCAGGCTCCTGCTACATAACGCCTCTTGGTAAATAACACAATGAACATTCTAGAATTCCTGCTTTGGATTCTCTGTCTGAATTTTCTCTCCGAGTTTCGCAACAAAACCTGCCTTTCTCCCGACCATGGACGGTGCGCCATCTGTTGCCACGTTGACAGCGTGACTCCAGTCAACCCACAGTCTGTTCAAGGCGTCGGCGAGGCTGGAGAAAACGTCGTTCGCTGTTGTGGTGTTTGTCATGCGCACCATCTTCACAAACTCCTCGGTGACGGTCAAAGATGCATCAACGCCACGAATAAATATTCCCAGTTGAGCTACATCAGTCACGTCGGTGCTCTCATCAATTGCAATAGAGAATGCAATAAATGACTTCACTTTGTCTTTTAGTTGATTGTTCAAATCTCCTGCAAGGTCCCAGATTCCCTCTGCCAGAGTATTTTTTGACAAGCTGATATTACCAAAAGCCTGTCCCTTCTCAGGGCACACCAGCTCAGCCGCCGTCAGCATTCATGCTTTAATGAATTCGTCCTCTGAGTTTGGCTTCGACGCAGTAGCTATTTTTTGGCAGTAATATAGCTGCCCTTGACAGTGTTATCATGAGTCTCTCGACTTTTTGTGAACACTGATTGCTGTTTTTTTTTTAGAGTTGCTTTAAACTCGTTTACCTTTTGCGTTCTGAGTCGTCCTGCGTACTTGTAAAGTTTTTCTCCGTGTGACGTCTCATAGTGTCGTTTGATATTGTACTCGTTTGCCACAGCGTTTTGCGAGCATATCAGACATATAGATTTGGCGTTGACCTCACAGGAGAAGAAAACGATCTTTCCAATTATCGTTGAATATCCGACCTTCGATGTCAACTTTTCTTTTCTTGGAAAGCATTTAGAACCACAGCAGCAAACAGTCTCAGCCTTGCTACAGGTGTTATTTACCTGAGTACTCTGTGTGCTTATACTGTATCTGACGACATCAGTGGGCCCCTAGTGATCTGCACTGAAGGGTGGTAGGTGCTTATGTACAGCGGGTGGTTAACTGCCGCTTATTGTACGGCTGCCGTACAGACACATAATAAGTGGTGATGAATATACTTTTCCTCTCCCCAAATCATCCCGCGGGCCGGTAGTTTGACAGCGCTGGTTTAGAACAATTATTCGGGAATTCAAACTAAGTGAAATAAGTTTTGATTTTTTATTTACAGAAGAGCCCGTGTAATGTAAACAGATATTTCATTGCATTTTTCAGTTCCGCTCTGAATTTCCTCCGTGTCAGTCCATAGATGCAAATGTTCCTGCAGGAACTGAGATACTGCAGCATGAACCCGAATTGCTGATCGATGGATATCGGGGTGTTATAGTATCTGTCGGTGTAGAAGTAATTTTCCGCTTGCCAGTTCATGGAGTGTATAACGTAGGGCAACCACAGTAATATGAACTTACCTGCGAGAGCGAACAACAGAATCATTGACTTTCTCAGGTTCTTCACCTCTTCAGCTCTCTGATTCTCGTTCTTGTTTCGCAGTCCTGCCGGCCTCTATTTGCCGCTATAATATGCTTGATGGTTAGCGTGTTTAATAACAGTATTAAACTGAGTGGCAATAATGGTGTTACGATGAGGTCAACTACCTCGTACGCTTTCTACATGGGAGAAGTATAATATTCAGCTCATTCGATGCAACGCTAAGGAACTCGGTCAATGATTGTGTACGGAAAATTAAAGTATAGATGGAGAAAAATGGAATACACCTCACAGAGGTCACTGTCCCCACTATTACTATCACCACAGTCGCCACTCCCCTGGTGCAATACATCTTTCGCAGATTCTGACAGCAGATAGCGATGAAGCGACGAAAGTGAAGGCGACCGTTAACCAAACTGAACATTCCGTGTTTGCAGTCCTCAGAACAACTGACACAGCACATACCGGAGCTATGAGCAAGAAACAAACCAGCATATAGATATTGTTAATTTGCTCCACCAGAGCCCCGAGAAAAACACCCAATAGATCCGCCGCCGCCATGGCCACCAGGTAGCGAGTGATACATTTGGAAAGACCACATATTCCGTGGGATAGGATCACAATCGCCGTTAAATTAACTGCAAGAAGAAAAAAATAATATACAGCGTTTAATCCAGGAACGTTCAATATGAGAGGGGAAAGCATGTCCAAGCCGAAATCAGTAATCCAATTGATTCTGCTAAAACCAAACGAGCGTCTCTATATGTGGCATCTTCCCGACTGTCTTTACCGGGACAGGATGCTGATTGTCATTCCAGAAGCTGGGTGGAAACGGATGAAAAGAACTGAGTGACATCTAAGTCTGCAATTCAGGAGGCTACATCCCGTCAGTGAGATTGCTGATAGAGTGTGAAGGTAGATTGGTGTCTTTGACGTTCATGACAGCAGCCATGTTTAAAACATAGATTTCAACTGAACTGCTAATATTAAGGAACATTGAAAACGAGTAGCATTAATGACGGTGTTCTTCATGAATAGCATTTAAATTTTCAAATGGCGGTAATTACCGAATTTGACCCTTTAGGTTGAAAAGACGGTAATGTATCACGCCACAGAACAGAAATGTGTAGTGAATGCATCACTGTGATTTTGTCAGTTTCAAATACCAATGAATTGGAGATGTCTGTTTCCTCTGTAAATCTTACGAACCTCAAATCTTTGCAAGAATCACCTCTACATGTCCGCCAGGAGTACCCGGAGAAGTGCTTCTCATTTTGTAACTTTCTGATTCAGTCAACTTGCGGCATCTCACCCGACACTCGGCTCTATGAACGCAAGGCCACAGAGTTACCGGCGCAGCCATTGTCTTTCAGCGCCAGGTAAACCCAAAAGGTGACCGTATGGAATTATGATGCGGAGCAATGAAGACAGATTCTTTATCGGGGGTCAAACTTTTAAATTGAATTTAAATGTCTTTCAGTGCCAACTCATCACAAATATTTACGGTGGAAACATTTACACAGGTACATCAATAATTGTTTACGGAGGATAATTCGCCGTGAAAGGTTGAAACAATGGGAAATTCTTTTCAAATCTTTTTACTATTAGACAGACAGACAGATATACTTTATTGATCCCGAGGGAAATTGGGTTTCGTTACAGCCGCACCAACCAAGAATAATGTAGTAATATAACAATATAAAACCATAAATAATTAAATAATAATATGTAAATTATGCCAAGTGGAAATAAGCCCAGGGCTCAGGGTGTCTGATACTCCGAGGGAAAAGTTTTAATGTTTGATGGTCACAGGTAGGAATGAATTTCTATGACGCTCAGTGTTAGATCTCGGTGGAATCAGTCTCTGGCTGAATGTACTCCTGTGACTAACCAGTACATTATGGAGTGGATGGGAGACATTGTCCAAGATGGCATGCAACTTGGACAGCATCCTCTTTTCAGACACCACCGTCAGAGAGTCCAGTTCTTCCCCCACAACCTCAATGGCCTTACGAATGAGTTTGTTGATTTTGTTGATGTCTGCTACCCTCAGCTTATTGTCCAAGCACACAACAGAAAACATGATAGCACTGTCCACCACAGACTCGTAGATCATCCTCAGCATTGTCTGGCAGATGTTAAAGAACCTCAGTCTCCTAAGGAAGTAGAGACGGCTCTGACCCTTCTTGTAGACAGCCTCAGTGTTCTTTGACCAGTCCAGTTTATTGTCAATTCATATCCCAAGGTATTTGTAATCCTCCACTCGTCCACATTGATCCCTTGGATGGAAACAGTGGTCACCAGTGCCTTAGCCTTCCTCAGGTCCACCACTAGCTCCTTAGTCTTTTCCACATTAAGCTGCAGATGATTCTGCTCACACCATGTGACAAAGTTTCCCACCTTGTACTCAGGCTCATGTCCCTTGCTGATGCATCCATCTATGGTAGAGTCATCAGAAAACTTCAAAAGATGTCAAAACTCTGTGCAGTAGTTGAAGTCCGGGGTGTAGATGGTGAAGAGAAACGGAGACAGGACAGTCCCCAGTGGAGTCCCAGAGCCGCTGACCACTCTGTCTGACACACATGTTGCAAGCGCAGGTACTGTGGTCTGCCAGTCATGTAATTAATAATCAATGACGCCAGGGAGGCATCCACCTGCATCACTGTCAGCTTCTCACCCAGCAGAGCAGGGCGGATGGTGTTGAACGCACTGGAGAATTCAAAAAACATGACCCCCACAGTGCTCGCCGGCTTGCCCAGGTGGGCGTTATTATTACTATTCAAAATTATTATTTTTAATTGTTATTCAATTATATAATTATTATTCAATAATTATTATTATTCAAAAATAACACAGGTACATTGAAGTAACAGCACTTAAAATGCTCAAAAAAAGAAATGATCTTAAAGATTGAACATTTTTGTGAATAATTTTAAAAACCTACTAAGCAAGAAAAGTGAGAAAAAAAAGACACCCATTGGGGGTACAGCCCGGAGCCATGCGTCATTCAAAAAGTTTCTAAAAATAAACATTAAAGCGCCAACAAGAAAGAAAGATATATCAAGAAAGAAAAATGCACTTAGATCGCAGAGGGAATCTATCAGTTAACTGAAATGATAATAACGAGTAAATGAGCCCCATCTCTTCTCAAAATCAAATAAAGATTCAAATGTTCGACTTCTAGTTTTCTCCAAGCTAAGACATAGTATCACTTGAGCAAACCATTGTGACAAAGTAGGAGCTGATATATCCTTCCATTTCAACAAGATGGTCCTCCAGGCTATCAATTTAACAAATGGAATAATGTGTTGGTCAGACATATTGATACCATGGATATTTTGAGGAATTATTCCAAAAAACACAGTCAATTTATTCAGTTGTAAGTTCATTCTCACTGCTTTAGAAATTGTCGAAAAGACTGACTTCTGTGACGGATTCAGCAACAATAAATATATGAGTGAGGCAGGGGTTTTTATAACAAATAACACGTTTATTAAATACTGAAAAACAAACCCCCAAAAGTAAACACACCACTCACGTAACCGAAAATCAGCTGCTGTGTGGCAGCTTAAACAGTTCTTAAAGCGATGTGGCAAAAAAAGTTCTTCAAAGTAGTATTGCAAAAGTTCAAAATGCTTACAGTCCATTAAAGGGAGAGACTTTTTAAGACGATTTAAATTCTCTTTCACGTCGTGTTGTTGCAGTTCCTAGTCGAACCACACCTTTCCCACGAAGAATTTACGGAGATGGAAAATGAAACGGCTTAAAGGCACTGACCTTTCCTTTACAAAACTGTTCCCAATCCTTTCTGCTAGTCACAGGGATTAACACGGGGACAGTCAACGAATTCCTTCCGAATGAGGATCAAACAAGGTCGAACCTGCTTCACCGTCGAAATCGACTTTCCTCGATCTTTTAACTCCCGAACTCCGATCTTCACTCTTCACTGATTATCAACTAGTAGTATTATAAAGAAGCTGCTGGCAATGACCTTTTAAACTTTAGGCATTAAATAAAACTCCATCTTTCAACCAAACTGCGTCATAACATTAAATCATGCAGTAGCATGAAGTCAACATGGCAAATCCAGCCACGAACTGCCCCTCCTCACAGGGAGGGGTCCTCCTGTTATACCCTGTAAAGAAAACTGTCACATGAACTCTACTGACGGGAAAATGACGTCACTCCACCATCACAAGACCATTACCTCAAGTCCAGTATAGCTTCTACACCTGTCACGTGACAAGTACAACACTATCACGTGTCACGGGTACGTAACACTTCCAAAATTGTTTCAATATAGACAATGACCTGAACATTGGTATCAGTGTAGCTATCTCAGTTTTACATCTATCACAATACTTGTCAACATTGGGAAATAATTTAGAAATTCTCTCCTTCGTCAACTGGTACGAAGTTCGTCAAGCGCTGTACAATTTTGAATTGAATCAGTGAATGACTAGCGCAGATCGAAGTAGAGTTAACCAGCTTCAGAATCCACGTCCAATTCTCCCATATCAAAAGTCAAATTGAGTTCCTTCTCCCAATCCTGTTTAATTTTAAGTAAATGACGCTTATCCCATTGTAATACTAAATTACAATTTTTTCCAAAAGAACCTTTTATCGAAGGGTTCATATTCATAATAGTATCTAACAAGTCAGCCTCCAATATGTAAGGAAAATTACTTAGATATTTTTGTAAAAAATGTCTAACTTGAAGATATTGTAAAAAGTGTGAATATGAGACAGAATATGTGTTGAATATGAAAGAGAATATGAGGGAGAATATGTATGAAAATATGTGTGTATATGTTCAAAATACATCAATCTGCCTTATTTAAATAAATCCAGAAAATAATTAATACCTTTATTTTTCCAAAGTAAAAAAAATGGATCACTCCAGGAAGGTTTCAAAAAGTAATTCCGATAAATTATACGACAAAGTTTAATATTTTAAGATTAAAAAAAATTGTGGAACTGGAGCCAAATTTGTAAAGAGTGCTTAACCACAGGGTATAGGTTTAAATTAGCAACTTTAGCCAATTATATAGGTAGAACAACTCCTAACAACGAAATAAAATTGTTTCACAGCTCCCAGTTCCAGGTCTACCCAACTGGCCGATCATTCCTATCACCCCAATATAACCAAAAGGACATATATCGGAAATTAACAGTCCAATAATACATTCTTAGATTAGGCAAAGTTAGAGCTCCATCCTTTTTCAACTTTTGTAAATGACATTTACTAATTCTTGGTCTTTTATTATCTGAAATAAAAGACAGAATAATAGAATCAATCCGATCAGAAAATTTCTTAGTAAAAAAAAAACAGGAATATTCTGAAATAAGTATAAAAATTTTGGTAAAAATCATCATTTTAACTACATGAATACGACCAAGAAGTGAACATGTAAGTGGACTCCATCTACTCAATGCGTACTTCATTGAGTCTACTAAAGGGGGAACATTGGCTTTATAAAATCCTTATATTTTTTAGTAATTATGACGCCTAAATTTATATAAGAATCCGTAACTTTAAAAGGAATATTATCATATATAGAAATAGATTCATTTAAAGGAAGAGTTGAGCCAACTAGACCACCTGTTTCCTAACAAGTCCAGGGATCACTAAGAAGGTTACATTAACACGTCAGCGTAAAATACCAGAGCAAATCCTTCAGACAGCTCAACGCGATCAGTGTTCCCTGAACCACAGCCACCGTTCTCTCAGTACGATATGTAGATTTCAACTTCTGACAACAGGTGGGTATAAACTGGTCGAAAGTGAACTAGACTGAACCAGACAGAACAGACTGTCGCTGCATAAATGATGACGGCGTGAATATTACGGACGAGAGCAGACCAGGAGCAGTGAAATTGCCGGCAGTACACCATCAGGATGTGCCTCAGTGTCAGGTCAAAGATGATGACAATTAAACCCGCCGCGGCCATGGCTACCAAATAGAGAGTGACGCACCTGAAGAGACCGCTTTTTCCACATGACAGGATCAGGATGGTCAGCAAATTGCCTGAAAGTACGGAAATAAATATTGTTATGCGAGAACATTGTTAGCTTGTTGACTCAATATTGTTATTTCATGTTTTCATAAATTCATAAGTAAATAAGTTTAAGTGTTATTTTCAAACTGGTAAACTCTTCCTTGAAGTTTTAGCCTTCTAGTACATGCGACTGACCTTCGTATAGATCTCAGGCATATCTTCAATTGGACCGTTGATATATGCGCTGTTTTCGTATATCAGGTGTTTGTTCTCATTGTACAGGGGTGTTAGGATCTACTGTGCACCTTCATCGCCCCTCCCACCCCCATGGCTCCGTGAGAATTGGGCAACAACTCGGGTTTGTTTTGTTTTGCATGTTGCAGAGAACAGGGAAGGTTAAGAAAACAATGCGGCAAAAAAGAAACAGATACATGGCAAGAAAAGAGCAATGGGAGCGAAAAGTCAGGCAAATGAAAGGAAATTCGAAAGGGATAAGTTATCACATTCTCCTCGGAGAATGAAGCGAGCCGGCAGAAAGCAAGAACTTGTGGATATTTTCTTTTCTCTCAGAAAGGTTAAAGGCACAGGATTTACAATGGAAATAGGTAGGTCTTGATGAATAATGATATGAATGATAACAATGACCCTGCAGGATTAGACGCCCTGCCTCTTATATAATGTTCAGAGATTACTGCAGCCGTTCACTCGGGGATAGAATTTATTTACATGAATACTTACACTATTAGCTGTCGGATTAAATTAAAAAATGGTGATTGTTTTCAAATTGGACGATCTTCCGAATAGAAAGACTTATTCCATCTTCACATCCGAAAACGAACCAAACGGTGTAGCGACCAAAATTCTAATCAATAGGAAGGAAGTTAGTTGGGCAAAGAAACAAAGTGTGTTCGGTTAATCGCTGCCTGTCGAGGGTTCCATTCCGTTTAAGAACCACAATCCAATAAATCCAGCGGCTCAATTTACAGAGTGTTAATTGAAAACAAATTCTAAGAACTAAGCTGGGCATTTGATTCAAGGAATTGGTACCTAATCAGTATCCCTGCTTCTACTGACAGTTCCTAGAACGTCATCCCATGAAACCGTATTCTGATTTGAAAGGCGGGCCAATAGAAGTTGTGCAGCGGATACTTTTTTACAAATGCACATCTCTCGGAGGACAGAGATACGGAAGTGAGAACGTAAGTGAGAACGGAAGTAGGAGAGAAGAGTATGTCATTTTATGCAAGAGTTTTGAGATAAATAACGGGAATATTTTGAAAACACTGAGATAAGATGGAATTGTTAACATGAAACGTGTTTGACTTTGAGAGATAGATTTGTATTTGTTAGTGCATCGTGTCAATAAGATGTTAACAAAGGCAAGAAGATAAATCGGAATTACAATGCAGAGTGGACTGAATTAATTTACTACCATTAACTAAATAAGGCGATCATTTAACTGGCTGCAGAGCTTTGCAGTATGCAAAAAAACTTCCTGGAGTTTATTCTTTGTAAAACTTAGCCCAGTTAGTTAGATCTCATTCTATTACAAAGAAATTCACCTGTTTCAGACAGGGTTATTCAAATCGAAGAATATTGTCAGGGATATAAATCATGCCATACTATCTCTAATTAGGTGCAGATGGAAAGGGACAATGCGAGGGATAGCGGAATAAAATTGAATTATGTGTAAAACTCAACATGATTTGCATCAAGAGCAGATGAATAGAATCAAAACTTACCAGGAGCCGCAATAAAAGCAAGGAAAGCGGAGTAATTTGGCTGGATACCCTTAAGTAGCAAAACAATCCGATCTTCGAGTGGTAAACTGTCATACTGTTCAGTAAGCTCGGTAAATGCCCAGAACAAATCTTTTTTTTCATCCATTTAACATTAAAATCGACTTTTGTCAGTTTTCTCTCCGTTTCTGTATCGTTCCTCAGCTTCAGATCCACTGCCAGAACGGTGGAATTGACTACCGTCAGACTGTGATTTCCGCTCTCCATCCTCTGCAGATTTTAGTTCCTGTCAGAGGCGGAGCGGCTGCTTTTATTGATGACAATGAATCGCTACTATAGCGATTTCTTTCAGACGCTCTGAGGAGGCAAATTAGCTCGAGAGAGAGTGAGCTTAATTATATCCAAATAACAACAACGTTAGCGGGAGTGGTGAAAGGGCAGATTCAATTTACCTTTTTAATTCCACGCTGCACACTGCAGTACACAGAATGCTTGTCCGCATCAGAGTAGAATCTGAATTAGTTTTAATATCACCGGTATATACCATGACTTTCTTTTTGATTTTGTGACAGCAGTACAATTTAATACATAATAATAGAGAAAATGAATTAAAGTAAATACAAAACACCTATATATAAAGTAAATACATAGTTATATATTTAAATAGAGTATAAAATAAGTGATCAGGTAGCGTTCATAAGGTCAATGACAATTCAGAAATCGAATAGTGAAGGGACAAAGCTGTTCCTGTATCACTAAGCGTGTGCCTTCAGGCTCCGTTAAGTCCATCCAGGTGGTAGAAATGAGAACAGGGCATGTCCTGGGTGATACCGATTTTTAACAAGGGACGCCGGCTTTTTGAGGCATCGTTCTTGAAGTTATCCTCTATACTGTAGAGGCTAAGAGCTGTGCAGCGTACAACTCTCCGCATCTTATTTCAGTCCTGTGCAGTAATACTCTGCCCCCAACCCTAACACTCCCCCACTGCATACCATACGACATTACAACCAGTTAGAATGTTCTCCACGGAGTGTCTGCAGAAATTTGCGCGTGTCTGCCATACCAAACCTCCTTAAACACCTCATGAAATACAAATGCTGTTTTGCCTTCTTAGAGCGTCATGTCTATGTTGGGCCCAGGAATGAAACTCGGAAAAGTTGACAGCTAGGAGCTTGAAATTGCTCACTGTCTCTTCTTCCGCTCCGTCTCTGAGGACTGCATTGTCTAATCGAGATAAATGAAGAGTTAGCGGATCAGAATGACGTGTATTCAATCTGACTAGAATGTGTCTCCTTTTGCGTTTCAGAACTGAAAAAAAAAATCAGATTAGGTGCAAATAATGTCAGTGCGAATCCCGTGATCGTTTGAATTATTATTGTTTTAACGTAGTTGGCGGCCAAAATATATGAATCATTTCCCGGTTCATCGTCTATGTCATTCAGGGATCATTTATTTTTACATCCAGGACTCGTTAGTAGGGTGAGGACAATGTCCGCCTGAGTCTCTATTGGAGTGGGAACAAATCAGTAAGCAATAACAAGGCAAGAGGCAAGAACTGGAAAAAAGAAAAAAAAAGTGTGTGTGTATGCATGAGTGTATGTGTGTATGTGTGTGTGTGTGTGTGTGTGTGTGTGTGTGTGTGTGTGTGTGTGTGTGTGTGTGTGTGTGTGTGTGTGTGTGTGTGTGGCATCTCCAGTGGTGGCAGCATGGGAGGTAATTACTCAGAATTGGAGATTCTTACTTGGATGGAGATCCTTAATCACGGATGGAGATTCTAATTCAGCGATGGAAGTTATTACTCAGGATTAGATATTCTTAGTCAGGGATGGATATTCTTAACTAGCGATGGCTTAATCAGATGAGAGAAAGTGACAAGCGCATCACCATAGAAGCAGCGAGAGAGCACTCCAGCAGGTGTAAAAACAAAATACATCGCATTTTGTTCCCAATCGTTGCAAATCGGTCAGGTGGATGATATGTCGCTCATGGTCTGCCCTATGATGCTAGTGGAGAAGGCCGCAGACAGGGGAAATAGTCCGAAGGTCAGTGGTATAATCTTTAGTAGAGAACGCAGGATCAACCACTTGAACGTTACGCAAGTATTCCGGAGGCCGAGCGGTCAAACTCAGTTGTTGTTTATGCTAATTTAGAAGAGACCTCACTGTGAACAATTAAAGTGCAATAGCCTGAGTCGCCAAGTGGTAACTAAATCCTTGCGTCAAATTCCTACATCAGAAGAAAGTCAACACATTCAGCTAAAGTGTGAGAATACTTCCACTTCCAACAAATCTATGTCTTATTATTAGATTCGCCACATATGGAGAAATAGTTAACCACTTCCGAATACCTATATGGTTGTAATATTTTTTAAAAACTTCTTTATGAAACAATTATTCCTCTTCAGTTTCCGGAAGCGAATGATAGATTGTCCACTTATATCTGAAATGTTCCATGTTCGGCAACTTCCTGGTGAAAACGCTCTGCATCGGTTCCTCTGCAAACACATCTAAACGTCACGATGCTCTAATCAGACCAGAATTATATATCACTGCATCATGACCTCTCCCGTAAGTGAAGGCAGGTTTTCGGAATGTATTGAACTACACGCTATACATCCTTCATTAATGTTTGAAAACATTAATAGGAATATGCCCTTCTCTACAAAAACACTAGATAACCCCGTCAGTCTTTGATACATTCCTGACCCTACTCGTCCATGGAAGGTAATCGTAATGTACCTTAATAATGACAATTACCTACTCTTCAATGACAATTGAGAATTTGATGAAATTTCACAACATAACTAACTACCCATTGGCTTATCACCGCTAAGGCTATCTGACACTTGAAGGGCTCTCCTTGTGTTTTATTCAGTTCACTCCATCCAGTACATTAATACATCGAAGTAGCACGTCACAGCATAAACAAGAAACACAGAATATACAATATCTCCAGATTTCCTCTTGTTTGCTATATACAATATCGTTATATATTTAGAGCGAAAGCGCAGTTCAAATCTATCAAATAAGTGAATGCCACTGTCTACCTCACCATTAACAACGCAACCGATTTAGCACATCTGATACTGTCACTGTTGGTACAAATGTAAGGAATGCAGATACTCTGTCGATTTAAGCATTTGCATCAATTCAATGGTCATGCATATAATGATTAAAATACTGGTGCGAAATTTGAATGGATCTGGTTTACTATGCACGAATTTGATGTGCATACAAAATGCAGGATGGACTCGGCAAGTTAGGTAGCATACACGGAAATGAATAAACAGTCGAAACCTTTCGACTGCAGAGGAAAGCGGTTGGTGGAGCAGGGTAGAGCAGTCTACAAGTTGCTACGTGGCGTAAGGTGGATGCGGCAGGGGGACGAAATAAATGACTGGGTGTGATGTGAAAATGCAAAGGGCTGGAGAAGAAAGGGTCCAATAGGAGAGAAGATGATGGGAGAAAGGGGCTTTGTGTAAGTGATAGGTTGGTTAGGAGTAGAAAATAAGGCCAGAATGCGGGAATGAAAAGACGGAGAGGAGAGGGGGCAATACGGGAAGATAGAGATATCCATGTTCAAGACATAATATTGGACGTCACCAAGTCGAAAGGAGTTACTCTTCCAACGTGAGAGCGGCAGAACAGGAGGCAGAAGGGAGGCAACGAGATGGCTGATGAACTAAATGAATATTTTGTATCCGCCTTCACTGTGAAGCCAAGAGCAGTATGGCTGATATTGTAGAGTGTGAAGAAAAAGAAGTGGGTGCTCAAGACAGAAGGTGCTCAAAAACCTGGAGGACCTAAAGGTACATAAGTCATCAGGACCAGATCATCTGCACTCGAATGTTCTTAAATAATTACTGTTAGAGACTGTGGTGGCATTAGAAATGACCTTACAAAATTTATTGGAATATGGCATGGTGCCAGAGGACTGGAAAATTGCAAATGACACTACACTCTTTAAGAAGAAGGAAGACAGCAGAAAGAAAATTAGAAATCATTCAGCCTGACCGCAGTTGTTGCGAAGATATCAGAATCAGAGTCAGTTGCTACGGCTGCGGTGATGGAGTGCTACGTGACGCAGGAGAAAATTGTATAAAGTTAGGAAAAATCCTGCCTGACAAATTTGTTGGAATTCTTTGAGGAGATTACAAGTACAATAGATAAAGAGGATGCAATGGATGTTGTATATTTGGACTTTCAGAAGGCCTTTGAAAGGTGCCAAATTAAAGGTGCACATTAGACTGCTTAACAAGTTAATAGCCGATAGTATTACAGGAAAGTTATTAACATGGTTAGACGATTGGCCGATTGGTAAGAGGCAGCGAGTCGGAATAAAATGACCTGTTCTGGTTGGTGCCAGTGAGTAGTGGTGTTTCGCAATGGGTGGTTGTTTGGACCACTTCTTTTTATGCTCTCTATAAATGATACAGTTAAAGGCAAGACACTTTTATTATTTCAGCTGAAAAGCATGTGGGTTTACGGTCTTATTTACCTCTGTGCACCCTGCTGGAACTCTTTGACACTCCATGACTAGTCAATAAAAAGATAAGGTATTACCCGGGAAAGGAGTCTACGCTGGCCAAGCGTACATCATGGTCCCGACCTCCATGTGTCGTCATCATCCGCGATGGTTGGTCTCTGACTGCTGGAGAGCTATCACCCCTGCGTATTTGAAGCTCATGTGTCTTATAGTATTCCTCATCAATTGAACCATTCGATTTCCATCCCACTGGCTCAAAGTCACCTGGCTTACCTGGGTCACTTCTTACTGGTCACTATACTGCAGCCAACAGTGTTTCAGGGTTCTGTCCACCACAGCCTTGTGCATTTGTTACTTTGCACTCTAACTACTCCAAACCAGTTAAAATGCACAACTCAGGCAGACACTATCGAGATTACATATTGCTTCTTTGATAGGTCTCGCATTTTAAGTAACAAGTAGCAACTCCTCCGAGAAAAATCTCCGAGAATTGCTCTGATTAAATTGTCCCCGAGTCAAGAATCTGTTTAGAGTGCATGGACTTTACATACCAAATGGCTACTTGTTTGAGAATGGTCTCAGGTTTAGCAGATCATCACCTGAAGCTTCCTGTGTCCACATTCAGATTTTCTGATTAGATTATTCAAGAGCAAGAAACTGTTCAGAGTCCACAAAATGGCGGGGGGTGGGGATGGTGGTAAAACCAAGATAACTGGCTCGTCTGCTTCTCTTCTCCTTGTTCAGACTGAAGTTTCTTCTGACTAATATCTCCCTCCTCTTGATCCGAAGTTATTTATTTCAGGATTATTTCCTCCTCTCATTCAGATGACTACCCATAGGACTCCCATGGAATCCTACTAGGTATGCAACATTTACATATAAAAAAATAGCCTATAATAACTAAATTCACCACTTTATATTGATAATCGTCTCTGCTGTTTAATGAAAGCATAATCCTCGATTTTCCCATTTTTCAGCCTTCCATCTTCTCAGTTAATATATATTCAGCAATACAATTATCAGGGTACATTAAATTAATATTACAGCTTCATATGATATTGTTCTCACCCATGTATATATTTGAAAATTTGCCTCTCAATTCCTAAACTTCCTTCAAAAGCCTGTTTCACTCAATATTTCATTTGCCTTACCAGCGCGTGTTTTACTTAGCTTAGTGTCTTTAGTCTCAGATCATCTCCCTTGTCTCCTCCGCAACACGTGACCAGTCTCCAATGATGTACAGAATTGTTATGGTCCGGTCCGGAGCCCGCATTCCGGGTCCTGAACCGGTCCGCGGAATCCAGACTCCGGGTCTTGTAGCCGTCCCTCCTTTCACCCTTTAGCCCAAATAGGATCAACTTGGCTTAAGGAGGCACACCTGATGCCTATCCGCTGGCAGGTGTATATAAGGGGCTCTGGGACTGTCTCGTTGGAGGGTTATCCTGTTCTTCTGTTTGTCTTGTACGCGCTGGACCCGCTGTTCTGTCCGGTTAGCCTTGTGCGCGCTGTCGCGCTGTTGCGCTGTTCGCCTGTCTGTCCCGTTTCGGCCCCGGCTTGGAATACCCACCGTTAATCATCTAGTTCTGTAAGTCCGTTCTCGTAGTCACCCCGGACTGAGCTCCCTTCCGATCCCTTGTCTCCGTCGGGTAAGCAGGCCGGACTGCCGTTGCCCGGCGGGGTCTCTGACCCTTTCCTACCCCTCGCTTCTGACGGCTTGTGCCCCGCAACCTACCCAGGAGACCCGCGACCACCCCAGGCCCCTGTGTTCCTGCCTGGGAGGCCGGGCCCTGCCCAGGAGTTATGCGGCCCGCCCAGGGGTCTATCCTCCCAGCATTCCTTGTCCCATAGACCCATCCTTTAGCCTAGCCAGGGTTCTGCCTTCGCCATGAACTCTCTGAACCCCAGGATCACCTTTGCATGCCACGGTCTCCCCATCTTGTTCTATCCTTTAGTTCCATCCCCATCCTGTCCTGCCCGAGTACTGCACTGCCTGCGTCCTGCATTTGTGTCCACTCCCCACGTCCCTTTGTAACAAGAATTGATGGCAACTCAGTAGCAACTTATTTATTTGCACTGTGTGCTGGATCTTGAAGCTCTTCTCATTACTGTATATAATACAAATCTGAGTCCTCAATTTCTCCTTCATTACACCCTATTACTGTGTCCGTTGAGAATAGTTTTTTTTTCGGTGAGTGTTTCCCAAGCAATGATATCACTGTTGACATATTTTTCCACTGTACTGCCTATGGAACAAGTTTCAAAGTTGTTTTATTCCATTTCCAGCTTACATGTGTAAATGAAATCGAAATATTTATTACTCCTGCTCCTCATCCAATGCAGCACAAAAACACAATAGTAAAAACATACATTCACAACTTATATACTGTGCACGGATTGACCGTAGGTTCATAAAGTGACGCTCGGCATGCGATATCTGCACACAGGAAATGATAAAGTAGAGGTGTTTGGTGCTGTGTAAGGGTGGATTAGTTGATACAGATATTTATCACTCTTACTGCCTGGGAAAAGTAGTTGTCCTAGAGGCTGTTAGTCCTGGTGAGGCAGTCCACCACCACCCGCCCCCACCCTCCGATGGGAGTGGGACAAACAGTCCATGAGCGGGATGGGTACATGTTGATTATGAAAATCAGGTTGGTTTTTGAACTCAAGAGAAGCAATTTGGAAAATACCAATGAGATGCCTTTTAGAGCAGCCTGTAATTGTGCCCACGAGGGAAAAGATAATTTCAGATCAGGTGTTGTGTAATGAGCCAAAATTGATAAGGGAGCTTATGGTAAAGGAACAATGTGGGCGCAGTTATCATAACATGTTAGATTTCACTCTGCACTTTAAGACGGGAAAAGTACAAGAAGATGCATCATTATCAGTGGAGTGAGGGGAACTACGGAGGCACGGGATTGGAAGGGGATAATAGCAGGGAGGACGGCAGAATAGCAATGGCTGGAGTTGCTCAACTTGACAGCCTCAGGGTTGAAGAGAAACACATCATATTCCACCTGCGTAGCTCCAACCTGAAGGCATGAATATCTATTTCTCCTTCCAGTAAAAAAAGAAATCACTGTCCATCGCCTTTCCTTCTATTCTTCACTCTGGTCATTCACTTCTAAGGTTATTTAAATGTGATGTTACTTTTTTTTTACGAGAGGACTATTCGTAAGGATACAATGTTGAGACGTTATAAGGCATTGGTTAAACCACGGGGGCTATTATGAACAGTGTAGGGACTCATCTCAGGAAAAATGTGCTGGAATAGGACAGAGTCTAGAGGAGGTTCATAAAAATGATTCAGAGGCTGACAGGGTTAACGCATGAGGATCATTTGATGTTTTTGGGCCTGTTTCCTATGGTGTTAAGAAAAAAAAATGAGGGACGCTCTCGAATACCGAAAAGCCGAGAAACTCTGCATGTGGAGAGGATTTTTTCCTGTAGTCTGGGACGAGGAGAAGCTGCCCACAGAATAGTGGGACCTCCATTTAGAACAGAGCAGAGGAAAAATTCTCCCGCTGTGTCTTATGATTATTCATCACCACTGTGTATGATCTAAGCTCCTGTGTCCATTACCCTCTCTCCCATTAATTAATTATCTATCTCAACCTCAAAAATATCCACCCAACCGGCCTTCACACCCTCGGGGCAGTGAATCCTAAAGACTGTACCCTCAAATAGGTTGATTTCTCGTTGATCACAAAGCGAAATGAAATAGAAGATATAAAATTCCAGGCATTTTCACACATCTCCATTTGAAATTAGCATCCCTTACCGACCACACCCTCTGGCTCTCTAACTGACGAGGAGAGAGACTCTATCGAGATGCTCCACAAATGCCCTATCGTTTGTGAATATGTTCTAAATTTAGGGCAAAATCATCTCACCTTTGCTGGTAAATCATCCCAGGTATTACACTTGTAAAACTGCTCTGTCTGGCTCCATAGCTACTCTTAAGTTGTCTTTCTGCTGGGGGATTAAAACCGTGCATTGAATTCCACGTGTGGCCTCACTAACCCACGGAAGGCTGTTGGACCAGACAATATTCCTGGCAGAATGCTTAGAGGATGTGCAGACCAGCTAGCAGATGTTCTCACTGACATCTTCAACATCTCCCTGAGCAGCGCCACCATTCCAACGTGCTTCAAGGCCGCCACCATCGTCCCTGTGCCGAAGAAGTTTTCAGTCTCCTACCTCAATGACCACCATCCATTGCATTCACATCCATCATCATGAAGTGTTTCGAGTGGCTCGGCATGAAGCACATCAAGACTCTGCTGCCCCGCTCACTGGACCCCCTGCAGTTTGCGTACCGTCCCAACCATGTGGTGGCGTGTTGGGGAGGAAGCATTAAGAAGAGGGACGCCTCACGTCTTAATAAACTGGTAAGGAAGGCGGGCTCTGTCGTGGGCAAAGTACTGGAGAGTTTAACATCGGTAGCTGAGCGAAGGGCGCTGAGTAGGCTACGGTCAATTATGGATAACTCTGAACATCCTCTACATAGCACCATCCAGAGACAGAGAAGCAGTTTCAGTGACAGGTTACTATCGATGCAATGCTCCTCAGACAGGATGAAGAGGTCAATACTCCCCAATGCCATTAGGCTGTACAATTCTACAGCCAGGACTTGAGAACGTTTTAAAAGCTATTATTAATGCTTTTTGAGACGGTGATTTAGATGCATATCATATTTTTTTTTTACTGAGTTAAGTATTGTATGTAATTAGTTTTGCTACAACAAGTGTATGGGACATTGGAAAAAAAGTTGAATTTCCCCATGGGGATGAATAAAGTATCTATCTATCTATCTATCTATCTATCTATCTATCTATCTATCTATCTATCTATCTATTGCCATCACCCTCCACCTGGCCCTGACCCATCTGGACAAAAAAGACACGTACCCTCGAGTGCTGTTCATAGACTTCAGTTCAGCGCAATCAGTTCTCAGAAACTGATTGGAAAACTGAGCCTACTGGGCCTGAACACCTCACTCTGCAACTGGATCCTAGACTTCCTGACTGGCAGATCTCAGTCAGTCCGGATTGGAGGAAGCATCTTCAACACCATCACACTGAGCACGGGGTCCCCGCACGGCTGTGTACTCAGTCCACTGCTGTTCACTCTGCTGACCCACGACTATGCTGCAACACACAGCTCCAACGACATCATCAAGTTCGCCGATGACACGACCATGGTGGGTCTCATAAGCAAGAACGACGAGTCAGCTTGCAGACAGGAGGTGCAGCGGTTAACAGACTGGTGCAGAGCCAACAACCTGTCTCTGAATGTGAACAAAACAAAAGAGATAGTTGTTGACTTCAGGAGAGCACGGAGCAGTCGCTCTCCGCTGAACATTGACGGCTCCTCCGTTGAGATGGTAAAGAGCACCAAATTTCTTGGTGTTCAGCTGGTGGAGAATCTCATATGGTCCCTCAACACCAGTTTCATAGCCACAAAAGTCCAGCGGTGCCTCTACTCACTTCGAAGGCTGAGGAAAGTCCATCTCCTACTCACGATTCTCACCACGTTCTTCAGAGGATGTATCGCGAGCGTCCTGAGTAGCTGCATCACTGCCTGGTTCGGGAATTACACTGGCTCGGATCGCAAGACGCTGCAGCGGATAGTGAAGTCAGCTGAGAATATCATCGGGGTCTTGCTTCCCGTTATTACAGACATTTACAGTACACGCTGCACCTTTTGATTCTTCCTACCAATCCACAGATCGTCAATGTTTACCACATGAAAGAACGTTTTCCAAGTATTCTTGCAATCATGCAGCCTTTCTATATCATGATACAGAGACCAAATGTCCCATCACAACATTACCCCGACCACATTCTCTGTCATTAACTGACAACCTTGAATTCTCACAATCTATCCCTCCCCGAGGTGGTTGCTATCTACCGTAAATAATTGACGGCTCGTAACTTACCTCTACTTCCTTAGACAACTCAGTAACATTGCTGCCCAGTCCACCATGATTTTAATATTGATATTAAGCAATTGAGGGTCCAGAAATGATCCAGCGCATACTCTGGTATTTACATCCTTCCATGCTGAAAAAGATCCGTAAATCTTGTTTCTGTCTTCTATGTGAAAAGCAGCCTTTTATCCTTGTGAACTTGTTTCCTCCAGTCCACTGGGTTCCGGTGTTGTGCACCAGCTTTTTATGTGGCACCTTGTTAGATGCCTTCTGAAAATCTAAGTCTGCCACCTACACAGGTTCTCTTCTAACATCTAGAAACGCTCTTTTCATGTTAATCAAACATGAATTGACTTTCAAAAAATGGGCTGAGAGGGTCTCAAACCACGTCAAAGATAGACAGGTTGAGTAAGAAACATTTTTGCTCACTGGCCTTCATCGGTAAGTGCACTCAGGAAATATAAGTTTTATAAGATGCGAGGTCACATTGATATATCGTATTTAGTTTTGGTCACACTTTTATAGGAAAGATGTTATTAAGCTAGTAATAAGGCAGGGGAAGTTTATAACGTCAATGTTGGGTCTCAACAGTCTGAGTGATCTGTAGTTTAGGATTTTATTCCTTGGAATGTCGAAGAATGTGCTGTGTTATTATCCAGGTGTATGGAGCAATGAAGGTCACAGATAGTATGAATGCACAGAGATTTTTCAACAGAGATGTAAAATCAGGAACCAGAGGGCACTGGATGGTGAGAGGGAAGAGATCAAATATAAAATCTGATGGGCAATGTCTTTCCAATGAGGCAGGTATGTTAACAAGACTCAAAATATTAGAGTTGGATGAGGATAGGAAATATTTACCTGAGACAGATATGTTTGCTACTGAAATGGGCATTTCACTTGGCCTGAATCAGATAGACTGAAAGACTCATTTCTAAGGAAGATTCATTTGTAATTCTTCAAATCTAAACGACATTGAATCAGTATGATGACATTAAACATTTCTCAATGACTTGCTATTTATTCACAGATCACAAACTCCAGCATCTTGCCAACAACAGATACGACATTAACTGTTGTTGTCTTCCATTCTTGAATAATTGAGACATATCTGAGATGTTCCACTTCACTGAGACCTTCCTGGTAATCTGTGAATTTTGACAAACTTGGACTTAGATCTCCATTTTCCCTCCAGCCACTTCCTGTAAAACCATCGAGTGCAGGTCGTTGTGATCTGGTTATGTTTGATTTTAGTCCCATTAGTTTTCTTCTCGTGAAGGTGATTGTAAACTAATGCAGTGTGTTAGAAAGTGAACTAAGTTCACAGTGATGATTTTAACTTACTACATTTTTCATTTTAGTTTCTGCCATTGCGTCTGTCTCCACTCGTTAATGAAGTCCGCTGGTCTACTTTCAGCCATCAGCACTTTCTCTGTTATAGTCTTTAATGTTTCCCTTAATCTCAATTTTTGACCAGAGATAGTTCATTTTTCTCCTCGATCCATCCATCCAATTCTGTTTAATGTCTGGTGATTAATATCTGCCACTGCTTTTCTACTGATCCGTCCCTGACGTATTTACCCCATCCAACCCCATTACATGGCCTGCTCCTGAGTAGGTTCAGTTATATCATGCTGTAATAAACAGGGCCTGACCACGGCAAATATTTCTCTTCCACGGCATCATGCTAGTATCATTAGTCTTTATTAACTTAAAGGTTAAATTCAACTATGATAGTCACACAGTTCCCTTATTAGCTTCCTTAGATAATTTCTCATCCTGTTCTGCTGCACGAAGAGGCAGTAGATGAGGGGATACAGACGACGCCCACCCTCTTTGTCTTCCCCAGTGTTCATTGTCTCTATATGTTTGTCACCGCTCACCAGCACATGATGAACAAGGTCACCCTCCTCCTTTTACTTTTACTGATCCATGTTGAGCATTGTTCGTTTCGGAGATCATGCCTACTGGGCCACAGGCCGCTGAAACAAGTCCGCTGTGCTGTGCCAGTCTTTCAAGCTGTCCCCAGGTGTAGCCAGTCTTTATGGTAGATACATCCTCTCCCAGGGATGAGGTCGTTGAAGTTTCTGCAGCTCTGGGTTTTTACGGAATTTGAATGCAAGTGTTGGGATCCCCAACTCTCTTCCATTTGCATCCGGGCTTTAGACCGTCCACTGGACAGTGCTGTAACATTGATTATGTTGGAATACTGAGGTCCAACTCACGGTCAGCCTGCAATCATTATCCTGCAATAGCTGGAAGATAAAACATATTTCTCACAATACAACGCCTGCATTCATTCATAATATCCATAACCTTCATAATTTTCTATACCACCATCAAATCTCCTGTCATTCTCTTCCAGGGAATAAGTGTAAAATGCTTTGAAATTATCCTTGCTCCAGCTCACCAAGAACAGTTTATGTCCTCCTTTTGAGTTTTCCAATCACCTGTTTGAGCACTTTTCTGCTATTTCTGTATTCCGTGAAGATCCAGTCCGATTTTGCTTCCTGAATCGCTTTTATTGTGTTGTCTAGAATCACAATTCTGCTTGTATATGCAGCTGCTCCCTGAGACTATTTTTTCATTCTGTTCTCATTATCTGGTAACACAACTGTTTTACATTGAGACCAACTGCACCCTTGCCCACTAGCTGCTCTATGTGATGAAGGCGAGCGCTGCACTGTTCCTGGTCCCGGGGAACGACTGACATCACTTTCACCGGCTCCTCTAGTGTTTCTCTTTCGAATAGAAAATTATTTATTATAATTCTGAAGCAGAGCTTTGGACAGTAAAACGAGGTAATCCTTCAGTTTAGACCTGGTGTGTGAGACAGTTTGCCTGGAATGTTGTGTTTCAATTCTGTTGTGCATATACCGTTGGAAATTGGCAGATGTGTTAAAGTGCAGGTAGAGCTGAAAGAGGACGGCCGCTCTCTGCAGTCCGTCAATCTGGTTCTGTCTCATCCTCTTCCCAAGTCTGCCTCTCTGCGCCTTACTCGGGAGGTCGGGGAGCTGTGTATAAAAGAGAAAAAGCAGTCAGTTTGTCACTGAGCAGCCATCTGAGTAAAGTAGTATCATCTTTGGTGGAGGTAAAGAAGGCAAAGGGAGAAGGTAGAACCAGGCACCAATAAGTGTTCTCTGCTAATATCCTGTTTAACACCAAGTCAGCCCTTTGCTGCCTGGCTCCTTCTGGCACATTTCAGGCTGCAGGGGTACATGCAGAGGGACGCACTGATGTTCAGTCCAGCCACGTCAAGGGCTCAGTGGTGAAGGATCAGAGGGTAGTGCTGTTCTACGACTGGAGACGGAGAGTCTTGGTCGGGTGAGGAATCCCCTCAATTATTGCAGTTGTAAACCATCGTTTACATGAGTAGCAGCAGTGCTACTAATTGAAGTGTAGTAATGTAATAAAACACTGCTCAAAGCATTGACATTTAAAAGAAAGAAACGGTTTTATATAGTTTACTTAGTAACTTGTATTGGGAATAAAGTCTGCTTCATAAATGATTTGCACCCGATTGCGTACCTGTAGAATGAATGTGAGTATAGATGTGCATACTCCAGCTCTCTTCAAACTCCTCAGAAAGTGCATATTTGTATTATGATCCATTTGCAACTCTGTGACCCTCTTCCCCAAATGATCAGGTTCTCCCTATAATCTATAATAACCTTCATGAACTGGCATTTAACTCTCTAATCTTCCTGACCTTATGCCAATTTGCTCATGCCTCAGGTAGCAATGCCAAGATTACCACCTTCGTTCTGCATTTCAATTTAGTCCCTTGCTGCTCAATTTCCCTTAGTAGAAACTCTTTCTTTGTTCTACCCTAGTCGTCTGACCCCACAATGGACCACCAGAACTGGATCTTTCCCCTCCCAATACAAGCTCCTCTACAGTCCCGATAAGATGTTCCGAACCCGGACACAAGGCAGGCAAAGCAGCCAATCTGTAACTGTGCTACAAATACTTAGACCATATCCAGTATTCTTCAGTAAGCAGGGTTTACAGCATGCTCCGGTGTACCCCGCCGGCTAGTGGTGGATAGGAGCGCATTACATCTGTTTTATTTGGTCTATCTGCACAAAAGTAATACCAGAAATTGTTCAGTGGAGGAGTGGATAATGAACCAAAAATATGAAAAGAGAAGCAGCTTCTATTCATTGATGCAGACAATGGAACAGCGGGAAACATAAAAATATCGAGTATACGTCACTTACAGCTTGATACAGCTGCTTCTTTTTCTGATCTCGAATACTGGCAATAACATATTAAGTATAATTTTTAAAATGTCAGCATATGTATAACGTAGTTAAGCACCCAAAAATGTTGTGAAGCATGCTGCGCATGAACGCTCAGGCTGTGCACAACAACAAAGGTAATTATTTGCGTATCACAAATCAGATTAATTGCATCAGAAATAGATGAAGTTAACCCGTTGTAGGTCAGCACATTCCGAAATATGGGATTGTGCTTCCTTTATGGCAGTTATTTAGTTTATAATATTTTCGCGTAGTAATTTGTTAGCATTTTTTTAGTTAAAGTTAGGATTGTTTAAATCAATTGATTTGTCTGTAATACATCGCGGCTGCGATGACGTCACATCCGGGTTCGCCGCGTCTTGTGGGGAATTACCGGTTTGAGATTCACGCAAGGGTGGGTGTCACTCACATGTGCCACCATAACGCTGACTAGGGTCTCTCTATGCACCAAAGACACAGTGAAAGCAACGCTGTAAGTCATTAGATAATCGTTATTTTGAGTTAGAATGTTAACGCCGATTCTGTTAAAAGTAACGACGGTCGGTAAGGTTTACCTTTTCGTCAGTTAAAGAGTCGGGATAGTTTGTATTGAAGTGTATCTAAAGCAGCCAATGGATCAGCTAGATTCTGACTGTATGCTGCACTTTAATGTAATGTAGTTATTGTAGTTTTACCTTTGCAAGTATTCACAATGTAAATGTGATATTTAGAAGGGAACAAACACTGTACCAATCCTGTATTGTTTTTCAACAGTTTTCACCATGCGTTAATGTGAAGAGTGAACAGTAAATGGTTAATCTTACTGCGGTCTCGTTTGCATTGATTCTGGTTTATCTCGACGTTTACCTCGGCGTTACTTCACACCCGAGCGAGAACGTTACAGGGATACACCACATGTTGGTAGAAAATGAAAACAGGACATGTTATTATTAAAGGTTTTGCAATAATATTAATTGTTGCTCCAATAAGGGAAACTATTCCATGGAAAATTTAGTTGTAGATGGGGACGTTAGTGAAACACAGACTTGATAAATTTGCCCAAAATCTCCACAGGTCACACGCAAACTCTTCTTCTCTGACTTCCAGGACAGCCACTAACTGTACTGGAACTGCGGAACAGCGGACACAAACAAACACATTGAGTGTTTTTGCAGAACGTCAAAATGGTTATGGGCTCTTGTATTCAATATGCAGAATGGTCTGCACTTTCAAAACACGTCACCTCTCTGATATTGTCATTGCTTGCTCAGCTCACTGAACTGAGATGATGATATCACTGCAAGCCAAGCTGCCGACGTCATTACTATTCCACGCCCACCATTCTCCATGATGTTAATGTTGTCTCTGGAGCCTTAACAGTGACCACAGTGGTAATGTTACAGCGTGTCCTGGTCATTCCCAAGACACGCATATTTTCAATTCAATCTGAGAATAATCAAATGAGAGTTCCCTGTAGTCAGCTGACCGTAAGTATCTAGCTCAAACACACCTATAAATGGTGTACAATACTGCTCCATTTGATTGCGTAACTAACAACCCATGAGGAGAATTAGTCCAGATGTCACTATCTCGACGCTTCACCGCCAACCTCAAATGAAGGATCACCGTCTACCCCGTACATTGGTGCTTATCTTAAATCTGCAACCGAAGTGTCATTTTTGTGGCCAATAGATTGCAATTTGTTAAAATACATCTGGTCTGTATTATACATAGATAAGCCACAGACACTTGATTGCAACTTATGTAAAATGAACACCAACAGAAATAACTTGCAACATTTTTTTCAAATTGGAGGCTTATCTTTTGTGATGCGTCACAGAGATCAGTTCAGGGACATAAGTTGTTGAAAAGAATATGGCACTGTTCTGCATCTGTCAAGAGCAAGCCGTCCTCAAAAACTGAGAGGTCATTCAAGAAGGGGCTAGTGATGGAGGCCAACAAGAGACGTATGACTACTCTGGAATAGTTACATGCTTCAGTGGCTCAGATGGGGTAGACTCAACCTAGAACAACTGTTGCCCTTGTGCTTTACTAATTTTCTTGCACTTCAATAACCTTTTTTTTATTTCACGGAGTTGCTTGGAGGGTACTTTTGACGTAATAGTGTAACTTTTGCAAGCACACGGACTCACAAGCAGCTGAACATGCCAGATACAAGGAGGTCAGGAACGGCGAGTAGACTCATTGAACACAGGACATAGAACATAGAAATTCACTGCACTTCGGCCTGCAATGTTCTGCCGACCATTTAACCTATTCTAGAGACTGCCTAGAATTTCCCGAACGTATGTACCCATCTAAGGGCTCTTAGAAGACCCTATTGTATCCACTTCCACCAATGCCGGCAGCGGTGCATTCCACGCACCCACCACTCTTTGTTTGAAAAACATAACCCCGATAATCCTTCGATACCTATTTCCAAGCACATTAAAATTATGCCCCTCCCTCCCCCCGTGTTAGCCATTTCAGCCCTGGGAAAATCCTTTGGCTATCCACAGGATTAATGCCGCTCACAATCTTATACACCTCTATCAGATCTTCTCAGCCTCCGACACTCCAATGAGGAAATGACGAGTACAATCAACCTGTTCTCATAAGTTAAGCCCTCCAATCCAGCCAATATATTTGTAAATCTCATCTGCACTCTACAGTATCCACATCCTTCCTGTAGTGAGGTGACCAGGACTGAATACAGTACCCCAAGTGGCATCTGACCATTGTTTTATATATCTCTAACAATACCTCATGGCTCCTTCAGTTCCACTGTTGATGAATGACAACACACGATACACATTCTTAACAACACTGTCAACCTGCACAGCAGCTTTGAATTCCTATCGACTCGGACCCCACCATCTCTCAGATCCTTCACACTACCAAGAGTCCTACCATTTGTATTATATTCTGGCCTCAGATTGGACCTACCAAAATGAAGCACTTCTCACTTATCTGGGTTGAAGTCCACCTGCCAATTCTCCGCTCTGTTTGGCATATTATCGATATCCCAGAGTAACATTTGACAACTCCCCAGACTATCCACAACACCTCCGACCTTTGTGTCATCAACTAACTTACTATCCCACCCTTCTACTACTTCATCCAGGTTATTTATAAAAATCGCAGAGGAAGGGTTCCCAGAACAGATCCCTGCGGAACACTACTGGTCACTGACCTCAACGCAGAATACGAACAATCTACAACATAAAGCAATTTCTCCTTGGATCCCATGACTTCTTATTTTCTGAAGTAGCCTTGCATGGGGAACATTATCAAAGGCTTTACTGAAATTCATACACACTACATCCACTGCTCAACCTTCATAAATGTGTTTAGTTTTATCCTCGAAGAATTCAATAAGGATCATAAGGCAAGATCTTCCCTTGACGAAGCAATGCTGACTATCACGAATCACATTATGTCTCTCCAGATGCAAATAAATCCTGCCTCGCAGGATCATCTCCAACAACGTGCCCTCCACCGAAGTCAGACTCACTGGTCTTACATTTCCTAGGTTATCTCTACTCCCTTTTTTGATCAATTGAACAAGATTTGCAATCTTCCTATCCTCTGGTACTTCTTCCATCCCTATTGATGACACGAAGATCATCGCAAGAGTCTCAGCAATCTCCTCCTTCGCTTCCCACAGTAGCCTGGAGTATATCTCCTCCGGTCCCGGTGACTAATGTAACTTAGTACTTCTCAAAAGCTCCAGCACATCCTCTTTCTTAATGTCTGTATGCTCACGCGTTTCAGTCCGCTGCATGTCATCCCCACCAATACCAAGTTTTTTTTTCCCTGATGTATGCTGATGCAAAGTATTCATCAGATACCTCCGATACCTCCTCAAACTCCGTTCAGAAGTTTCACCTATCGCACCTATCACACGACACATCCTCTCGCTCGTCACATACTTCTTAATGCAGTTGTATTATTATTATTATTATTATTATTATTATTATTATTATTATTATTATTATTATTGTTCACTCCTCTAATCCTGTTTGCAACTGATACACTTATTTGCGTTGACCTTCTGATTTCTTCTTTCAAACTCTCCATACATTTTTGATGCAATTTAATTTAGTGCTTTTCCCTACCACATGTTTCCTATTACTTCAATCAATCTCTCGGGGGACGTCACGCGTTGACGTAGGATCGAGACGTGGAAAACCAGCTCTCCCGTAAAACCTAGTAAAATAAAGTTTTAAGTGATGAAGAGATAATAAATAATTTCAAAACATTACTTATAAGTAACTCAGTTCTATTTTTAGATATGTCTCCTGAAGCGAAACAGAAGAGAACTACTACTTTGAAGACAGCGCGAGTTGGCAAAGAAAGAAGGCCGACCATTAAAATGGAGCATCGCAGTCAAGTTGGATCTCCTCCCGGCGAAGTACCTATCACTTTCGGCAGTGTGGAACAGGAGACCGCGACAATGTCAACAGCCTCCAAGAAGAAATAGCAGGAACTGCGCATGCGTGAAAAAGCGGGCATGCGCAAACAGGAGCAAATAAAACGACAAGTCCCAGCTGTGATTGATACTGAAAGTGAAAGTGACAGTGGAACGGAATTAGAATCAGACTCTCTGGGTCAAACAATGTTAATGCCGAAGCCTAATGAAATATAAATTTTAATTCAAAAAAGAAAAAAATTGAAAAAATACTTTTTGTATGTACTATTTGATTCAAAAACAGACAATTAAACAAGGAATTCATAAGTCAAGACAAAAATGGGAAACTGATTTGAATATTAACATTGATGAAATAAGTTGGTCAAGACTATGCCTTGACAGTATGACAAATTCAATAAATGTCCGACTTAGACTAGTACAATATAATTTTTTTACATCAATTATATATTACACCACAGAAATAAATAGATTAAATCCAAATTTATCTGATCAATGTTTTCAATGTAATCAAGAAATTGGTACTTTTTTTACATTCTACTTGGTCTTGTTTTAAAATTCAGCCTTTCTGGATAAATTTAAGAGTTTTATTGGAACAAATCATTAGAATACAACTTCCACATAATCCAGCATTATTTCTACTAGGTGATATTGAAGGGATAAAACCTAAACTTAAATTGAACAAATATCAGAAAGGATGTATAAAAATTGCATTGGCAGTAGCCAAAAAGGCTATTGCAGTTACTTGGAAATCACATTCATACTTAATTATGGACCGTTGGAATAATGATTTTTAGCTGCATTCCAGTAGAAAAAAATACGTGTTATTTAAGAAATGAATATGATATATTTCTGAAAATTTGGAATCCTTATTTACAAAAGATAGGACTAAATATATAACCCCTTTGAAGATAAAGTTATTAGCCATTTGGGGAAAGAAAGAAATATATATATATATTCTCTCTCTCTCTCTCTCTCTCTCTCTCTCTCTCTCTCTCTCTCTGTCTCTCTCTCTCTCTCTCTCTCTCTCTCTCTCTCTCTCTCTCTCTCCCTCCCTCTATATATATATATACTTCTCTAGTGCCTTTAACACCATCCAGCCCAAGATCTTAAGGCACAAACTAACGGAGATGGGAGTAGACTCTCACATGGTGGATTGGATAGTGGACTACTTGACAGATAGACCTCAGTATGTGCGGTTGGGAGACTGTAGGTCTGACACGGTGGTCAGCAGCACAGGAGCGCCGCAGGGGACCGTGCTCTCTCCGGTCCTGTTCACCCTGTACACATCAGACTTCCAATATAACTCGGAGTCCTGCCATGTGCAGAAGTTCGCTGATGACACGGCCATAGTGGGGTGTGTCAGGAATGGACAGGAGGAAGAGTATAGGAAACTGATACAGGACTTTGTGATATGGTGCAACTCAAACTACCTGCGTCTCAATATCACCAAGACCAAGGAGATAGTGGTGGACTTTAGGAGATCTAGGCCTCATATGGAGCCAGTTAATGGAGAATGTGTGGAGCAGGTTAAGACCTACAAGTATCTGGGAGTACAGTTAGACGAGAAGCTAGACTGGACTGCCAACACAGATGCCTTGTGCAGGAAGGCACAGTGTCGACTGTACTTCCTTAGAAGGTTGGCGTCATTCAATGTTTGGTGGTGAGATGCTGAAGATGTTCTATAGGTCAGTTGTGGAGAGCGCCCTCTTCTTTGTGGTGGCGTGTTGGGGAGGCAGCATTAAGAAGAGGGACGCCTCACGTCTTAATAAGCTGGTAAGGAAGGCGGGCTCAGTCGTGGGCAAAGTACTGGAGAGTATAACATCGGTAGCAGAGCGAAGGGCGCTGAGTAGGCTACGGTCAATTATGGAAAACCCTGAACATCCTCTACATAGCACCATCCAGAGACAGAGAAGCAGTTTCAGCGACAGGTTGCTATAGATGCAATGCTCCACAGACAGGATGAAGAGATCAATACTCCCCAATGCCATTCGGCTTTACAATTCAACCGCCAGGAGTAAGATATGTTAACGTGCCGGGGTTAGGACTGAATGTATTTAAGTAAACTACTTAAGAACGTTTTAAAAGCTATTATTAATGCTTTTTGAGAGGGTGATTTTAGATGCATATCATATTTTTACTGAGTTAAGTATTGTATGTAATTAGTTTTGCTACAATAAGTGTATGGGACATTGGAAAAAATGTTGAATTTCCCCATGGGGATGAATAAAGTATCTATCTATCTATCTATCTATCTATCTATCTATCTATCTATCTATCTATCTATCTATCTATCTATCTATCTATCTATCTATCTATATTAAAGTTATTTTCAACTCCCTGGAGCATGTGGATATCTTCCGATATCCAAGCAATCTTTCTTTCTTTCTTCTTTCATTTTCTTTTATCTTTTTTTTTCAGATAGGGATATTAAAGGGGGAAGGGTTAAGAGGAGGGGGGAGGGCTGAAATTATACTCTACTATTCTATTATACTATTCGCTCTATGTAATTATCTTTAAAAATCGAAATAAAAATATATTAAAAAAATCAATATTTCAATATCCCTTGTTTCACTCTAAAATGCCTCTCATTTCTCCGATGTGCATGAACTTGCAGATACCGTGCATTGAAAATGTATTCAGACTTCAGAGCTACTTTCATATTTTACCGTCTCATTTTCTCAACAAAATTTTTGAGCAAATCTACAAAGCATTGTGCATCATGTCAAATCAAAAGAAAAGTCCTAAAAACCTCAGAACGATTCATGAAAAGTTAAAACCAAAAATGCGAGGCTGAGAAAGTATCCACGCGCTTTGTAATTGCTACACTAACTTCTCTTTGTGCAAAATAGTGTATAACCTTGCCAACTCACCCAATTTGCTGATATAGAAATTGGGAAGACCACCTGTTTTCAATGAATTCTAAAGGAATCAATATCCCCTCTCTATCTGTAATGTCCACGACCACGGTAAATTTTGAACTGACCAACCAAAAATTAAGATAAAAGAACATTCACTACAAGTCAGTAAAATAACAGAGAAGCATAAATCTGAGGAAGGATACAAGATTATCTCAAAAGCACTGAATATACTTCGGAACTCAGAGCAGTCGATTGTGAAAAATGGGGGAAAATATGAAACCACAGCCACACTACCGAGGTTAAGTCGACCCCTCTAAACTTAGTCACTGGAGAAGAAGAGCACTTGTAAGTGAGACTGCTGTGTATTTCCTGGCTCTGCAACCTCCACAATTGTTTTTTGTTTGTATGTGTGAATCCAAAAATAGAGCGTCTGGTTTAAAAAAGAACGTATCATTTTCTGTAAAGACTTTTAAAGAGCCATTTATAAGGTGCTATAAAGATGTGGATTCAATTATGTTGGTCAGATGAGACGAAAGTGGATTTGTTTCCCTCAACTCTAAGCCGTGCGAGTGGTGGCATTGTGATACTGCACATCAACTGGGTAATACCATTCCTACTGTATAGTATGGTATAGGTAGCGTCATGCTATGTAATATATTTCAGCTGCAGGGAAAGGATGTCAATCGAGAACTGATGGGAAGATACATGCTGCTAAATACAGAGAGAACCTGGATGAAAATCTGTTGGAAAGTTGAAACTAGGGAGGAAGTCTGACGTTCATCAGGACAACACTGCAAAGCGCACTGCGGAGTAGCCAGGGACTGGCTTTAAATGATGAAAATGTATGCCTTTGAACGGCCCGATCAGAGTCCTGACATTAACACACTCGAACATCTCTGGCCAGACCGCAGAACAGCTGTCCAACTAACCTGGCACAACTTGAGCAATTTAGCAAGGAGGAATAGGGAAGCTAATAGCGACCTATCCAAAATAACTATTAGCTGTAAATACTGTGAAAGTTGATTCAACTTACAACTAACAAAGGGATATGAATACTATGAACTGTTATAATTTCAGTTTTTATTTTTTTCTTTCTTATGCTTTACATTTTCCTATGTGCTGGTGCTCTTCTGTGGAAAACCATAGCCTAAGGTTCACAAAAATATTATCAGTTCAAAACACCTCATTGTAATCCTCATTTATATGAGCAAAGGATTACGGCTGAATACTTTTTAAAGGCACTAGAACTACTTGCCATCCACACTACTCAGATGTGGTTTATAATAATTAAACACACCTTAATTTCCAACTCTCCAACTCCCTACCCCTGAATTGATTTGAAATATCCTGTGTTCTTTGTTGACGAGTTCCGGTGTTCTCATCCACTGACATTCTGCACAACTCACTGCCGAATACTTAGTGGGTCGATTTATGTACTGGCAAAGAAAAATGTCGTGGATGCATTTTTAAAAAAAAGTCTACTTCCATTCCTTACGCACAAGGACAATTCACTTAAATCTCCCAAATATTAAAATATAAAATCTCTCACCTCATGTTGTTAAACCAGTGTCTTATTGTTTTTAATCACTTCCTTCCTGGGAAAACAACTTTACCTTATCCTGTCCCATAGGACTTCCCAGTGCTCCAACCTTCACTGCATCAAAAAACAATTCCTCACACTTATCTGCTTTGAAGGCCATTTGCCAAACGTCAGACCACGTTGCCAGATGATCTCCTTTGAACAATCTGTAGCACAACCTATTTTAGTGTCTTTTGCGACCTGTACTTTCAGATAAATTTCAAACAACTTCTGTCCCAGAACTGACCCCAGTGGCACACCACAAAACAAATCCCTCCCTTCTGTGAAACAAAGTTTCTCTGCTTCCTGTCAGTGAGGTAATTGTGAATCCAATCTGCTCCCTCCGTCGGGATCCCATGCTGTTGGACTAATCTGCCATGACGTATTATGGCAACTGCCTTGCTAAAAGCCATTCTGCGAACATGCAACATGCATCTTCACTTACAATCCCAGCTACCTCCTGATATAATACAAGACATGACTCACTGATTCACTGGCTGATAGTTTTCTGCCATGTTTTTGCCTCGTGTTTCAAACAGCAGTAGCAGGTTAACCACTCTGCAGTTATCCGAAAGCTCACTTGTGGACAGGTACGAAGCAAAAACCTCTTCAGGTTCTCTGCAAAATATTGCACACTTTCGCATTGAGTCCCACATGGTCAGGCTCTGGTGATTTAACAATATGAATACACTGAAAAACTATAATACCTCCTCCCGATAATTCATATGTGGTCTAAAACATCACCACTCATTTCTTACATTTACTTCAATTCCATCACAATAAAAAGAAACATGTAATAATTAAAAGTTCATTTAAAAATCGTTTTATTTCCCCTGTTCCACACACAGTTGGTCATACTAATCTTTAACAGTACCTACTCCCTTTAGCTCTGCATATAGCTATAGAATATCTTGGGCATTTCTCTCATCTTGCCTTTCAGATCGTTCTCATCTCCAACGTTTACCTTCTAACTTTAATACATTTGTACCTTTGTAGTTATTAAGAGATTACCTGATTCAAAATCATTATGTTCTGTGTATGACTTACACTCTCCCAATCAACGTCCCAGTATCTCTCATCAAGCAGGGTTTCTCAAATGTGACAGCCTTTCCCTTTACGCCAAAAGGAACATGCAGGTCCTGAACTCTTGAACTCACACTTTTAATGACCTTCCACTTGGCAGATGCTTCTTTCCTGTAAACAAGCTTTCCCAGTCAACCACTGCAAGATCCCACTTAATGGCTCTTAAATTTGCTCCAGTCCTCTGTAGGAATTTATCTTGTTAATGGATTGCATTGTTAACCTTAAGCATTTAAAAGCAGTAAGAATTCTGGTTATTGGAGCCAAAGTGCTGCACGGAGCGACTGAGGGGAACTCAGCTGCAGGACACAGGCACGGAGATGGATTTTGACATGACTTGGACTCGGAACCTGACTTGCAGTCGGAACCTGACTTAGACTCGGAACCTGGAACTGGAACATGGACATGGCAACACCAAACAAAGACAGACGATTCATATCTTGGCTCGGAGCAGCGGCAAACGGCCATCAATTCTCAGCTAGACACGAAGAGACAAACTTCCCAACGCAGATTAGCGGCAAACGGCTGGAGCTACTCAGCTGGGAACGAGACAACTAAACAAACACCCACTGACAATACGAATCCCAACACGGTGTAGTTCAGGAAGCGGCAAACGGCCAGTAGTCACTTAGCTTGAAACGAAGAGAAAGAATTCCCAGCTCGGAGTAGTGGTAAACGGTCAGACCTACTCAGCTGGAAACGAGACGACAGAAAGCAAACAATGACAGTCCATTTGTATCTAGACACGGAGAAGTTCATGAAGACGGTCCATTGTTCTTGGCGGCTCGGAAGACGGTCCCATATTCTCGGCGACTCGGAGTGGCAGCAATCAGCTAGCAAATCTCAGCGGAACATGAAAACGACAGAATTTGCATCTTAACTTGGAGTAGTGGCAAAATGGACGGAAACTCAGCTGAACACGAAAACAACTGAATTCAATAAGAGCCACAGGCACCGAGGCAACTTAGAGTCCAAGATACACGGCTGCCCTGGGACAAACATAGTCGCACTGGCTACGTTGATTAACCAGCAGATGTAAGGCGGAGTTTTGTCCTGCCGGTTTGAATGAGGATCAGGTGCCCTAATCAAGGAGCCCAGTGGAACACTGGGAAAAGGAAATTAAAGGGAAATGAGTAATCAACGGACCAGACAGTGACACAAAATGCTCACACAATTCTGCCACTTGCATCAATTGTAGCAGGAGGCCATTGCTGTACCCTTTCAAGTAGTGTCCTCTATATTTCGATAAAGGAAGCTTCTTAGGACACTTTACACACATTTTGCTCTATGCCTTTTACACTATTGCTGGCCCAGTCAATCTAACGAGGTTAAAGTCTCTTAATAACTACCTTACGAGGGGTAATTGATATGTTCGTGGCCTAAGCTAGAAGGAGTCAATTTCAGAAAACCTAGCATATTTATTTTTCAAAATCATCTCCTCCTACATTTTCACACTTAGTCTAGCGGTCGTGAAGCATAAGAATCTTAGACGTCTAGAAGTGTGCACAGATGGGTGATTGATACATTCGTGGCCTAGGGTAGAAGGAGATGAGTTATACAACTCTCGTTACATGCACATGCAGTTCAACTCTTTCAGTCATTATGCAGACAGTTTGAAGTTAATAACTCATCAGCTAATAACTCATCCGGGTGATTGGTAAGTTCGTGATCTAAGGTAGAAGGAGATGAGTGCTTAACTTCAAACTTTCTGCATAATCACTCAAAAAGTTGTGCTGTAAATTTTCTATGTTTCTATATCGATACCACTTCAAGATAAGGATATGGTATTATGGAAATCCAAACAGTCAGCGGAAATTGGAATCACAGATATGCAGAGACTGCAGTTGTTGTAAACATTGTACGAGGGGTGATTGATAAGCTTGTGGCCTGAGGTAGAAAGAGATGTGTTAGACAGCTCTCGTTATATGCACGTGCAGTTCAACTCCTTGATATAGAAACATAGAAAACATACAGCACAATACAGGCCCTTGTGCTGAGAATTCCATGCCGAACATGTATTTACTGTGGAATTTGCCTAGGGTGACACATAGCTCTTTATTTTTCTAAGCTCTTAGTACCTATCTAGGAGTCCCTTAAAAGACACTATCGCATCTGCCTCCACCACCGTCGCTGGCAGTCTATTTCACGCACTCAACTCTCTCTGTATATATATAAAAAACTTACCCCTGATATATCCTCTGTACTTATGGGAGAATGAGGCAGTCATAGATGAGAGATACAGGGAGGTAGTCACACTTGGGCTGCCGGAAGATGGTCGTTGGGTGATTGTCAGAGGGGGAAAGCGAAGGTGAGCAAGCAGGTCGTGCAAAGCACTCCTGCAGACATTTTACTGAATAATATGTATACCATCCTGGATGCAGTTGGCTGGGACAACCGACCAGGGGTAAGCCACGGTGGCAGTGCCTCAGGCACTGAGTCTGACCCTGTGATAAAGAAGGGTGGGACGGAGAAGAGGAGAACTGTCGTCACTGGAGACTCTATAGTCAGGGGACCAGACCGGAGATTTTGTGAACATGAGAAGGACACACGCATGGCTTGTTGACTCCAGGGTGCCAGGGTCCGGGATGTCTCTGACCGGGTGCACGACATCCTGGTACGAGAGGGAAAGCAACTAGAATTCGCGATACATGTTGGCATCAACGACATAGGCAGGAAGAGAGATGAGGTCCTGAAGTGTCAGTTTCGGGGACTAGACAGAAGACTGAAGAACAAGAACTCAAGGGTGGTGTTCTCAGGATTGTTGCCAGTGTTACGTGATAGTGATGGTAAGAATAGGAGAAGATGGCAGTTGAATGCATGGCTGAGGACATCTCTTTTTTTTAGGTATGGGTCCCTCAAATGCTCGCAGTACTTCACAGCCAGTCTGACCGATGCCTTGTTGAAGCTCAGCAATACATTTTTTTTGTATACTTGTCATGGATTTGAATGACAGCATTTGATTTGTCTTCCTTAGCTCTGAAGCATATTGCAAGTTAACTTTTAGAAATCCTGCAGGAGGACTCCCAGGTCCCTCTGAACCTCCGCTTTTTATTCTTTTCAGTTTTAAACCTGCTGAGTAAATACCCTATGCCATTACTGCTTATATGCATGATCATACACATCCCTAATCTATAATGTATCTGCCTCTTCTTTGTCCATTCTCTCCATGTGGCTGTCCTTCTGCAGATTCCCTGCTTCCTAACACTATCTGCCTCTTCACCTATCTACAAATTGTCTGAAAAGTTGACCACAAATCCATTAATTCTGGCATGGAAATCATTGACCTATAAAATTAGAAAAAGTGATCCGGCGGTTGCCAGAGTCAGTCACACCTGAGTTCATCCTCCTGACCCGTCAAACATCTTGCATTGAAGTAAATGCAGTTTAAACCAATATCCTTCCTCTCCTTCATATGTGTTCTTGTCTATCCTGCTGACTAAATTTCCTCCCACTGTTGACCGTATTCTCCCCAGTTCAGGGTCACACTGATTCCCATTCCTATTTACACTATTTCGAGGAACACTCGCAAATCTGCAGGATATTGGTCCCACACCAGTTCAGGAGTATTTCCTCTGTTCTCTACAGGTTCCCCTACCATAGGAGAAATTGCAGTGATCCAAGAAAGTTAAATCATACCCTCTGCATCAGTCTCTTGGTCACATATTCATCTAAATCATCATTCTTTTACTATCCTCACCAATATGTGGCAGTGGGAGTAATCTCAAGATTAGTATTCTTCAATTTTTGCTGTTTAATTTCTTTCCTAACTCCCTATATTCACTGTGTAGGAGCTCAACCCTCTTTTACCATATTATATGTACCACGAACAATTGGGAATTTTCTGCAGCCTCCTCGACAAGTTTCTGACTCTGGTACTCAGACAGCGACACACTGTCGCATTAGGACAGTCCGGAGACCTCGGACCGGATCGAGACAAGGAACGCAGATTCCGGACCGGACCGGACCCTGACAAGCTCTTTCAATTCACCTCTCATCATGCTTCCACCAAAGAGAAAAGTCCAATCTCGCCCCACCTATTCTCACAAGATCTTTTCCTGGAAGTTCAATGTCGAAAAAAAAGTATTCTCAAAGTACAAATCTCACCATACGCATTTTGTTGCGGGCATGCACAGTAAATACACAACAAACACAAAGGAATCTATGAAAAACTGCGCAAATGAAAGGACAACGTACAAAACACGCAAAGACAAAAATTGTGTAAATAAACAAAAAAAAAAAAAAGGAAATCGAAGGAAATAGGAATTAACTACCAGGAACATGATTGTGGAGTTCCTGAATGAGAAGTCATTGTTGTGGTGAGTGAGATGATCCCCTCTGCTTCAAAAGCCTGATCGTTCAGGAGTAATGGCTATTCCTGAACCTGGTGCTGTCGGACCTGATACTCCTCTAAATCCTTCTTGATGGCAGTATCGGGAAGCGACCATCACCTGGATGATGGTCCCCTTGTTGATGGATTCTGCTTTCCCTTGTTAGCGCTCCTTGTAGAGCTGCTTATCGGTGGGGAGGGATTTACCTGTGATGGAACGGCAGCATCCACAACTTTTCAATTGTTATTCCATTCAAGGGCAGTGTGTTTCTAAGCCACATCAGTCAGGCTATTGCTCACGATTGATCTTTAGAACATCATCAACGTTTTAGAGAAAATGCTAAATCTGCACAGACTAATATAGTATAGGCCGTAAATGCTGGTAAATCGTACAGGATGTGAACAGATTCCGCTCCTCTGAGACTCGACACCAAGATGACCTCAGTAAATATGGGGAAATTAGTCACACACAAGTCTTGTTTTTTGGAACTTTCCATAACTTGCCTACATCGTTTTATTTTTTTTCTTTCTGCCGCTGCCATTAGAAAAAAAAAACACTTTGGAAATTGAAGCACGTAACATTCAATATTCACCTTTATCAATTCCACTGAAAGATGTCCAGTGGGAGGGAGGGGGACAGAAAGTGTCCATGGATTGCAGTCCATTTTCAGGGTTGTACAGGTCTTTGTCGTTTGATGTGCTGGGGTTATACTGGCGTTTAACAGCAGAGTCGAGTGCTGGTTGTGTACACGACCGAGTGCTCACTGTACAGTGCTGAAAGTATTATAGCCTCTGTCATGATAATAAAGATGTAGATATTGCAGCAAGAGACGGAGAGGAAAGAGGTAAAAGAAGATCGGAGAGAAGCTGTTATTTTAACTGATCGCTGCAAAGAGGCTAGACTGCGCAGGCGCGCGACGTAGCGCACCAAAGGTTTAAAAAGGAAGACCGCCATATACAGCGGCCATCGACGTAGCGGCCATTGTCGGTGTGGACTGAGGCAGAGTGGGACGGCTTTGGCTCAATCAGGCTTCGGCGAGAACAGGCAGAGGTGAGGTTGAACGGGGCACGACTGCGCAAGCACGTGAAAGTCGGCCTCTGAAATCAGAGGGGGTATTTTAAAAGTGAGCAGAGGCTGAGTATGAACTTCACTCCAGGTGAGATAAGGCCGGGAAAGCTCCTTTAATTCATCTAATTAGCTTAGGAATCGGTAATGGAGGCAGCAGTTAGGGCAGTTGAGTGCTCCGTTGCAGTATGTGGGAAGTCAGGGCGAGTACTGTTGTTCCTGATGATTACGCCTGCAAAAGGTGCATCCAGCTGCAGCTCCTGACTAACCGTGTTAGGGAACTGGAGCTGGAGCTGAATGCACTTCGGTTCATTCGGGAGGCAGAGGCAGAAATAGACAGGAGTTTCAGGGAGATAGTCACCCCTAGGAGTCAGGAGACAGGTAGTTGGGTGACTGTCAGGCGAGGGAAGGGGAATAGACAGGAAGAGCAAAGCACACCTGTGGCCATTCCCATCAACAATAAGTATACCGTTTTGGATACTGTTAGTGAGGACGACTTACCAGGGAGAAGTAGCAGTGGTTGCGTCTCTGGCACCGAGACTGGACCCTCAGCTCAGAAGGAAAGGAGGGAAAAGAGGAGAGTCGTAGTGATAGGGGATTCGATAGTTAGGGGGACAAATAGGCGGTTCTGTGGAAGAGATCGAAAATCCCGGATGGTCTGTTGCCTCCCTGGTACCAGGATCCGTGATATCACTGATAGAGTTCTCAGTATTCTCAAGAGGGAGGGTGAGCATCCGGATGTCGTGGTCCATGTAGGGCCCAATGACGTGGGTAGGAAGAGTGAGGAGGTACTGAAAGGTGAGTTTAGGGAGCTAGGTGCCAAGTTAAAGGTCAGGACCTCCAGGATAGCAATCTTAGGATTGCTACCAGTGCCACGCGTAGGTGGGTTTAGAAATAGTAAGATAGTACAGATCAACATGTGCCTGAAGACATGGTGCAGGAGGGAGAGCTTCAGATTTATAGATAATTGGGCAGTTTTCCAGGGAAGCTGGGAGCTGTTCCGGCGGGATGGTTTACATCTGAACTGGAGGGGGACAAATATTCTTGCAGTTAGGTTTGCTAGACGGGCTCCAATGATTTAAACCAGTTACAAGTGGGCAGGGGAGCCGGTGTGTAGGAACAGATATATGGGAGAAGGAAGAAAAAGAAGACAGTAAAGTTCTTCGGACTGTTAGAGATAAACAGAGAGGAAGAGCTGTAAAATTTCTTAAATGCATTTATTTTAATACTAGCATTGTAAGAAACATGGATGAACTTAGAGCATCAATTGATAACCGGAAATATGATGTTGTAGCTATTAGTGAAACATGGTTGCAGCAGTTATGTGACTGGCAACTAAATATTCCTGGATTTCGTTGCTTCGGGTGTGATAGGATCGGAAGGACAAGAGGGGGATGTGTTGCGTTGCTTGTCAGAGAAAATATTACAGTGTGCTCTGGCAGGATAGATTAGAGGGCTCGTCTAGGGAGACTAATTGGATGAAATTGAGGAATGGGAAAAGTGCAGTAACACTTATAGGGGTGTATTACAGACCACCTAAAGGGCAGCGAGAATTGCAGGAGCACATTTGCAAGCAGATAGCAGATACTTGTAGTACGGACAGGATGTGATTGTGGGAGTTTTAAATTTTCCACACATAGACTGGGAAGCCCATACTGTAAAAGGGATGGATGGTTTGGTGCTTGTAAAATGTGTACAGGATATTTTTTTTTCATCAATACATAGAGGAACGAACTAGAGAAGGGACAGTGTTGGATCCTCTGTTAGGGAATGAAATAGGTCAGGTGAAGGGGGTTTGTGTTGGGGAGCACTTGGAGTCCAGTGATCACCATGCCATTAGTTTCAATATAATTATGGTGTGCCGGCCTTTATAAATCCGAGCATTGAGTATAGGAGTTGGGATGTAATGTTAAAATTGTACAAGGCATTGTTGAGGTCAAATTTGGAGAATTGTGTACAGTTCTGGTCACCGAATTATAGGAAAAATGTCAGCAAAATAGAGAGAGTACAGAGAAGATTCACTAGAATATTACCTGCGTTTCAGCACCTATGTTACAGGGAAAGATGGAACAAGTTAGGTCTTGATTCTTTGGAGCGTAGAGGTTTGAGGGGGGACTTCATAGAGGTATTTAAAATGATCAGGGGGATAGAGAGACTTGAAATAGATAGGCGTTTTTTCCATTGAGAGTAGGGGAGATTCGAACAAGAGGACGTAAGTTGAGAGTTAGGGGACAGAAGCTTAAGGGTAATACGAGGGGGAATTCCTTTACTCAGAGAGTGGTAGCTGTGTGGAACGAGCTTCCAGTAGAAGAGGTAGAGGCAGGTTCGGTATTGTACTTTAAAGTAAAATTGGATAGGTATATGGACAGGAAAGTAATAGAGGAATATGTGCTGAGTGCGGGTCAGTGGGACTAGGTGAGAGTAAGCGTTCTGCACTGACTAGAAGGGCCGAGATGGCCTGCTTCCGTGCTGTAATTGTTATATGGTTATATTATAAATTTCACTCTCCATGTATTCGACTGCTGACGTTTCCTGTGCAGTCAGATACGCAGGTCATGTTTATACCAGAGATAGACACTCCCCTTCCCCTTGCAATACCGGCTAGATGTTGTTAAGATATGTGATCTTATAGTATAGTCCCGACAGTTTGAACAGCACAATGGACTAATCCCCCAACGGACTTTGCCATCTAAATGCTCTGAGAGACCCAACAGCACGTCCTCTTTTGTATTAACACGCCAGAGAGTATCACCATACACCTTTTTGATCATGCTTTCCTTCATGTCCTTCTGCTTAGTGAACGACAGTGAATGCAAAATATTCTACTTTGCATGACAACACTGGCTGCAGGCTCAAACTCCCACCTTTGTCCTTGAGCGTTTCTATCCTCTCCCCACTATACCATTGTTATCAATGCATGCATAAAATGCCTTGGGATTCTTATTGAACCTCCACAATGAGGATATTTTTTGGTGAATGTGCACTTTTTGGATTTACAGTGTGACTTGTTTCTTGCTTCTTGTATGATCCTACAAGGCATTGTCCAATTTCATCGTGCAAGACTTTAGATACGCCTCAATTTATATTCTTAAACAAAAAGATTTTTCATCACGCTGAGTTCCGAAACATCCCCGTTCTTCTTACTACAGAAACTTCCTACATTCTGAGTGTTTGGACTGTAATTGAATCTCACATGTCAGGTATCAGCTAACCGCAGCTCTATCCAGTAACAACCTGTAACATCAGCTCCCAGACTGTCCTCAATGATTCCTGCCCAAATCTGCTGAAATTTGCCTTCCATAATATTCCATTCATTCACCGGCAGGTCCAGACGTATCCTTATCAATAAGCACCTGAAGACTTTCAGAATCATCATCCTTAAATCTATCCCAATGAATCTCCAATAATCTTGCTCGGCTCATTTCCCAATGCTAAGCCAAAAATGTCGCCCTGCCTGGTCGACCGTCTATATATTGTTTCTGTAAACAGTCCTGAATACACCATCCAAGCCTCAGGTGATAAAGAAGTCCCAGTCATTCTGGGGAGATTATTCACCCACTACACCTACTCTATTGTTTATACATCAGCCCAGAATCTGCTGACATATCTGTTCGTCTCTCTCACTGACTATTGCGTGACCTACAGTATAACCCCATCACAATGATTGTACCTTCCCGATTCCTGAGTTCTACGCACATTGACTTAATGGCTGAGCCTTTGCGATGACCTCAACCTTGTGACATTCTGCCTGATCAGCAGTACAGCTCCCCAACCTCTTTTAGCTCCCTCTGGACTGTCTGAGTGATATAAATCCTGGAATGTTTCTATATCAGTCCTGCTCTTCTCTCAAACAGATCTCTGTAATGGATGAATCACCGTGCCATGTACTAATTCAGATTCTAAATACATCTGCATTAACTGTTCTACCCCTACACTGAAATAAACTCACTTTCGCCCTTTGCTGCCACTATTCTTATTAACGTGGCACCCTCCTGACGTCCTTTTGGCGTTCTTTGACCTCATCTCTGCCTTCCCGTTAATGCTACTTACTGACATGTCGTTCTGGATCCCAATGTCACCTCTACATGCCAGGTGATTTAAAAAAATAATCACGGTTGCTCCAGCATTCTTCCATGTGAGAATATTAATTCCCTTCAGTGCAATCCACCTCCTTACACCAGTCCCTCTTATCCTGGAAGAGAGGCCAATGATATGTGTTCCTGATGCCCTCCCTCCTCCCCCAGATTGTTAGCCACACATTTAAGTGTACCGACTTACCATCTCTTAACCCGCAAGCATGTGCCACCTGAAGAAATCCTGAAATCACCTTTCCAGAGTTCCTACCTTTCTGCCCAACTCCATGAATTCAGTTTGTAGGAACTTGTCTTTCCGGTGTTATTTCTAATAAGGATCACAACCTTTGATGCTCACCCTGCCCTCTCAGTATGATCTGTACCTTCTCACATATACACTTACCCCTTGCATGATGGAGGTAACGAACCATCCTGCATACTCAATCATTTCCACAGGTATTCCTGTCAGTATCCCGCAGGCTAAATAGTTCATCACATGTGATTCATATCCTTATTCCCCTGTACATTCCTGTGCCTGCAAATAACCTCTTTGCAATGAAAATCGCTTTAAATTCATTCAGTGTATTGTTTTTTTTTTTGGTTTCCGGTCAGGGTGTTTACATATGCTTCGCAACAAAAGGAGCCTGCACATGTGTTGAAACAAAACACTTTGTTGGAAATGTTACGATTTTAATTCAGAAAGCAAAGCAAGTGACAACAGGAATAACTGTACATAATTCAAAATAATACTCATCACCCACTAAACAAGCCGATCATAGTGTTGGAGGGAAACACAGATCTGACAATGTCACGCAGCCTGTTCTCTCTCTTTCTCTCTCCCTGATTCCCTAGCGATGTCTCATTCGCTTCACAATCTCGCTCTCTCTCTCTGTCTCCGTTCTCGCTCACGATGTCTCATTCTCTTCACTGTCTCTCTCTCATTCTCTCTTTGTCTCTCCACAGCCCTCTGCCTCGCGCTTACTCTCGTGTCATCTCCCACGTCCCTTTTCCTCCCCGCTCTCTCCCTCACGTGCTCTCCTTCTCGCCCTCAGCCTCACGCCAGGTCCTTCGCGCCCTCTTTTCCCTCACTTTTCCATTCCCATGCAGTACGGGCCAGATGTTGTTAAGGTCAGTGACCTTACAGTACAGTGCTGGCAATTTGAACATCATATTTCACTGCATGTGGTCTGTGTTTCCCAATGGACTAAATCCCCCAATGAAATTACCCATCTAAATGGTCAGAGAGTCCCAACAGCACTCATCTTTAGTATCAACACGGCAGAGAATATCACCATACCCCCTTTCTGAATCGCGTTCTTCCATGTTCTTCTCCTTAGTGAACGCCATTGAATGCAAGTAATCTATTTTCTACCTCGCATGTTAAATCTGCCTCCAGGCATAAACTCAAAGTATTCCTTTTCTGGTCATTGCTCGCTCTCAAGATTCACAGTGTGACTTCTTTCTTCTTTCTGGTATGGTCCTCCAAGACCCTGTCTAATTTCATCTTCCTCAACCTCACACATGACTCCTCTTGCATTTTAAACAAATGCAGTATTTATCATGACCTTAAGTTCCCTCTCTATCTTCCTCACAAGAACAGTGAACTCCTCAATTCTGACCTGCTGGACTGTAAGTGACGCGCGCATGTCAGACATCACTTAACATTAGCTCCATTCAGTAACATCAGCTCCCAGACTGCCATCTACGATTCCTGCTCAATTCTGCTGCAATTTGTCTTCAACAAACTTACATTCATCCACCTGCAGCTCCATTTTTATCCATATCAATAACCATCTGAAAACTTGTTGCATTATCATCATTATTTTTTTTCCCAATGAATCTCCAATCATCTTGCTAGGCTCATTTCCCAATACTATGCCAAATAATTTCCTCTTCCTGGCGGACCATCTTTACACTGTTTCTGGAAACCTTCCTGAACACTCCTCACAAATAATGCACCATCCAAGCCTCAGGTGGTAAGGGAGCCCCAGTCATCCTGGGGAGATTTTACACCTACTAGAGCTACTTTATTGTTTTTACATACGTGCATAACCTACTGACATATTTTTCCTCTCTCTTACTGTCTATAGGGAGGCCTACAGTATAATCCCATCACAGTGATTGCACCTTTCTTATTCCTGAATTCTACACATGTTTTCTCACTTGATGGGCCTCTGAGATGACCTAAACTTTTGATATTCTGCCTGATCAACAGTACAGCTTCCCAGCCTCTTTTTGCATCCTCTGGACTGTCTGAAACATATAAATCCTGGAATGTTCAGATACCAGTCCTGCCCTTCTCTCAAACAGATCTTTGTAATGGATGAATCACCGTCACATTACTAATGCAGGCTCTAAGTACACCTGCTTTCACTGCTCTACACTCTGCACTGAAATAAACTCACTTCTGCACTTCATTGCCACTGGGTCATCTTTTACTTCATTTGGGGGTTCTTTGACCTCAGATCTGTCTTCCGCTCAATGCTACTTACTGACCTGTCATCCCCTCCACAGGCCACATGATAAAAATCATCAGGGTGTATCCAGCAACATTCCCTGCGTGAATATTAGTTCCCCTTCACTGTAACCGATCCCCCTTACACCAGTACCACTTATTCTGCAAGACAGCCCAATGTTCTGTGTCCCTGATGCATTCCCCTGAACCAGATTGTTAGCCACTCATTTAGGTGTACGGAATAACCATATCTTCCCTCGCAAGCATGTGTCTACTTAGAAATTCCTGTAATCACCACCCCAGCGTTCCAACTTCTTAACTCCCTAAATATCCTTTGCAGGACCCTGTGTCTCTGTTGTTATTTCTAATAAGGACCAGGACTTCTGGCTGCCTACCCTGCCCTTTTACAATGGCCCGTACCTTCTCGGAGACAGCCTTGCCCCTGGCATGATGAGGTAAAGCACCTTCCTGCAATCTTATTCATTTCCATAGATGCTTCTGTTTATGACCACCCCACCACCCCAGATAAAGTGATTGCTGCATGTGATTCCTGTCCTTTCATCTCTATATATTCATTTACTGTACCTTCAAATAGCGACTTTGTAATGTAAATTGTTTAAAATATTATTTTACGATATACTTGTTTTGATTCAGTTAAGGTTATTGACTTAAGCATTCGCAAACAAAGGAGCCTGAACACGTATTGAAACAAAACATTTTGTTAGAACTCGTACAATTGTATTACGGAAAGAAAAACAAATGTGTAGAGTAGTAGCAGTACATATTCCAATATAATATTACCATCCGGTAAACAAGCCAATCCCTGTGATGGAGGGGAAACACGGATCCAACAATATCAAGCAACCTCCTCTCTCTCTCTCTCTCTCTCTCTCTCTCTCTCTCTCTCTCTCTCTCTCTCTCTCTCTCTCTCACAAACACACACACACACACACGCACATACACACACACATTCTCTCTCTATCTCTCTATCTCTATCTCTGTCTGTCTCTTTCTCTACTAACCATAGAAACATAGAACACTACAGCACAGTACAGGCCCTTCAGCCCTCAATGCTGTGCCGGCCCATACAATCCTTAAAAAAAGTACTAAACCCACACTACCCCATAACGCGCCATTGTTCTTTCATCCATGTGCCTGTCCAAGAGGCTTTTAAATACCCCTAATGTTTTAGCCTCCACCACCATCCCTGGCAAATCACTCCAGGCACTCACAACTCTCTGAGTAAAAAAATAACCCCAGATGTCTCCCCTAAACTTCCTTCCCTTAATTTTGTACACATGCCCTCTGGTGTTTGCGTTTGGTGCCCTGGGAAACAGGTACTGACGATCCACCCTATCTATGGCTCTCATAATCTTGTAGACATCTATCAAGTCCCCTCTCATTCTTCTACGCTGCAATGATAAAAGTCCCAGCTCCTATAACTTTGCTTCATATGACTCGTTCTCCAAACCAAGCAACATCCTGGTAAATATCCTCTGCACCCTCACCATAGCTTCCACATCCTTCCTATAATGAGGTGACCAGAATTGAACAAAATACTCTAAGTGCGGTCTCACCAGAGATTTGTAGAGTTGCAACATGACATCTCTACTCTTGAACTCAATCCCCCTGTTAAAGAAGCCTAGCATCCCATACGTCTTCTTAACTACCCTATCAGCCTGTGCAGCGAACTTGACGGATGTATGGATTTGAAACCCATCGTCCCTCTGTTCATCCACACACTTAAGCATCCAACCATTAACCCTGTACCCTACCTTCTGGTTTGTCCATCCAAAATGCAACACCTCACACTTATCCGAATTGAACTCCATCTGCCATTTTTCTGCCCAACTCTGCAGCCTGTCTATATCGTCTTGTAACCTTCGACAACTACAGCTCCATCCACAACTCCTCGAATCTCCGTGTCATCGGCAAACTTACTCACCCATCCTTCTGCCTCTATATCCAGGTCATTTATGAAAATCACAAGTAGCAGGGGTTCCAGGACAGATTCCTGGGGCACTCCACTAGTCACCGACCTCCAGGAAGAATAGTTTACTTCCACAACTACCTTCTGCTTTCTTCCTTTAACCCAATTTTTTTTTATCCAAACGACAAGGTTCCACTTTTCCCTTGCCTCATCACTTTCTGGATGAGTCGTTCGTGAGGGACCCTGTCAAATGCTTTGCTAAACTCCATGTAGACAACATCCACTGCCCTACCCTCATCAATTTCTTTTGTTACCACTTCAAAAAAAATCCATCAGGTTCGTCAGACACGAGCTTCCCTTCACAAAGCCATGTTGACTATCCATGAGTAGACTGTACTTCTCTAAATGCTCATAGATCCTATCCTTAAGAATCCTTTCCAGTAGTTTGCATACCACCAGCATAAGAGTCACCGGTCTATAGTCCCCAGGTTTCTTCCGATTACCTTTTTCACAAGGGAACTACATTTGACATTCTCCAATTCTCCGACACTTCCCCTGCAGCCAAAGAAAACTTAAATATCATAGCTAATGCTCCTGCAATCTCTTCTCTCAATTCCCACAACAACCTGGGGTGTATCTTATCCGGCCCTGAGGATTTATCAATCTTAATGTTTTAACTGTAATGTGCTGTGGATACGCTGTATGCCAACATCAGTGAACTTGAGACCAGGTATCCGGAGGCTTTGCTCATTACAGCCGGGGACTTTAACCAGGTCAACCTTTCCCTCTCCCTCTCATTCTGTCTCTGTCTATCTCTATCTCTCTCTATCTCTCTCTCTATCTCTTCCTTTATCTCTATCTCTGTCTCTATCTCTATGTCTCTCTATCTCCCAGTCTCACTCACAGTCTCAATAGCTTCACTGTCTCTCTCTTTCTTATTTTCTCTTTCTCTGTGTCTCCCAGACATCCTCGCACTCACGCTCACCCTCGCGTCATCTGTCGCGCGGCCTTCCCTCTAGCGCTCTCCCTCACGTGCTCTCCCATGCGCCCTCATTCACGTGATATCCTATTCACTCACTCCTTCGCCTTCGTGCTTACTCCTTCACGATGTCTCATTCGTTCTCTCTCTCCCTCTCTCTCTCTCTCTCTCTTCCTCTCTCGTTCACTGACTCACTCTGTCTCCCCTCACGATGTCTCCTGTTGCTCACCCTCGCTCGCGAGAGACAAGTGAACCTAACGGTACTTTGTCTTCAATTGTAAAACAGGAAAATTCTCTTACAGGAAGATTGTTCAACATGACAGTGAGGAAGAGAACGTACAGGTAAAGAAGGAGGGGGAAAAGAAGATGAAGAACTGGATGGGTTACGACGGGGTCTAGAGTTGCTGATACAGAAAATAGTATACTCCAAGATCAGGCAGTTTTGTCAGAACCGGGTAGCAGGGTGTGTTAAACTATGAGTATACCTGTCTGGACGCGCCCCTTTGCGGACTGCTCCTGTGGCTCCTCCCACAGACCCCTGTATAAAAGCGATTGGAGGCACTGCTCCTCCCTGAGTCTCCAAGATGTTGTGGTCACTTTTGCCGCTAATAAAAGCCTATTGTTCTCCTCCCGTCTCCGAGAGTTATTGATGGTGCATCAATTTTATTAGCAGCAATTTTAAAACATGGAGAGCATTGTACGACCCGACCGATTAGATATTGGCCCTCAATCTCCGGAAGCCAGCATCGCTTTTGAACTCTGGCTTGCATGCTTCCAATCGTACCTGGAGGAGATTCGTGTGACCGAGCCTGCAACGATGCACAAAATTCTCCTCTCCAGGGTCAGTGCGCTGGTCTATTCCCTGATCAGGGACCTGCCGACCTAGCAAGGGGCACTGGGCGCCCTCAAAATACAATACAGGCGGCCAGTGAACACCGTCTACGCAAGACATCGCTTATCGACACTGCGGCAGCTGGCAGGAGAGTAGAGCGCTGAGTTTGTCCGGGCCCTACAGACATTCGTGCGGGCCTGCGACTGCAGGGGACTGACGGCGGAACAACATGCGGAGCTCCTAGTAAGAGACGCCTTCGTTAAGGGGATCAGGTCTGTGTACGTTCGCCAGCGGCTGCTGGAACACGCCGATCTTACCTTACATTCGGCGATCGAGCTGGCTGAAACGCTGGAGGCCGCTCTGCACAATGCTGATGCTCTCCTGACGCGCGATCACCCGCCGGCCCCGTGGACACTGCAGACCCCGCAAGCCGCCGGCGAATCCACCTCAGCTGCTGCCAGTCGCAAGTCTGCACAGTGTTACTTCTGCGGACTCGAAAAGCTCCCCCGAAAACGCTGCCCGGCCCGAGAATCTACCTGCTCCAGTTGCGGAAAGAAGGGCCACTTCGCCAAGGCCTGTAAGTCCAAACCACGAGCTGGGTCCAGCAGCACCGCGTGCGAGGCATGGGGGTCGCCATCTTGCCTGCCCACCTCGGGCGAGGCATAGGGGCGTCCATCTTGGTCGCCGCCATCTTGCCTGCCCACCTCGTGCGAGGCATGGGGGCGCCATCTTTGTTGGCGCCACCTCGCCCCGCCCCCGATCCACGGGTGCTTACCTGGTACCTAGAAGGTGATGCAAATCTGGACTTCGTGACCCTCGACCAAAGCGCTCCACACCAGCTCGCAAGGTCAATGATGGACATCCTGGTGGAGGGGCACAGGACTAGTTGCCTGTTTGACACGGACAGCATTGAGAGTTTTATACACCCGGACACAGTGCAACGCTGCGGACTTGTGACACAGCCGGTAAGCCAGAAGGTCACCATGGCTTCTGGATCGCATTCCACAGATATCCGGGGGGGGGGGGTGGTGAGGTTTGTGTAGCTACATTGATGGTGCAGGGCGCATAATATCGGAACTTTGCGTTACTGGTCATGCCTCAACTGTGTGCCCCTGTGCTATTGGGGCTCGACTTCCAGAGCCACCTGAAAAGTGTGGCAATGAAGTATGACGTGCTGTTCCCACCAATCACTATCAGAAATCCTCAGTTTTGTGGGTCTTCGTCATATACCCCGCTACTGACCACACACACACACACACCGACACGCACATCCCACCCAACACCATGCCAACGGCCGCGCTACTGACACCACTTTCAGCCTCTCCACCCTCAAGACCCCCCCCCCCCCCACACCGTTGTTCGCCAACCTGACCCCCGACTGTAAACCTGTGGGAACTAAAAGCAGGAAGTACAGCGCGGGGGATAGGGCCTTCATTAAGTCGGAGGTGCAGCGGCTGCTCAGGGAGGGGATCATTGAGCCAAGCACAAGTCCTTGGAGTGCCCAGGTGGTCGTTGTTCGGACCGGGCAGAAAAATAGGATGGTCGTGGACTATAGCCAGACCATCAATAGGTTCATGCAGCTTGACGCGTACCCCCTATCCCGCATCGCAGATCTGGTCAATGAGATAGTTCAGTACAACGTGTACTCGACCAGAGACCTGAAATCCACTTACCATCACCTCCCCATCCGCCTGGAGGACCGCCCCTACACCGCCTTCGAGGCGGGCGGCAGGCCCTATCACTTTCTGCGTGTCCCTTCGGTGTCACGAATGGTGTCTCTGTCTTCCAGAGGGACATGGACCAGCTGGTGGACCAGTGCCATCTGAAAGCCACGTTCCCATATCTGGATAACATCGCCATCTGTGGTCACGACTGACAGGATCACGACACCAACCTCCAACGATTTTTCCAAGCGGCCAAAGCTATTAACCTTACCTAAAACAGGGACAAGTGTGTGTTTGCAACCACCCGACTTACTATCCTTGGGTATGTCGTGGAGAACGGGGTTATTGGCCCTGACCGCGACCGCATGCGCCCTCTGTTGGAACTCCCTCTTCCCACCACCCTCAGAGCCCAGGCCATAGTGAAAGCTATTAGGCACTTGAGGCACTATCTCGCCGGCAAAAGGTTCACCATGCTGACCGACCAGCTCTCACTTGCGTTCATGTTCTGCAACCAACAGCGGGGCAAAATCAAAAATGATAAAATTTTGAGGTGTAGAATAGAACCCTCCACCTACAACTATAAAATCCTGTACCGGCCTGGAAGGCTAAATGAGCCCCCTGATGCCCTATTAGGGGAAGAGTGTGCCAGCGCTCAGCTCGACTGGTTATACGCCCTCAATGCAGATCTTTTCCACCCGGGGGTCACCCGACAATATTTCGTGAAAGCCCGGGACCTGCCTGAATCCCTTCAGGAAATCAGGACTGTGACCAGGGACTGTCAAGTCTGCGCTGAGTGCAATCCGCACTTCTACCGTCCTGAATAGGCACAACCTATTAAGGCCACCCGCCCCTTTGAGCGACTGAGTGTCGATTTTAAGGGCCCCCTTCCCTCCACCGACCGCAATGTCTACTTTCTCAACATAATCGACGAGTACTCGCGGTTCGCCTTTGCCGTCCCATGCCCCGACACCACTGCCACGTCCGTCATAAAAGCCCTGCGCCAGCTCTTCACTCTGTTCGGATATCCCTGCTATATCCACAGTGATAGAGGGTCCTCGTTTATGAGTGACGAGCTGCGCCAGTAACTGCTGGCTAGGGGTATTGCTACGAGTAGGACCACGAACTATAATCCCCGGGGGAATGGACAGGTGGAGAGGGAGGATGCCACTGTGTGGAATGTCACACTCTTAGCCGTTAGGTCAAAAGGATTGCTGGTCTCTCGCTGGCAGGAGGTCCTCCCCGAGGCACTCCACTCTATCCGCTCCCTGTTATGTACGTCCACCAATGCCACCTCTCATGAGCGACTATTTCCTTATCTTAGGAAGTCTGCCACTGGGACCACCCTACCGGTTTAGCTGACATCCCCAGGGCCAGTGCTGCTCAGGAAACACACGAGGTGCAATAAATACTCCCCGCTAGTCGAGAGGGTTCACCTACTACACGCGAAACCCCAGTATGCCTACATGGTCTTACCTGATGGGCGGGAGGACACGGTCTCCGTCAGCGACCTGGCGCCCGCAGGAGCACCAGACCCCTACCCCGAACACTCCACGGTGACTATGAACCCCGTACCCACCGATGTATATACCCACGGGACACCGCGCACACCAAGCCCTATACAGACTCCTCACGACACTCCCATACCGGGCGCCACGCACAGGCATGAGGGATTACTAACGCCTAACGGGCTGGCACCTCAAGTCAGGCCGGAGACAGCACAACCACCGTCACAGGTGCAATCACCACCGGTGCTATGTGGATCGCAGCGACTGACACGACCGCCTGATAGACTTAACCTGTAAATATACATGTAAGAAATGTCTCCCCGTGGGGACTCTCTTTTAAAACGGGGGGGGGGGGGGGAAGGCTGAATGTGGTAAACTATGTGTATACCTGTCTGGACATGCCCCTCTGCTGACTGCTCCTGTGGCTCCTCCCACAGACCCCTGTATAAAAGCGATTGGAGGCACTGCTCCTCCCTCAGTCTCCAAGATGTTGTGGTCATTTTTGCTGCTAATAAAAGCCTATCGTTCGCCTTCCGTCTCCGAGAGTTATTGATGGTGCATCACAGGGGTAACAGTTTCGCCTCAAGCTTCAATTTAACTGGGCGGGACCTGAGATGCAAAGGGGATTTCTTTGGGATGGTGAGGTCAGTGATGCCTGTCGGAATCAGCTGTAACAGCTGGAACTCTAAGGCAACACACGCAAAATGAAAAAGAATAAACAGTTGACAGGACTCTGATGAAGAGGTTCGACAATTTACTGTTTTCCACAGATACTGCCTGACCTGCTGAGTTCCTCCAGCATTTGTGAGGATTTGTAATGTGTGAGGGGAAAAAAGAAGTAGACGACGTCTCTGGCCCAGAGCCTTCATTAGGGTCTGATTTTGTGCGTGCTGTTTTGTGTTTCGAGAGTCTGCAGATTTACCCGTGTTTGTTTTGTAACTCTGTTCAACATATTGTTTCCATTTACCCACAAGTGGGGAGCTAGAATAGGGAGCATGAAGGCAGCTGAATTGTAATACATTACAGCATTTATTTTTCACGTTTCACAAATTTCAAAATCCGATTTAACGGGTATTTCACCGCATTCTTTAGTTCCTCTCGGAATTTGCTCTGAGTCAGGCCATAAATACACGTGTTGGTGCAGGAACTGAGAACCTGTAGCATTATCGATGTGTGTTGTATAATGTAACGGGGATCAATGACAGAATAAACAAAAGTCATTGAAATCCGTCTGTAGATAGAAAATATGACGTATGTTCCCCACAAAAGTATGAAACTGCCGGTTATGCTGAAGAGCAAAACGATGGATTTGCGTCGGTTCTCCATCTCCAGGTCCTTGTCATTCTCTCCACTCTTCTGTCCCCGGAGCCACGAGCGGGCTCGACTGGCCACTAGAATCCTCCTGACTGTCTGAATATTGAGCAGCAACATCAGACAGAATGGGAGACAAGGGGTTAAAATGCGGTGAAACATCTCAAATGCCGCCCATGAGGGAGAGTCTGTGAAGCTCGGTGTAAGAACACAATCCCAGGGAACACCATCGATTATTTCTCTAGGCCCGTATGCAAAGCCCCAGGGGACAGTCTCCAAACAGGCCAGCACACTCACTGCCCCGATAACCACAGCCGCCGTTCTCTTGGTGCAATATTTTGTTTTCAGCTTTTCACAGCAAATAGCCACAGATCTGTCGACGGTGAAAGCGACAGTCAGCCAGACTGAGGTCGCCGTGCTCGCTACAAGCAACCATAGACCGAGTCTGCACACAGGAGTGATCCGCAAGAATGATCGCGGAAAATAAATCAGAGCAGTCCACCACAGCAGCGGATCCGAGCTAACGACCAGGAGATCGGCCGCTGCCATTCCCACCAGGTAGCGAGTGATACATTTGGAGAGACCGCACTTTCCCCGGGACAGGATCACAATCGCCACCAAGTTCGCTGAAAGAGAGACAGGGAACAGTAAGTTTAGAAAATACTGAGCAGAAGCCAATGTTGCAGTTTGAGGGGATTCTGTATATATTTCCACTTCTTTGTTGCATTTCACCGTGGAAGGGTCGAGAGAGGGCGCAGAACTGGCGGAGGCAGAGAAGGAGTTTACATAGTAAAAGAAAGTCAATTTGATCTGAATGCGGATTCCTTAATGATGATAGAAATATAATGTGGCAGCAGAAAGCTAAAACTGAGTAACCACCTCCTCAGATTCAATACTGGATAGAACATTTTCTACCGGCGCTTTCTGCGTCTCGTCTGGATGAAATGAATAAATCTGTACGCTGTTGGCGGGATTCTTCCATTAGACAATCATCAACTTCCATGGCGATCCTTATCAGCGACAGTACAAAAGGAGGAATTGCTGGAAACACTCACCCAGGCAAAGCAGAATATGTGGATAAACAGTCAAAGTATCCCTCCTCAGAAGTGTTCCCTGAAACCAATGTTAACAAGTTTCTCTTTCCATTCAAGCAGCTTGGTCTTTCGTGTTTCCAGCATTCCCCGAGTTTGTTTCCGATTCCGGCATTTGCCACCTCATTGACATTACAACAGAACATTGACTGATACCAACAGATGCAGCGCAGTCTGACGCAACCTCACAGACAGACATGATGCCTCCCACTGAATCCATTACATGGCAGCAGGGGAGAGGAATTCAAACTCGGTACCGTAGTCAGATGTCTATAACGGTGTCAGGTATAGACCTAATAGAATACATTTCACAGTATTGTTAAATATAAAGTGCCGCATCTTATTAACTGACTTAGCAACGTCTTCTTTCTGCTTTGCATATAGTCATTTCGTATGTATTTATGAAACATCGGCTACAGTTTCGTCTTATAACACGGAACTCCTCATATTTGTCAAAGTATTCCTACCAGTCAATGTTTATTGTTGCACCTAGCTCTGAAAAACGCTCTTATCAAAATGCAAACAATCCATTGATGTAATCGTCCTGACAAACAAAATATTTGCAAATGCAGTGCAGCCCCTACAAGACCAAAAGCACAGAGACACGAACATCACCTTGTTGATCAAAAACCGCTGCCTGACCCACACACTCCCACAGAAATCGGCAGATTCGCTGAATTCCTGCAGCGGTTTGTTTTTAGACATAAATCCCAGCATTTATATTACCAGGTATTTCCATTCAATTTCTGAAATGCCGAATACCGGGACCGGTGTGTGAGAGTTTAAATCAGCGGCAGAATCAATCACAACATTGGCTTAAACTTCAACGTCCACCCACAGCAGCTGACACTGCAGCTTACCGGGAATTCCAAAGGCAGAAATAAAAGGATAGTAAACGTCTTCTACCCGCCGGATGACTGGATACACCATTTCAGTGTGAATCTGTGATTTCTGCTGCTCCTGTATTCACAGTTCCGGCAGACAGCTGATGCATTCACAGCGGCCCTGATTTATACAAAGGATCTGTCTCCGGAGATACGGTTATACACCTCACTAACTTCCTTAGTTACAGTTGCTAGAACAAACACTTTAATTCAATATCATTGTCTCTGTTATACATATTGGGGCGACTGGAGACAAATACATCAACATTATTTGGCATTACCTCACCAGCGTCTCTGGTGGAAATAGGACGGTAGATCTATTTTAAAAAGACTGGGCTTTGTCACGGAGCAACTACACTTACAAATTACATCTTACATGTGGATCTGAAGATGAAATATCCTGAATATGATGTGGAACTATTCCAAAGAGAACAGTTAATCTATTAGGTTGTTAACTAATTTTCAAAGCTTTAGAGATCGTAGAAAATAAAGATTTCCAAAACAGTTTCAATGAAGAATATGACCAGAGCATATGTGACAAAGTAGCTACTTCAGTTTTACATCTATCACAATAATTATCTGCACAAGGAAATATTTTAGATCGTCTCTCCTTTCTTGAATAATAACGGTGGACAATTTTAAATTGAATTAGACAGTGATTGGCACATAGAGAATAAGAATTTACATTTTTCAATATTTAAGCACAATCTTCATTCACAAAGGTCATATTAATTTCTCTCTCCAAATCCTGTTTAATCTTTAGTCATGGGTTCTCTTTTTGTAACAAGAGTAAATTATAAATTCTGCTAATGGAACCTTTCACTAAGGGATTCAATTTCAAAATGGTATCCAACAAATCAGTATGTATCGAAACTTAGGTAAATATTGTAAAAAATGTCTAACCTGAAAATATTGCAAAAAAAGTGTATGAACAAGAGAGTTCTTATTAATTAACTCTTCAAAAGTCATCAGTCGACCACTATAAAATAAACCTGTAAAAAAACGGATCCCTTTATTTTTCCATAGGAGAAAAATGGGGTCGGTTATTGAAGTTTTAAATGAAAAGTTACGACATAAAAAAATAGACAACTTAAATTGTTTAAAATTTTTAAAAAATACGGAACTGAATCAAAATCCGTAAAAATATTTTAATCACAGGGTAAAATTTTAAATTTGGAATTTTAGAGAGCTGTAAAAGTAATGGAGCTCCAAATATTGAAGTTAAATGAAATTCTTAAACAGATTTTATTCCAAATCAACCCAAAGTGGTTTTGGCTCTTATCAAGCCAGTATAAACAAAAACATAATTTTTTGATATTTACCGCCCAATAATAGTCTTAAATTAGAAAGTGTATGTCCACCAGCTTTTTTGGGTTTTTCTAAATGGTATTTGTTAATTATTGATCTCTTATTGTTCCAAATAAAGGAAGAAATAAAAGAGTCAATTTGATAAAAAAAAAATTAGTTAAAAAGATGGGTATATTTTGCAAAATATATCAAAATGTAGGTAAAACCATCATTTTCACAGCAGGAATGCGACCTATTAAAGAAAGAGTAAGTGGATTCCATCTAGAAAATACTAATTTCATCGAGTCTACTAGAGGAACTATATGGGCTTTATAAAGATCTTTATATTTTTTAGTAATTATAATACCTAAATATCTAAATATATTAACAATTCTAAAAGGAATATCATTACATGTACTAACAGGAGCATTTAATGGAAACAATTCACTTTTATTCAAGTTGTTTATATCCTGAAAATTTTCCAAAATCTTTAACTGTTTCCAAAGATTAGGAATTGATTCCTCTAGATTCGAAATAAAAATCAAAAGATCATCTGCATAAATAGAAAACTTATGTATGGTTCCATTTATAGAAATACCATGAATGTTTTTGGCCTCCCGTAATGTTATAGCTAATGATTCCAATACAAGATTAAATAATAAAAAGCTTAATGGACATCCCTGTCTATTACCACGAGAAACTGAAAAGAAAGCAGACCTATAATTGTTAGTAATGACCGTGGCAATAGGGTTCTTATAGATCATTTGAATCCATCTATTAAAATTATTAGCAAAACCATTTTTTTCTAATACTTTGAACAAGTATGGCCACTATACTCTATCGAATGGCTTTTTCTGAATCAAGAGACATAACACATTCAGGTTGTTTAGATAATGATCAATAAATAATGTTCATTATCTCCGAACATTAGAGAAAGAGTAACGGACATTAATAAAGCTGGTCTGGTCCATAGGGATGATTTTGGTATATATTCCAATCGACTAGCCATTATTTTAGAAAGAATATTTACATCCACATTAAATAACGAAATAGGTCTATATGATGAACATTCAACAGGGTCTTTAGCTTTTCGAAGAATTAAGCAAACAGATGCTTCATAACAAGAAGGTAAATTACACTTCTCAAAGGATTCATGAAACATTTCCAAAAGATACGGAGAAAGTAATCTTTCAATTTTTTTGAAAAATCCCTCCGAATAACCATCAAGTCCAGGAGCTTTACCTGATTGCATTGATAAAATAGCTTTCTGAATTCCATGCTCGGTAATTAGAGCATCAAGAATCTGTTGATCTTCATCAGAAATTTGCGGAAATGTAATCTTATGTAAAAAAGCTTCCATTTTGGAGGAATCTGCAGGAAATTGAGACCTATAAAGGTCAAAGTAAAAATCTTGAAAAGTACTATTAATATCCTCATACTTACTTACTATATCTCCATTGTTTTTACGAATCTTTAAATTTTGTCTTTTAGCTCTAACTGCACTTAATTGGGAAGCTAAGAGCTTATTATTTTTATCCTAAAAGATATAAAATTGACTTTCCAATTTAAGCAAATATCCTTCAATAGGATATGTTAGTAATAGGATATACTGTGATTGTAGTTCTACTCTTCTTTTAAATGAGACAACATCTGCAGAGATTGCATTAATGTTATCCAGGTCTTTAATTTGTTTAGAAATTTTATCAAATTCTATTCTTGTTTGTTTTTTCAAATTAGCTATATACGATATAATTTGACCACGTAAATAAGCTTTCAATGCATCTCAAATTAATAACTTGGAGACGTTTTTTATATTATTAAAGAGAAAAACAACCTCTTTTATCTGAGTTTCAATAAACTTAACAAATTCTGCACTTTGTAATGAATGTTCTGGAAAACGCCAAAATGGTCTGGCAGAAACAACATCTTTCAATTCAAATAGAACATTTAAAGTACCATGATCAGAAATAGGAATCGCATCATACTCACATTGCTGAACATTACATAAAAGTCGAGGGTCGACTATAAAGTAGTCAATTCTCGAATATTTATTATGAACATGTGAGGAAGTGGAATATTCTCTATCATTAGAATGCATTGTCTCCAGATCTCAATTAAACCATAATCAATTAAACGGGAATTAATAACTGATGGAGAACGGTTAGGAAATTGATGTTTGGATGATGACTTATCTATTAAAGGATTTAAGCAAGAATTAAAATCACCACCCAATAATAACCTATATTCATTTAAATAATGTAATAGAGCAAAAACGGCTTTAAAAATGAGGGATCATGAACATTTGGTCCATAAATATTAAACAAAACAATTTTCTTATTTCAAATTATTCCTTTAATAATTAAAAATCTACCATTAATATCAGCTATAATATCCTCCTGACTAATAAAGAATATTAGAATCGATCAAAATGGAGACACCTGTAGTTTTACCCTGGGAATTTGCATGAAAGACAGAACCCTTCCAAAATTTGAAAAATCGATTTTAATCACATAACTTGATATGCGTCTCTTGAGCAAAAATTATATCAGGCTGGAATCGATTAATAACCTTAAATGTTTTCTTACGCTTATTAGGATGATTCCAACAGCGAACATTCCAAGTTAAAACGTTTAACTTTTTAGATGTCATCATGAGACTTTGTATCTTCAAAAAAGTAGTTTGACGCATGTCAGGATAAAGTGATTGAAAATGGCGGAGATGAACAACAATAAAAATAATTAGCGTATGCTCCGGGGTTCCATAATGGGGATTAAAAAAAAAACACCCTACCTATAAAGCCGAGAAACAAGTCGATGTTAATCGATGCAAGCCCCAAGCAAAGCATAGATGCGAATGCAGCTCCACCCAGCAGAGTAAAAAAAATAAAAAGTCATCTCTATCTCCCTCTACCGAATATAAATCTCATTGCAGTCAATATATATCTCAGTACAATTAACTTGGAAGGATAGTGTTTTTCTTGTGAAAGCAAATAACCTTCAATGTGAAACTAACCTTCATAATGTTAGATAAGGGAAGAAAAACACATTCAAAACAATTCTTGTAATATTTTCACAAAAGGAAAACAATCCCCATCTTTAAATTGTCGAATCTGTCTTTAAAACAGAAGGAAATCCAAATAATTACTTTTAAAAATCTTCAATAAAGCATACAGAATAAAAAAAATTGATTCATTTAACTACTGCAAAAAAAAAGCTCCAGATGGTTCAAACTTAACTACAGCCAATCAACAGCTCTCGCACTGTATCTTCTAAGTTTCAAACTCTTCAATCCAGTTTTTTTCAAAATTAAGAACACATTTTAAACTAAAACTGTCTGTGACCATCGAATCTTCCAATCTTTTCAGTATTTACACTGCGAGGCACTCAAACCATTATAGGTCATTTAGCTTCAGGCTTCAAATTCGTCGTCATTGAAATATTTGCACAGAAGAAAAAGGATCACCATCTTTAAATTGTCCAACCTTTCTTTAAAACGTAAGAAAATCCAGATAATTACTTAAAATAAACTTTACAAAAGTATATGGAACAAAAAAAAGTTGGTATATTTAAATGCTACAGAAAAAAAAGTCCAAATGGTTCAGAATAATCTACGATCTGTCAATAGTTCTCCCGCTATATCATCGGACGTTAAAACCCTCCAAACCAAACTTCTTCGGAGATAAAAATAAATTTTAAGGTAAAAACTTTTATAACCATCAAATCTTCCAATTTCTTCACTTTTCACCACGAGTCCATCAAACTGTTATTTAATCTTCAAACTTCAGATTCGCCATCGGACTCATCAGACAAAGAGTTAATAAAACGCAATGCTTCAGCTGGATCATGGAAAATACGAATTCCAGAATTTTTAATAATGATCCTTAATTTCGCTGGATACTGTAGTAATGGAAAAAAGCTTCTTTTGAAAAGCCAGTTTCATTGAAAGACCAACAGCAGAGTGCTGTTTCGCAATTTCATGTGGAAAATCATCAAAATAACGGATTTCTGAGCCTTGAAATGAAAATATTATTTGTTTTCTGGCAAGCTTAACAATGTGTTCCTTATCTTTAAAACGGAGAAAAAGTACCGCAATATGCCTGTTTTTACCTTCATCCAAGGATTTTAAAGTACCGGTTCTGTGAGCCGATCCGATCTCCAGGAGTAGCAAACAAACCTCCGGAAATAAAGACTGAAGCATTTTAGCAAGATAGTCCAATGTGTCGGCAGATTCTGATTTTTCTTTTAATCCAGCAATTCGAATATTATTCCGACGTGATTGAGCTTCCAAATCCACGATTGCTTTCTGAGCCTTTTCCAAACGAGAAGAAAGATCAGCCGCATTCAGATTGACTTATTTAAGATCGACGTTCAAAGAGTCAATTTTTCTTCAAATTTTCCTTTTAATTGGGCTACTTCAGTGCAGATACTGCTGATTCGAGATTCTAATTTCTTGACCCAAGGGGTTTCTTCCGCGTACTCGTTGGTCTTCTTAGATATCCCATTAGACGGGTCCGGATTTCGACTGGTGGTCTTCGAAGTAGCCATAACTATTGTTGTTGAAATTCGACTGAATAAAGCTGAAATTTCAAAGTTTAAATCGGAAAAGGGAGAGATTAAAGGCAGACAGTAAGCAACGGAGTCTTACATGTCCGAAAGCTGTAGGCTGAGTCCCCGATTCTGATTCAGAGAATGTGTTCTTTTCCGTGAGTTGATGGGTCTTGGCTCGAAACGTTGACTGTGCTCTTTTTCCATGGATGGGGTCTGCCCTGCTCAGTTCGTCCAGCGCTGTGTGTATACTGCTTGGATTTCTGGCATCCGCAGATTTTTTTCTTGTTTGTAACAAATGTTTCCTTCCTGGCGTTGTTGTGGCACCTGCCACTTCCCCAGTCTTCATAACCTTGGAAGTAAAACCTCTCTGCAAAGCTATAGATAGATCGATCGATCAAAATATATATCTAAAATATGGTGCTCATCTCTGAAACTGAATTTGGAGAAAACCTTTTGTTTCAGAACGCAATATTGTTTGAAAGAACCTCTGCCAATTTGTTAGTAATTAATGAGCCTTTGGCTGACTTTAAAACGGGAACAATTTTGCCATCAAATGCTTTTCATTTTCTAATAAACTCTGATCTTAAAATTAAAAAACAAATGAATAATCATGACAGAATATATCATTTGGACTGCTTATAAATGTCAGACCTTGCCTCCAGCCTTCAAACTGATCTCCGCTTCTGCAGACCTTGTTCTCTGGTTAATTTAGTCTATAACAAGACACTTGATGAAGTCATGCTCAAAATTCAGGAATAACATTACAGTCTGAACAATTTTACTAGACAATCCGGGAGAAATCTCAAAAGGCAGTAATAGCAAGTATACATTTACTCAGAGCTGAAAAAGAAGTTTGGCCATTATCGAATTTACTGCATTAATATTTTGCTCTGGAGTATTCTGAAACGATTAGTGACCTATGATATCTCCTATACTAGGACTAGTCACAGAAATGACAAATCCTTTCACACTCCACGGTAAAAATGAATTTCAATAGGAATGCACTTGTTTAATCTTATTCATCATCTCACATATGTCAGATGCAAACACGAAATTTTCTGGTGCTATCATCCAATTCCACGAATGAAGATGAGCCAAAGTTTTCCTTTAAAATTATAATTGCAGAGCTGAGTTAATAGGCCAAATGGCCTATCTGTGCTCCTATGTTTGATGCTCTATAACTATAACACAATTTGAATATTGACTGAAACGTCGACAGTGCTTCTCCCTATAGATGTTGCCTGGCCTGCTGCGTTCCACCAGCATTTTGTGTGTGTTAATTGAATATTTATTTAGTTAGTAAGTAAGTTAGTTAAGAAAAAAATGTTGGATTATAATAAAGATCTAATAAAGTTCTGAATTCTGTTTGCAGTAATGTCTTCAAAGTTGAAGAAAAATGCCCTTCTAATTTTATAAATGATCAAAGTTAAGATCCAATATTTTTTGAGTAAAAACTAAATGTCCAGCCACTCTGCATCTGCTACTTTCCAGGCGTGAATACAATTGTTATAATATTTTTGCATGACTCAGTTGTCCTGGACAGTAACCTTATGATTGCTTCTCCATGTCTTGTATGTCTTTCCAGAGCCTCAGTAATCAGGTTGACCGCAACTTGTCTATTACATGTTGAAAATATATTAGAGTTGAAAGCAGCCTGACCATAGGTCCATTCTTTCTGTACCTGTCAGTCTATGCTACAGTGTGAGAGCATGGTTCATTCTGTACCTTTCAGTCTACGCTTCTGTGTGAAAGTGTTGAGTTCATTGTGGATCTGTCAAATTACTCTGTAAAGAATTGCTTTTTGATGTTAGTCTGAAATCTCCCTTTAACCAGTCTCCACGTTTCGTTCTGGATGTATTAATTTTCAAGTAGCAGTTGGCATCCTAATTACCTCTATCCTTAATGTTTCTGAACACTTCGATCATATCTCCTCTCATCATATGTCAACTTAGGCCAAACAGATTTAATTCTCTCAATCTTTCTGCATAGCTCACACCCTGCAGTCCTGCAATTAGAGTAGTCGCTCTTCTCCGATCTCTTTCCAGTGCCTTCACTTCCCTTACAAAATATGCAGATCAGAATTGCACACAGTTCTCAAGTTGTGGGCTCGCAAGTGCATGAAACAGCTTAAGGAGCCGTTCTAGTTCTGAACTCCTCTGAGCGCATTATGTAGCCCAAAATTACATCAGTCTTCCTAATTGCTTCAGTGCATTGCCTAGATGTTGATAGTGATGTCTTCCAGAAGACTGAGATTCTTCTCATACAATACACTTTTTTTTTTACTCAAAACCCCCATTGTATATTTATATCTAATACTTCTATTTCCTATATTTTACATTTACTTACATAACATTTCACTTGTCGTTTATCTGCCCACATCAGGATTTTGTTTCCATCTACCTGTATTGATTCTGCTGCCTGAATGTTATTAGCTCATCTCTCTAATTTTGTGTCATCTGCAAACTCAACTAGTTTATTAGTTCTGTGCTTATCCAAATCAGCAATGTAAATAAAAAACAGCAGCAGCCTCTAAACGGATTCTTGTGGAACCCCACTTTTAACACCCTCCGGGTGTGAAAATGATCCTCTCGCCATAAACCTTTCCTTTCTGTTTTTGAGCCAATTCTGAACATATTCGCATCCAATACCCTGATTCCCTACCTCCTGTAATTTGAATATTAACCTCTTCTGTGGTACCTTCTCAAAATCCTTCTGAAGCCTAAGTAAATGATATCACCTCTTTAATTATAATCATAAATTTTATTTCCCTCTTCATAGACCTGCAACATATTAGTGAAACATGATTTACCCTTTGTAACCCATGCTGCCTTTCTGCTAAGAGAAGACCATCAAAATATAAGACATAGGAGCCGAACTAGGCCACTTGGCCAATAGAGTCTGCTACAACATTAAATTATTTCTGATCCTTTCTTTCTCCTGTTCAAACGCATTATCAAACATTTTCCCTATCAGCTTCGATGCCATGTCCAATCAAGAGCCTATCAATCTCTCCCTTAAATACATCCAACGACCTGGCCTCCACAGCTACACGTGGCAAAAAATGCACAAATTCACCTCCCTCTGGCTAAGGGAATTTCTCTACATCTCTGTTTTGCCTTCACATCCATCTACCTGAGTCTGTGCCCTCTTGTCCTGGACACTCCCAGCATGGGAAACATCCTTTTCATATCTACTCTTTCTCGGCATTTCAACATTCTAAAGGTTTTAATGAGATCGTCCCTCATCCTTCTCAGTTCCAGTGAGTACAGGCCCAGAGTTATCAAATGTTGTTCATATGATAACCTTTTCATTCCTGGAATCATCATTATGGACCTCCTCTGGACCCTCTCCAATGCCAGCATATCGCTTCTGTGATGAGGAGCACAAAACTGTGCACAATACTGAAGGTGAGGCCGTAGTATCCCATCCCTGCTCTTGTATTCTAGACCTCTGAAATAAATGCTCACATTACATTTGCCTTCATCACCAACATCTCAACCTCAAGTTAAACTTTAGGGTGTTGCGCACGATGACTCCAATGCCCCTTTGCCTCTCAGGTTTTTCGGATTTTCTCCCCTTTTAGAAAATATTCTGCACATTTATCACCACTACCAAAATGCATGACAATGCATTGTCAAAGATTATATTTCATGTGCCAATTCCTTGTCCTTTCTCCTAATCCGCCTAAGTGCTTCGGCATCCTACCTGATTCCTCAACCTACTTGCTCCTCCACCAATCTTCATATCTTTCGCAAACTTTGGCAACAAATCCATCTATTTCATCATCAAAATCAAGGGCGTCAAAATCATTTTCGGTCACGGGCTGGATTGGGCAAATTCCGACTTCATGTGGGACGGATCAGATGTGCACGCGTGTGTGCTCCCACAGCTTTCATTGCCTTCGATTTTTCAACCCAACGCTCATGTGTCTCAGTCTCTGCTATACATACAAATTGTTTCACTTTACTCATTTCGTTTCTTATGAAGAAGATTGCCTAGCAAGAATTATTTTTAATGATTGGTTTTAACTTTCAGTCGTAGGCTACAAGAAAGTTTGATGAGATACAGAAAAAAAAGATGCAACTTTCTCTAAGCTTGTTTTGGAAGCCAAACCCTTTCCATTAGTAGACCATTTGAAATCGAACATTAGCGGAAACAAATGTAGACCTATCGAAACAAATTGTAAATGTAGGCTACACAGCTGCACCTATTTTTTAATAGATTGCTTGCAGAAACCAAACTCAGACAATGAACACCGTTAGCCTTTAATTCTTATTGAAGTGATCACATTTACAATAATAAAATAGTCAGAAAATGAATGAATCACAATATTATGACACTTAAAATTACATAACGCATTTTGCTTACATGTCGCAGTGCATCGAACTGTGTCACTTATTTTTCACTTGCTGCTTCCAGGCACCTGACATCACATGGCTTTAACCAGCCTGTTAACATCAGAGACCAGTTTCTGGGCAGTTGTGATTTTCATAATGTCATTTAGATATCTCTATGTCAGCTGCGAGCGCAGATTGGATTTGTAAATGTTCATTATGGAGAACGCCAGCTCACAGAGATACGTTGTCCCGAACATGCAAAGGATCTTTGAGGCAAAGTCTGTCAGCTTGAGGTACATCGGTCCCAGATATTGATAGAATGAGTCCAGGCCCATAGTCTCAAATTAATATTTCAAAGCCGAGTAACACTGAATTTCAATTAGTTCCATTTTGATTTCCTCCAGCATATCTGATGCTGCGTTGACGGCAAACGGCGAGCAAAATATTGAGAATTCCTTCTCAAGCTGAGTGAAGACTTGGAAACGATTTGAAACACACTTTTCAGCCGTGATATTTTGTCCTTGGACCTGTCGTGTTGTCATTCTTCCCATGAGCGACACGGACAGACTGCAAAGAGGGGAAATGAGCTGTGTTGCTCCGGGACAGTTGCATCTCCCACCGGCATAATTTAATTTGAATGGCACGAATGCTGTCGTCGTATTCCGTAACATGTTTGTTGCGGCCTTGCATGTTAACATTAAGCACATTTACGTGCTCTGTTATATCCACCAAAAGTGCAAGATCATGAAGCCAGTCTGGGTCATCCAACTCTGCCACTGGCTCCCCTTTCTTGTTCATGAATAGTCCAGTTTCCGCACGTAATTGAAAAGAAACGTTTGAGCGCAACCCCTCTGCTCAACCAGCGGCTTTAGCGTGGTAGAGCAGGCCGTGTCCAATATTACTTTCGGACAAACGAGTGTCAAATTGCCGATGGTTGAGTCCTTTGGCTCTAATACAATTAACCGTTTTTATTACTACATCCATGACATTGTCCATTTTCAGGCTCCTGCTACATAACGCCTCTTGGTAAATAACACAATGAAAATTCTAGAATTCCTGCTTTGGATTCTCTGTCTGAATTTTCTCTCCGAGTTTCGCAACAAAACCTGCCTTTCTCCCGACCATGGACGGTGCGCCATCTGTTGCCACGTTGACAGCGTGACTCCAGTCAACCCACAGTCTGTTCAAGGCGTCGGCGAGGCTGGAGAAAACGTCGTTCGCTGTTGTGGTGTTTGTCATGCGCACCATCTTCACAAACTCCTCGGTGACGGTCAAAGATGCATCAACGGCACGAATAAATATTCCCAGTTGAGCTACATCAGTCACGTCGGTGCTCTCATCAATTGCAATAGAGAATGCAATAAATGACTTCACTTTGTCTTTTAGTTGATTGTTCAAATCTCCTGCAAGGTCCCAGATTCCCTCTGCCAGAGTATTTTTTGACAAGCTGATATTACCAAAAGCCTGTCCCTTCTCAGGGCACACCAGCTCAGCCGCCGTCAGCATTCATGCTTTAATGAATTCGTCCTCTGAGTTTGGCTTCGACGCAGTAGCTATTTTTTGGCAGTAATATAGCTGCCCTTGACAGTGTTATCATGAGTCTCTCGACTTTTTGTGAACACTGATTGCTGTTTTTTTTTTAGAGTTGCTTTAAACTCGTTTACCTTTTGCGTTCTGAGTCGTCCTGCGTACTTGTAAAGTTTTTCTCCGTGTGACGTCTCATAGTGTCGTTTGATATTGTACTCGTTTGCCACAGCGTTTTGCGAGCATATCAGACATATAGATTTGGCGTTGACCTCACAGGAGAAGAAAACGATCTTTCCAATTATCGTTGAATATCCGACCTTCGATGTCAACTTTTCTTTTCTTGGAAAGCATTTAGAACCACAGCAGCAAACAGTCTCAGCCTTGCTACAGGTGTTATTTACCTGAGTACTCTGTGTGCTTATACTGTATCTGACGACATCAGTGGGCCCCTAGTGATCTGCACTGAAGGGTGGTAGGTGCTTATGTACAGCGGGTGGTTAACTGCCGCTTATTGTACGGCTGCCGTACAGACACATAATAAGTGGTGATGAATATACTTTTCCTCTCCCCAAATCATCCCGCGGGCCGGTAGTTTGACAGCGCTGGTTTAGAACAATTATTCGGGAATTCAAACTAAGTGAAATAAGTTTTGATTTTTTATTTACAGAAGAGCCCGTGTAATGTAAACAGATATTTCATTGCATTTTTCAGTTCCGCTCTGAATTTCCTCCGTGTCAGTCCATAGATGCAAATGTTCCTGCAGGAACTGAGATACTGCAGCATGAACCCGAATTGCTGATCGATGGATATCGGGGTGTTATAGTATCTGTCGGTGTAGAAGTAATTTTCCGCTTGCCAGTTCATGGAGTGTATAACGTAGGGCAACCACAGTAATATGAACTTACCTGCGAGAGCGAACAACAGAATCATTGACTTTCTCAGGTTCTTCACCTCTTCAGCTCTCTGATTCTCGTTCTTGTTTCGCAGTCCTGCCGGCCTCTATTTGCCGCTATAATATGCTTGATGGTTAGCGTGTTGAATAACAGTATTAAACTGAGTGGCAATAATGGTGTTACGATGAGGTCAACTACCTCGTACGCTTTCTACATGGGAGAAGTATAATATTCAGCTCTTTCGATGCAACGCTAAGGAACTCGGTCAATGATTGTGTACGGAAAATTAAAGTATAGATGGAGAAAAATGGAATACACCTCACAGAGGTCACTGTCCCCACTATTACTATCACCACAGTCGCCACTCCCCTGGTGCAATACATCTTTCGCAGATTCTGACAGCAGATAGCGATGAAGCGACGAAAGTGAAGGCGACCGTTAACCAAACTGAACATTCCGTGTTTGCAGTCCTCAGAACAACTGACACAGCACATACCGGAGCTATGAGCAAGAAACAAACCAGCATATAGATATTGTTAATTTGCTCCACCAGAGCCCCGAGAAAAACACCCAATAGATCCGCCGCCGCCATGGCCACCAGGTAGCGAGTGATACATTTGGAAAGACCACATATTCCGTGGGATAGGATCACAATCGCCGTTAAATTAACTGCAAGAAGAAAAAAATAATATACAGCGTTTAATCCAGGAACGTTCAATATGAGAGGGGAAAGCATGTCCAAGCCGAAATCAGTAATCCAATTGATTCTGCTAAAACCAAACGAGCGTCTCTATATGTGGCATCTTCCCGACTGTCTTTACCGGGACAGGATGCTGATTGTCATTCCAGAAGCTGGGTGGAAACGGATGAAAAGAACTGAGTGACATCTAAGTCTGCAATTCAGGAGGCTACATCCCGTCAGTGAGATTGCTGATAGAGTGTGAAGGTAGATTGGTGTCTTTGACGTTCATGACAGCAGCCATGTTTAAAACATAGATTTCAACTGAACTGCTAATATTAAGGAACATTGAAAACGAGTAGCATTAATGACGGTGTTCTTCATGAATAGCATTTAAATTTTCAAATGGCGGTAATTACCGAATTTGACCCTTTAGGTTGAAAAGACGGTAATGTATCACGCCACAGAACAGAAATGTGTAGTGAATGCATCACTGTGATTTTGTCAGTTTCAAATACCAATGAATTGGAGATGTCTGTTTCCTCTGTAAATCTTACGAACCTCAAATCTTTGCAAGAATCACCTCTACATGTCCGCCAGGAGTACCCGGAGAAGTGCTTCTCATTTTGTAACTTTCTGATTCAGTCAACTTGCGGCATCTCACCCGACACTCGGCTCTATGAACGCAAGGCCACAGAGTTACCGGCGCAGCCATTGTCTTTCAGCGCCAGGTAAACCCAAAAGGTGACCGTATGGAATTATGATGCGGAGTAATGAAGACAGATTCTTTAATGGGAGTCAAACTTTTAAATTGAATTTAAATGTCTTTCAGTGCCAACTCATCACAAATATTTACGGTGGAAACATTTACACAGGTACATCAGTAATTGTTTACGGAGGATAATTCGCCGTGAAAGGTTGAAACAATGGGAAATTCTTTTCAAATCTTTTTACTATTAGACAGACAGACAGACAGATATACTTCATTGATCCCGAGGGAAATTGGGCTTCGTTACAGCCGCACCAACCAAGAATAATGTAGTAATATGACAATATAAAACCATAAATAATTAAATAATAATATGTAAATTATGCCAAGTGGAAATAAGCCCAGGACCAGCCTATTGGCTCAGGGTGTCTGATACTCCGAGGGAAAAGTTTTAATGTTTGATGGTCACAGGTAGGAATGAATTTCTATGACGCTCAGTGTTACATCTCGGTGGAATCAGTCTCTGGCTGAATGTACTCCTGTGACTAACCAGTACATTATGGAGTGGATGGGAGACATTGTCCAAGATGGCATGCAACTTGGACAGCATCCTCTTTTCAGACACCACCGTCAGAGAGTCCAGTTCTTCCCCCACAACCTTAATGGCCTTACGAATGAGTTTGTTGATTTTGTTGATGTCTGCTACCCTCAGCTTACTGTCCAAGCACACAACAGAAAACATGATAGCACTGTCCACCACAGACTCGTAGATCATCCTCAGCATTGTCTGGCAGATGTTAAAGAACCTCAGTCTCCTAAGGAAGTAGAGACGGCTCTGACCCTTCTTGTAGACAGCCTCAGTGTTCTTTGACCAGTCCAGTTTATTGTCAATTCATATCCCAAGGTATTTGTAATCCTCCACTCGTCCACATTGATCCCTTGGATGGAAACAGTGGTCACCAGTGCCTTAGCCTTCCTCAGGTCCACCACTAGCTCCTTAGTCTTTTTCACATTAAGCTGCAGATGATTCTGCTCACACCATGTGACAAAGTTTCCCACCTTGTACTCAGGCTCATGTCCCTTGCTGATGCATCCATCTATGGTAGAGTCATCAGAAAACTTCAAAAGATGTCAAAATTCTGTGCAGTAGTTGAAGTCCGGGGTGTAGATGGTGAAGAGAAACGGAGACAGGACAGTCCCCAGTGGAGTCCCAGAGCCGCTGACCACTCTGTCTGACACACATTTTGCAAGCGCAGGTACTGTGGTCTGCCAGTCATGTAATTAATAATCAATGACGCCAGGGAGGCATCCACCTGCATCACTGTCAGCTTCTCACCCAGCAGAGCAGGGCGGATGGTGTTGAACGCACTGGAGGTCAAAAAACATGACCCCCACAGTGCTCGCCGGCTTGCCCAGGTGGGCGTTATTATTACTATTCAAAATTATTATTTTTAATTGTTATTCAATTATATAATTATTATTCAATAATTATTATTATTCAAAAATAACACAGGTACATTGAAGTAACAGCACTTAAAATGCTCAAAAAAAGAAATGATCTTAAAGATTGAACATTTTTGTGAATAATTTTAAAAGCCTACTAAGCAAGAAAAGTGAGAAAAAAAAGACACCAATTGGGGGTACAGCCCGGAGCCATGCGTCATTCAAAAAGTTTCTAAAAATAAACATTAAAGCGCCAACAAGAAAGAAAGATATATCAAGAAAGAAAAATACACTTAGATCGCAGAGGGAATCTATCAGTTAACTGAAATGATAATAACGAGTAAATGAGCCCCATCTCTTCTCAAAATCAAATAAAGATTCAAATGTTCGACTTCTAGTTTTCTCCAAGCTAAGACATAGTATCACTTGAGCAAACCATTGTGACAAAGTAGGAGCTGATATATCCTTCCATTTCAACAAGATGGTCCTCCAGGCTATCAATTTAACAAATGGAATAATGTGTTGGTCAGACATATTGATACCATGGATATTTTGAGGAATTATTCCAAAAAACACAGTCAATTTATTCAGTTGTAAGTTCATTCTCACTGCTTTAGAAATTGTCGAAAAGACTGACTTCTGTGAGAGATTCAGCAACAATAAATATATGAGTGAGGCAGGGGTTTTTATAACAAGTAACACGTTTATTAAATACTGAAAAACAAACCCCCAAAAGTAAACACACCACTCACGTAACCGAAAATCAGCTGCTGTGTGGCAGCTTAAACAGTTCTTAAAGCGATGTGGCAAAAACAGTTCTTCAAAGTAGTAGTGCAAAAGTTCAAAATGCTTACAGTCCATTAAAGGGAGAGACTTTTTAAGACGATTTAAATTCTCTTTCACGTCGTGTTGTTGCAGTTCCTAGTCGAACCACACTTTTCCCACGAAGAATTTACGGAGATGGAAAATGAAACGGCTTAAAGGCACTGACCTTTCCTTTACAAAACTGTTCCCAATCCTTTCTGCTATTCACAGGGATTAACACGGGGACAGTCAACGAATTCCTTCCGAATGAGGATCAAACAAGGTCGAACCTGCTTCACCATCGAAATCGACTTTTCTCGATCTTTTAACTCCCGAACTCCGATCTTCACTCTTCACTGATTATCAACTAGTAGTATTATAAAGAAGTTGCTGGCAATGACCTTTTAAACTTTAGGCATTAAATAAAACTCCATTTTTCAACCAAACTGCGTCATAACATTAAATTATGCAGTGGCATGAAGTCAACATGGCAAATCCAGCCACGAACTGCCCCTCCTCACAGGGAGGGGTCCTCCTTTTATACCCTGTAAAGAAAACTGTCACATGAACTCTACTGGCGGGAAAATGACGTCACTCCACCATCACAAGACCATTACCACAAGTCCAGTATAGCTTCTACACCTGTCACGTGACAAGTAGAACACTATCACGTGTCACGGGTACGTAACACTTCCAAAATTGTTTCAATATAGACAATGACCTGAACATTTGTATCAGTGTAGCTATCTCAGTTTTACATCTATCACAATACTTGTCAACATTGGGAAATAATTTAGAAATTCTCTCCTTCGATTGGCTTGTGAATGGTATTCGTCAACGATGAATATTGATAAGTTTCTGGCTTCGCCAGGCGCGGAATTGTTAGCGAAGGCGAAAAAAACTGAGGTATCTGAGATAGCTAGTAAATTGTAACTTAAAGGTATTTTGCAGACTACGTCAAAGGCTGTAATACAGAGAAAAATCGCGTCACACTTTGTGGATTCGGGTGTTTTTGATTAATCGATTTTAGAGTCGTTTCCAATAAGTAATCTGGAGATGCAGTTGCAAATCGAACCAATGAAGTTGGAGCGTTGTTAATTGGAAGCTGATCAGAAAAAGAGGGAGTTTGATTATGCAATGGCTGAATTAAGGTTTGGGAATCAGTCTTCTGTTTCCAGAAAGCCGTTTGTTGCTAGTCAAGAAATTAAATTGGTCCCTCCATTTAGTGAAACAGAAGTGGAAAGAAATTTTCAACATTTTGAAACTATTGTTCGGATGTCAGAGTGGCCGAAAGATAAATGGTCAGTGTTGTTACAGAGTGTAATTAAAGGCAAAGCACAACACGTTTACACAGCTTTAACTGCTGCGCAAGCATTAGATTATGATATTGTGAAAATGCATAATCTCAAAGCGGACGAATTAGTCCCAGAAGCATATAGAGAAAGATTCAGAAGTTTGAAGAAGTCTGTGGAAAAAACTTATGTGGAATTTGCCTATGATAAAGCTGTGTGTTTTGAGAGATGGGTTTCTTCTAAAAATGTAAATGGGGACTATGATACATTGAGAGAGCTGATTTTAATGGAGGAATTTAAAAGAAGCATTCCTGTTGAAGTAAGGACCTACTTAAATGAGAGGGATACTGATAAATTGCAGGACTGTGCTAGATTAGCTGATGAGTATGTTTTGCTCCATAAGAATAAATTTCTTGAGGGAAGTATTTTTAAGAGGAAAATTAACATGGAGACTCAAGGTAAATCAGAAATTAAATCAGATGTTAATGAGAAAGGTAAGGAGGAAGGAAAACCTGTGAAGGAAAGACAGTTTGGTCTTATTTGTAACTATTGTAAGGAACCTGGCCATGTAATAGCTAACTGTTTCAGATTGAAAAAGAAAGAGAAGGAAGCAGTTCCAGATGCTTGTGTGCAACATACTGAAGCACCTGTAAAATTACAGAGTTTGGTAAACACAAATGAGGGTTTGTTAGAGTCTGACCAAGTTGGAAAGGGACATGATCATTTTTTAACTGAAGGGTTTGTATCCTTGAAAGAAAGATCTACTCAGGTGCCAATAAAAAACCTTAGGGATACTGGAGCTTCTCAATCACTGATGTTAGACAGTGTGTTGAAGTTTAATGAAGAGTCTGATACTGGTGAGGTAAATTACATAAGAGGTGTTGGGAGTGATTTTATGCCTAAAGTAATTTACATAAAGTAAGTTTAAAGTCAATGTTAGTTACAGGATTTGTTAAAGTAGGATTACAGCATAGCTTACCTGTGAAGGGTATTTCTTCATTGTTAGGTAATGACTTGGCAGGTGGACAAGTTTTTCCTGAAGTGCATTTGACAATGGAGTCAGAGGAGCCAGAGATGAATTCTAACGCAGATTCTTCCTGTGTTGTGACTAGAGCTATGGCTAAAAAGATTGATGTGCAGAATGAGGTTGTTATTCAGGATTGTTCAACTCAGGATTCGAGTTTTGAGGATGTGTCAGAGACTTTCTTACCTTCGTTGTTTGAACAAGATTCTGGGAGTAAGTCTGTCTATGAAGATTTATCTCTGTCTCGGAAGGAGATGATAGCAGAGCAGAATAGAGACCCTGAGGTTATAAAATTAAGGGAACAAGCTTAACTAGATAGTGAAATTGAGAAGGTGCCAGTAGGATATTACTTGGAAAAAAGAGTGTTGATGAGGACGTGGAGGTCCCCTACAATTCCTGCAAGTGAGGAATGGAATGTTGTTTACCAGGTAGTTGTCCCTAAAGTTTATCGGAATGAGATTTTGACTTTATTTCATAGTCTGCCTTTAGGTGGACATCAAGGGGTAAGGAAAACTGTGGACAAGAATTTAAAACATTTTTACTGGCCTGGTCTAAGAAAAGATGTGGCAATGTTTTGTAAAACGTGCCATACTTGTCAAATTGTGGGTAAACCAAATCAAGTTACACCAGTAGCTCCATTACAACCTATTCCAGCATTTGGTGAACCGTTTTCTAAAGTTATAGTAGATTGTGTTGGTCCATTACCAAAGACAAAAACTGGTTATCAGTATTTGTTGACTATCATGTGTACTTCGTCTAGGTTTCCAGAGGCAGTACCACTTAGGAATATAAAAGCTAAAACTTTAACAAAGGCTCCTATAAAATTCTTTACTTATTTTGGATTACCTAAGGAAATACAAACTGATCAAGACAGTAATTTTATGCCTGGATTGTTTCAACAGATAGTTTATAAATTGGGAGCTAAGCAAATCACTTCGTCTGCATACCATCCGGAGTCGCAAGGTGCCTTGGAGAGGTTTCATTCTACCCTCAAGAATATGATTAGGACATATTGTGTGGAAAATGAAAGTGACTGGGATGATGGTATAAATCTATTTTTATTTGCAGTAAGGGAATCGGTACAGGAATCTTTAGGTTTTAGTCCATTTGAACTTGTGTTTGGGCATAGAGTTAGAGGACCTTTAGCTTTATTAAAAGAGCCATGGATTAGTAAGGAAGTACACACTAATTTGTTGGACTATGTTTTGAAATTTAAGGACAGGTTACATAAAGCTTGTAGCTTAGCCAAGGAAAATTTAAAATTGGTGCACGGGAAAATGAAAACTTGGTATGATAAAGAAGCTAAGATGAGGATGTTTAAGCCTGGAGATAAGGTGTTGGCTCTTTTCCCAGTGCAGATAAATCCTTTACAAGCTAGATTTCATGGTCGTTATGAAATTGTGTCGAAAATCAATGATGTGGATTACGTAATAAAAACTCCAGATCGTAGAAGGTCAACACAACTTTGCCATATAAATATGATTAAACCATATTTTGGGAAACAATCTGATACTGTGACTGCTGTGGTTAGTGAGAATGAGTTTGATTTAACTAGGAACATGATAGATGATTCATCTGACTTTCATTCTAAATCCAACATAGTTTCTGTTAGGTTACCAAATTCAACCATTCTGGAAAATATTGATGAGAAATTAGCACATTTACAGCTAGAGCAGAAACAACAGATGAAGGAATTTATTTTTTAAATATAAGGATTTGTTTCCAGATGTTCCGAGAAGGACTACTATAGCTTCACATGATGTAGATGTTGGAGATGCCAAACCTATTAAACAACATCCATATAGGATGAACATAGAAAAATGTGAACTTACTGAGAAATAAATTGAATACATGTTAGAGAATGATATTATTAGACATTCTAACTCGAATTGGAGATCGCCAAGTGTTATGGTGCCAAAACCAGATGGTAGTATTAGGTTTTGTACGGACTATAGGAAGGAGAATGCTGTAACGAAAACAGATGCATATTCCAATTCCTAGAGTAGATGATTGTGTAGATAAAGTTGGAAAAGCAAAGTTCCTTACAAAGATTGATTTATTGAAAGGATATTGGTGTGTTCCATTAACGGACAGAGGTAGAGAGATTTCTGCATTTGTAACTCCATCTGGGCTATATGAATATAATGTTCTTCCATTTGGGATGAAAAATGCCCCAGGTACTTTCCAGAGGATGATTAACTCTGTGATTCATGGATTGAAAGATACTGATGCTTATATTGATGATTTAGTGACAGGAAATGATACTTGGGAAGCACACATTATTGGGGTGGAGAAATTGTTTGAAAGGCTTTGAAAAGCTAACTTAACTATGAATTTAGCTAAGAGTGAATTTGGACCTGCCACTGTGACTTACCTTGGTTATGTTGTGTGTCAAGGTAAGGTAGCTCCTGTTCAGGCAAAAGTTCGGGCAATATTAGAGATTCCCAGTCCGACGGGTAAAAAAACTCTCAGAAGATTCTTGGGAATGGTAGGATATTATCGAAAATTTTGTAAGAATTTTGCTAATGTTGCCCTTCCATGAACTAACCTTTTGCAGAAGAATGTGAAGTTTGTGTGGACAGTGCCTTGTCAAGAAGCATTTGAAAAATTGAAAACAATGATATTTCAACAATTTGTGCTTAAGGCACATGACTTTGAAAAACCTTTTTCGTTAGCTGTTTCGTTAGCTTTTTCGTTAGCTGCTAGTGATGAGGCTGCGGGAGCAGTATTAATGCAAAGGAATGAGGGTGATGAGGTTGATCATCCAGTACCTTACTTTTCTAAGAAATTTAATAAGCATCGAAGAAACTATTCGACAATAGAGAAAGAATTGTTATCTCTTGTTTTAGCTTTAGAATATTTTGAGGTATATGTTGGTACAACTCAACCACTTATTGTTTACACTGATCATAATCCGTTAGTTTATCTGAGTAAGATGAAAAATAAAAACAGAAGATTATTAAATTGGAGTTTGATGTTACAAGAGTAGAATATTGTGATAACTCATATTAAAGGTAAAGATAATGTGGTTGCTGATTGTCTAACTCGATGTTGAATGTACGATGTAATTTTTTTTTGGAGTGTTTTTTTTATTGTAACACTCCTACTGTATTGTGAGTTGTAAGCTGTTGTATGATGGTATTGTATATTGTGTATGTTATAAAATTTATACATTTGTTTGTCTTGAAAGTAACTGTTAAAATTTTTGTTCAGGTCAGACCAAAAATGTTTTTTTTTGGAGGGAGGTGTTAAGTACCCGTGACACGTGACAGTGACTGGGGTTGAAGCTATACTGGACTTGAGATAATGATCTTGTGATGATGGAGTGACGTCATTTTCCCGCCAGTAGAGATCATATGACAGGTTTTTTTTACAGGGTATAAAAGGAGGACCTCTCCCTGTGAGGTGGGGCAGTGCGTGACTGGATTTGCCATGTTGACTTCATGCCACTGCGTGATTTAATGTGATGACGGAGTTTAGTTGAAAGATGAAGTTTTATCTAATGCCTAAAGTTTGAAAGGGTCATTGCCAGCAGTTACTTTACAATACTGTTAGTTGAGAATCAGTGGTGAGTGAAGATCGGAGTTCGGGAGTTAAAGATCGAGGAGAATCGATTTTCGACGGTGAAACGGGTTCGACCTTGATTGATCCTTATTCGGAAGGATTTCGTTGACTATTCTCGTGTTAATCCCTGGGATGACCAGAAAGGATTGAGAATGGTGATAAAGGAAAGGTCAGTGCCTTTAAGCCGTTACGTTTCATAAAATTCTTCGTGGGAAGAGTTTGACTTTGGAAACTGAAGAAAAACGACGTGAAAGAGAATTTAAATCGTCTTGAAAAGTCCCTCCTTTTTAAATGGACTGAGCTTTTTGAACTTTTGGAAATACCACTTTAAGGAACTTTTTTTTCAACATCGCTTTAAGAACTATTTGAGCTGCATCGCTTTAAGAACAGTTCAAGCTGCCGCACAGCAGCTGATTTCCGGTTACGTTAGTGTTTGTTTACTTTTGGGGGGTTTGTTTTCAGTGTTTAATAAACGTGTTATTTGTTATGAAAACCCTTGCCTAACTCACATATATTTATTGTTGCCTGAATCCGTAACACCGCAAATATCTACAATTTTAATATTCCTTCTAATATTATCACAAAACGACCTCAACTAAAACTTTTTTCGCAAACTTCACCACATTCTTCACCACAACCTCTTCCCCGTAATATTTCATAATTCACTCGGAGGCAGTGTGAATTATAGAACTCTTCATTGTCTCTGCACACTCCTGAGTACACCATGGTGCAGCCTTTCTCCTAGTAATGCCCTTTTTAAGAGGAAACACCACCAAAGCAGTTTGATTTAAAAATGACGTAACGTTTCTTGGTTAAATTCAATCTGATCCTCGACTAGAAGATCATAAGGCCATAGGACACCGGAGCGGAATTAGACCATTTGACCCTTCGAGTCTGCTCCTCCATTCAATCATGGCTGATCTTTGCTTTCTCCTCACTAACCCTATTATCTGGCCTTCTCATATTAAATTGTGATGCCATGTCGTATGAAGAACCTCGCAATCTCTGCCAACGAACAACGAACTGGCCTCCTTAGCTGCATGCAGCAGCAAATTCCACGAATCATCACCCTTTGGTTAAAGTAATTCCTCCGCACCTCTGTTTGAAACTCAACCCTTTATCCTGAGTCGGTGCCTTCTTGTCGTAGATCCTTTCACCCAGGGGAAACATCCTTTCCCAATCTACTCTGCATAGGCCTTTCAAATTTCGAAATGATTCAATGAGATTCCTCCTCATCCTTCTGAATTTCAGTGAGTACTGACCCAGAGTCATCAAACGTTCCTCGTATGACAACCCTTTCCTTCCTGGAATCACCACAGTGAACGTCACCTGGACCCTCTCCAATGTTAGCCCATCTTTTTTAAAATGAGTTGTCTAACACTGTTTACAATACTCAAGCTGAGGCCTCAACAGTGCCTTATAAAAATTCGGCAGCTCTGTGAGAACAGACGAACATCAGAAATAGGACCAGGAATCGGCCATCTGGTCCGTCGAGACTGCTCCGCCATTAAATAAGATAATGGCTGATTTGGCCATGGACTCAGACTCGCCTACCTGCCTTTTCCCCATAACTCTTAATTCCCCTACCTTTCAAAAATTCTATCCAACGTTCTCGTAATTATATTTGCTGTGGTAGCCTCGACAGCTTAATCAGGCAGAAAATTCCACTGATTCACCAATCTCTGGGAAAAACACCTCCTCGTCATCTCCGTCCTAGATACACTCCCCTAGATCATAACGCTGTGCCTCCTGGTTCTCGCCTGTATCCTGCCTCTATCTTATCTATCCCTTCAATAACTTTAATTGTTTCCAGAAGACCTCCCCTCCCTGAATTCCGGAGAGTACAGTCCGAGATGACGTGATCTCTCCTGATAGGCTAACCCATTATCTCTGGAATGAACCTTTGCTGACCCTCATCTGCACCGCCTCCAAAGCCAATACATTCTTCCTCAAGTAAGGGGACCAGAGCTGCACGCAGTACTCCAAGTCGGGCTCACCAGGACCCTGTAAACTTGCAACGTATCACCCCTCATCTACTTCTTCAGGTTCCGACACTTCTTGGGTTCCGCCTTCCTATCCTTCCATCATACGTTGAGGGAGGCAGACCTGCTGATAATAACCGGGATATCTCAGTTCCCAACTCTGCCATAATCTCCTTCACCACTCACTGGGTTGGGCTGCTCTTAGTGACTTCAACACAGGGTGTACTATCGAGTACTGAACCGCACTAACGGAGCCCTTTCGCGCCTCCGACGCGTTCTCATCATCCTGCACTTTTCTGATCAGTTCAACAAACGAGGGAGGGGTTGCGTCTTACGAGACAGTCTGAGACCCCAAGCAATCAGGTCGTAGGACTGGGCGCCTTTCTCTAATTGGTCCATTCCTTAGTGATCCCCTCTGCGCCACAGAACAATTTAGCTGCCTCTCCAGCAGTTAAATGTAGGCAGAAAGCTTCTCCCCTTTCTCCTGGTGTATGGTCTCAAACTCCGTCAAGAGCTCCATTGGGCTTCCGTTTGCAACAAGCACCTCTTGGGTCAAGGGGGTTCGGTGCCCCATTTAGAAATCAGTGCCAACAAATAGTAGACAGTACGCCATAAGCAATTACAGGATTTAGTTTAATACTTATTAATTTCCCTAAAGGTTTAGTAAAGGAAAACAAAACGAAAGACCCCATTTTAATCAAAAACAGTCTAATGTGCACAAGTTGGAGCTCACTGTTTCGCTTTCGCCGATTCCATTTCGATCTCCGGGCCTTCATCGGGTCATTGCTCTGCTCCGAAGCCTTATCTCTTTATATCTCCCGAACAAAAGACCCAGATCACCTCGGTGTCAGGCACACGGCACCATAACACACACCTCTCACTGGGCTTCTCACATTCGAAAGCACCCGTTATTTCTCACCATATCCCAAACGCTGCTTCTACAGAATGAGCATAAAATATACAGAAAAACCTTTTCCAGCGTGTTGCAGGAAGTTTACATGTTCACCGTCCCAACCTCTCCAGTTTACGCCGGGATTTTTCCGGACTCCTTCCTCAGCTTCTTCAAGTCGTAAGTTCCCTGGTATCCAGCTTCGGTCTCCAGGGTCTCAGGTCTACATAATAAAGTATGCTTCAAGCAGGTTTATAAATAAGACGCGTTCGATGAAACAAATCTGTATGGAGGTCAACTGTGTGAATTTGGAAGGTTTTGCCCTTTCTTTGTGTTGTTCCTTGCAAGTGACCGTACGCCCTTGTTTCTGTCAAATCAATGATCAGAAACAATTGAAATAAGGCTACATGCCAAGAATTCATGAGGGAATGGCTTCTTGTAAAATGGTTTCCTGGTGCTTTTTCTCGAGGCTTGTTGAATTTATTTCGATGGACTCGCAGAATCCACCCTTGTATTATTTAATCGGATGCCCGATGAACGGTGGTCGTGGTGTTCTAGTTTTGAAAATGTTACTTCTCGTGATTTCGCTTGGTTGAGTCACCAATATCTCTTTTTTGATTTATTAAGCATAACTCTTTTCGCAATCCTCACCTTAGAGTCTGCCTTTACTCTACATTTGGGACTTGATATTGTCAGCACCCGTTATTCTTACCTTGCCAATCATTCTCATTTGCGGCAGCTTGTCAAATGGTTTCCCCAAATCTAAGTACACAATACACACTGATTCTCCTTTATCTATCCTGCTTGCTATTTCTTCATAAAATTTCAACAGATTTTTCCGACAAGATTTTAACTTATGTCCATTTTGCCGTGCCTCTATGTAGAAGTTTCGCCATTAACAATCAACTCCAACATCTTCCCTATCACAAAGGTCAGTCTAATAGGCCGATAGGTTCCTTTTTCCTTCCCCCTCTCTTCGGAAAGAGTGACGTGGCATTTAATTTTTTTCAGTCTCCAGAACTATAGCAAAATCTAATGGTTTTTCACAGATCATGACTAATAACCGTACTTCTTCAGATAACGCTTTCACAACTCTGTGATGCAGCCATCGGTTCCAGAGAGCTTATCTACCTTCAGATCTCTCCGCTTCCCATTTACCTTCTGGATAGTAATAGCAACTGTAATCAAGTCGGCTCCTGATACTTTGAATCTTCCTGCATACACTTAGTGTCTTTCACACTCGCATACGGACGTAAAATCCTTTTTTCAGTTTGTCCACCATGTACTCTCTCCCCATAACTACCTCTCAGGAATTATTTTCAAGTGACCGGATATCTACTCTCGCATCCCGTCGGGTGTGTTTCAGCCTCGCAGCAACTCGCCACTATTCACAACGCACATCCACCGATCCTCTGTTATCACTTGGTATGGATTTAATTTCACTCTTTTAACCGACAGAACGAGTCTCTACCGCACGACCTTCCCCTCCCCTGCATCTGTCTTCCATATAAGGTATACCCTTGAATGCTATGCGTCCAAACATTATATTTCCAGACACCAATATGTGATGTCCACAGTGATATTCTGCCCAATCTCTAATTGCGCTGCATAAGCTGTCTTATGTTGTATACTGCGTAGATTCAAATATGACATCTCCCGCCGTGCAATATTATGCTCCATTCAATCCCTTAGTTGATTGTCTAATGTATCACTGGCAGCCGTATTTCGAAATGTCACAGAAGCGTGCATGAAATGAATCAATGAAGTTGAAAAACGATTGAGACAATTTGCTTTTCCCAGAAATTAGGACATAGCAGGGTTTTATGTTTTTTGTCAAAGTCGCTTAATGTTTTGGAACGGCTGAGCTGAGCAATCCACGGTGAGCAGAAGCGCGCGCGCGTGTGTGTGTGTGTGTGTGTGTGTGTGTGTGTGTGTGTGTGTGTGTGTGTGTGTGTGTGTGTGTGTGTGTGTGTGTGTGTGTGTGTGTGTGTGTGTGTGTGTGTGTGTGGTGTGTGTGTGTGTGTGTGTGTGTGTGTGTGCGTGTGTGTGTGTGTGTGTGCACGCGCGCGCGCGCGTCCGCTTTGTTCTGTCTGTTGTTGCATCTGCACTTCTGAGCCGGCACGACAGTTTGTGGGAGGATGAGGTAAATGAAACATCTATGATAACATTTTTTCATCCGGAGAAGTAGAGTGGGGTACTATTGTCACATGTAGCGAGATATTGCAAAACACTGTCGTCGTTATGGCAGCCATATAGATAACCTGGAACTCCAATATAGCTAGATGAAACAAAATAAACAATGAGGTATATTGAGACATAAAGAGCACACTTCTATCGCACAAATGGTGCAACTGAGAGTCTTACTAAAGAGAAGCAGACTTCATGTAGTTTTAAAAAACGTCGTGCCTAATGCAAGCCGCTGGTATTCGTGTTGAGATGGAGTTACGGAAAGAGAATTACCAAGGTGACACGGACCGCCGTTATTTTTTCCGAACAATGACAAGTACAAACAGGGTTAATATTAGTGGAGCGACATGAAAGTGTAAATGCTATCGATAACTGTTCATTGAGGTTAATTGATCGTTTAAAATTGTCCTGTCATGAGACCAGGGTTAAGTTGTTGGCTTGGCGAGAGCGAGTTCCAAATTAATAAAAACTAATCCCGTATGTAAATAGACAGGAGACTGAATTTCCTGACATATAATTACAACTCTCTGTAATTTCTTCCTGCTTTAGGTTGATGAAGAACAGCCCAATCTGTTATCTATCTGCACAGGGAGTATTTGGCAATGCTATTGGAAGAGAGAGAGAAAAAAATCAGGATGTTCCCCCGAATTTCCTCCGGCTTCTGAAATATCAGTAGAGGTATGTTCCTTGCCCAAAACATCTACATAACGGGACAGGACAGGACAAATTGTTTAAAGCTTCAAAGTTCAATTAATATCAGAGTACATATATAGTATACATCAACGAAACAAGACCTGCCATAGAATAAGTGATGTAAACAGGAAAGCACCGAAACAACCCCTCACCCCCTTTCCCTCCCTTTGCACCAGCAGCTGACGAATCGGCACCCCGCCTCCAATCCACAGTTGCACCAAATCCGCTATCCTCCCCGCCACGCACAGCTCTTCGCCATATAATGAACAGCTGAAACTCCAATGCGTCCTTGATCCCGATTCCATCAAAATCTCAGTTCAGAAACGAGAACTCCGCTATCTCAGTCATCATCCGTCTGTCCCGGGGAAAAACAGAGATGTCGCTACGGCAACAACGAGAATGGAGCCAGAAACCCGTTGTTCCGAAGTTACGATCTTCCATGTCACTTCACCGAGCCCCCAATCTTGAGAACTGCAGGTACTCACTCATCGAAAAAGAGAGATAGAGGAGATTGGGGGCAACGCTTGAATATAGGGGCCCTCCGACAGCAGCGACTGACGATAAACAGACAATGGTGCTCTCTTGGTGTTCAAGTCTTGGTGTTTCATTCTACCACGGCGCTTCGGTTGACGAAATAGGGAAGGAGCGAAGACGTCCACGGTGCGCTTCCCGTCTACCATCCACCGAACTCCGAGGGCGCAAGCCTTCCAGGTGGATCCTACAGATAGCTAAGCGCTGGGCCGCAGAATCGATCCGAAAATCCTCCGCTGGCTTAGAACCGTAGAGTAAACTGTAGGTCACAGACTCCGACAGAACTACAAAATAAATGAATGTGAATAAACGGAAGACATAAAGGAAAAGTAATAACCTGTTTCGTGGATGAAGTGGGGGAAGTCGCTTGGGTGTGTGGAATCGTCTAGGCCATTTTTCCTTGTGTTATTCCTTTTTATGCATTGCAACTTGAGTCTTTCATTCACCTGCAAGTTCGCACTATTTATATGGAAAGAACTGTGTTCGCAGTCCTGCTTCCTGAACTCAGTTACCAGCTCTTTCGTTTTGCTTACTTTCAGATTGATATGCTCACCTTTCATCATCCAACGAACTTCTCCATTTTCCTCCTATACTTTAGGTGCACCATCGTACTACGTGATTCGTCTCCCCACTGCTTGGAATCATACCGGCTATAGTGGTATCATAGGCAGACGTACAAAAGTAGTTAGAGTGGAATATGTCCCCACAGTTGAAAGTGAATGTGGGGAAGTTAGGAGGATGAGAACACAGCTTTACATAACGCTAATATGAAGGGTAATTATCTCCGAAATATTGCCGTGCTGTTTTTTTTAGGAAATCAATGAATGATGCCGACAGAACAGCGTTCAAGATGGAACTCAGCTCGCCGGCGTTATGAGGCGAGAGCTTTACTTGCCGCACTGTGCTGCGTGATACCCAGTCAACGTTAAACTCTATGCAGGGAATATGGTTCTATGTAGATTGATTGCGAAATGTTGACAACAAGAAAATATTGCGGCTATTGTACTCAATGGGATCATGCTCAGTGCAATGTCACCATGCTCAGTGCATAAATATGTCGATGAACGCCAAAAGGAGTTTAATGAAGGTAAGCGGGCAGAACAGTGCTTTGGAAAGTCGTGTCAGGACGTACATAGTAAACACCGTGCGCCTGGCGAGTGCTTTAGAACACAGAAAGTTTAAGAGTATGTTACATAAAAATGCTGTTACATTCAGGTGAAGAAGTCTTTTGGCTTGTGCCTTTCATGTGTTAGCAGGTCAAGATTCATCTGTTCGAAAATGAGGATTCATTGGAGTTTCATGTTGAGCCTTAATCAGTCTGCTATCAGAAAGATGGCATTAATTTAATGGTGCATTTGCAGTTTCTGAGCATGAGCTATATCTATGTCGAGTAAACAACCAGGAAACGTTGTTGATTCAGGAATATTTCCAACATTTAAAGATTTTTGCACGAGTGCATACTGTATATTGGAGAGGTTTAGGTCAGCATGTTTAGTAGAATTACGGTTTTGAGTGGCCAACTGCTGTTCCCGTTTCCCTTTCTCTTCCTTTTGCACGTGATGTAAGTGCCAAACGACCACCCGCAAGGCTGGACACGGACCTTCTCCGTCAGTACGACACTGAACCATCCCAGGTCACTTTCAGACAGCTGAGCGTGTAGCGTTCTTGATATATTAGCGATGCTCTTCAGACTGCGTTATTCACCGGACAGTATCACTTGTATTAATGTGTAAAAAATTATCATTTGTTCCAACAACGCATCAAATCACAGTGTTCTCTCTGAATATTACGTCACTTCCTGGGAGGTGAATCCGTTGTAGTATGTGAATCGTTGTGATTTTTGTTAGAACTGCTTTATTGACGCATTGTTTACCCTATCGCATTGAAGCAGAACATCCCCTTTTGTTTGTTATGTGATTGTAATTATCAACAGTTTAAGACAACTTTTTGGTTCCACTGACGATTCCGTCTTTCGATAAAGCGGGATGGTTTACAGATTTCATTTGTACTCTGATGTGATCAACTGGACATAATCCAAATCATACACAATTCAAGGATCAGTCGAGCACCCATTCTACAGACTTACTGCCCGATTCCAGCGGTCTTTGCTTTACCCAGTAAGTTAAAATTACGCATTGTCTAACAGTTTCTGCCCATTTCTCAGCTCGTTACTATTCTATTTTGCAGTGGATACAGATGATTCATCACAACGTACCGCACGTTGAAATGTTAAATGATCTGGGGAAAAGTGGGCGTTTAGCGCCATCTGTGTGCAGAGCGTGGGTACAACAGCCTGATTTGTGAAGAAGGAAAGTCCTCATCCCTGATGCAGCCGACAGATCATTCTGTAGGGGACGTTTTGTGAATGGCTGTCGAACCCTGATAAAATTTATTGTAAACGTCTTATTGTATTCAACGCTGCACCAAGTCATGTTACATGCACACAGTCTGAGCTGTGATATTTGGAGATTTGTGTCGAGGATCTCTTTTGTCCATTGATTCACCAAATGTCTTCGAGTACGATGGGACGGGAACATCTCCGGAGACACAGCTCCGTTCTCGCCACACCTTGTGCGAAATCTTGCAAATCAAAGATATTTGAATTTTATTATTATTATTATTTTCTCTCCCAGTATCAGTGATTATGAACTTAAACAGACTCCTGATATTCCAAGGACCCTTCCGATCACCATTGTGCAATCAAAGTGAAGACCCTTCCTTACCAGACTGATTTTCATGTGAGTTTCGTCTCTCCAGTGCGCCCCGCTCCTTATTACCTCTAAACACAGTTGAAATAATGCCAGCGAAATAAATAAGGAAAAAAAATAGAACATGCTGTGATCGCCCACCTTCTGTCATTTATTGTAAAAGAAACACAAATATTGTATTTCGGTATAAATACCCTTCCTTTTACCTGGACGCACAGAACGCATTCTTGCGTTCCCTCCAGCAAATCTAAGAAAAGGTATCATTCCACTCCGAACGTTGTGTTGTGGTCTTTGCTTGAAGATATACTTGTTATGAAGGATGAACAACTCTGATGGGCGGAAGGGTACAGAGTTGCCCATTCACCCCCCCCCCCCCCGGGAGAATCACAAACTGTTACCTTTACTATGCTGCTAATGAGAGAGAAAGAGAGATAAAGGGAAAACATACTGGGACTGGAACATCTGCTTCAGATAAGGGAGAGATAACACCGGGGGAGAGAGACTTGTTGACCCACCATATTATGACTCCTGAAAGACTTATGGCTCCGGAGAGGGCTGTTTACTTGGTACCATTCTGTTCATTAAAATTCCTCAGTGGAAAGCCGGAGTGGGCTGGTTTGATGGACCAAGCTATTCAAAACTGATTGACACCTGAGACCCCGTGAGTGGGGATAAAAGTGAGGTCTAGGGAGACACCCCTCAGACACACCAGGAGACACACTAGTGAGCACTGCTTGAGTGTTGGAACCCACGAGAAGGTGTGGGGCATCGGAGACCGAACAAAGGATCGGTCAGTTTAACTCACATTGTTATAGAAGGGCCCGTGGGGGCTTGTGAGTGTGTCCGCCCTTGCCTGAGTGACGAGTGCACCACAGAAGAACGGTCTAGCTGAAGGACAGAGGGGTCATACCTGAATGGCCACAACAACACATCGACGGATCAAGAACGTAAAGGAATGTTTGCCTTACAATAGCTGTCACTGTTTGGTCGCACTCTCTCTCACTATCACTCTCTCTCTCTCGCTCACTCCATCGATTAAAACACAAGAACAAACAACTACCTCAGCACGTATGAACTGAACTGAACTTTATATTCACATATGACAATTCATTATCCCCTAGACATCGATAGAGGTTGTTTATTATTGATTATTATTATACCCACACTTTTAGGTTTAGTATTGTTAACGTGTATTATCTATATATTTGCATTGTTGGTATTGATTTGTATATTTTACTAATAAACAGTGTTTGGAAATAGTACCACCAGACTCCAATGGATACTTCTTTCTCAGCTGGTTAGACACCCAGTTACGGGTTACGTAAGAAATTGGGGCCTCGTCTTCCGGGATTTGTTTACCAAATTGGGGGGGGGGGGCAGAGAATCAGGTCCATTATTCGATCTGTTTGCGTGGTTAACCAGACGGGAAACCAGCAGGGATGGAAATAGACAAGTTTATAGAAAACCCGACTTTGAGGGCGCTAGAGGTTGCCACAAAGACGGACTCGGTGAATATTGCGAAACGATTAAATCTCACAGAGGTGAAGTCGTCAATAAAAAAGTGGGATATACAGAGGGCCATAGCCCAGTATTATATAGACAAGGATGTGTTCACGTCTGAGGTATTGGAACTTATCCCTGAAAAGAAACCAGTTGTTGGGATGGTTCTGTTACAGATGGAAAGATTAAGGTTGGACGCGGAACAGAAGAAAAGGGAGTATGAGCTCCAGCTAAGGGAGTTGGAGGCGTAAAGGGAGAAAGAAAGAGCTGAAAGGGAGATGGAGGATAGGGAAAATGAGAAACAGAGGCAGCATGAGCTGGAAATGGAGAGGTTGAAGCAACAGGGAAGAGACCGAGGGGAAGGCTCAGTTGAGAAGTTTAATGTTAGTAGAGAGATTAGGTTAGTACCTCCTTTCGAGGAGGCAGATGTTGATAGTTACTTCTTGCATTTTGAAAAGGTGGCAGTGAATCAGAAGTGGCCAAGAGATCAGTGGGTGGCGTGGTTACAAATTGTATTAAAAGGGAAGGTACAACGGGCATATTCGGCATTGTCCATGGAAAAGTCTGAGGATTATGAGGAAGTAAAACAGGTTACCCTCCGGGCCTACGAGTTGGTACCTGAAGCGTATAGACAAAAGTTCAGCGATTTAAAGAAACTATGGAATCAGACGTATGCAGAGTTTGCCTATGAGAAGGGTGTGCTCTTGGATCGCTGGTGTGCTGCAGAAAGGGTGGAGGAGGATTTCCATCGATTCAGAGAGCTAATTCTGATAGAATAATTTAAAGGTTTTGTTTTGGATAATATCCGGATGTATTTGAACGAGAAGACGAGTAAGTCTATATCGGAATTTGCCAGGTTAGCAGATGAATATGCCCTAACCCACAAGACAAAGTTTCTACCAAGTAAGAATTACCTGATAGTAGGGACGGTAGAGAAAGCCCGCCGGCTAAGGTCGAGAATAAGCCGGGAGCTGGTGGTCAAGGTAAGGAGGAGGATAAGCAGGCTGGCAAGATCTTATTCCCTCTAAATGCTTTGCTCCGAAGAAGGAGAGGAAATGGGAAAACCGCAATCCCTACAGGTTACATTAGCAGATCGACGAGCAAGACAAAGGTAGACAGAATACGAGAGGGGCGTGAGAACTTTATTCCAGAAGGGAAGGTGTCTGTGAAAGAAGTAGAAACCCCAGTTCCAGTGAGAATCTGGAGAGATACTGGGGCTGACCAGTAATTGATCCTAAGTAAGGTGCTAGATTTCGGTCCTGAAACTGGAGAGGTAGTTTTGAGAGGCATAGGAAAAGGAACACAAGCTGTACCCTTGCACAGGATCATTTGAAAATGTGACCGGGTAGCTGGATCAGTCGAAGTAGGGGAGCGGGCAGAATTACCGAGAGAGGGCGTGGACGTCCTCCTTGGTAATGATTTAGCAGGTGGTGACGTGTGTTCAGCAGTGAAGCTGACAAGCAAGCCTGTGAGTGCTGAGGACCCGCCCCCGGATTCTAAGATCTATCCCGCATGCGCAATCACTCGCAGCATGTCAAGAAAGGCAGCTGAGAAAGGAGACAGTTTAAATGAGTCCAGTGTTGATTTGGCTGAGACGTTTTCACCAACCCTGTACCACGAGGGGTTGGGGGATGGTAAAGCGGAGAATAGGGAGGTGAAAGATGGTAAAGGAGAGGAGGTAGACCTACCCTTAGACAGGAGGGAATTTATGGAGGCACAGAGTAAAGATGAGAAACAGATAAGGCAGTTAGAAGGTCCAGGGTTGGACATGGATGATCTGTCTGGCTTGACAGAACTCCTTGAAGAAGTAGAGAAATTTAAATGTGTTCCTGACAATGATATAAGGGCAGGCCTAGATGAAAAGGATGCCATTACCTTGAAGGAGTCGGCTGGGTTAGCAGATGAAGTTGTTTTAACCCTCAGGGTTGAGTTTACTCCGGATGGGAGTTGCCCAGAGAGTAACTGGGAGGATCAGGGGAACATAGAATTTGAAAAGGGGACGGATATTGAAAGCCTAGGAGAAGCAGATTTCCCGTTTGCTTGTGTTCAGGTTGTTGAAGTACCTGTGGAGTCACAGGATTCTGAACCTAGTATTGAAGCTCAGAAAAAGTCTGAGGTATCTGATTTAGTTGAAAAGGAATGCAGTCCTTTTGGGTCAGATGGACTTGGTTCAGTTAAGAAAGGGTTAACCTTGGTACCAGTGGAAAGTGAGAATTCTCAGTTGTTTATGTTAGAAGGTGTGTTAAAAGTTATTGAGGAGATGAAAGCTGGTGATGTGAATATTATTGAAAGAGAAGGGAAAGGTATTGTTCCTAAATTGAATAAAGAACATTTAAAGTCTGGATTGGTTTTAGAAGCAGTAACCAGGCTGAAGAACAATGGCTTGTTAAAAAGGTGCCTGTGAATCAATTACAGTTTGTTTTGGAATTTAAAGGTAAACAACTCGCTGATGTTATTCAAGGATGTGATTTGGAGAGACAGAACCAAAAGTGTTGTTCTGAAAAAGAGGGATTACTTGCAGATGTTAATCTGAAAACTAATATAATGAAGGGTCCTGAAGATAACATCAATGACTTGCTCAAAAATAAAGAATTGTGTGGAAGTTCAGAAAATGGGCTAAGTTTGGAAAACATTGGTGATAAGATAACTTCTATGAAAGGAGTATGTGAAGGCCTATTCCACTCTGGTGAGCAAGCTAACCATGTGAGAGTTAAGTGGAAAAGGGGCAAAGGTTGAACAAATGCCACGTTTGAATAACAGGATCTGTTTATGAGGGAATTTGACAAAGCATGTGAAAGATGAAAACACCATGGAAGATTGACTGTTAAGTTTAAAAGTAAAATAGAGATTAGTATTTGCACAAAATTCTGTAATGTACCACAGTATAATCACACATGTATTGGTTCACATTTTGTAATATACACTTAAACTAAGATCACAACCCTTTAGACGAAAAGGAAAAAATAGGTGGTTATTAAATTGGAGTCTGATGCTACAGGGATTTGATAATAAGATACAACATAGTAAAGGAAGTGACAATGTAATCGCTGACTGTTTATCTAGATGCTGTTCAATGTATATCTGTACTGCTTTGTAGTTAAAACACTTCTCTATTTTGTTAGATTCTGTAATTCTGTAAGACGCTGTATTAGTTAATTTTCCCCTTGGGTTAAAATTCCTAGAAGGATGGGGGTGTTATGAAGGATGAACAACTCTGATGGGCAGAAGGGTACAGAGTTGCCGATAATTCCCCCCCCCCCCCCCCGGGCAGGAGAATCACAAACTGTTACTGTTACTACGCTGCGAATGAGAGAGAAAGAGAGACAAAGGGAAAACATACTGGGACTGAAACATTTGCTTCAGATAAGGCAGATAAGGGAGAGATAACACCGGGAGTGAGAGACTTGTTGACCCACCATATTATGACTCCTGAAAGACTTATGGCTCCGGAGAGGGCTGTTTACTTGGTACCATTCTGTTCATTAACATTGCTCAGTGGACAGGCGGAGTGGGCTGGTTTGATGGACTAAGCCATTCAAAACTGATTGACACCTGAGACCCCGAGAGTGGGGATAAAAGTAAGGTCTGTGGAGACACCCCTCAGACACACCAGGAGACACACTAGTGAGCAATGCTTGAGTGTTGGAACCCACGAGAAGGTGTGGGGCATCGGAGACCGAACAAAGGATCGGTCTGTTTAACTCATAGTGTTATAGCAGGGCCGGTGGGTGCTTGTGAGTGTGTCCGCCCTTGCCTGGGTGACAAGTCCACCACAGATGAACCGTCTAGCTGAAGGACAGAGTGGTCATACCTGAATGGCCACAGCACATCGACGGATCAAGAACGTAAAGGAATGTTTGCCTGACAATAGCTGTCACTGTTTGCTCTCTCTCTCTCTCTCTCCACCGATTAAAACACAAGAACCAACAACTACCTCAGAACGTATGAACTGAACTGAACTTTATATTCACATATGACAATTCATTATCCCCTAGACATCAATAGAGCTTGTTTATTATTGATTATTATTATACACACACTTTTATTTTTAGTATTGCTAACGTGTATTATTCATATATTTGCATTGTTGATATTGATTTGTATATTTTACTAATAAACACTGTTTGTAAATAGTACCACGAGACTCCAACGGATACTTCTTTCTCTGCTGGTTAGACACCCAGTAACGGGGTACGTAACATACTGCTACACTTTTCTTACAAATATTTACTCAGAATATATCTGTGTTTGGCAAAGCCTTTTTCTTAGTGTCGTGACTCTGCTAGCCGTCTTTGGTCTATGTGTCTAGCTGGAGAGACAGGGGTTCCCGCCCTGGGGTGCATGGGCCACTCAGTAAGCAGTAGCAATCCATTGCATTAAAAACAAGATCAGTGAACACATGAGCAGCAAGGACAGGAGAGTATTTGCTTCTGTAGTGACCTCTTTTAATTACTTTTTCAGCAAACCTGCTGTCAATTATCATTCTTTCCCGGCCAAATTATGGACTTTCAGCATATATCTGCGCATACATGATGATCATGGCAGTGTCAGATTTATCCGTCAACGTCTTCCACGACGTTCTGCGTGAACTTTTAATTCCACATAGTTTAACTACCATTCTGAATTGCACAAGCTCCCGTGTCGCACTAGCGGATCTCGTAATAGTCAGTCTGGATCTGTTAAAGTGGTGCACAGTCACCTTCACCTTTGACCGATATGTTGCTGTGTGCTGTCAGAAGTTTAAAGCAAAGTCTGTCGAGCGACAACTGTGAGTATCGTTGCAGCGGTAATTCTGATCCTGATTTTCCTGGAGGATATCACCTATCTGTTTGTATTTCAACCTCTGCGAAGAATTGACGATATTTCATGAGGTATTCGGTTTAATCTAGCTGTCATGAGGTCGCCAATATTTGTCGTGTTCGCGCGATTTAAAGAATTATTTGGTACACTGTGCGCCTTTGGTTTATTGTTTATATTTAATAGCTTGACAGTTAGATACATCCTGGTAGCCAGCAAATCCCGAAAGGGATTTCTGCAGTTACAAGGGTGAGAATTGTCTTGACCATGAAATGGAGAAAAGAAGGAAATCCATAATTTTACTGTTCAGTGTATCGGGCAGCTTCATGCTACTCAGTCTGACAACGGCTGTGAATAATTTTATTTCCGGTTTCAGCAAGCGTTCTGATCTCTACTATTACTAAACTGCATATGTAGGTCCTGAAACGGGAGATATACTCACGCGGCTCAGTTCCTGTACAAACACCTATATTTATGCACTGACACAAACCAAATTCAGAGAAGAAATGAAGAAGCTAATAACATTTCCCTGCAGGTTTATCCTGTCATTTACCAAGAAAAATGTGAGACAGAACAAGAGGTGACATCCTTTGTAGTGTTCGTTTCCTTTCCAAGCCGGCTATTTTAGCCGGCGCAATTCCACTCGGAATCCAGGTTGTGACTGACTAAAACAGTAAAATTGAATTAATGGTTTTAATCTGGCATACTGCAGTCAATTTATTTAGTTTATTTGTGGTATTGCACTTATATTAATTTGTTAACTGTAAAAAGAAAATGGTTTAAGGTACGTAGTTGATAGATTTTGGATTCTGAACTAAGAGTTTCATTGGCGGTATTGCGAATCACTGTAATAAATTTGGACGAAAGTTAAGGATATAAAAAAGCTAAGCATTTGATAAAGTACTCCATGAAAGGCTTACTAAGAAAGTAAGGAGGTATGGGGTCGAAAGGAACATTGCTTTGTGGATCCAGAACTGGCTTGCCCACAGAAGGCAAAGAGTGATTGTAGATGGGTCATATTCTGCATGGAGGTTGGTCACCTGTGGATTGTTTCAGGGACTTGTTCTGGGACTCTTACTCTTCGTGATTTTCTTAAATGATCTGGATGAGGACGTGGAGGGCTGGGTTACTACGTTTGTTGATGACACAAAGGTTGAGGGTGTTGTGGATATTGTGAAGGGTTTTCAGAGGTTACAGCGAGACATTGATATGATGCAAAACTGGGATGAGAATTGGCAGATGGAGTTCAACCCAGATAAGTGTGATGTGGTTTATTTTGGTAGGTCAAATATGATGGCAAAATATCGTATTAATGGTAAGACTTTTGGTAGTGTGGAGGATCAGAGGGATGTTGGGGTCTGAGTCCATAGGACCCTCAAAGCAGCTGCACAGTTTGTCTGTGTGGTTAAGAAGGCGTATGGTGCATTGACCTTCATCAATCGTGCAATTGAATTTAAGAGCCAAGAGGTAATGGTGCAGCTATATAGGACCCTGTTCAGACCCCACTTGGAGTACTGTGCTCAGTTCTGGTCGCCTCACTACAGGAAGAATGTGGAAGCCATAGAAAAGGTGCAGGTGATATTTACAAGGACTTTGACTGGATTGGGGAGCATGCCTTATGAGAACAGGTTGAGCGAAGTCGGCCTTTCTTCTTGGAGCGAAGGAGGATGAGGGGTGACCTGATAGAGGTGTACAAGATGATGACAGGCATTGATCGTGTGGATAGTCAGAGGCTATTCCCCAGGGCTGAAATGGTTGCCACAAGAGGACACAGGTATAAGGTGTTTTGGAGTAGGTACAGAGGAGATGTCAGGGGTAAGTTTGTTCTTTTTTACTGAGAGTCGAGTGCGTGGAATGGGGTGCCAGCAACGATGGTGGAAGCGGATACGATACAATCTTTTAAGAGGCTTTTAGATAGTTACATGAAGCTTAGTAAAATAGAACGCTATAAGTAAGTGTAATAATTTCTAAGGTACGGACGTACTTGGCATATCTTTGTGGGCCGAAGAGCTTGTACTGTGCTGTAGGTTTTCTATGTTTCTATAAACAGCGATCCGCTATTCACCTTAATAGCCGTTCAAACAGCAAACAATAAAAATCAATAAATCTCTGATATGCACTTCTCAAATTGTTTCTTGTGATATGTAACCCTCGTTTCGGTTAGCGTCTTAATTTAGGGGGTGATAGCCCCCGGCCTGGGCAAACCCAAGAAATCTTGTTTGGGTGTATGCTGTTACAAATCAGTACCCCGAAATTTTTTTTAAAAATGTACACAATATGCAATTAAATGATTGTGCTTTATAATTCATACTTTGACAATATGGCTAGTAAAGAAATAAAGAATAAAGAAAAGGGCCTATTCATGAAACAGTCTATTGCGCAAGGTTGGAGCTCACTAATAACCCGGTCGTCCACCATTGACTTCCTTCGATGGTCGCTGATCTTCGGACACTCGTTCTAAGTCCACTCCGTCCCGTGGCCTACCAGCACTCTTCATTCGTGTCTTCTCTCCTCATCTCTTCCTGGGAAAAGGCCGCGAAAATCTCTCTTCCAGACCAACAATACAAAACAGCATTTCTCTGATTGGATAGCTCCAGCATTCCAAACCCCGTTAGCTCCATCCATATCCCAGACATTACTGCTACAGAGAAACCATTACATTAGCAGTGAAAACTTACAATATGTTACACACTCCCCACGTCAACAGTAGTCAAGTACTCATGACGTTGAGATCATTCGCCAAACTTTCCTGCAAAACACAAAGTCCAATCCAGGTGTAAAAGGCAGTGACATAACTCCCCAACACAGTACGGGTCACATGATGTTCCCTTGGTGCTCTCTTAATTCTCTAGACCTCCGCCCACCCTCATGTAACTTTTCAGGTTCCGACAGTACTCGGGACTCTTCCGGTCTACCCGGCGATGCCTCTCCCGATTTATCACTCGTGCCTACCTGCAACGCGTAGCTCTCTGTCACGTGGCCAAACACCACTTCCTTCCTTGCAAAGTCCCGCTGCAACCCAGGCTGCCCCAGGTAGCTCCTCCACCCCTTCACCTGTCTCAATGGGAGAAGGGCCAAGAGTATCTTCAACAATCAATGGGGAGTTACCGAAAGGCCGCATATACCACACATACTGGTCCTGATCCTCTGAACCAGTATCGCTCTCAAGAGAGGGGGCTGGCCTAACCTCGCCCGTTGGGGGACATGTAGTCACCCCGCGTTTCTGCAGAGTTCTCTTACAGACACTGAGTCCACCTACACATCTTGACCCGGGGCAACAGGTGGTTCCAATGGAAAATCCTGACAGGCTCAATCCCATCCTCTGGTTTCACCCGGAAAACTGATAGGTTTGTCATCTGACTCTCCACCACATAGGGCGTAGCCGCCCAGTGGTCAGCCAACTTTTGTTTTCCAGGTAGCCCCAAATTATTTATGAGGACTCTGTCTGCCGGCAGGACTTGGGAGAACCTTAACTTTTGATCATACCTGCTCTTATTCCCTTGATTCTACTTGGCAGCCATGACCCCAGCTAATTCATAAGTCCAGTTCAACCCTCTTCTCATATCAGAAACAAACTTCAGATAAGTCTTCGGTGGTAAGTCACCCTCATGCTCGTCAGTCCCAAAAACAAAGGTCAATGTGCAACCTTGCTTCAAGCCCAAGCACCAGATAATATGTCGAGCACCCAATAGCTTCACTTCGTGTGCAGTTCTAACTGTGAAGCAGGTGCCCAATACGTTGACTCCACCTGCGCTTCTTGCTGATTGCAAGGGTCCCAAGCATGTCTACCAAGGTCCGATTAAACCTCTGTGCTCTGGCTGTGGATCACCTTGCGGGTGATAGGGCGTGGTTCTCGACTTCCCGACTCCAAGCATGCCCAGTAACTCGTGTAATATTTTACTCTCGAAATTCCGTCCCCGATCACTATGTATTCGCCTACTCAGGCCATAATAAATGAAATGCTTCAGCCATAACAATTATGCCACCGTACACGCCCTCTGGTCCTCGGTAGGAAAAGCCTGATCATATCCGGTGCAGTGGTCCGTCAAGACTGAGAGCCGTGTTGGTATCATCGAGTTTTATGGACAGGAAATCCATACACACTAGGTCCAGGGGCTCTGCACTCTTCAAGTGGGACAGAGGAATTGCCCGCATAGCCAGGGTCGTCCGCCGTATGCAGCGAATGCACGACTTGCAGTATTCCTCAACCTCCGACTTCATTCGAAGTCAGTAAAACCGGTCTCTGAGCAATCGACAGGTCTTGTCCACCATCCAAATCTCCAGCGTCATCAAGAAGTGGCTACAACGCAATCCTCCGATACTTCTCCAGCAGAACCAGCTGGCAATGCCGAGGGCGGTCAGGGGGGCGGAGTCGTGACCCGATATAAGATCTGGTTCTTTAACTCCAACCAAGGCCATTCTGGTAGCAATGGGGGCACCGAAGCGTGTTTCTTCTTCTCCGCCTGAGCCTTTTCGAATGAGGACGAAATAATGCCAATGCCCGGATCATCTCGCTGAGCAGCTGCCACATCCCCGGAACTTAGCTCCGGCAGCTGATTTTTCTTCACAGCAGTCAGGTTACAGGGAACTTGGGGGCTGGCGTCATTAGAATCCCACAATTGATGCACCACCCGACCCTTTCCCTCCCTTTCCTCTGCTTTCACGGTGATGGAAAACTGATACATGGCCTTCACTCTAGGGGCAGGAACGCTCTAACACTCGACGTCGTTGTTCAGTCCCTCATGCACTCATCGGGACAAAGCATCCACATTAATGCTCCGGCTTCCTAGCCGGTAATTCTGATGGAAATCATAGGCAGAAAACGCAGCCAATCACCGTTGGCCTGTGGCATCCAGTTTAATCGAGGTCAGGGCTCCGAAGGCTAAGACACTATTAACCCTCCAGTCCCTCCCCCCTTCCCCCTTTTTCCTCAAGGCAGGGTAACGACACAGAAGCTGATTCAATGGGTGATTCACTTTTGCGTAGCCCTTCACGAGTCTACGATACCAAACACAGAACCCGAAGAAAGAGAGGAGAGCGCTCTCAGTTGGGACATTGGCCAAATGGTCATCGCTTCTATCTTAGCCGGGTCTGTAGCTACTCCATTCCGGGACGTTATGTGTCCGACATAGCTAACAGACTTTTTGCAGAACTGACACTTGTCCAGGGAAAGTTTTATTCCTTCAGCTTTCAGGCAGCCGAACACATTCAGTAGCCTCTCTTCATGTTCCTCCAAGGTGGATCCAAATACTATGAAGTCATCCGAATAGACCAACACCTCAAGCAAGTTCATATCCCCCACCGACTTTTGCATGACCCTCTGGCACTGGCAGGGGCTCCCGATATACCCTGGGGCATCCTTCCGAACTGGAAGAATCCCAGGCTACATATAAATGCCGTCTTCTAATCCGGGTGTCCTCGTTCACCCGGATAGTGTGACCAGTGCTCTTGGAGAAACCCAAATCAAACTTGCCGATGGAAAAGACACCTTCCAGCTTCAGCATCAAATCTACCAACCTTTTTTTCGGACCGGCGGCGCCGAGGAGTCCTCAAATTTGAATGACTCAGCAGTCAAATTCCACACTTCTTCCAATAGTTTCTCCCCGGCTTGTTTCACAGGGACAGTAGGCATTACCGTCACCAGGAACAAATGCGCCAGGGGCATTCCCTGCTTGAAGGAGACCTCTCTCTTTGTAGTGTTCCTATAATCACTGCCATCCTGCTCGCCTGTACAACCAAAGGCTTCTGCAGCTCGGGCCTAAACAGTATCTCACAGTATCCAAGCAGGAAAACCCGTCTCCACCTCGTAATCTTTCAGAGCGTCCAGTAAGAGGGCCTCGCCCTCAGGCACTCCGGAAAACTTCGGGGTCCTCATCACTCGCTGCTTCCCCGGGCCGTACCACCCTTTCGACTTGGTTAACCATACAGTCCCTCGGTTAAATTCGGTAACCGGCCCAATGCAGCCCCGCACTTCCTACAAAGCAGCTCGAAACACCAGGTGCAAGGAAAATGCCCCCAGAAACCTCTCAGCAACATTCTCCTTGCAGGCCGCCATGATCCTCCTCCCAAGAGGGGTGTCAGTCCTCATCACACTTGAAACTTCGCTCTTCTCAGCGAGGTCCGGATAAACCAGCACTAATGTATCAATGACTTCAGACACTCTCACATCGGCATCCGAGAGCTCCCGTTACACTGACAAGTAACCGTCGTATGGATAATCACCAGCACTGTGACCCCAGATCTCCAGTGCGCTGAATGGTGTCAATGGTAAATGCTTCAAATACCGGTTGTAAAACGAAAGGTACAACAACGTGATCAGTGACCCGGTGTAGCATAAATACCCTCTATCCGTAGCGACACGCTGGAGCATGGTCCCACTAAGCCTTCATGAATACGGCCGCTTGCTTTCCGAAGTTCCCCCAAAGACTCCAGGCCGTTCCGTCACTGGGTCTCCACTAAGTTTCCTGCTTCTCCCTGCTTAGGTACGCGGGGACTCATTCTCCGAGGGGTTTCCTGCTGCTCACATTCCCGTCTGAAGTGACCCTCTTCCCCACATTTATATCAGACGATACCGGCTGCTCCTTTTCTCGCGGAGCACCGGCCGCCCGCAGCCCTCTCTGTAGACTGCCCCCTTAGGGGGACCACTCTGTTAACACCCAGGACATCTCATTTCTCAGCTCGGCCACAATCTCCTTTACCATTCCCCGGGTTTGATAAGCCGCGGTCATTTCCCCGCAAGGTTAGTACCCAGGACTGTACCCTGCTGACGGAGTCCCCCCGCTCCTCTGGCGCGATCTCTTCCTCCCGCACCTCTCTGATCAGCTGAACAAATGAGGGGGGGGGCGTGTTTTACGGCACTGCTGGAGACCCCAAGCAACCACTTCCTGGCACTGAGCGCCCTTCGCTATCTGGCCCATTCTTAAGTCAAACACCTCAGCCGCCTGAATGACCCCCCTGCGCCGCAAACAATTTAGCTGCCTCTCCAGCCGAAAAAAAAATGCAAGGAGAAAGCTTCTCCCCTTTCTCCTGATGCATATTCTGAAACCCTGCCATGTGTTCCCTAGAGCTTTCTGTTGTACCAAACGCGCTCTCTTCTACATCCAGATACTGGGTAAGGGTAGCTGAAGGTCGGAGAGTTTTCACAGCCCTCACCACGTGAGCCGTAAGCCACTTCAAATTTTTATACAATCTCTGTCACTTTACGTAATCAGAGTACTGCCACTCATCTAAGAACTGAGAGGTCTGCTCCACCCACATATCATACTCCTCTTCCCCCTCGGTGCTGTGCATTATTCGAGAGAATATTGTTAACTTCCGGCGGGAATTCTTTGCCTGTGCACTGGACCACTTATTGAGCAGGGAGCTAAGGGCTGATGCCAACTCAGAACTCACACTCTTCACTTGGGTACGGGGACTAATCGAACTTTCCAAATCCGACCTCTCTTTCCCGTCACTCCTCAGAAACCTTAGAACCCTCCGCCCCTAATTACGGCCAGCTCACCTTGTGGCTCAGCCCGCTCGGCTACATTCTCCGCCTCCCTGACAGTATGGACAGGTCGTGGATCCGTCTTACTTGGGGAGCCGATAGACGTTTGCAGTCTCTACCGCCGTTACGACAGCGCTGTCTGAACTGAAACGAGGACTGAGCCCATCATTTTATCAAAACCTCTTGCTGCAATTATAACTTTGCCAACAGTTTTAACAGTAGTCAAAACCCTTATAGACGTGTACAAAATGATAAAATTTATAAGTAGGGTGAAAGTATTCGGGCTTTTCCCCTCATGTTGTGAAAGACTAGAATTAAAAGTCAAATGCTTAGTGTGAAATATAAAATATTCACGGGGAATCAGTCACGCGGGTGGGGGGGGGGAGTGCAGAAGATCTTCCTCACTTAGTGGACACTGAGAGCAAGGGAGCTAACTGCCAGTGGAAGTGGTGGATGCGGATTTGATTGCGACATTTAAGAGATGTATCTACTTGGATATCCAGAGGGCCTTCGATAGGGGTCACATAAATGACATATCCATAAGAATACGATGCATAGAGTTGGAGGTGATGTGTTAGCATGGATCAAGGATTGGTTAACTGATAGAAAAGAGAGTTGGGATGCCTGGGTATTACTCTGGTTGGCAATCAGTGGTGAATGTTGTGTCGCAGGGATCACTGCTGTGCTACAACTGTTCACGACATACATTAATGATCTAGAAGAGGGGTCGAATGTCGTATATGTGAGATCGCTGATGATGCTTAATTGTATGGAAAAACAAATTGTGTAGAATTAACGGAGAGTCTGCAGAGATATATAGAGAGGTTAAGTGATTGGGCAAGGGTCTGGCAGACGGAATACAATATTGGTAAATGAGAGATCATCTACTTTGGAAGGAAAATAGAAGAGCAGATTATTATTTAGCATGCTGCTGTGCAAAGGGACTTTGGACTGCTTGTGCATGAATCACAAAAGGTTGGTTTGCATGGTGGAGCAGGCTACCAAGATGGCAAATGGTATGTGGCCTTCATCGGTAGAGGGATTGAATTAAGAGCGGGGGGCTATGCTGCAACTGTACAGGGTACTGGTGAGACCGCACCTCGATACTGCGTGCTGCTCTGGCCTCCTTACTTGAATGATATCCTGGCTTTGGAGGCGGTGCAGAAGATGTTCAGCCAGAACAATACCAGAGCGGGGTCGTTAAACTATGAGGACAGATTGAGTCCCCTGCGACTTACTTGCCGGAATCCAGAAGAATGGGAGGAGATCTTATAGTAAAATATCAAATTATGAAAGCAGTAGATGAGATAGAGGCAGGAGAGTTGTCTGCAATTATAGGTGAGACTGGATCTTGGTGACATAGCCTCAAGAGTCAGGTGAGTAGATTTAGGACGGATATAAGGGGGATCTGCTTTTCCCAAGAATGGTGAACCTCTGGAATTTTCTGCCCGGTGAAGCAGTGAGGCTGCCTCAATAAATACATTTCAGACAAGACCGGATAGATTTTTGCGTTGTACGGGAATTAAATGTTATGAGGAAAAGACAGGGATGTGGAAAGGTGTCAGTGGTCAGATGAGCCATCTTATTGAGTGGCAGAGCAGGCTCAACGGACCAGAGGGCTTTCTCCTGCTCCTGTCTTATGTAATCTTCCAATTATCCGCAGAGTTCCAGAGAATGCAGGGTCAGCTCACTCAGCATCGCCTATCACGCCCTCCCCCACCCACACAACCATTCTGCCATCTCTAGAATCTGTCCAGTCAGTGTGAGGAAAAATCCCTGCAATCTTTCTGATTCAGGGGTAACTTTCCTGAGGAAGTGTTGCGAGACCTGGTAGTACTATTCAAGATGCATTCTCACCAGAACCCCATACGACACCTTCAGTAAGACATCCACACTCTTCTTCAATCATCCGGCGAAATATAATAAGATACTATTTTTCTGCCGAATTATTCGATGTACATGAATGTTAACTCTTGGTGATCTGTTAACAAGGACCCTCAGGTCGCCTTGAACCGCCATTTTGTCCACATGTTAAGATCACTTTTCTTGTTAGTTCCACTCGGAATGGATGTCTTTACATTTTGCCACATTCTGTGCCTCTGCAACAATTGCTGCCATTCTCTTCCGTCTGAATCCCCAAACACTGTCTGTGCCCTTCCAGCCCTGCCGCTCAGCCCTGTGCAGCAGCAGACATGAAAATAACACATTTGGTCTTCACTTCCAAATCACCAATGTAAGCTGAGAACAGCTGTGGTCACACACTATTGGCTGGACATTGTCCATTTATTCTCTGTGTCTGCCTTTGACCTGCATACCAATTCTAAGTCCACACACGCACATTATGCAGAACCCCATGCCCTAATCAGAACCTTTCATAAAATGCACTGACACCACCTTCATCAGTTACAAATTCTCCATAGGTTTGTCGCATCCTGAGCCTATACCGACTTTGCCAACCATGTTGTTACTGTCGTCCCAGTATCGAGGGTGGGGATTTGGGGTCTGCGTCAGTGTCTCTACCTGTAGGGCATTGTGGTGCAGAATAAAGTGCAAATGAATGACCATTTATGCTTTAGAAAAATATAAATTTGCGTGTATTGGTCTTTGTCATTGGAACTCACGCGTTCTGTCCAGCAGGTCTTTACTGCTAAAGAGTTTTCATGCAGTTATTTTCAGTAAGCCCAGAATTTACATCAAAGTGAATGATTTGGAAATAAAGTGCTTGATCAAGAAACCGTAACTAAAAAAAAGTTTGCAGTGCTGTAACTGTATCTCTGGAGACTGATCCTGTGTTTTGAAAGCATCAGCTCGGAGTTTCTACCGGAGCTGTGAATTTAGGAGCAACAGAAGTCGCATATTTTTTCACGGAAATGTTGAATACAGTCATCTTGCGCATATGAAAAGTTTATTATCCCTTTATTTCAGCTCTTGGAATTCCTGGTACCCGCTGTGTCAGCGGCCGTTGGTGGAAATTGAAGTTGAATGTCAATGTAGTGATTGCTTCTGTCGCTGGTTCCCACCGTCACATGTCCAGTCCGGCATTCTAGGAATGGAATTGAAATTACCGACTGTGGTTTCTCATATTTGGATCGAAAAGTAAACGGTTGCAGGAATTCAGCGAATCCGTCAACTTGGGTGGATCTCTGTGGATCAGTCAGATTTCACCCAGCGGTTTGTGTTCAATAACGTGATGCTCCGGTCTCTTTGTCTTTGCTATCGAAGCAGCTGCACTGCTTTTGCAAGTTTTGTGTTGGTACAGCCGTGGAGATGATACCATTTTATTGTCTGCAGTTGTATGTTAGCGGTCGTGTGCGCTACGTGTAATGACCAAACCATCGATTGCTTGTAACCATTTATCAAATGTGAAGAGTTCCATGTTGCTGCATAAAACTTGAGGATTTTTAATTGTGGTGCGACTTAAAGTCAACCCATGTGCTGATTCGTAACTATCAATACTATGACATCTATTCTATTATATCTACACGTGACAATTTTACAGACATATGTCACCGAGTCTGCTGCTGAACGTTGAATTCCTCTCCCCGGTTTCCCTGTGAAGGCTTGCGAGGTTGTCTCAGACTGCACTGTGACTGCTGATTCAGTCATTGTTCTGTTGTAAAGGCAGCGAAGTGGCAAGTGGTGGAATAGTAAACAACCACGGCAAATGCTGGAAACATTACGCCCCGTTCAGCTAGTAGAGAAAGAGAAAGTCGTGTCTGGGCCCACTCTGAAACAGTTCAAAGAAAATACATGTTAACTGCTTTCCCACATATTCTATTTTGTCTGGATGAGTAGTTACGGGATTTGCTGTTTCTGTTGTGTCTTTCGGCTGTTCTGTCGCTGACAGGGAGTGGCAGGGAAGTCGATGATTGCCTAATGCATGAATCTCGCCATCAGCGTCCGGATTTATTCATTTTATTCATACCAGACGCGGATGGCGCCGATAGAAAATGTTCCAATCAATATTGTGTATGATATTACTGAGTGATATCTTTCTGCTGCCTTTTTGCATTTTGTTCATCAGAAAGGAATCCGTATTCGGATCGTATCGATTTTATTTTAATGTGTAAATCTCCTTCCATGTCGCAGCCAGCTCTTCACCTTCTCTACACCGTTCTAGCGCTAAATACAGGAATAAAGAAAGCTGCTGCATTGGCTTCTGCTCAGTATTTTCTCAATTTGCTCTTTCCTGACTCTCTTCCAACGTACCTGGTTGCGATTGTGATCCTGTCCCGGGGAAAGTGCCGTCTCTCCAAATGTGTCACTCGTTACCTGGTGGGAATGGTTGCAGCCGATCTTCTGGTCGTTATCTCGGAGCCGCTGCTGACGTGGACTGCTTGGATTTATATTCCGCGTTCATTCCTGTTCATCACCACTATGTGTAGTCTTGATGATTGGTTGATTTTTGCGAGCACTGCGGCATCTGTCTGGCTGACTGTCGCTTTCAGCGTCTATCGGTTTGTGACCATATGCTGTGAGAAGCTGATAGCAAAATATTGCACCGACAGAACGGCGGCTGTGGTTATCGGGACAGTGAGTGTGAAGGCCTTTTTGGAATGTATCCCATGGTGCTTTACATTGGAGCCTTTGCTAATAATTGATAATGTTTCCTGGTATTGCGTTGTTACACCGAGCTACAAAAATTCACCCTCGTGGGCGGTATTTACGATGATTCACCCCATATTAACCCCTTGTGTCCCCTTCTGTCTGATTTTGATGCTAAATATTCTGACTGTCCGGCGGATTCTAGTGGCCAGTCGAGCCCGTAAGGGGCTCCGGGGACAAAAGAGTGTAGAAAAGGCGAAGAACCGGGAGATGGAGAACAGACGAAAGTCCATCATTTTACAATTCAGCATAAACGGTACTTTCATATCGCTCTGAGTAACACAGGTGGTATTTTACATCTATCAACGGATTTCAAAGATTTTTGTTTATTATTCTGTCACAGATCCAATTTACATCACAGTAGAGTCATCGGGCATGCTGCAGATTCTCAGTTCCTACACCAACACGTGTATTTACACCCTGACTCAGAACAAATTCAGAAAGTAACTCAGGAATGCTGTGAAATACCCACTGATTCCAATTTTGAAACTCATGAAACGTTAGTAATAAATGTTGTACACTATTCCAGTTCAACAGCTTTCATGCTTACCTTCACGTGTGAGTATGTAACAATTGATTTCCCTCGCAGCTTAATATAGTGGTGAGAACACCATGCCTGAAAAAGAAATCTCGTTTTTGTGAATGCTGCTCGATGTTCTCAGTTACAAATCAGTACCACGAAATAACAAACTGTATACAATGTGTGATTAAACGATTAAGCTTTATAACTCCTATATTGACTATATGGTTAGTAGAGAAACACAATATAAAAGAAAAAAAACGTCCCGTGTCGTAAGATTCAATAATAAACAGTTTGTGCACAAAGTTGTACAACACGCAGTTCAGTGTCCCTCTTCCACTATCAGTCTCCTCTGAGTGTCGCCGACCTTCCGACTCCTGCTCCGAGCCCAGCCCATCCGGCCGTCTACAAAATCTCTTCAATCGCGTCTTCTCTCGAAAAATCCCGCGAAAACAACTGCTTCCAGAATCACCAGACAGAGATACAATCACTTATTGGCTAACATGCATATTGTTATCTCCAGCGATAACACAAACATTGCTGCTGCAGAGAAACCGTTGTGTCAGCAGCGAACGTTAAATGTCATTACATTGGAAGTGAAACCTTAATGCGCGGTACAAGTAAATGAAACAATATGGTTAACAGAGTTACAAACGAAGCATGAAAAAAATCTGCTGATGTTCAAAATGCAGAACAACACACACAAAATCGGCGTCCTCATGAAGCCTGTCGGTGCGGAACGTTGAAAGTTTACTCTTTTCCGAAGTTGTTTCCTGTCAAATAAGATGCTCCAGCATTTTGTGTGTGATACCTTAGAGTTACAAAACAGTTGTTCACAGACAATCCCAAGGACATCACTGGCATCAGCATCCCAGTGAATTCCCCTTTTCATCTGACCTCCAGCTACGCTGAAACTGAAGCTTGAGACAATCCTGTCACCCCTTCTTCCCGATTCTGGCAAAGCTGTGTATTCTTGGAGCATACTTTCGTTGGTATCCATCAGTCCTGCTCTCATCCTAAACTATCCTATCCTTCACGCTCTTTACCTCCTCTGTCTCTACCTGTAGATTTTCCTCTTCTCCTTCTCGTTTGAGCTAACTTTCTATTTCAGAATGTTAGCTCTCAGAGAAAGAGATGATGGGAGTTGGGTGAGAGTGGAGATGTTGTGAACCCAATAATAAAGGACACGCTGAAGCGAAATGGGAACTGATATGGTCTACTCATACGCAAAATGCTGGATGAAGTCATCAGCTGAGGCAGCCGGACTGGAGAGAGAAAACAAATCCAGTTCTGCCGAAGGGTCTCTGCTCAAAGTGTCGGCGGTTTACTCTTTTCCATCGATGCTGCCTGGCCTGCAGAGCTGCTCTAGCATTTTCGATTTGTAGTATCTGCAGAATTTTATTGGTTTGTGATTGATCTAATCCTCGTCAGTATCAATATTCGGCTGTGCAACACAGAACCGAGTCCTGACAACGAAAACGCGAATAATGGTTGAAGAGGACCGTGTGATAGATTGCAAACGCAGAAATAGAACTTGATAATCAATGAAACAAAGGTTCAGTTAATTTCCAAATCATGCAGCTACGAAATTGGAGGGTCTCTGTAAATAATCACGATTGAGAATGTTATAATTTATATGACTAGAAAGATGATGAGAGAAGCAGCAGTTTATATTCAGATACTACACACTTTAGATGAAGCTGAATTGCGGAATCAATCTCAGTCCATCAGTCAGAGTCTCCCCTTCACTGGCTGGTCGGTTAATGTTAATCGTAATAGGGTAATATCCAAATATAAACTTTAAATATAAGCTTGGTTAAGAAGGCTAATAGGTAGTAGGGATAATCCTCTGTATTTTAAGACAGTGACTTCTGGCATTAATGGAGGCCAAACCTTCTGAGTGGATCCGTAGCGATAGGGTTGACAAATATTTGGATAAGCCAAATTACAAACAGTCAACTGGCTTTGTGAGGAGAGGGCCGTGCTTTGCGCACCTGATGGACTCTCTGAGGAGGTGACAGAACAAATTAATGAGGGTAGACTGGTGATTCTCTGTGTTCGGAATTGAAGGAGGCGTTTGACAGCAGCCCCCACAATAGACTCATCCAGAAGGTCAGCAGGTATGGGATTGTTGGAAACTCGGCTCCCTGGATTTGGAATTGTCTTGCCTGGTGAGCATGGGACTGGCAACGGATGGAGCGCTTCAAAGAGATCTTTTCTGTAACTCAGCTTCCTCTGATATTTGCAAATGACTTGAAAGAGTAAGTAGATATGTGTTTTGGTAACTTGCAGTTTGGGGCTTCACGTAGCGTAGCGATTAGCGTGAGACTATTCTAGCTTGGAGCATTAAAATCGGAATTCAGTGTCGCTTTTTTTGACGGAAATTGTATGTACGTTTGGATTTTCTCCCAAGTTAAAAAAAAAACTTAGCGGCGATGCGAGGGCTAGATTGAGGCTGCTGAGAGCCAGGGCTCAATGTTACTCGCTTCATCTTTGAATGAATCAATGACTCAATGAAACTGTGCGGTGTTGTTGTGGACAGTGTCGAATTTGACCAAAGGTTGCAATGGGACGTCGACACTGTGCAGAACGAGGCTGAGATGTGGCAGATGGAGCTCCACCAGCAAGAGTATGTGCTGATACACAATGAAAATCAAACTGGATTAAGAGTACAAATGGCAGATTTGATCGCAGTGTCGAGGAGCTATGTAAGTCTGTAGATTCCTCAAAATTTCCAAACAAGATATTTCAGTGGTTAAGAAGGTTTATAGCTAAAGAACTAGAAACTCTCCATTAGTGACTTCAGGATGAATTCCGGCGTCACAGGCTTAGATTGGAAGAGTTGCTAAGGAAATAAAGGTAAATGAGTGGCTAACAATTTTTGCAGCAGGAAATGCACCGAATGCACGCATTGTTGGGTACTGAGTAGACAGGTAGTGCAGAGCACCCCTGCAGCCATTCCCCTGAATAATAAGCTTACCGTCCTGGACACTGTTGGCAAGGACGACCGACCAGCTGTGAGCCACGGTGGTAGGGCCTCTGGCACTGAATCTGACCCTGTGGTGCTGAAGGATGGGACGGAGAATAGGAGAGCTGCCGTCATTGGAGACCCTATAGTCAAGGGAGCCGACAGGAGATTTTGTGGACGTGATAAGGACACCCGCATGGATTGTTGCCTCCCTGATGCCAGCGTCCGGGATATCTCTGACCGGGTGCATGACATCCTGGTACGGGAGGGAAAGCAACCAGAAGTCGTGATATATGTTGGTACCAACGATACTGCAGCAGCCGCGCCAGCTGTGTGAGGAAGAAGTGAACGGTGAATGGAAAACCTGAACAGCCGATGGAAGATCTGGTGTGTTGGATCTTGTGTTGGAAAACCGAAAAGGCCCATTCAACATTCCCTAAGCCCCCTCAGCAGGAGGTCAGTGGGATATTGTGCATCGCCACAATAATAGAGTGAGCAGGAAGATAGTGGCTCTTAAAACAAAACTCTGTGTTCGGGATAGAGACTCCACTTATGCGCACTCTCCGCAGATGCCAATATCCAACTGAATGTCTTTCGGCCTGATGGCGACTCGCTTGGCATGGATGGCGCAGAGGTTAGTGTCCTCAAACAGCCCATCCCAGTAAGCCTAGCTGGCCTTCTGCAGGGCAATGATGCCGAGCTCTGGAAACGCAGATCAGTTTTGAAATCCAGAGCGATTTTCCTGACCAGGCGCTGGAAGGAAAGTTTGCGGATGAGCAGCCCGGTGGATTTCTGGTAGCGCCGGATCTCACTCAGAGTCACGGTGCCGGGCCAGTAGCGATGAGGCTTCTTCACTCCGCCGGTGGCAGGAGCGCTCTTCCGCGCCGTTTTGGTCGCCAAGTGTTTGCGGGGAGCTTTTCCACCAGTCCATTTTCCACCGGACCAGTCTGTTTGGTCCTGGCTATTCTGCTTCAGACGTGAGAACACAAGATGAAATGCAGCGACGAGAATGTCGAAACGGGCTCCTGGACAGGGTGTTGTAATGCTGGAGAAGGGCCGTCCCGTAGACTCTGATTGCCTAAACATCAGGTGCCTATGAATGGAGTCCAGTTGTTGCTAATGGTTCTGTCCTTCATTCATTTCCCGAAGGATGGTGGCGATTAATTTACAACCAAATGACTGTCGGATTACAGCCAATCAGGATAGAGTGTAATTGGCGCCGGAGTAAACTCAAACGTCCGCCCGCCAGTGCAAACAGCACCGGTGCTTGAGAGCTTTTTTCACCCCAGTGTAACCGATTTGAGTTTCAGTTTCAGTTAATAAGAAATGTAAAGCTTACTTTAGTCAATTATTTGGATTTGAATATACGCATAATTACTGAATCACTTCACGAAGTGAGGGCAAAGAAGAGGATTAAGATTGATTTTAATTGTATTTAGTGTTGGCGCGTGGCCTAGTGGATAAGGCGCCAAACTAGTAACCTGAAGGTCACTGGTTCGAGCCTCAGGTGAGGCAGCGTGTTTGTGTCCTTGAGCAAGGCACTTAACAACACATTGCTCTGCGACGACACTGGTGTCAAGCTGCATGGGTCCTAGTGCCCTTCCCTTGGAAAACATCAGTGGAGATGTGAAGGCTTGAGGCTTGGGCAACTGCCTATCTCCCATACAACCTTGCCCAGGCCTGCGCACTGGAAAAACCTTCCAAGGCAAATCCATGGTCTCAAGAGACCGACGGATGCCTATGAATTGCATTGACTGAGGTTTTGAGGAATTCACCAACTGGAAAGGTAGAATTGCAGATTTCAAGCGGAACGGATGAATCTGTATTAAAATGTAAAGCATCAGAACATCTCCAGAAAAAAAAACGTAAATAGTGGAGCTTATGGGCACGGCTCTCTTTGTGAAGCGGTGGGTAGCTCTTAGAAGAGCCTTTGTTTTATGCTCGGGAGGAAGTGGGAGTTTTTCAGTCGCGGAAACCATAGACTGTGCGGCCCTGCGGTTTCAGAGCGTACACCACTTCTATGGGAGTGACCGTGTTGCACTTGGCATGTTCAGTTTTGGTGACCGCATCCCAGATCCTATTCTCTAGGAAACCCTTCAGCACCCCACGGGTCTTCATGTAGATCAGACCGGAGATACGCGAGACGACGCCACGACGAGCCAGACGGCGGATGGCCGATTTGGTGATGCCCTGGATGTTATGACGGAGCCCTTTACGGTTCAGCTTGGCTCCGCCTTTGCCCAGAACTTTGCCTCCTTCCCCTCTGCCAGGCATGACGCTGCTTCACTCAGGTCACTGCTCAGTGACAAACTTACTGCTGTTATCACCTTTTATACACCGCACAGAGAGACAGAGGCGGGGAGCGGAGGAGAGAGTCGGATTGACGGACAGAACCCAGAATAGTCTCTCATCTTCCATCTCCGACTCCACTTTACCGTCAACCGCGATATCTGCTGACCCGTCTGACAGTGACTGCAGGTATGAGTAGGAGACAGCCGGAGAGACGACATCTGCTGACCCATCTGACAGTGACTGTAGGTCAGGGTAGAGACAGCCAGTGAGACTGCATCTGCTCTCTTGTATTCTGTCTCACTTTTGCAATCTGTGATTGAATCAGGAAGAGATACTAGTGCTGCGGAAGATTTCTTGCGTGGTTCCTTTACCAAATATGGAAGTTATCTGAACCTAATGATCACAATGACTACAGACCGATTGTTCTCACATCTCATGCGATGAAGGTGATGGAGAGACAGCTCCTGACTGAACTTGGACCATCTACAGTTTGCCTACCAACTTTATGAGGGAGTTGATGACATCAGCATCTACCTGTTGCAGCGAGCTCACTCTCACCGGGATGATGCTGGTGGCATTGTGAGAATGTCTTTTTTAAAATTGCTCTAGTGCCTTCAATACAACCCAGCCACGTCTTCTGAGGAGGAAGCTGCAAAGGATGGGTGTAGACAAATACACAATCTCCTGGATTACTGCCTTCCTGACAGATTGATCCCAGTTTGTACCGCTGGGTGGTTCTCTGCTTGAGGTGTTGGTGAGTGGCACTGGAGCCCCACAAAGGGACCGTACTGTGTCCGTTTCTGTTTACACTGTACACCTCAGACTTTCCGTGCAACTCTGGGTCTGGCCACTTGCAGAAGTTCTCTGATGACTCTGCGTTAATTTGGTGCATCAGAGATGGGCAACCGTTGTAGTGCAGAGGACTGGTGGACAGGATTGTGGAATAGTGAGGAGGAAAAGTCTGCTCCTGAATATGGCCAAAACCAGGCAAATGGTGATGGATTTTAGGAGGAAGACGAATGTGATGAGTCCAGTACACATTCTGGGAGAAGACGTTGCGGAGGTGAAGGATTACAAATACTTGGGTGTTCAGCTGGACAACTGACTTGGCTGGAAAACCAACACCAAGTCTGTTTACAAGAAGGGGGTGAGCAGACTCTATTTTCTAAGGAAGCCGAGAGCCTTGAATGTGTGAGACAGGTGTCGTAGATGTTTTACCAGTCTGTGGTAGCGTGTGAAGTTATGTTGGGTGAGCAAGATCGGTGCTGGTAATCAAAAAGGCTGGGTCCATCCTTGGCCATAACCGGGACTCTTTCGAGATAGTGGAGAGGAGGAGACAAAAAAGCCGACATCTATTATGGACTATCTGGTACATCCTCTCCATGACCTACTGGATAGGCAGTGGAGACCTCACCTCCCTTTCGAATAGACTCACGCAGCTCAGCTTTCACAATGATCATTACAGAAAATCTTTCCTACAAATGCAATAAACATATATAGCACCTTTCCGTTCATCTTTCTGTGACAGGAGAACACACTTCACAGATCAATAGTCTCTGCATTATTGTTTCATATATCATTATTGCACATTGGTACATTATTATTATTATTCTCTTTTTTATTTTAGTATACTTTGCACGCTGCTAAGTGTGGTTTTAAATGTTGCTGCTGTAACGAAAGAATTAGGGTTCTATTATTATTATTATTATTATTATTATTATTATTATATTAGTACTACTACTAGTAGTAGTAATATTATTATTATCCAGTTCCTTATCTTCTTCATCAACCAACTTCTCAGCTCTTTAATTCACCCTTCCCCCTTTCCTGGTTTCACTTATCATCTCACCTCCTCCCACCTTTTTACTCCCTCCCTTCCTTTCCAGTACTGAAACGTCAACTGCTCAATCTTCCCCATCGTCTTCCCCAGCTGACATTCCTCCAGCATTTTCTCTGTTGCTCAGTATTTCCGCAACTGCAGGTTTTCTCCTGTTTAAACAAATACACATGCGTGGACGTCGCAGCAATCCCCACTTTCACGCTGGTCGGCATTTTAATCACGTCGTCTGAACTATGAGCTCCGGCCACACTGATCTCACACCTCAGGACAATCGCGGTCCCTTCCATCTCTCTCCGCCCCAGGATCAGTACTCGAGCCACAGGGAAATTCCGTCCGATGAGAGCTGGCGACGCCGCCATTTCTGCGGCGCATGCCCATCACTGGATCCTTAGATGGCGGCAAGAGAGGGTTCGGATTCGTAGTGCCTTCTGGGTAAAGAGGCAGTCATGAGTGGCGTTACAGTATCAGCATTTTCACCGTAGAATGGAAGGAAATATCAGCGGATGTATCTTCCGAACACTGCAGAGCTGCAGCTAAGTAAATCCGAGGATTAGCAACTCGGAACAAAAGTACTGTTCCAGTTAATCTCCGATGAGAGTCTACCTGTCAGTCAGTGAAAACTTCATTTAGTGCTGAATGGGGAATAAAAGTGTATTCCGTCAGCTTTAGCACCTTTGTCCTCGATGACAAGTGACCTGTAGTTTTAACATCACAAAAGTACCACTCTCAAAGTGAGAATGAACTCTGGCTTGAGAATTCGATGTATTCAGAGAATTTCTGGTCAGTCAGGATGTCTGATCCATATATCCCTGGAAAATGAGTTCATATAGAAACATAGAAATCTACAGTACATTACAAGCATTTCAGCCCACATTGGTGTGCCAACCATGTCATCTATTCTAGAGACTGCCGCGGATTTCCCAACCGCGTAGCCCTCTATTTTTCTAAGCTCCATGCACGTATTCAAGACTCTGTTAAAAAAAAACTCTTTGGTATCTGCCCTACCATCATTGCCGGCAGTGCATTTCGTGCACCTACCACTCTCTGTGTGAAAAAAACAAGATTCCTAAAGAAATATTATGTTCTGTCTGCAAATATAAACTACGAAAATGAACCACTGCAGACTTATTTTTCCATGGCCAGGTCAGCCATGATATTATTGAATGATGGGACAGACTCGATGGGCCAGTCGGCCTATTCCTGTTCCTATTTCTTTTGTTCTTATGTTCTCATCACAGACTAAAATATCGCCTGAAATATTGTTCTTCACCGATTGATGTCTTTTGCAGATATTTTTACAGGTTTTACATGGCAGAACACTTGGGTCTGGGAATCTCATACACAACAACACATCAGTTGTGCTGCCTTTGTCTGAATATTTAAAGAGTGACCGAATATTTTCTTTGCAACACCAACACATCTGTTATCAGTCCTTGGAGATGAAAAATTATCTCATCCCAGCTTGTAATGTATTTTATGTTTGAAATGATATTTTTTTTCTTTTGTAACTTAGTGAAACGCACTGGAAACGGGGCGCTGAGAACGCACAAGCACTTGTTCACTGGAGATCAATTCTTCACCTGCATTGATTGTACAAGGGATTCAAACAACTGACTTTCTGAATTACCATATAATTAAACGTAGTGAGATATCATTCTCATTCTCTCACTATGGGAAGGGATTCCCCACAGGTTACCCGCGGATACTCCAGTGAGTTCACAGTGGAGCGAGGCCATTTACCTTCTCTGTATGTGGGAGGGGAACTACTCAGTCATCCAGCCTGAAGATACATCAGCAAGTTCACGCCATAGCGAGATGCTCCACCTGTTCAGCAAGCAGGAAGCAATTTTTTTAATGGATGGCATATCAGAAAATTCACCAGTGAGAGGATATTGACCTGCTCGGACGGAAGGCAGGCATTCATACAGTCAACCACAGCACAGTGATACAGCGAGTTCACACCGGGGAGAAGCCATTCACCTGCTCTATATGTGGGAAAGGACTTACTCAATCAGTTCAACTGAATGAACATCAGCGAGTTCGCATGTAGAAGAAGCTGCTCACCTGCTCAGACTGTAGGAAGGGATTCACTCAGTCAAATCACCTTCTACAATATCAGGTAGTTCCCACTGGGGACAGGCCATTTACTTGCTCAGAATGTGGGAAGTGGTTCACTCTGTCAAATGAACTATTGACTCACCAGCCATTTCACACTGGGGAGAGACCATTTATCTACTCAGACTGTGGGAGAGATTCATTCGCTCACTCGTCCACCCTACAGAGAGATCAACGCGATCTCGCTGGGGAGAGGCCATTCATCTGCTCTGACTGTGGGAAAGGATTCATTTAGTATTCTTACCTACTGACACACAAATTAGTTCTGCTGAGCCGTGGTCATGCACATGCTCAGAATGTGGGAAGGGATTCACCCATTCAGCTCAACGGAAGGAACATCAGCGAGTCCACACTGGGGAGAAGCTGTTCACTTGCTCTGAATGTGGGAAGGTATTTGCTCAGTCATCTCGACTGAAGGAACATCAGCGAATTCACACTGTGAAGAGGGCGTTCAGCTGCTCTGAATGTGGGAAAGGATTAATCTCACTCTTCTCAGCTCTTGAGACACCAGTATATTCTCCCTGGGGAGAAACCATTCATCTGCTCAGAAGGTGGGAAGGGATTCACCTAGTCAGCTCAGCTGAAAGATCATCAGTTTGCTCACACTGAGGAAAGGCCGTTCACCTGCTCAGAACGGGGGAGAGGATTCACTCGGCTTTCTCGACAACTGACGCACCAGTTAGTTCACACAGGGGAGAAACCATTCATCTGCTCTGAATGTGGGAAGGGATTCACCCATTCAGCTCATGTGAAAGACCATGCGCGACTTCGCACTGGGGAGTGGCCATTCACCTGCTCTGAATTTGGGAAGTGATTCTTTCGGTGATCCAGACTTGTGAGGCACTACCAAGTTCACATTAGGGAGAAATTGTTCACCTGGTCAGACTGTGGGAAGGACTTCACTCAGTTATCGGAATTTAAAGTGCATCAGCAAATGCACACTCAGGCTGTCACTTACTTGTTCTGAAGGTGGAAAAGATACACTCAGACATCTCAATTAAGACTATAAGATATTGGAGCAGAAGTAGAGGCAGTTTCGGTTTTGTCATTTAAAGCAAATTTGGATAGGTATACGGACAGGAAAGGAATGGAGGGTTATGGGCTGAGTGCGGGTCAGTGGGACTAGGTGAGAGTAAGCATTCGGCACGGACTAGAATGGCCGAGATGGCCTGTTTCCGTGCTGTAATTATTATATGGTTATATGGTTATAAGTAGGCCATTCGGCGTTTAAAATATCCTCCGTCATTCAGTCATAAGCTGATCCGATTCCTCCAGTCATGCCCATCCCCATACACTTTGATGCCCTGGTTAATCAAGAGCCAACCTCTCTCAGCCTTACATGCACCAAAAGACTTTGCCTCCACACCCACTCGTGGCAACATATTCCACAAATTTACCACATTCTAAAGTAATTTCTCTGCATCTCTGATTCAATCCTTCTTATCCTAGAAACCGCTACCTTTGGATATAACTGTGCCATATCTAATCAGTGCAGGCCTTCTCACGTTCAGAATATTTCAGTGAGATGCCCCCCTGCACCCCCCCCCCACCACTTCTCCTGAACTCCAGGCAATACAGCCCAAGTCCTGCCAGACGCCTCTCGTGAACTTTTCATTCCTGGAATCATTCTTGTGAATCTTCTCTGAAGCCTCTCAAATGTCAGTATATTTTCTAAAATAATGAGCCTAAAACAGCACACAATATTCCAAGAGTGGTCTCACGAGTGCCGTATAGACCCTCAACATCGCACTGTTGGCCTTATATTCTATACATCCAGAAAAGAATGCCACCATTACATTCGACTTCTTTATCACTGACTCAACCTGGACGTTAACCTTTAGGATATCCTGCACAAGGACTCTCAATTTCCTTTGTACATCTGCATTTTGAAATCTCTCCGGATTTAAATAACCTTCTGCCAGTTTATTTCTTCCACCAATGTGCATAACCATACATTTCATTGGCTACTACATTGCCCATTCCCTTAGACTATCTGAATCTCTCTTCAGGCTCTTTTCCTCAGCATTACCTACTCCTCCACCTATCTTTGTATCATCGGCAAATTTAGCCACAAATCCATTAATTTCATAGTACAAAACATTGACATACACCGTAAAAAGCATTGGTCCAAACATTGACCACTGTGGAACTCCTGTGGTAACCGACAACCAGGCAACATAGGACCCGTTAATCCCACTCCGTTATCTGTTGATGAGCCAGTGCTCCACCCATGCTAGTAACTTCCCTGTAACTCCATAGACTTTTATCATGCTAAGCAGCCTTATGTGCTCAAATTACATCATGTGACCTCACACTGACGGGAAAATTACACCACCCCACCTTCACAAGGCAATTACATCATGCTCACAATACAGTCATAAGATACCCACGGGGTATATAACACCTCCCTCCAAAAATGGAAAATTTTGATCCGTTATGAGCAAAATTCTTTACAACTATTTACACAAAACATGCAAATGTATAAAACATACAACATACACAATATGTATAGTATTATCAAACAGAACCTTACAAAGTAATATACAGTAGAGGTGTTACAAATGTTAAAATACCACTCTGTTAATTAATTATATTGTATATTAAGCATCTAGATAGAGAGACAGCAATCTCATTATCTTTGCCTTTAATATGAGTTAGCAAAATATTATACTCCTGTAAGATCATACTCCAATTCAGTAACTTTCTATTTTTTGTTTTTAATCTTGCTTACAAACACTAACGTATTAGGATCGGTGTAAACTACGTGTGCTTTCTGAGTTGTACCAACATACACATGAAAATATAAAGCCAAACAAGAGATAATAATTCCTTTTCTATGGTTGAATAATTTATTTGATGCTCAGTAAATTTCTTAGAAAAGTAAGCTACTCTATGATTAACCTTGTCACCCTTATTCTGTTGAAGTAACACTGCTCCTGCAGCCTCATCGCTGGCATCTACAGCTAATGAAAATGGTTTTTAAAAGTCAGGTGACTTGAGCAGAGGTTGATGACATAGCTTTGTTTTCATTTCATCAAATGCTTCCTGACAAAGTACTGTCGACAAAAACTTTTCATCTTCCTTCAAGAGGATAGTTAATGAAAGGGCAATGTCAGCAAAGTTCTTACACAATTTTCGGTAATACCCTACCATTCCTAAGAATCTTCCGAGAGTCTTTTTACCATTTGGAGTGGGTACCTGTAATATTGCCTGAGCATTTTCATGAACAGGAGCTAATTTACCTTGACCCACAATATACCCAAGGTAGGTCACAGTGACATGACCGAATTCACTTTCAGCTAAGTTAGCAGTTAAGTTAGCTTTTGAAAGCCTTTCAAGCAGTTTCTGCACGCAGTAATATGTGCTTCCCAAGTATCATTTCCTGTAACTAAATCAACAATATAGGCATCTGTATCTTTTAAACAATGAATCACAGAATTAATCATCTGCTGGAAAGCACCTGGTGCATTGTTCATCCCAAAGGGCAGAACATTATATTCATATAGCCCAGATGGTGTTATAAATGCAGAAGTCTCTTTACCTCTATTCATCAATGCAACACACCAATAAACTTTCAACAAATCAATTTTTGTAAGGAACTTTGCTTGTCCTACTTTGTCCCTGTCTCTGCCACTCTCGGGATTGGAATCGCATCAGTTTTTTTACAGTATTCACCTTCCTGTAATCAGTACAGCACCGAATGCTACCGTCTAACACAAGGTGAACTCCAATTTCAATTAGAAGGTCTAATAATATTATTCTCTAACATATACCTAATTTCTTGTTCAACAAGTTCACATTTTTCAATGTTCATCCAATATGGCTATTGATTTATGGGTTTGGCATTTTCAACATCTATGTCATCGCAAACTACTGTAGTTCTTTTAGGAACGTCTGGAAATAAATTCCTATATTTTAAAAATATTTGCTTCATCTGCTGCCTCTGCTCTGGCTGTAAATGAGCTAATTTCACATAAATATTTTCAAATTTTTTTAAGTTTCGTAATCTGGCAGAAGTAATGTTGGGTTTAAAATGAGGTTCAGATCAATCATCCATTAAGTTCCCAGTGGGATCATAAGCATTATTATTAACCACAGCAGTCACAGTAGCAGAATGTTTCTCATAATATGATTTTATCATATTTATATGACAAAGCTGTGTTGACCTTCTTCGATCTGGTATTTTTATCACATAATCCACATCATTAACTTTAAATATAATCTCAAAAGGACCATGAAATTTAGCTTGCATAGGGGTCGTTTGCACCGGGAAAAGAACCAACACCTTATCTCCAGGTTGAAATGACCTCATTCTAGCTTCCTTATCATACAAATTTTTCATTTTCTCTTGAGCTGATTTTAATTTTTCCCTGGTTAAACTTCAAGCTTTATGCAATCTTCCCTTAAATTTCAAAACATAATTTAGCAAGTTAGTATGTACCTCTTTATTAATTCACTGTACTTTTTAGCAAGACCAAAGGTCCTCTAACTCTATGTCGAAACACAAGTTCAAAAGGACTAAAACCTTAGGATCCTGCACTGAATCCTGTACTGTAAATAAATGTGAATATCGCTATCCTTTTCAGTTTCCACACAATACGTCTCAATCATTGTATTGAGGCAGAATGAAAACTCTCCAAGGTTCCTTCCGATTCTGGATGGTATACAGACGAGGTAAACTGTTTGGCTGCTAGTTTATAAACTATCTGCTGGAACAATCCAGACATGAAATTACTAAAATTGATCAGATTGTAATTCTTTAGGCAACTCAAAATAAGTGAAGCATTTTATAAGAGCTTTTATTACAGTTTTAGCCGTTTCTGAGTGTTTCTGTAAGCCTAGAAGCCATGATGGTCAGCAAATATTGATTGCCAGTTTTAGTTTTGGGCAATGGCCCTACACAATTGACAATACGTTTGGAAAGCGGTTCACGAAGTTCCTCCATACAGTTATTCAAGAATCCCTCTTTGCTGATGACTGTGCGCTCCTGGCGCACTGAGACAGTGATTTACAGTTGATGCTGAACAAATTCTCAGGTGCTACTCCGTCCTTTGGCCTGACTAGCAGCCCAAACAAGACTGGAGTATTTCACTAGCCCATGCAAACACCAACCCCATAGAACCAAAAAGTTACGGTTGACGACACTGCATTGATATGTGTCCTGGACACTGTACCGAAGACATATCAAACAACTAGAGAAATTTCGCATAAGCGCACTTTGCTCCATCCCAGGCATTCGTTGGCACTCTCCTCGGCACTCTCTGTATAATATCTGCATCCTTCTTGTAGTGAGGTGATCAGAATTGAACACTGTACTGCAATTGGATTCGGACCAAGGCCTTAATGAGATGTAACATGAACTCACGGCCCTTGAGCTGAATCCCACTGTTGTTGATGCCAACACAACATACGCCTTCTTAACAACACTATCAATCTGCATTACAGCTTTGTGTGTCTTCTCGAAACGGAACCCAAGATCTCTCATATATTCTACACTGCCTGGAGTCTTACCATTTATATTAAATTATATTATGTATGTCCCCAAATTGGACATACCAAATTAATTACTTCCACACTTATCTGGGTACTATCTACCACTTCTGAGCCCAGATCTGCATCCTAAAAATATCAGGATTCACGACTGACAGCCCTGCAGACTATCCAAAACAACCCCAACCTTGGTATCATAAGCAATCTCACCCACCCTTCTACTTCTTCATCCAGGTCATATATAAAGATCGCTAAGAGGATGGGTCCGGGAATGGATCCCAGTGGGAAACCACAGGTTACCGACCACATATGAAACATACACAATAACCCTTTGCATTCTGTGGGCAAGCCAATTCTGGATCCACAAAGCAAAGTCTCCTTGTATTCCGTGCCTCCTTATTCTCTGAAGGAGCTGTAATCTCCAGATTGCACGCTGTGCCACATATTGGCGAGGATAAAATAGAATGCTGATTCAGATGAATATGTGACTGATGGGCTGAGGCAAGACACTAGATTGAAGTTCTTGGATCACTGAAACATCTTCTGTGGTAGGGAGACTTGTACACAAGAGATGGTTTGCTCCTGAACTGGAGGGGAACGATATCCTGTAGATTTGCGAGGGATGCTGGGAATAGTGTAAATGGAATTGGCAGTCAGTGTGACCCTGAGGGGGTGATAATACTGTTGCCAATGAGAGCAAATTCGGTAAACAGGATAGACAGGAGCACAGACAAAATAAAGGAAAGACAATTAGTTTAAATTGCATTTAATTCGATGCAAGCGGCTTGACAGGTCAGGTGGATGAACTCAGGTGCGACTGGTTGTCGGGACTGCTAGATCACTTCTTTGCATGTCGCAATTCAGTGATTTGGGCGTCAAAATTAATGTCTTTACTTCCAGGTTTGCAGAAAATTCGAAGATCGGCGGGGGTAGGTAGTGTTGAGAAAGCAGGGAATATGCAGAAGGACAGATTGTGAGAATGGACAAAGAAGTGGCAGATAGAATGTCATGCAGGAAGCTGAATGATAATGCATATAAGCAGGTTAAACATTTAAAAAAAAACAGTGGTGCAAAGAGACGTGGAAATCCTTCTGCGGGATTTCTAAAGTTTCCCTTGCAGTCTGACTTAGCGGTATGGAAGACAAATTAAACGTTGGCATTAATTTCAAGAGGACAAGTACACAAAAGCAAAATGTAAAGCTAAGGTTCAACAAGGCATTGGTCAGACCACCCGGAGTATTGTGAGCAGTTGTGGGCACATTATCTGAGAAAAGATATCCTGACATTAGAAAGTGGTCAAAGAAATTCAATGATTGATTGGTGAAAATAAAGGATAACGCTTGAGGAGTGATTGGTAGTTCTAGGCCTGCACTCCATAGAACCAAAAAGCACAGAAACAGGCCATTTGGCCCTTCTTGGCTGTGTCGAACCATTTTTCTGCCTAGTCCCACTGACCTGCACCTGGGCCATATCCCCCCAAACGCCTCTCATCCATATACCTGTCCAAGTTTTTTTTTTTAAGTCAAAAGTTCACCACTTCATCACTTCATCACCTACCATGATTCAGCATTCACCACTTCATCTTGCAGCTAATTCCACACTCCCACCACTCTCTGTGTGAAGGAGCCCCCCTCCCAATGTTCCCTTTAAACCTTTCCTCCTTCACCCTTAACACATGACCTTTTTTTTCTCCCCTGGCCTCAGTGGAAAAACCCTGACTGTATTCACTCTATCTATAACCATCATAATTTTATACACCTCTATCAAATCGCCCCTCATTCTCCTACGTTCCAGACAATAAAGTCCTAACCTATCCTTCGTTTCTCTTTAACTAAGTTTCTCAAGTCTCGACAACATCCTTGTAAAGCTTCTCTGCACTCTTTCAACTTTATTAATATCCTTCTTGTAATTAGGTGACCAAAACTGCACACGATATTCCAAATTCGGTCTCACGAATGAACTCACTGGAGTTCATTAGAATTAGGGGAAATTTCATTGAGACCTATTGAATATTGAAATACCACTACAGAGTGGATGTAGAGAGGGTGTTTAATCTATCTGTCTCCCAGTGTAAAGTGTCCTCCTCCTTGAAATTATCCACCTTTGTCCCTAAACCAAACAAAGGACCAAGGTTACATGCCTCAGAGACTGGCGTCCTGTCGCACTCACCTCAATAAGAAGCAAACGCTTTGAGAGGCTCGTCAAGGATTGCATCTGCATCTTGCCTCCAGCCAGCGTGGACCCCTTAAACTTCATCTACCGATACAACCGATCGACAGACGGTACAATAGCCACTGCTCTGCAACCCGACCTTACACATCAGGAGAAGAAGGATGCTTGTGTTAGAATGCTGTTTTTGGACTTCAGTTCAGCATTCAAGATCATAATTCCATCCAGGCACGACAAGAATTTCAGAGACCTCGGATTTGACCCTACCTTGTGCAGCTGGATCCTCGACTTCCCGTCAGATGACCAGAAGGTGGTGACAATGGGCTCGCTCACCTCCACCCCTCTGACTATCAATACAGGAGCCACTCAAGGCTGTGTTCTTAGTCACCTCCTTTACTCCCTATATCTCCATGACTGTGTCGTCATAAATAATTTTGCCGACGACATTACATTGCTTATCCTTATTTTAAGCAGTAACGAGTTGGCCTACAGGGAAGGTCACCTCTCTGAACCAGTGGTGTCAAGAAAACACCCTCTCCTTCAATGACGGAAAAAACAAAGTATCAGCTTGTGGATTAAAGAAGGAATGGAGATCGGCTATACCCTATTGACATCAGTGGATCTGGTGCTGAGAGCTTAAATAGCTTTAAGTTCCTTGACATCCACATCACCGAGGACCTCACGTGATCTGTACATACCAGCTGTTTGGTGATAAAAGTACAACAAACCGCTTTCACCTCTGACAGTTGAGGCGGTTTGGTATGTGTTCTAAATCCTAAGAACTGAGAGAAATTGAGAACATCCTGACTGTATCACTGCTCGTTGTTGGAACTGTGCCACACTTAACTGCAGGACTCTGCAGAGATTGGTGCAGACAGGACAGTGCATCTGTACTTGTGAACTTACCATGATACGGGACATTTAAAACGACAGGTGTTCAATAAAGGTCCATAGGATCATTGGGACCTGAGTCAACCCAACTACAATATATTCCAGCTGATACCATCCAGGAAATTGTATCGCAACATAAAAGACAGGACCAACAGGCTACGGGACACTTTCTTCTACCAGCCCATCAGACTGATTAGTTCACCTGTAATTTTTATTACATTGACCGCTCTATAAATTGCACAATATACATTTTGTTGCAGATGTTGTAAAGATTTTCCCCCTCATGTTTGTAAAGGATGTAAGAAATAAAGTCAAGTCAGTTCAATTCATTCCTGTGGTGGAGCCGTGTAGGAACAGAGCGCACAGTCTCCAAATAGAGAGATTTCGATCTACAGCTAAAATTAAAAAAAAAATGCTTCAGAAATTGGGTAGTGAATCTGGAATTAATTGCCACAGACAGGTGTGAAGGCTGAGCCATTCAGTACAAAAGGAAGGATGATGGGTTTTTGATCAGTCAGTGCATCAAAGGGTTATGGGGAACAGGTAAATGAATGGTGTTAAACGGGATAAAAATATCAGCCATCGTGGAATGGTGTAGCAGACTGGATTTTACAGAATGGCCTAATTCTCCCCCTATTTCTTATCGTCCAAGCACAGCCATAACAGAAAAATGGCTGAGGGAAGGACAGAATGGGCAGTTGAGTGTTCCAGGATACAAAGATGCAGAGAATAGCTAAAGGGGGTATCCCATCTTGCATGCAATGGACAGAATAATGATCAGTACAGAGGATATCATTCGTACCTGAAACATCTAACGAAGCCTATGGATACAACTCATACATAAGGCTATGGTATCATAGAAATCTCAATTGTCAGCAGAAAATTGAATCACAGATATGCAGACAGTCTGTAGTTGTAAATAAAATGAGGTAGCATTAGTGTGAAATTTTAACTTCGTAATATTGACTGCGCATTTCACAGTGTGAAAGGAATGGAGCTGAATTTGTGAACGTATTCAAGAAAGCTTCCTTCATCAAGATAGAGGCGAACACTCCTTGCGAGGGTACAACACTGGGAATCCTTCCGACAGCTGATGTAGGATAACTTGCACAATTGTCTGTCAATGAGCAGTTTGTCTCCAATAACCAGAATTTTCATAGCTTTTACCATGGTCATGTTGAACAATGCATTCCAATAACATGTTAACTTCATGAGCAGGATTAAAGCAAATCTAGGAGCCACTAAGCGGGATCTTGCAGTGGTTGACTGGACAAGATTGTTTACTGGAGTGATGCATCTGCCAACTGGGAGGCCTTTGCAGTTTGTTGTCCTCTGCACTCTGAACGCCCGAGGCGGACGGAGTTTCATTGATTCTGTTGCAGTTATAATTCTACAGATTTGTTGAGTGGTCAAAAAAAAAAATAATGTCAGTGCTGTATACGGTGACATATATGTACCTTGAACTCCTGTCTAATGCCTTCATCTCTTCCTACTTTTTTTAAGGATTGTCGTTACATGCCATAGAAACATAGAAAGCCTACAGCACAATACACGCCCTTCGACGCACAATGTTATGCCGAACATATCACTACCCTATAAATTATTAGGCTTACCTATAGCCTTCTGTGTTTCTAAGATCACATCCGCCTCCCCCACCTTTACCGGCAGCCCATTCCACGCACTCAACGTGGAAATTGCGCACACAGTAAAAATCTTACCTCTGACATCTCCTCTGTACCTACTCCCCACCTTAAACCTGTGTCATCTTGTGACAACCATTTCAGTCCTGGGAAAAAGCCTCTGACTATTCACATGATCAACGCCTCTCAACATCTCATGCACCTCTATCAGGTCACTTCTCATCCTCCGTCGCTCCAAGGAGAAAAGGCTGAGTTCATTCAACCTATCCTCATAAGACATGCTCCCCGATCCAGACAGCAGCCTTGTAAATCTCCTATGCACACTTTCTTTGGCTTCCACGTCCTTCCTGTAGTGAGGCGACCAAAATAGAGCACAGTACTCCAAGTAGGGTCTGCCCAGGGTCCTATATAGCTGTAACACTACCTCTCTGCTGCTAAAGTCAAGTCCACGATTGACGATGGCCAATACACCGTACGCCTTCTTAACCACTGAGTCAACCTTCGCTGCTGCTTTGAGTATCCTATGGACGAGGAACCCAAGATCCTTCTAATCCTCCAAGCTGCCAAGAGTCTTATAATTAATCATTAAAGTACCATTGCGTTTATGTGCTATTTTTTTGTCCCCCATTGCTACCCGACCAGCATCATTTGCAGTGGTTCAGTATAAACTCTCAACACTCTTTTACTCTTTATAGAATAAAAAAAAAACTTTTGGTACCATGCTTTGTTGGTACGACCGTCAATCTTAGAACTTCTTCCTTTGTGCAACTTCTGTATCCAGCACATTGTGAACTAGTCCCAGAAACTTCAGCCATCGCTGTTCTGCTGATCCCTGCCAGTATCGTCCTCCTATCCACCTGGATGAGGTCCTCTTTCATGCCTCTATAAATCCATAGATTCTATTAAGTTAAGGATATAACTGTTATGCTTCACCCTCCCAAATTGTACGAAGAATTCAATCATACTATGATTACAGCTTCCTATGGGTTCCTTTAATTAAAACTCCCTTATAAGATCAGGACTACAGCTATCACCCAATGTAAAGATAGCCTTTTTCCTGTGAAGGCTCAAGCACAAGCTGCTTAAAAAGCCATCTCGTCGGCATTCAACAAATTCATTCTCTTGCGATTCAATGTCAACCTGATTTTCCGAATCCCCTTTACATTTAAAAGTTCCCCACTACAATTTTGTCATTATCCTTATTATCAGAATCAGAATCAGGCTTATTATCACCGGAATGTGATGTTAGCAGCAATAGTTCAATGTAATACATGACATAAAATAATAACAATAATATAAGTAAATCAATTACAGTATATTCACATTGAATAAATTAAAATCATGTAAAAAGAGAAAAGCTATAAATTTAGGAATCGGATAGCAGAGGTAGAGAAGCTGTTAATGAATCGCTGAGTGTGTGCCTTCTGGCTTCTGTATATCCTACCTGATGGTAAAAGTGAGAAACGGTCATGCCCAGGGCGCTGATGGTCAGAAATAATTGACGCTGTCTTACTGAGACAACGTTCCTTGAAGATGTCCAAGATGGGGCCGACTACTTTACAAACCTCTGCAATTTCCTTCAGTCCTGTGCAGTAGTACCCCCATTCCAGACAGTGATGTCTCCATGGTACATCTATAGAAGTTCAAGAAGGTTTTTTTTATTGACATAACAAATTCTTCAAACTCCTAATGAACTATAGCTGCTTTCGTGCCTTCTTTATAACTGCATCGATATGTTGGGACCAGGTTAGATCCTCAGTGATCTTAACAGTATTTGCTCCAATTATGAGGATTTGGTATGTGTTCCTTCGTCTTACTCTTCTGGAAGTCCACGATCAGCACTTTCATCTTGCTGACGATGACTGCCAGGTTGTGGCTGTGACACCACTCCACTAGTTAGCATATCTCAATCCTATATAATCATATAACAATTACAGCACGGAAACAATCTATTTCGGCCCTTCTAGTACGGGCCGAACGCTTACTCTCCCTTAATCCCACCGACCTGCACGCAGCCCATAAACCTCATTTCCTTTAATGTCCATATACGTATCCATTTTTTAAAATATAGGCCTTTGACCTATAGTGGCAATTAGGAAGGCTAATAGAATGTTGGGCTGTGTCATGCGCTCATAGGAGTTCATAGCTACAGAGGTCTCCTTAATCTGTTTCATGCACTTGTGAGGCCACGCCTTGAGAACAATTCTGATCTCTAGATTTTCTAAGGGATGTGAAGGCACTGCAAATAGATCAGAGGAGGGCGACGACTTACATTACATGACTGCAGGGTGTGAACTATGGAGAAAGGTTGAAATAATTAAATTTACTTGGCCTAAGTTGACATATAATGAAAGGTATCACGAGGTCCTTACAAAGGGTCTCGGCCCGAAACGTCGACAGTGCTTCTCCTTTAGATGCGGCTGGCCTGCTGTTTTCCACCAGCATTTTGTGTGTGTTATTGATATAATGAGAGGTGTTCAGATTCATTAAGGGTAGAGGTAAGTAGGATGCCAACTGCTAATTCAAAATTAATCCATCAACAAGGAAACGTGCAGACTGGTTAAAGGGAGATTTCAGACTAACATCAGAAACCAATTCTTTACAGAGTGATTTGACATATACACAGTGAACTCAACACTCTCACAGAGAAGCATAGATTGTCAGATACAGAATGAACCACATTCTCACACTTTATCGGAGACTGACAGGTGCAGAATGAAGCCCACTTTCTCAGAATCAAAATCTGGGTTATATTCAGATTCAGTTTACTGTCATTTAAAAACGACAAATGCAATGCAGTTTAAAAATGAGACATCGTTCCTCCATAATGATATCAACAAAACATACGACAACAAAGACTACACCAGGAAATCCACATAAGGTTTGGCAATGCCCAATCCAGAGTCCAGAAAGGCAGTTGCATATTGATATCGCGCTACCATCGAAGCGCCTCCCCGGAAAGGAACCGCAAATCGACCAGACAAAGCAAGACCAATAACTAAAGCTACAACACCTGCACAGAACCATCTCGTTACAACAGTGCAAACAATACCATAATCTGATTTTTTAAAAAAAGACCATGGGTACGGTAAAAATAGTTCAATGTTGTTAAAAGACTATAAGTTAGAAAGAAGTCGCCACACAATTTTCACAAGTCCTCAGGGTCCCGATAGACTTGTCATCCCACGCTGGCGGCAAAAGGGAATACCCCTGCCATTGGCTTCCACGGTGCCGCCCGACTCAGCCTCGCAGACGCAGCACACATGAAAGCTCCGTCGAACACACCCTCGCAGACACAGCACACACTGAAGCGACCTTGACCTCAGTGGACTCCCGAGTCCGTCGAATCTCTGAGCCTCCGACCATCCGATCCGGCACAGCTTCCCTGAGCACCACCCTCTGCCGAGTGTATTAAGACGCCCCCGCAAACGGCCAGCTGCAACGCGACCCCGAGGACAGGAGGACAAGGTCCTCACAGCAGCAGCAGCAGTGAAAAGGGCTTTCCTGGAGATTTCCAGATGTTCCTCCGTGCTCCCACATCCGTTTTTCATTAGATTAGGATTGCGCACGGGACCCCAGCTTAACAAATATCTATCAGCTCCGGAGTGGCCGCTGCAAACTGCGTCGCGCTGCCATCTTGCGGAAATGGCAATGGAAATTTTCACCGGCATGTGACGTGAAATTTGTTGACTTGGTAGCAGCAGTTCAATGCAATACATAATCAAGCAAAGAAAAAAATAATAATAATAGCGAAAACAAAAAATAACAATGATACTAAAATAAAAATGTAAATGAATTACAGTATAATTATATTGAATGATTTTTTTAAACGTGCAAAATGAGAAATACCGTATATTAAAACAAAGTGAGTTATTGCCCAAAGATTTAATATCCGTTTACGAATCGAATGGCAGAAGGGAAGAAGCTGTCCCTCAATCACTGAGTGTGTGACTTCAGGCTTCCGTAACTGCTAACTGATGGTAAAACTGAGAAAGGGGCATGCCCTGGGCGCGGCATCATAGACTGACAGGTACAGAATGAACCTCACACTCTCACACTGTAACTCTGACTAAGAGATACAGGAGGAACACCACGATCCTGCAATCTATGCATCTGTTTCTGGCCGCCTTTCTGCCTGCTTGACCTATCCATTTGTCAGTTTACCAATCAGTCTCGGTCTCGGTTCGGTCCATCTCCCTCCCCCTTTCTCTCTCACTCTCTCCCGCTTCACCTCTCACCCTCCGCCCGCTCACACTATCTCCATCACCCCTTCCCCCACTCTCTCCCTCTCCCTTTCACAACAATTTACCTCACGCTTTTCTTTCCTCGTTCACTTCCAGCCGCAATGCACCTATTAATTTGCCAATTACCAGTATTGTGGCATTATTTAACAGTCTACCCATTCCTTTGCAGATTGAAATATTTATTCTCGATTTCGTTTGACCTTTGACAGATTTCAGATACCCACTAAAGACTGTTACATCAGCAACATGACACACAAAATGCTGGAGGAGCTCATCAGAGTCTCCTGTGTTACCCTGGATTGCCAACATCTTCAGAATTTCTCGTGTTTATACATCAGCAACGTGCTCATTTTACCGTTTCCATCCTGATCTCGGTTTCTCTATTGTATCTTTGTTCGAATCCGTGTTTGTATATTTCGAATTATATTGACTTCATTACTCACATCCTTCATATGCATGAGAAGGAAACATCTTTATGTTATTTTCCCTGTCCAAATATGCAATGTGAAATTTATAGTAACTTATTATAAATAGCATGTACAACAGGACAGTCACCATAACATAGAAATACTTTTGTGCAATTGTTTCTGTTTCTGCGTGTCTGTGTATGAGAGGGAGAGGGAGAGAGAGAGAGAGAGAGAGAGAGAGAGAGAGAGAGAGGAGAGAGAGAGAGAGAGAGAGAGAGAGAGAGAGAGAGAGAGAGAGAGAGAGAGAGAGAGAGAGAGAGAGAGAGAGAGAGAGAGAGAGAGAGAGAGAGAGAGAGAGAGAGAGAGAGAGAGAGAGAGAGAGAGAGACCAGGAAGAAACTGAAGGACTGAAGGACAGTTGAAAATGGGAAACTGCAGGGACAGAGGTAGAGATCGGTCAGTGTTTCTGGTCTCATTTTGGAGATGAATAATTAGCCAACAAAACGATAAAATCTGTAAGTGTAGCTGCTTCGGGGCAAAGCTCCGTCTTTGAAAGTAAATTTATCGGCCTATTTCCACCAGAGACGCAGCTGAGTTAACGCCAAATAATTTTGATGCTTTTGTCTCCAATCGCCCCAATATTTACAATAGAGACAATTATATTGAATTAAAATGTTTGTTCAAGCAACTGTAAGTAAGAAAGTTAGTGAGGAGTATAACCGTATCTGTGGAAAGAGATCCTCTGTATAGATGAGGGCCGCCTGGAATGCATCAGCTGTCTGCCGGAGCTGAGAATACAGGAGCAACAGAAATCACAGATTTTGACTGAAATGGTGTATCCGGTCATCTGGCGTGTTGAAGACGTTTACTATCCTTTTATTTCAGCCTTTGGAATTCCCGGTAAGCCGCAGTGTCAGCTGCTGTAGGTGAATTTTGAAGTTTAATTCCAAAGTAGTGACTGATTCTGCTGCTGGTTTAAACTCTCACATTCCAGTGCCGGTATTTAGCATTTCAGGAGTAGAGTGGAAGCACCGGGATTATAGATGCTAGAATTTCTGTCTACAAACAAACCGCTGCAGTAATTCAGCGAATAGGCCAATTTCAGTGCGACTGAATAGGTCAGGCAGCGTTCTTCCAACGATTTGTGATTAATAATGAGATGTTCGGCTCTCTGCTTTTGGTCTTGTAGTAGCTGCACTGTATTTGCAAATATTGTGTTGAAACAGCCGGCGGAGCAATTTATTGTTTGCATTTCAATGTGACTGATTGCCTACTTAGGTGCAAAAATCAAACTATTGACTGTAGTAACACTTTAACAAATGCGAGTAGTTCTCTGCTGTAATTCGAAACTGTTGAGGAATTTTAATGAATGTCTGCGATATGACTGAATATACAGCAGATGATGGACAACACAATGAAGTCGATGCTGAGTCAACTAACACAACTGGCGTGGTGCTTCATAGTTATCACTACTGGGAAATGTTTTCTATTGTATCGACATTTGACACCGTTGCAGACATCTGACTACGGCACCGAGTTTGAATTCCTCTCCCCTGTTTCACTGTGATGTATTCAGTGCGGGCGTCATGTCTGTCTCTGAGGTTGTGCCAGACTGCGCTGTATCTATTGGAATCCGTCAATGGTCTGTTGTCAAGTCAGAGAGGTGGCAAATGATGGAGTAGGAAACAAACTTGGGGGAAACACTAAGCCCCAGGCAGCTTGCATGAGAAGAGAAGCAAGTTAACACTCGTGTCAGAGGTCTCACTGAGAACAGTTCCGAGGAGAGATACTTTAATTGTTTGTCCACATATTCTGTTTTGCCTGTGTGAGAGTTTACAGCATTTCCTGTTTTTGTTCCGTCCTTCGGCTGTTCTGTCTCTGACAGGGATCGCCATGGAAGTTCATTGTCTGATGGCAGAATCCGGCCATCAGCGTCCGGATTTATACATTTCATCCAAACTAGACACGGAAGGTGCCGGTAGAAAATATTCCACCCTGTATTGATTCTGAGGAGGTAGTCACCTAGTTTTAGCTTTCCGCTAGCACTTCACATTTCGGTCATCAGTACGGAATCCGTATCCAGATCATATTGACTTTATTTTACTGTGCAAACTCCTTCTCTGTCTCCGCCAGCTCTGCGCCCTCTCGCAACCCTCACACTGCTAAATGCAACAATAAAGTGGAAATATTACACGATCCCCTCAATCTGCCGCAATGGCTTCTGTTCAGTATTTTCTCAACTTCTTGTTCCCTATCTCTATTCCAGCGAGCATGGTTGCGATTGTGATCCTGTCCCGGGGAAAATGCGTTCTCCCCAAACGTGTCTCTTGCTACCTGGTGGGAATGGCAACGGCCGATCTCCTGGTCGTTATCTCCGATCCGCTGCTGGGGTGGACCGCTGTGACTAATTTTCCACGATCGTTCCTGTTCATCACTCCTGTGTGCAGACTCGTCAGGTGGTTGCTTGCTGTGAGCACTGCGGCCGCAGTCTGGCTGACCGTCGCTTTCACCGTCGATCGATTTGTGGCTATTTGCTGTGAGAATCTGAAAACAAAATATTGCACGGAGAGAACCGCAGCTGTGGTTATCGGGACAGTGTGTGTTCTGGCCTGTTTGGAGACAGTCCCCTGGGGTCTTGCATACGGGCCTGGAGAAATAATTGACGGTGTTCCCTGGCAATGTGCTTACACAACGAGCTTCACAAACCCTCCCTCATGGGCGGCATTTGACCTGTTTGACCTGATTTTCTACCCTTGTGTCCCATTATTTCTGATGTTGCTGTTCAATATTCTGACTGTCAGACGGATACTAGCGACCTGTCGAGCCCGCAGGGGGCTCCGGGGACAAAAGAGTGGAGAGAATTACAAGCACCGGGAAATGGAGAACCGCCGCAAATCCATCGTTTTGCTCTTCAGCATAACCTGTAGTTTCATATTGTTGCGGGGAACATACGTGGTATCGTCTATCGATCCACGGATTTCAATGAGTTTTGTTTTTTCTCTTGCGGATCCCCGTTACATCACACAACGCACATCGGAAATGCTGCAACGTCTCAGTTCCTGCACCAACACGTGTATTTACGCCCTGACTCAGAGCAAATTCCGTGAGGAACTAAAGAATGCGGTGAAATGCCCACTGAATCGGATTTTGAAACTCTTGAAATTTTAGAAATAAATGCTGTAAAGTATTACAATTCAGCTGCCTTCCTACGCCGTGTTCTGTACACCAACCTGAGGGTAAATGTGATGAACAGGGTTACTGAACAAACATGATAAAAAGGCCGCAAGGGAGAGGGTGCCATGAAGATATCGCTAGAGTGAGCGCGAGGGAAAGCGACAGAATGAGAAATCGCGGGAGGGAGAACGCATACGAGATTTGGCGTGAGGGAGTGCGAGGGAAGAAGAGCACGGGAGGAAGAGCGCAGGGGTTAGGACACGAGGAAGATGTCGTGAGAGTGAGCGCGAGGGAATGGCCGTGTTGGAGAGAAGAGAAAATAGAATAAGAGGGAGAAAGGGAGACACAGAGAGAGATAGTGAATCGAATGAGACATCGTGAGGAAGACTGGAAGAGAGAGAGAGCGAGAGAGCGATAATGATAGGTGCTAAACACTTCAGCGGAGGAGTGGGGAATAGTATCTGTGGAAAATAGTGAGAATGCGGATGGTGCGTTGCCTTGATCAAGCCAGGGACAAGAATATCTCTGAGAAGGTACAGGCTATTCTGAAAGGGCAGGCTGAACAGCCGAGATCGTGGTCCTTATTAGAACTAAAAACAGAGAGACAAGATCCTACAGAGAAGTTAGGCAGTTGAGCAGAAAGTAAAGAAGTAAGAACTGTGGAGTGTTATTTTTATGATTACTTCAGTGTCTCGTGCTTGCAAGGTAAGTTATGGTAAGCTGGTACAGTTAAACGTGTGGCTAACAATCTGGTGCAGGAGCAAGGGCACCAGGAGCACTGATCATTGGGCTCTCTATTTCAGGAAATGTGGAACTGGTTTAAGGAGGATGGGTTACAGTGAAGGGGAAGTGATATTCTCACAGGGAAGCCTGAGGCTTGGATGGGGCATTATCTGTTAGGTGTGTTCAGGAAGGTTTCCAGAAACAGCAGGTAGATTGTCCACCAAGGAAGGGGACATAGTAATTGGATCTGAGTGAGGTGATTGGAATTTCATTGGAATATATTTAGGGATTATATTTCTGGTGTTTTTCAGACATTTACTGAGAAGGATGAGTCTGGACCTACAGATGGATCACTGTAAATTTGTGGAATGAAAATTGCAGTAGGATTGGGCAAGAATTATAGAGAGTAGCCTTGGAACTGATGTTACTGGTTAAGTCCATGTCTGACATCTGAGTGACACTTACATTCCAGCTGGTCAGTATTCAGGACTTCCCCGTCCTTGTGAGGAAGGTGGAGAATTACGGAGTCATTCAAGAACATAGGGTGATGAGAAATATTGTACTTGTTTAAAAAGGTAAGAAGAGTCATATGTAAGGACGAACAAGATGAAAATAGTCAGGGTATTGGAGGAGCAAACAGGAAGCGAGAAACAAGCATCACTGTGAATCAGGAAGTGAAGAGTGACCAGGAAATGTCCTCATACAGAAGGATCAATGAGAATCCCAAGGCATCTTATGCATACACAGCAAACAACAGCAGAGTGCGGAGAGGACAGGATCACTCCAGGACAAAGGTGGAGGTTTATGCCCAGAGCCAGAGTTAGCACGGGAGGTAGAAAATGAATACTAGTGTTTACTAAGGAGAAGGACAAGGAGGAAAGCGTGATGAGAAAGACGGTATGGTGATATTCTCTGGCGTGCTGATATGGAAGAAGAGGTGTTGTCGGTCTCTCAAACTATTTAGATGGGCAAATCCTTTGGGAGATTTAGTCCATTGTGGGACACAGACCACATGCAGTTAAACATGATGTTTAAACTGCCAGCACCGTAGTGTAAGAACAGAGATCTTAGCAACTTCTGTCCCGTAATGCAAAAGAAGGGAATGGTCTATCTCTGGTATAAACATGCCATGCATATGTGTCTACTCAAGAATAGTCAACCTTTGACTACAGGGACAGCGAACTTTACAATATCTAGACCTTCAATACCAAAACACAGAACAATAAAACTCACAACTCTGCAATGAGCACACGGACATGTACACACCCAACACTGTACACCACCGTTGACACTAGAGCAGCCCCAGCTCCTCAGGGACAGAAAACTGTACAACCGTGATAATGGACTACAATTCATTGACACTATCTATCCCCTCATTCCCTCAGGAGGCGACAGACAGTTGACAAAGGAGAACATTGAATGATGTGTGCTTCACCCTACAAAGAATTTTGAAATGCTGCCAGGAGAAAGAGGAACGAAAACGTAGGGATGTTCCAGAACGTTCTTATTAACAATACTGTAGCGTGTTACTGTATTTCCCCAACATTGACTTTGATCGCCTTAGAGTAGAAGCTACTAGGAGTGGAATTTGTTGACATCCTAGAAATATTTATCTGCACTTACAGCCTATACTATGTCAGTTTGCAATCCAAAACTTTGATCATGTTCTCCAGATCTATAGTGGAGAATAGCCTGACTGGTCTGGTTTAGAAACACCAATGCCCCTGAATGCATTAACAACTGAAAAGTTGTGGGTTCAGCTAGTCCTTCACAGCTAAAGCCCTCCCCACCACGAAGCACATCTGGAAGTAGCGTTGTCATAGGGAAGTAGCATCCATCATCAAGGACCCCATCATACAGGTGATGCTCTCTTCTGAGTGCTACCATCAAGAAGGATTACAGGAGCGGCAGGTCCCACAACACCAGGTTCAGGAATAGCTATTACTGTACCCCTCAACGATCAGCTTTAGAAGGAGAGGGGAAAATGTCACTGAGCGCAACAATTAACTCACTTTAAGGGACTCCACAGCTTATCTTCTTCACAGTTACTGCACATTTATCATTATTTTACTTTGTATTTTTATGTTTACTTAGCAATTTATTCGCTTTGTAGTCTTTTCTACTTTAGCCAGTCTTAGATGTGTAAATGTTTTCATTGCTTCCTTGTTTTTTTCTTTGTATTTGTTCTGCATGCTCGCAACAAAATTATATGGAGACATTTGTATTTTGACAATAAATTTGCTTTCAGCATTGAGTTTCACAGAAAACATTTTATGAGATAGGTGGAGTAAGATAGAGCTTTTCTCTATGGCAGGAAGCAGGATGAGAGGTGACTTGATGGAGGTATACAAAATGATAGGAGGCATCAAATGCGTGGGCACACAGAGAATGTTTCCCAAAATGGAAGTCGCTAAAACAAGGAGGCAGAATTTTAAGTTGACTGGAGGAAAGTGTAGGGACTGTGGGGATTACTGAAGATAACTTGTAGACACAGAAAATATGTGTTCACTGATATGGATGGCGGTAAAGGAAGATGCATTACAGACTATTAATAGACATTGCACTGGAGTTTGAGCCTTGCAATTCATGAATTTCAGTGGGAGACCATTATGATAACAGTCATCTTCAAAGAAGGACAAAATCCAGGGGGAATTTGTTAAACCAAGGGCAAGTACTAGGCTCAGTTCTGGTCGCCACACTGCAGATAGGATGTGGAAGCCATAGAAAGGGTGCAGAGGAGATTTACAAGATGTTGCCTGGATTTGGAAGTATCCCTTATGAGAAGAGGTTCAATGAACTCGGCCTTTTCTCCTTGGAGCGACGGAGGATGAGAGGTGACCTGATGGATGTGTATAAGATGATAAGAGGCATTGATCGTGTGGATAATCACAGAACTTTTTCCCAGGGCTGAAATGGTTGCCAGAAGAGGACACAGGTTTAAGGCTCCGCGGAGTAGGTAAAGAGGAGAAGTCAAGGGTAAGTCTTTTACTCAGAGAGTGGTGCGTGTGTGGAATGAACTGCCGGCAACGGTGGTGGAGGTGGACACGAATGGGTCTTTTAAGAGACTTTTGGATAGGTATATAGAGCTTAGAAAATAGAGGGCTATAGGTAATCCTCCTAATTTCTACGGTAGGGACAAGTTCAGCACAACTTAATGGGCCGAAGTGCCCATATAGTGCTGTGGATTTTCTATGTTTCTATGTTTCTAATAATCACCTATTTCATCCTCACCTTCCACGATCTTCTTATCCTGAATTCTCACCTATTTTATCCAGCCTTGTTTAAGAGCCTCAGTCCAAAAGGCTGACAGTTTACATTTTCCATAGATGCTGAGTTCCTCCTACATTTTGTGTGTGTTGCAAGCTAATGAGAACTATGTTAGGCAGTACCTGGGGAGAGCAGGACTCAGTGAAGCTGTAACTCACAACTGACCTGTGAGAGTTATTTAAAGCTGAGTGTTTCAAAATATCTATGTGAGGAGGAAAGACAAGAACGCAGATCTAAGAACAGTGCATGACCAGAGATATTGGAAATGCAGTTAAAAGTAACTGTAAGGAAAGTTTAGAATATGGATGTTAGACAATGGCCTTGATGAAGATGCAGCGATATGCAAATTAAACATAATCGGCAGTGCTGAATGATGGGTGTGGAGAGGGAGTAATTTTGCTGAGCAAGCCTAGAGAGAAAGAGTTCTACATACATTAAAAATAAAAGAGGCACTACAGAGAAAGGAGGAATGTAGACAACCAAAGTGTTGAAGTGAAAGTATGTCTGGAATCGGAATAAGTAACCAAATCACCAAATGAACATTTGACGTCAGTGTTCACCAAGCAGCAAGCGATGGAGGGAAGAAAGATCAGGAAGGATACGATTATATTCCACGCATATTTCTGACAAATTGTTGGGAGCGTTGGGATTCTCAAAGAACACGAATGTGGATAAATCACCAGGACTGGATAGAATTCATTCAGGTTATTGAGTGAATGACGCAAGATTGCAGATTGTGGAACATCCACAGGGATCTTTGTAGTCTACTTTTAGTTACACATGTTGCTGCAGAGAACGGCAGATCTATTGTTCATTCAGTTAACAAGGGGTATAGTGACAAAACAGGAAACTACATAGTTGACATGACAATTTGGGGCAGTTTTCGATGGTGATGAAGATTGCCAAAGGATTCAGCAAAACATAGCCCAGTTGGAAATGTGGGCAGATGAATGGTGTATGAGGTGGTGTACTCTACGACATGACATTTTAGAGTTTTTCTTTCCTTGCTGGAGTAGCAAGAATGGCGGTTGTGCCAGTGACATGCTCTGCCTCAGGATGTGTAGATCAGGGAGTCGGTCAGTGTCCCCAATAAATTCACATGAGGGACATGCACCAGCTGTAGTTCCTGACTGACCGTGTGAAGAAAATGGAGGTGGAGATTGCCAAACCTGGTCTCATCTAGGACAGTGATACCAGATCGTTTAGTGAGATGGTCACACCTAAGGTGAAGGATGCTGATAAATTTAGTGACCATTAGGGGATACAGTGCAAAGAGTCGCGCAGTGCAGGGTCACACAATGGCTGTTCCCTTCACAACATGAACACGTTTTCAATACTGATGGTAGAATAACGTCTCAGAACGTATTAGCAGCAGCCAGGCTGCTGGCACTGACAATGTCTCTGATGCCCAGCAGAGGAGGGCGGGATCAGTCTGGACAGTATTTGAGAGAAGAGTCAATATTATGTGGCTGTTAAAAGATAGCAGGATTTTGTGCTGTCTTTGAGTACCAGGGTCTGGAATGTAGCAGAGCAGTATGGAATATAGAAGATCAGGGAGTCGGTCAGTGTCACCTGTAAATTCACCAGCTGTAGGTCGGCTTATCTAGAACAGTCAGGCCAGATTTTTAGTGAGTTGGACACACCTAAGGTGAAGGATGCTGATAAGTTTTGTGACCACCAGGAGAGACAAGAGAAAGTGTCGAACAGTGCAAGGTCCCAGTGGTTGCTTCCATCACAACACGTACAAGTTTTGAATACTGATGGGGGAATGACCTCTCAGGATACACCACCAGCAGCCAGGCAACTGACACTGACTGTGTCTCAGATGCCCAGTAGAGGAGGACGAGATCAGTCTGGACAGTATTTGGGAGAACACTCAAGATTCTGTGGCTGTAAAAGAGATCCCAGGATGGTCTCTTATCTCTTGAATTCCAGGGTCAGGAGAGACTCAGAGCGCCTAAAGAAAATTCTCAAGTGGTCGTGTTGCATATAACTTGGTAAAAAGAGGGTTCAGCTTGTACACAGTGAATAGAGGGAATTAGGAAATAACTTAAAAATCAAAACTTAAAAAAATAATAATCTCTGGATTACACTCTGTGAAAAATATTTGTCAGGATAGAAATAGAATGATGATTCAGATGAGTATTTGACTGAGGGGTTGAGGCGGGGGAAAGATTGAAGTTCTTGGATCACTGCAATTTCTTCTGTGGTGGGGAGACGTACACAAGAGATGGATTTCTACTGAACTGGACTGGACCAATATCCTGTAGATTTGAGAGTGATGTTCAGAGTAGTGTAGCTGGGACTGGCGGTCAGTGTGACCCTGAGCTGGTTAATACTTTTTCCAATGAGAGAAAATTTAGTCAAAAGACTAGACAGGAGCACAGACAAAGGAAAGGAAAGACAATTGGTTTAAACTGCATTTTTTTCAATGCAAGATGCTTGACAGGTCAGGTGGATTAAATCAGGTATGACTGACACGGGCGACTGCTGGATCACTTCCATTCATGTATAGATCAATGATTTGGATGACAGAATTAATGTTTTTGTGGTCAGGTTTGCAGACAATTCGAAGATAGGTGGAGGACAGGTAGTGTTGAAGAGGCATGGAATCTGTTGAAGGACAGACAAATTAGGAGAATTGGCAAATAAATGGAAGATGCAATATCGTGCAGGGAAGTGTAAGGTCATGCAGATAAACAGTAAAGGTGTAGACTCTTCTAAATAGGTTAAAGATTTAAAAAGAAAAACAGTTGCAAAGAAACTTGGGAGTCCTGTAGGAAATATAACTTGCAGTATAAGTCGGTGGTAAGGAGGACAAATCAAACGTTAGATTCAGTTCAAGAGGACAAGTATATCAAAGCAAAATGTAACAGTGAGGTTTCCAAGACATTAGTCAGACCGCACTTGGAGTCCTATGAGCAGTTGTGTGCCTCTAATCTAAAACACAATTACCTCGCATTGGAGAGGGTCCAAATGAGATTAATGAGGTTTACTGGGGAAATTAAAGATTTAATATTTGTGCAGTGATTAGTGACTCTAGGCCTGTACTCGGTGGAGTTCTTTAGAATTCTAGAGATCTCATGGAAACCTATTGAATACTGAAAGTCTTATATAGAGTCGATGTGGAGAGGATCTTTACTATAGTGGATGTGCCTAGGACCAGAGTGTACAGGTGAAGAACAGCAGGATATCCATCTAGAACAGAGATGAAACAGATTTACTTATAAAGTGGCTAGTAAAACTTGAATTCATTGCCACAGACCGGTGTGGAGGCTAAGTCATTCAGTACAAAACGTAAGTTGGTAGGTTTTGCTTAGTCAGTGCATCAAAGGGTTCTGGAGAAAATCAAGAAAATAGTGTTAACAGGGACAAAAGATTCAGTCATCATGGAATGGAAGATCATACTGGAGTTGGCTGAATGGCTTAATTCTGCCCGAATTTGTTATGGTTCCTTCACAGCAGCAACAGAAGGATGGCTGTGGGAAGGACAGAATGGACAGCTCAATGTTCCATGACATAAAGGTGCAGGTAAGGAGGGCGAACGGACAAGATTTTGCCAAGTGGGAGTCCTTTAAAAGTGTGATGTCAGTTGTTCAGAACCTGCATGATTATCTTAGGGTAAAGGAAAAGTTTGGCAGGTTTCAGGAACACTGCTTGATGAGAAATACTGAGGCCGCGGTTCAGAATGTGGAAACAATCTGTTTACATTTAATTTTGAGTCAAAGGAGTTAGCTTCACTCGCCTTCGTTTGGCCCATCATTGAAATCTTCTCACAACCAATGAACTTACTTTCAGGGACATCTCATATTCTCAAAATTTATTGCATGATTAATTATCATTTCTTCTTTTTGCATTTACACGGTTTGTTGTCTTCTTCCCTTTGGTTGAGCACGTTGGTTGGCCGTCTGTGTTTTGATTCTGTTATAGTTATAATCTATAGGATAGGTAACAGCCATCATTCTATAGATTTGTTGAGCAGACAAGTCAATTAATCTCAGGGTTGGCTATGGTCACATATATTTACGTTGCACTCCTGTCCACTGCCTTCACCTCTTCCTTGCTTTTGTAATGATTATCGTTATTTGTCATATTCACATTTAAACGTAGTGAAAGGCATCTTTTCCAATTTTATTTGAATCCTGTCGGCTTGCTTTGATCACAGGGCAGTAAACCACTAGAATCCTCAATTCTGCGAAAAGGTTATTGTAAAGAACAAGTCAAGAGAAAGATACAAAACCATTTCTAAGTCATCATATTCTGGAACACTTTGGTCAACAAGAATAACAGACAACGATAACTAGAAAATTCATAATTTAACCTTTGGAAGTTAGTTCAGAGGTTTGCTCCCATCGTGGAATTAAAACAGGATAAAATATGTTCGACTGAATTGGCCAAACATATAAGAACGTTAAGGATAGTTGACTGTTGAGGATAAGTGGCCAATGCAAGAAAACAGTGTTCAGTGTCTACTCCCTGTTATTTCCAATACTCATGCAGCATCTCCGATTTTATCTACGAAAAAGGCCTGTGATGTCGATTGAACAGGGAGATAGGGTGTTATGTAACTCAATTAGTAGTAAGGTGAAACCATTCTCGAACTAGTTTTGCAGAAGTTATCATGTGGGCAAGTGAGAGTTCATATATTCAGTCCTCGAAGAAGTGTGACGTTCGTCATTTTAGTTCCAGAACCGAAATTTATCATGAACTGAAATATGACTGAGAAAAGTAAGGTGCAGCGATCCGGGATGAACGCGAGTCGCTGAAAGATGCATTTAGGAGCGTAATTATCCTTTGGCCCTCTCTGGGAGAGTATATGTGTACAAAATGTCTTGCTGCATTTGTACTGCGCATTTTTTTTAAAAAAAGCGTCTGATGGCCAGTGTGTCCTGAACTGGGATGGAATGGATAAAATGTCAACTCGGTCATGAGGAAGTTGAATGTGGTTTATTGGGACAATTACTGGAATGGCAGAGGAATTTTCTGAGCAAAGACGGGGTTTTTTTTGATGATAGAACACTGTGAGGGGAACACATAGACAGCTCACCTCTTGTATAAGCATGACCAACGCCATGATCAGGTAATTTGTTTGTGTTTATCACAATTGATTTCTAGAAGTATTTTTGCTGTCAGGAATAAGAAGCTGTTGTGATGTGAAATGATGCTTTTTGTTTTACGGGAATAAACGATAGATGCTGAGTGAAATAAAAATCTGTCCGCTCCCCACCATGACTCTGTCTGAATTTACCCAATGTTCATACCGATTCGCTTGATCTACACTGTGCGTCTGACAATCCAAAAAGTGACGAAGGATCAGTTCGGTTCTGGTGTGATTTCTGTTAGGTTGCCCTATATAGAGAGAGTTCCTTACAGATGTGTCTTGACAGCGGAAGTGGGCGTTACGTCGCCGCGAGACGCGAAGTACTCGATCTCCAGAACGTGGGGTTGTCACGGACACGTTCCTCCGCAGCCGAAACGTAAATTGTCTCAATTCGTTCAGATCACTCATTTTTATTCATACTTTATTGTTGTTTTTTTAGTAAGATATCAGAGTGCAATCAGGTTTGGAGTGATTTTTGACACAAAAACAGAGCAAAAGGAGCGCGCATTCTGTGGCTGGAATCTAATCGTCTCAGCATCTCAGTAATTACAAGCTGAAAGGCTAAACAGACCTGCATAACTGACGGCATGATTATATTTCATGAATTTCATTTTTGTATTATAACTGCAGCAAATTCATTATAACTTAGAAAACTAATTTCCCTACTAATTTGGAAATGAGGAAGGGATCCACGTAGATAAGAGATCCAATCGAACTCCACCTGCAGTAAATTTGTCTAAAAATGTGAGTTACTCTTGGGAAGCGTTCGTAGGGAAAGTTTGATCGTGAGATACTGTAAATCTCCGGGGAAGAAAAGACCAGTAAGGCAAGACCGGTAAAGACGAGGGGTTCGCCAAGCTGGAAACCATCCCTGAGCTCCTGGAGAGGGGCAAAACGGTAGAAGTACATGTTCGAGACCCACAGATCCTCCAAAGAATAGGCAACTTGAAGGGCAATAAGGACTTCGAAGGCTGAGAAAAATTCTGGCATGAAAAAAGTTGGGAAATTGTATTGTGATTGAAAACTTACTAAATTTGATTACAGGTTCACCTAAAACTAACATGTAAGACATGGGGAGAAATTAAAGCAATTGCGCCAAATTCGCTGGCGCTGTGCCGAAGAGAAGAGACACAACCTCGAGACTCGCCGATCCACCGACAAAGGCTCCGATGAATAAACATTGCGAGAAAAGGGTCAAGTAGTATAAGAAGCCGAAGCAACTTTCAGTTGACCCCTAATGCATCCGGGTACCCCGGTGGGCAAGGTTTGGATGGAAACTGGATATAGCAGGTATGAGATGACTTTCTCCTGTGTTTGCTACCGATTGAACCAGTGCGAATGGACCTATGGGGATTTCTTTGATTGAAGAACATTTGTTACTCAAAAGGTGAGACCTAAGTTAGGGAGGGGAACCCAAAATGGGAAATGAAATTCATTATGTGATATGTTAATACATGAGACGAAATGACCAAGAGGTACCAGCCCCTAACAGCTAACCTAAGATGGAGGAGGAAAAATATAGGAAAAAAAATGGACGTACCTTCTCACTCTTCTTCGCCCTTGCGGGACTCTATACTAAAATTCTAGTTGATGGGCTGCCAGAGGATACTATATGGAAATAGGAACGTCTGACATGATCGCAGCACAACAGAGAGCTCAACAGCTGCGACGACAAATCCGACAGTCTCAGTCCTGTTCCCGGAACCTGCTTCACTCACAGAACCAGATTTCTCTACCAGGTGCCTCGAACACAGAGAAAGTTTCAGCACCCCTGGAACAGGGATAGTCACAACCTGAGGACAATCCACAAAGTGTAGGGGTGCACATGCGGTTAGAGAACAAGAGAGTAAACTCTGCGGAGCGGGTAGCTCGTGATAGCCATAGGGAAACTGAAACAACTGATAGTACAAACCATACGCAGATACCCCGAATAATGGTACGAGATATACCGACCCCTCAACCTCTGGACCCTTAATGTTTCCTTTAACTTTTTCCCCCTTCACCCTTAATCCATGACCACTGTTTTTTTTTTCTCCTCAGGCCTCAGTAGAAAACCCTATCAGGAAACATATCGCGTTCCACAATTGGGTAGTATCAACTTCTGAAACTTTAACCCTTTACCCGGAGTTGTGCAGCGACGCCTGCGGTCGTCCTAGAGCAGCACCCGATCCACTCTGAATAATGATTTGCTGTACGCCGGGGAACAGATAGTGTTTGGGTCCCGAATGCAGATGGACGTGAAATCAACCCCAGAATGCAGACAGACATGGCTAGAACGATCCAAAGAGACAATCTGAGTAGGGGCCAGACAAATAAAATGATTTTAGAAATGCCTACAGAAAATTTGAGAGCCAGAAACAGATTTCATTTTGCAGTTTAATGATGCTTGGGGAAGTATTTCAGAGATACAATTGGAACGCAACTGTTACCTATTCGTGCTTGATACTGTAGATCCGGCGAAGCCCGGAAATGGAACAGGCATATCCGACTCTGAAGAAGAAACTGCTCCATACACCAGCCTGGGGCATTTATGACTATTTTAAATCCTTCCTGTAATATAGTAAAGAGAAACAGGGAACTACAAGTGCCGTATTGACTCAGGAACACGGTGGCTTGAGCACACAATTACCATCCGTGGTGTGCGGCCTGCCTGGCTACCGATGAGGTGTGGCGGCAACAGCAGTGATGGTCGGAATGGCAACACCTGCGATATTGGAACACTCCTTCACAATATTGACACCTCACGCCGTAATTCTACTCATTAATTCAGCGGCAAATCAAGGCTTCACAGCAGAAAGACAAACAGGGCTTGCTAGTATCAAAGCCAAATTTGATATGTAAACGAGCACCCGTTCTTAATACGGCCACCCTTCTTATCAATCACAATGAGTCCGTACAACATGATATGTTAGCTGTAGAAGCCACTACATCAGCCTGGTCCTGACTTGAGTTCAATCCTTTTAAATAACCCGGATATAATTATCTAAAATACAAGTACAATTCAAAAAAAAATTATTATCTCATTAGAGTTGTCAGTTGGATATCAAATCTTACAATAACACTTATCATACATCCCTGGACACATTTGATCTGCATCAATAATAACCTAACTACAAGGTTATAAGGGGAAGGTGAGGCCTGTACAGATTCGATGGGATGCACCTGAATTGGTAGGGGAGCAATATCTTGCTGGTAGCACGAGTGAATCTGCAGATGCTGGAAATAAATAAAAACACAAAATGCTGGCAGAACTCAGTAGGCCAGACAGAATCTATGGGAGGAGGTAGTGACGGCGTTTCGGGCCGAAACCGGTAGGGTTGCTAGCATGGTTCGGGAGGGTTTAAACTAATTTGCAAGGGGGATGGGACCGGGATCGATAGAGCAGTGAAAGAAATGCATGGAGTAAAGCCAGATCCAACATATAGAGAGGTTTTGAAGAACGAGCAACAGAATAAAGGGTATAAAGGTAGTAAGGTAGAGTGGCTAAAGTGTGTGTACTTCAAAGCAAGAAGAATCAGGAACAAAGGTGATGAACTGAGAGCTTGGATAAATACATGGATTTATGATGTAGTGGCCATTACGGAGACTTGGCTGGCACCAGGGCAGGAATGGATTCTCAATATTACTGGATTTCGGTGCTTTAAAAGGGATAGAGAGGGGAGAAAAGGAGAGCGGGTGGCATTACTGGTCAATGATACTAATACAGCTGCAGAAAAGGTGGGTAATGTAGTAGGATCCTCTTTTGAGTCAGTATGGGTGGAAGTCAGGAACAAGAGGGGAACAGTTACTCTACGGGGGTTATTCTATAGGCCCCCTGGTAGCAGCAGAGATAACAAGGAGCAAATTGGATGAAAGATTTTGGAAAGGTGCAAAAATAACAGGGTTGTTATCATGGGTGGCTTTCACTTCCCTAATATTGATTGGCACTTGATTACTTCCAAGGATTTAGATGGGGCAGAGTTTGTTAAGTGTGTCCAGGACGGATTCCTGTCACAGTATGTTGACAGGCCGACTAGGGGGAATGATATACTAGATCTAGTATTAGGTAACGAACCGGGTCAGGTCACAGATCTCTCAGTGGGTGAGAATCTGGGGGACAGTTATCACCGTTCCATGACCTTTAGCATTATCATGGAAAAGGATAGAATCAGAGAGGACCGGAACATTTTTAATTGGGGAAGGGCAAACTATGAGGCTCTAAGGCTAGAACTTGCAGGTGTGAATTGGGATGATGTTTTTGCATGGAAAGGTACTATGGACATGTAGTCGATGGTTAAGGATCTCTTGCAGAATATTAGGGATAAATTTGTCCGGGTGAGAAAGATAAAGAATGGTAGGGTGAAGGAACCATGAGTGACAAGTGAGGTGGAAAATCTAGAAGGCAGCATACATGTGGTTTAGGAAGCAAGGATCAGATGGGTCTCTTGAGGAATATAGGGTAGCAAGAAAGGAGCTTAAGAAGGGGCTGAGAAGAGCAAGAAGGAGGGATGAGAAGGCCTTGGCGATTAGGGTAAAATAAAACCCCAAGGAATTCTTCAATTATGCGAAGAACAAAAGGATTACAGGAGTGAAGTTAGGACAGATTAGAGATTTTTAAAAAAGGGAAGATGTGCCTGGAGGCTGTGGAAGTGAGTGAGGTCCTCAATGAATACTTCGCTTTGGTATTCACCACTGAGAGGGAACTTGATGACAGTGAGGACGATATGAGTCAGGTTGATGTTCTGGAGCATGTTGATATTAAGGGAGAGGAGTTCGAGTTGTTAAGATATATTAGGACGGATACGTCCACGGGGCCTGACGGAATATTCCCCAGCATGCTCCACGAGGCAAGGGACGAGATTGCTGAAACACTGGCTAGGATCTTTACGTCCTCGTTGTCCACGGGAATGGTACCGGAGGATTGGAGGGAGGCGAATGTTGTCCCCTTGTTCAAAAAAGGTAGTTGGGATGGTCCAGGTACTTATAGCCGAGTGAGACTTACTTCTGTGGTGGGAAAGCTGTTGGAAAAGATTCTTAGAGATAGGATCTATGGGCATTTAGAGAATTATAGTCTGATCAGGGACACTCAATATGGCAATCGTGCCTAACAAGCCTGATAGAGTTCTTTGAGGAGGTGACCAGGCACATAGATGAGGGTAGTGCAGTGGCTGTGATCTACTTGGATTTCTGTAAGGAATTTGACAAGGTTCTACACGGTAGGCATATTCAGAACGTCAGAAGGAATAGGATCCAGTGAAGTTTGGCCAGGTGGATTCAGAAATGGCTTGCCTGCAGAAGGCAGAGGACCGTGGTGGAGGGAGTACATTCAGATTGGAGGGTTGTAACTAGTGGTGCCCTCCAAGGATCTGTTCTGGAACCTCTACTTTTTGTGATTTTTATTAACGACCTGGATTTGGGGGGTAGCAGGATGGGTTGGCAAGTTTGCAGACGACGCAAAGGTTGGTGTTGTTGTCGATGGTGTAGAGAATTGTGGAAGATTGCAGAGAGACATAGATAGAATGCAGAAGTGGGTTGAGAATTGGCAGATAGAGTTCAACCCGGAAAAGTGTGAGGCGTTACACTTTGGAAGGACACACTCCAAGGCAGAGTACAAAGTAAATGGCAGGATACTTGGTAGTGTCGAGTAGCAGAGGGATTTAGGGCTACATGTCCACAGATCCCTGAAGCCTCACTGGTAGATAGGATAGTTAAGAAAGCTTGTGGCGTGTTAGCTTTCATAAGCCGAGGGATAGAGTTTAAGAGACGCGATGTAATGACGCCGCTCTATAAAACTCTAGTTAGGCCACACTTGGAGTTCAATGTCCGGTTCTGGTCGCCTCAGTATCGGAAGGATTTGGAAGCATTGGAAAGGGTACAGAGGTGATTTCCCAGGATGCTGCCTTGTTTAGAGTGTATGGATTATGATCAGAGATTAAGGGAGCTAGGGCTTTACTCTTTGGAGAGAAGGAGGATGAGAGGTGACATGATAGTGGTGTACAAGATATTAAGAGGAATATGCAGAGTGGACAGCCAGAGCATCTTCCCCAGGGCATCACTGCTCAGTACAAGAGGACATGGCTTTAAGGTAATGGGAGGGAAGTTCAAGGGGGATATTAGAGGAAGGATATTAGAGTGGTTGGTGCGTGGAATGCACTGCCTGAGTCAATGCTAAAGGCAGATGCACTACTGAAGTTTAAGAGACTACTAGACAGGTATATGGAGGAATTTAAGGTTGGGGGGGGGGGGGTTATATGGGAGGCAGGGTTTGATGGTCCGCACAACATTGTGGGCCGAAGGGCCTATAATGTACTGTACTATTCTATGTAGAAGTAGGAGAAAATCTGCAGATGCTGGCAATTCAAGCAAAATACTCAACATGCTGGAGAAACTCAGCCAGAAAGTTTTTTTCCCCCTCCAGTCCTGCTGTAGTGCCTAGGCCCAAAACGTCGAAAATACTCTTTTCTATAGTTATTTGCTGGCTTGTTGAGTTCATCCTGCATTTTCTGTGTGTTTCCTGCATAAATACCCGCCTTAAATTCACGGAAATGCACTTTATGCAGTCCTGGGTAGGTCTGTAGTCTAGTGTAGTTTTTTTCTTTTGTTTTACGTAGTTCAGTGTAGTTTTTGCACTATTTCATGTAGCACTGTGGTCCTGAAAAATGTTGTCACGTTTTTACTGTGTACTGTTCCAGTAGTTATGGTCTAAATAACAATAAAAAGTGACTTGACTTGACTTGACTTGACTTGAAATAATACTCTACATCAGTGATATTATCATTGCCACAGCATCAACAATCCAACACATCAGGGTATTCACTTAGAAACCTAACCCTATATTGTTTAACCTCTTCACTAAAATTATCCTGATAATGAATCGCAGCAAGTGACCCAGCTTGTAAAATATCCTTTTCCCATTTCAGTCACAACCGTTTTGCCCTCATCAATCAATGCAGGAATAATATTTTCCCTACGAATCGCAGCATTTTCGTAACCATTGCACACACAAATACAAGTTTAATATCACATCCAATATGACCCCCATTAAATATCTTCACCACTTTCCTCAAATCGGCCTGAGCCCTTTTATAATCAACTGATACTGCTTAACATAACTGAACGTCCCACCTTCCTCCCTAAATGCCTCTGCATACTCCTCAATCAAATATGGTACAGCCTTTCTCCTATTAATGGACATTTTTAATAGGAAGCACGCCCAACTCAGTTTGATGACTGTTACTGTGATATAATCTTCATTACTGAAATCCAAATCATCCTTAACATTCAGTCTGGACAGCCGTTCATCACATAAAATCTTAATAAACCCCCCAAATTGCATTACCGAAAATTCCATCTCCCATTAATGCCGCCCTGTCCCCGATATAAATCCAAACCCAGGGTTGTAAAGCCAGCAAAATAATCACTCCCCATCTTTCACGATGCATATCATCCCACACACTCACTCCAGCCAGTATGCTCCAAACTTCAGTTAAATCTATCGCAGTTTCATAATTATTATGAACTTTCAATCTCGTGTTAACTAAGCTGGTTTCCTGAATAAATATAACTTCGGGATATTTGACAAATGAGCAGCATAAAAAATCAGGCCTCTTGCATTCCACTGCAATATTTTAATCCCATTATGTTCCTTCAAAATTAGACTGGGATGCAGATGCCCCACCTTTCAGAGCTTCACGTAAAAATCCCACATAACACCAGTTACATCAAGATACCTTTCTGCAGCTTTCACAATAATTTTAATTTCCTCAATAGGACGAAATGTCTGATCAGTACAATTCACCACATCCTTTATAAACATCACAAACTTCATTTAATCCAGCAGTAACGTATCTTTAGTAAGACAACTCAGATGTCAATATATATCCACTGACGTCACAGCCGGTTCCCCGATTGGGAATACTTTAGATAGATAGATACTTTATTCATCCCCATGGGGAAATTCAACTTTTTTTCCAATGTCCCATACACTTGTTGTAGCAAAACTAATTACATACAATACTTAACTCAGTAAAAAAAAATATATGATATGCATCTAAATCACCATCTCAAAAAGCATTAATAATAGCTTTTAAAAAGTTCTTAAGTCCTGGCGGTAGAATTGTAAAGCCTAATGGCATTGGGGAGTATTGACCTCTTCATCCTGTCTGAGGAGCATTGCATCGATAGTAACCTGTCACTGAAACTGCTTCTCTGTCTCTGGATGGTGCTATGTAGAGGATGTTCAGAGTTATCCATAATTGACCGTAGCCTACTCAGCGCCCTTCGCTCAGCTACCGATGTTAAACTCTCCAGTACTTTGCCCACGACAGAGCCCGCCTTCCTTACCAGCTTATTAAGACGTGAGGCGTCCATCTTCTTAATGCTTCCTCCCCAACACGCCACCACAAAGAAGAGGGCGCTCTCCACAACTGACCTATAGAACATCTTCAGCATCTCACTACAGGCATTGAATGACGCCAACCTTCTTAGGAAGTACAGTCGACTCTGTGCCTTCCTGCACAAGGCATCTGTGTTGGCAGTCCAGTCTAGCTTCTCGTCTAACTGTACTCCCAGATACTTGTAGGTCTTAACCTGCTCCACACATTGTCCATTAATGATCACTGGCTCCATATGAGGCCTAGATCTCCTAAAGTCCACCACCATCTCCTTGGTCTTGGTGATATTGAGACGCAGGTAGTTTGAGTTGCACCATATCACAAAGTCCTGTATCAGTTTCCTATACTCCTCCTCCTGTCCATTCCTGACACACCCCACTATGGCCGTGTTATCAGCGAACTTCTGCACATGGCAGGACTCTGAGTTATATTGGAAGTCTGATGTGTACAGGGTGAACAGGACCGGAGAGAGTACGGTTCCCTGCGGCGCCCCTGTGCTGCTGACCACCGTGTCAGACCTACAGTCTCCCAACCGCACATACTAAGGTCTATCTGTCAAGTAGTCCACTATCCAATCCACCATGTGAGAGTCTACTCCCATCTCCGTTAGTTTGTGCCTTAAGATCTTGGGCTGGATGGTGTTAAAGGCACTAGAGAAGTCAAGGAATGTAATCCTCACAGCACAACTGACCCCCTCTAGGTGAGAGAGTGATTTGTGCAGCAAATACGTGATAGCATCCTCCACTCCCACCTTCTCCTTATATGCAAACTGAAGAGGATCCTGGGCGTGCCTGGTTTGTGGCCTCAGATTCTGTATTATCAGCCGCTCCATGGTCTTCATCACGTACGACGTCAAGGCAACAGGTCTGAAGTCATTCAACTCCTTTGGTTGTGGTTTCTTCCGTACCGGGACAATACAGGATGTCTTCCAATTTATCAGCATTCGCTTTAATTGTTTGCAAGCCTGACTGACGTTTATATTAACTAATCATCTTGTGAGTTCTCATTTGACCGAAAGGCACTATACCCAGTAATAGCAGGGAATGAATGTGGGTCTGAGCTTCGATAGGCGGGGTGGAACTCTGCCCCATTCTCAAGCCCTCCTCTTCTGTTTCTTCGCCATGGCAGAATTCAGCGAGTTGCGGCTATCGGTGATCGCCGGTCTCTGCGACCACGAAAAAGGCGTGCTTCTCATTCGATGCAACAGTGAGTCCGTTCCTACGATGTTTGAGGTAGCTGAGGAAAAGTGTTTTTGCAGGGAGGGAGCGAGGAGGCATATAGACTACAACTTCAAGAATGGCCGGCTTCCCCGCCTGATCGGCAGTTGTCGCAGACAGAACGCGGTCTCCGACGGGAGTGGTAGTTTGAAATAAAGTGTCTGTTCGTGAATGATGTACAGCAATTTTTATTATGGTGTAACACTTCCCCAACAACCTGGTATACGTCTAGGGGAAAAAAAGTCCAGCCTTTCGCAAACCCCGCCTCGCATATACGCAGGAAATGTGGGAATCAAGTTAATGCAGCGACGCACACACAATATCAATCCCACACCAAATACCGTAATGGAATATACTTTAAATATTTTACTAAAACTAAATGAGTACTAAAAATACAGTATATATGAAAGAAAAGAAAATAAAGTAAAAGGCGCCAAACGTATCAGAGTTCAGTCAGTTTACTGCACATCGTTGGAGCTGAACCATCGAACCATTCGACCAACATACACAAAATGCTGCTGGACAACAACAGGCCAGGCAGCATCTATAAGGAGAAACACTGTCGAAGTTTTCGGCCGAGACACTTCGTCAGGACTAACTGAAGGGAAATATACTAAAAGATTTGAAAGCAGTGGGGGGAAGGGGAGTTGCGAAATGATAGGAAAAGTCCGGAGGGAGTGGGATGAAGCGAAGAGCTGGAAAGGTGATTGGTGAAAGTGATACAGAGCTGGAGAAGGGAAAGGATCATGGGACGGGAGGCCTCCGGAGAAAGAAAGGGGGAGGGGAGCACCAGAGGGAGATGGAGAACAGGCAGGGTGATGGGCAGAGAGAGAGAAAAAAACAAGCAACTAAATATATCAGAGATGAGGTAAGAAGGGGAGGAGGGGCATTAACAGAAGTTAGAGAAGTCAATGTTCATGCCATCAGTTTGGAGGCTACCCAGCCGGTATATAAGGCATGTTCCTCCAACCTGAGTGTGGCTTCATTCTGATAATAGAAGAGGCCATGGATAGACATATCAGAATGGGAATGTGACGTGAAATTAAAATGTGTGGCCATAGGGAAATCCTGCTTTCTCTGGCGGACCGAGCGTAGGTGTTCAGAGAAACGGTCTCCCAGTCTGCGTCGGGCCTCAACAATATATAAAAGACCACACCGGGAGCACCGGACGCAGCATATCACAGCAGCCGACTCACAGGTGAAGTGTCGCCTCAGCTGGAAAGACTGTCTGGGGCCCTGAATGATGGTGAGGGAGGAAGTTACGTAGTATTATAGGTTGGACCTGAGGCTGGTGCGGTGGTAGGTGAGGACAAGGGGAACCCTATCCCGAGTAGGGTGGCGGGCGGATGGGGTGAGGGCAGATGTGCGGGAAATGGGAGAGATGCGTTTGGGAGCAGAGTTGATGGTGGAAGAAGGGAAGCTCCTTTGTTTAAAAAAGGAAGGCACCTCCATCGTCCTGGAATGAAAATCCTCATCCTGAGAGCAGATGCGGCGAAGACGGAGGAATTGTGAGAAGGAGATAGCATTTTTGCAAGAGACAGGGTGGGAAGAGAAATAGTCCAGGTAGCTGTGAGAATCTGTAGGCTTACAGTAGATATCAGTAGATAAAACGTCTTCAGAGATGGAGACAGAAAGATCAAGAAAGGGGAGGGAGGTGTCGGAAATGGACCAGGTAAATTTGAGGGCAGCTGAAAGTTGGAGGCAAAGTTAATGAAGTCAACGTGCTCAACATGCGTGCAGTAGGCAGCGCCAATGCAGTCGCTGACGTACAAAGGAAAAAAAAGGGGAACTAATAACTCATAGGATTGGAACATGGACTTCTCCACAAAGTCAACCAAAATGCAGGCAGAACTGGGACCCTAGCAGGTGCCAATGTCTACAACTTTGGTTTGGAGGAAGTGGGAGGAGCCAAAGGAAAATTATTGAGTGGGAGAACTAATTCAGCTAGTCGGAGGAGAGTGGTGGTAGAGGGGACTTGCTTAGGTCTGGAATCCAAAAATAAGCGGAGAGCTTTGAGACCTTCCTGGTGGGGGATGGAGGTATATAGGGACTAGACGTCCATGGTGAAAATAAGGCGGTGCGGCCAGGGAACATAAAGTCATTGAAAAAAAATTCAAAGCGTGAGAAGTGTCACGAACATCGGTGGGAAGGGATTGAACAAGGGGGGATAAAACAGTGTCAAGATATGCAGAAATAAGTTCGGTGGGGCAGGAACAAGCTGAGACGATGAGTCTACCTGGACAGGCAGGTTTGTGGATTTTGTGTAGGAGGTAGAAAGGGGAACTACGGAGAACTATAAGGTTGGTGGCAGTGGCAGTGGATGGGTATTCCCAGAGCTGATAAGGATGGTGATGGTATAGGAGACAGTGGACTGGTGCTCCTAACAGAATTAACAGATCTGCTTCAGGATGAGAGGGTATAACCACTGGCGTATCCCCGGGATCGGTTCAGGACTCTCAGTTATTTACTATCAATATTAAAATTATGGTGCAGTGATCTGTGGTGGTAATGTGTTGTTTAAGGGAGTAGGGGTAAGTTCGAGTCTGTCAAGTATTTAAGATTGTTATTAATCACCAGGAGGAAGGGGCAGAGTGTGAGTGATCCAAGGCTGTATCACAATTTCAGGGAATGCCGTGGGCCAAATATTGTGATGGGATATTTGGTCACTGCAACAGGATATGGAGATGCTGGGTGAATGGGAGTATACATTGAAAATGGAGGTTGATGTGGTAAACAGTGACGATGAGTACAGTAGTGGGAAGAATCTAAAGGCTGACTATTATTTTTATGGAGAGGAACTGCACGTGAGTAAAGTACAGAGTGGTCCAGGTTTTTTTGTTGTACAGGGTACACACAAACAGCAGACAGGTGCAGTGAGTTGTGAATGGTTCGTTGACATTTATTGTTGTGTCATTGGTGCAAAGAAGCAGAGAAGTCTTGTTAGAGTGTCAGACAAGGACACAGTGATGGAATTTGGGAAGTTGAATTGATTTGAATTGAATTGATTTTATTCTTTACGTGCTTCTTAAAGTTGAGGAGTAAATATTTTTACATTACGTCTCTGTCGAAATGTGCAATTTATAGTAATTTATAACAAATAGTAAAGCCGGCCAAAACGTACACAGTAAAACGCATAGTTACGAGGAATGTTATTGAACAGAGAGGCCTTGCAATACAGGTACACAGTTCTTTGAATGTCGACACACAGATAGACGAGTCTCTGAAGAAGGTGCATTGCATGCTTTCCTTCATTGGCAAAAGCTCTTCGAGGAGTTGGGACATCACATTACAGTTGTACAAATCATTACTTAGGACAAAGCACGAGTACACTGTGCTGTTCCGATCACCACACTATAGGAAGGAAATAATTAAGCTGGAAAAGTTCAAATAAGATTCACAAGAATGTTGCCTGGACTGTGGCCTTGTGTTGCAAGTAAAATCAGACACACTGGGACTCTTTTCCTCAGAGTGAAGGAGGCTGAGGGGAGACATGACAAATTTTATAAAACCACGGGAGGTGTAAATAAGATAAAGAGTCAGAATCTTTTTCCCTGCGTGGAAATGCCAAATTCGAGAAGGCATGCGTTTAAGGTGACAGGGTGATAATTTAAAGAATAAGTGCAAGGGAAGAAGTACATTAGTTTTATTTACGGTATGGGCTGCCATCGGGAGAGGTGAAAGCAGATATGATTGTGACATTGAAGGGAGAGTAGCGATTTAGTTTAATGTGGCATTGTGTTCAGCTCAAACAACGTGGGAAGAAGGACTGGTTCCTACACTGTAATGTTCAATGTTCTGAGTGAGCCTCAGTGACAGAAAACTACTTAACCGTGGGCAAAGACCAGTGTATCTGTGGTAATGGGTTGGGTCCTCAAGAGGGTTGTAAGCAGAGAGACCAAGGAGACAAGTTCATGGTTCTCTGAAAGTGTCGACAAGGTGGTGAGGAAGGAATTCATCAGTTAGAGTTCGGACTACAGGATATGGAACTTCATGCGTTTTCGGTGTAGGTCGTTGGTGAGACTACAATATATTGTGTGCAGTTCTAGTCACATATTTATGAGAAACAATGGTGATTAACTAATGAAGAAAAGAAGAAGGGTTTGGGTAGTCTAATTCCGAAGGAGATATTGTGTTAGGGGAAACTTCAAAAGGGACCTGAGGGGCAATTTCCTCCACATAGAAGGCACAGAGGAATGCACAGAGGAATGCAAACGTTTGGACACCACTGGTCAAAATTTCTGCTACTGTGAATAGTTAAGTGAGCAGAAGCTGAACTGATCTCCAAAAGTCATAAAGTTAAACATGAAACATTCTTTTCAACATTTTAAGCAAGATTAGTGTACTATTTTCTTTTGTACAATTTTATAATGAAATATGGAAAGGAGCACCATGCAAAAGTTTGGGCACTCAAGAGATTTGAGCTCTCAGATACCTTTTACCTAGGTCTCAGGCCTTAATTTACTTGTTAGGTCTATGGTATCTATACAATCATCGTTAGGAAAGGACAGGTTATGCAAATTTCAAAGCTTTATAAATACCCTGAACCCCTCGAACCTCGTCCCAACGATCAGCAGCCGTGGGTTCCTCAAAGCAACTACGCAGCACTCAGAAAATTCAAATAAATTATTACCACAAAGCAGGAACGGTGGCGGTGAGGTTGAGCTCTGGAAGACCAAGAAATCTTTCCGAGAGGACTACTCATAGGATTGACAGAAAGGCAAATCAAAACCCCCCGTTTGACTGCAAAAGACCTTAAGGAAGATTTAGCAGACTCTGGAGTGGTGGTGCACTGTTCTACTCTGCAGCGACGCCTGCAAGGTATGACCTTCATCAAAGAGTTATCAGAAGTCCTTTCTTGCTTTCTCACCACAAAATTCAGCAGCACAAATTGCCGAGGAACATCTAAACAATCCTTTTTTTAAAAAACTTTTTTTATTGTTTTCAAACAGTTACAGAATAAATGTGTATAAAAAAAATGGGTTACCCAGCCCCCCTCCCCTTAGCCCCTCCCCCCTAACATCCCTATTAAAAAAGTAAGAAAGAAAGAAAAAAAAAAGGAATGCCTGGATATTGGAAGATCCCCACATGCTCCATGGAGTTCGTATTAACTTTAGTATATATATTTATTTCTTTCCCCAAGTAACCAATTATTTCATCTTCGAAGCACCTATATATTTAATCCTGTCTTTTGTAAATAAGGGCGCCAAATTTTCAAAAATGTTTCATATTTATCTCTTAAATTATAAGTAATTTTTTCAAGTGGAATACAGCCATAAATTTCGTTCTTCTAACGATCTATACTTAGATATGTATCCGATTTCCAAGTCACTGCAATAGCTTTTTTGGCTACTGCCAATGCAATTTTTATAAATTCTTTCTGATATTTATTCAATTTGGATATCGGTTTTATCCCTTCAATATCACCTAGTAAAAGGAATATTAGGTTGTGTGGAAGTTGTATTCTAATAATTTGTTCCAGTAAAACTCTTAAATTTGTCCAAAAAGGTTGAATTTTAGAACAAGACCAAGTAGAATGTTAAAAAGTACCAATTTCTTGGTTACATCGGAAACACTGATCAAATAAATTTGGGTTTAATTTATTTATTTTTTGTGGTGTAATATATAGTTGATGTAAAAAATTGTATTGCACTAATCTTAATCGAACGTTTATTGTATTTGTCATACTCTCAAGACATAGTCTTGACCAGTTTTTTTCTTCAATTTTGATATTCAAATCACTTTCCCATTTTTGTCTTGACTTATGGACTCCTTGTTTAATTGCCTGTTTTTGAATCAAATTATACATACAAGAGATAATTTTTTTAATCTTTCCTTTTTGAATTAAAGTTTCTATTTCATTGGGTTTCGGTAATAACATTGTTTGACCTAACTTTTCTCTTAAATAAGCCCTTAGTTGAAAGTAACTAAAAAGAGTGTTGTTTGATACTTTATATTTATTCTTTAATTGATCGAATGACATTAATATACCTCCTTCAAAACAATCTCCTATATATCTAATCCCTTTTTGAAACAAATTATATAAAAGTTGATTATCCATTGTAAAAGGAATGTCTATTTTGAATTAAAGATCGCTTTGCTAATAAGGATTTCCTTGTCTCATCGTCAACATTTATCTTATTCCATAAATCAATCAAATGTTTTAATATAGGAGATTCTTTCTTTTCCCGTATCCATTTAGATTCCCATTTATATATAACGTCTTCTGGTGTGTTTTCTCCTATTTTATCTAGTTCTATTCTGATCCATGCCGGTTTATCTTTCTCAAAAAAAGATGCCATAAATCTAAGTTGATTTGCTTTATAATAATTCTTAAAATTTGGAAGTTGTAACCCTCCTAGCTCAAATTTCCATGTCAATTTTTGCAACGATATTCTTGATATCTTACCTTTCCAAAGAAACTTCCAGACATATTTATTCAGCTCTTGAAAAAACTTTTGGGGTAATTGTATTGGTAGTGACTGAAATAAGTATTGTAATCTAGGGAATATATTCATTTTTATGGTATTTACTCTACCTACTAATGTTATTGGTAATACCATCCATTTATCAAGGTCTTCTTGAATTTTTTTCAATAGTGGTAAGTAATTCAATTTGTATATGTTCTTTATATCATTATCCACTCTTATACCTAAATATTTTATACCATTTGCCGGCCATCTAAATTGAGTTATTAATCGACATTGATTATAGTCTCCTTTAGTAAGAGGTAAAATTTCACTTTTATCCCAATTTATTTTATAACCTGATATTTTCCCATATTCTTCTAATCTATAGGATAATTTACGCAACGATTGCAATGGGTTTGTTAGATAAAGCAGAACATCATCAGCAAATAAGTTAATCTTGTATTCTTCCTGGTTAACTCTAAAACCCTTAATATCTGGGTCCATTCTAATCAATTCAGCTAATGGCTCTATCGCCAACACAAATAAAGCAGGTGATAATGGACATCCTTGCCTAGATGACCTTGTTAACTGAAATGGTGTTGCAATTTGACCATTTGTCACTACTTTAGCTTTGGGATTAGTATTTAAGGTTTTAATCCATTTTATAAAAGATACTCCTAATCCATATTTTTCCAATACCTTAAATAAAAAAATCCCACTCCAATCTATCAAATGCTTTTTCTACATCTAAAGCAACTGCCACGCTCATTTCCTCTCTCTTCTGTGCTAAATGAATTATACTAAGTAAGCGAGTTACATTATCTGCTGATTCTCTATTTTTAATAAATCCTGTTTGATCCATATGTACTAATTTTGGTAAGCATTTAGATAGTCTATTAGATAAGATTTTTGCTATTATTTTATAATCAGTATTTAATAAAGAAATCGGTCTATATGATGATGGCTTTAAAGGATCTCTATCTTCTTTTGGCAATACTATTAAAATAGCTGTCGAAAAAGATTCTGGAAGTTTATGCGTTCTTACCACTTGGTGTATTAACTCCATAAGAGGAGGAATTAATAAATCTTTAAACTTTCTGTAGAATTCAGGCGGAAAACCATCTTCTCCTGGAGATTTATTACTTTGAAGTGATCCTAGGGCTTCTTCGACCTCTTTCAATGTAAAAGGCATATCTAATCCCTTCTGTTCTTCCGTATTTAATTTTGGAAGAGTTATTTGTGATAAAAACCTTTCTATCTTGACATTGTCATTTTGTGATTCTGATTTGTACAACTCAGAATAAAAATTCTTAAAAGCTTCATTAATTTCTAAAGGTTTATAAGTAATTTAATTTACTCTTGTTCGAATTGCATTTATTGTTTTAGAAGTCTGATCTGTTTTTAGCTGCCATGCAAGAACTTTATGTGATCTTTCACCTAGTTCATAATATCTTTGTTTAGTTCTCATAGCTGCTTTTTCTGTTCGATATGTTTGGAGCGTATTATATTGTAATTTCTTGTTAATAAGTTGTTTTCGTTTTTCTTCTGTCATATTTCTTTGGGATTCTTTTTTCTAATTTTGTAATCTCTTTTTCCAATTGATCTATTTCTATCATATATTCCTTCTTAATTTTAGAAGTATAACTTATTATCTGACCTCTCAAGTATGCCTTCATTGCTTCCCACACTATAAAGTTATCATCAACTGAATGTGAATTTATATCTAAAAAGAGCTGAATCTGTTTTTTCATAAAATCACAAAAGTCTTGACGTTTTAATAATATTGAATTAAATCTCCACCTATATATTGATTCCTCTTTATCTATCATTATCATTGTCATTATTAAAGGAGAATGAATTGACAATATTCTTGCTTTATATTCCACATTTTTCACTCTATCTTGAATATTCGTTGATAATAGGAAAAAATCTATCCTTGAATATGTTTTATGTCTTTTTGAATAAAATGAATAATCTCTTTCTTTTGGATTAATTCTTCTCCATATATCAATCAGATTTAAGTCTTTCATCAATGATAGAGTTAATTTTACTGCTTTTGATTTAGTGACAACCTTTGTTGATCTATCTAAAACTGGATCTAGACAAAAATTAAAATCTCCACCTATTAATATTTTATCATGTGCGTTAGCCAAATTCAAAAAGACCTCCTGTATGAATTTTACATCATTTTCATTTGGTGCATAAATGTTCATAAGGGTCCATAGTTCTGAAAAAAATTGACAGTGCATAATTAGATATCTCCCCGCCGAATCAATTAATACGTCTTGTATTTTAATTGGTAGATTTTTGTTAACCAAAATTGCAACTCCTCTCGCCTTTGAATTAAATGAAGCTGCAATAACATTTCCAACCCAGTCTCTTTTTAATTTCTGATGTTCTATGTCTGTTAAATGAGTTTCTTGTAAAAAAGCTATATCTGTTTTCATTTTTTTAATATATGTTAAAATTCTTTTTCTTTTTACTGGCCCATTAAGCCCATTAACATTAGAACTTAAAACATTTAGTAGATTAGTCATTTTTTTATTATATTACTCCAATCTATAATAGTACCTAATCTTTCAACTTTCGTGGTATCCTGGGAAATCTTTATAAAACTCTCCATGTTGCTATGTGTGTCCCCACCAATCATCCAGGCAAAAAGATAGAAGAAAATTAAAATATAAAGAAAAAAACAAAATACCCCCCTACTAATGTTGTGGAAAAAAAACACAACATTACCCCCCTCTGCTGTACGGGTCATGGCAACCGCCATGATTACACACGTGAATCCCGCAGTAACCGATCCAAAGCTCCCCAGCCCCCCCCTCCCGCAACAATAAAAAGTATATGTATAAGAAGAGAAAAAAAATTACTATTCTCATTTAGTATTTCTAAAATTTTGCTTGTCTCTTCTATAATATCCATAAATGTCCATCACTTCTGTTCGTTGGGTCTATCTTCATCTTTAATCCATTACGTTTGGAAGCCTCTATGTGTAATTAGCGAATAGATGGAAGTTTTTGTACAAACTCCTCCGCTTTTCGATAATTGGAAAAAAAAAATTCCCTCCTCCAAAAAAATTATCAGTGTTGCTGGATGACGCATTGTAAATTTATAACCCTTTTCCCATAAGGCTTTTTTCGCTGGGTTAAATTCCTTCTTTCTCTTCAACAGGTTGTAACTTATATCAGGATAAAAAAGAACTGGTTTCCCTGCTATCATCAGTGGCCCGTTTCTATTTTTGGCACTTTGGGCAGCGGCCTTCAGGATCTTTTCTTTGTCTTGGTATCGTAAGCATTTAATCAAAATTGATCGTGGGTTTTGATCAGCTCGAGGTCTTGACCTTAAGGATCTATGAGCCCTTTCGAACTCAATTGGAGTTTCTCTTTCCATTTCCATTTCCAATTTTTCAGGGATCCATTTTTGAAAAAAAAATTATTGGATCTTCTCCTTCTATATCTTCTTTAAGTCCAACAATTTTAATATTATTTCGTCTACTGAAATTTTCAAGCTTATCAATTTTTTCCATAAATTGTTTTCTTTCTGATGTCCAAGCAGTATTTTCATTTTCCATTTTGTCCATTCTTTCAACCATGTCCTCCGTTGTAGTTTCCAAGTCCGTAATTCTTTTTTCCATTTTTTCCTGTCTCTTTGTCATTTTATCAAGCATAATCTCCATATTAGTCTTTTTTTTCGAGTATTTTTTGATTATTTTAATTACTTTTAATGTGTCTAATTTACGCATTATTTGCCTCAAAGTCTTTTCTATATTCCTAGAAGGACTTTTAACTCCCTCTTCATCTGATCTTTCCAGAAGGTCTGACTCTCCCTCCGATTCGCTATCACTTTCAGTTGCAGTGGTAGCTGGGCTTTGTAGTTCCTGTTGCTCCCGTTTGCGCATGCTCCATCCTTCGCGTTTGCGCAGTTCACGATGGCCTTTTCCTTTAGAAATGGCCACTGTTGCCGCAGTCTCCTGTTCCGTATCGCCGGTGGTATAATGTACCTGAGACGGCGGTTCCTCGGTAGACAAGGGCCTTGTTCTTGTTCCAACTTGCGTAGTCTTCCCGGTATTAGTTTTCTTCATCTTCCTTCCTTGAGCCATAGCTTGACACAATCCGGAGTAGTTTATAAGTAACTTTTAGAAAGTGTTGACTAACTTTTCTTCGTTTAGACATTAATTTATTAGCTTTTTACGGGAGAGCTGGGTTCCAGCGTCTCGATCCTACGTCATCACGTGACGTCCCCTCACATCTAAACAATCCTGATGCATTTTGGAATCAAGTCCTGGGGACTGATGAATTTAAAATATAACTTTCTTGGCCTCAAAGAGCAAAGTTACGTTTGGAGAAAAACAAAGGTGCAGTTTTTCATGAAAAAAAAACTCCTTTCCAATTGTAAAGCACAGTGGTGGATCGATCATGCTTTGGGCTTGTGCTGCAGCCAGTGGCATGGGAAACATTTTAATGGTGGAGGGAAAAATTAATTCAATGAAATACCAGCAAATTCTGGAGCAAACAACACACCGACTGTAAAAATGCTGAAGATGAAATGAGGGTGGCTTCTACACAGGATAATGATCTTAAACATACCTCAAAATAAACAATGGACTACCTCAAGAGGCGCAAGCTGAATGTTTTGCCATGGCCCTCAGAGTCTCTCGATATAAATATCATCGATAATCTGTGGCTACACCTCAAAAGAGCAGTGCATGCAAGACGGCCCAAGAATCTCACAGAACTAGAAGCCTTTTGCAAGGAAGAATGGGCGTAAATCTCCAAAATAAGAATTGAAAGACTCTTAGCTGGCTACAAAAAGCATTTACAAGCTGTGGTACTTGCCGAAGTGGGTGTTAGTAATTACTGACCATGCGGGGCGCCCAGATTTTTGCGTCGGGCACTTTTCGTTTTTATTGTTATTCTGAAACTGTATAAGATGAAAATTTAAATAAAAAGTAATCTTGCTAAAGTATTAAAGAAATTTGTCACCTTTAACTTTATGGCTTTTGGAAATCGGGTCATCCTTTACTCACTTAGCTATTCACAGTAACAGAATTTTTGAACAAGGGTGCCCAAACTTTTGTATACCACTGTATATGGTATCAGCTTTCATCTGGCATTTCTCTGCCCACATTTCCAGCTGGTCTGTGTTCTGCTGAATCCTTTGGCATTCCTCCTAGCAGTTCACAACTGCACCGACTTTGGTGTCAACGGTGTAGTTTCCTGGATTTATATTGTAACCGTTGTTAAATGGGCGGACAATATTCGCTCACCTGCAGCAACATGTGAAACTAAAATTAGACTAAAAAGATCTCTGTGTAGGTACCCGCAAACTGCAATCTTGCCTGACACCCTCAGTAACCTGGAATGATCCTATCCAGTGCTGGTGATTTTTTCACCTTCGTGTTCTTTGAGAGTCCTGACACTCCCATCAGTTGGTTGTCAATTTCCCGCGGAATGTCAGCATATACTTCCTGAATTGTATTTCCTCCTTCACTTTCCGTTTGATGAATATTGATGTGAATTAGTCATTTGGTGATTTGACTACATGTTCTGGCTCCAGGCATACTTTAAGTACTCCACAACTGAGCTGTTTACATTCTTGCATAAGATGCCTTGGGATTCTCATTGATCCTCCTCATATTTCCTGATCACTGCACACTCACCTGATTCAGAGTGTTACTTCATTCTTGCTTTTTGTATGATCCTCCGAGAACCTGTCCAATTTCATCTTCCTGAACATTACATATGACCCCTCTTACATTTTAAACAAATACAAAATTTCTCATCACACTAACTTTCTGAATGTTCCCGTCTTTCTTTATCTTCGTCACAGAAACAGGGAACTCCTGAATTCTGACCGGATGGACATGTCAGACATCAGCTCCATTCCACAATATCCAGTAACATTGGCTTCCAGACTGCTCTCCATGATTTCTGCGAAATTCTGCTGTAACTTGTCTTCCACAAATTTACATTCATCCACTTGCAGGACAAAACTTATCATTATCAATAACCATCTAAATACTTTCTGAATTACCATCCTTATTTTTTTTCCCAATGAATTTCCAATGATCTTCCTCGGCTCATTTCTCAATACTATGCCAAGAGTGTACCCCTCTCTTGTGGACCATCTATATACTGCCTCTGGAAACATTCCTGAACACACGTCACAAATAATGCCCCATCAAAGCCTCAGGTGATAAGGAAGTCCCAAGCATTCCAGGAAGATTATTCACCCACTACCGCTACTCTATTATCCTTACATCAGCGCATAACCTGCTGACATGTCTGTTCCTCTCTCACTGGCTATTGCGAGGCGTACAGTATAATCCCATCATAGTGATTGGAAATTTCTTATTCCTGAGTTCTACCCACATGTTCAATTTGGATTAGCCTCTGGGAAGATCTAAACCTTGTGCTTTTCTGTCTGATCAGCAGTACGGCTCCCCAACCATTTTTAGCTCCTTCTGGACCGTCTGAATTATCTAAGTCCTGGAATGTTTCAATACCAGCCCTGCCCTTCTTCCAAAAAGATCTCTGTAATGGATGAATCACCGTGACATTACTAATCCAGGTTGTAAGTACATATGCTTTCACTGTTCTACACCCTGCTCTGAAATAAACTCAATTCTGCCTTCGGTGCCACTGTGCTCAGTAACATGTCCCCACCTTGACGCCTTTTGGGATTCTCGGACGTCACCTCTACATTCTGCCCAATGCCACGTACTGATCTGTAGCTCTGGATCTCAACACCCCCTTCACATGCTACATGATAAAAATCATCAGGGACGCTCCAGCAAGCTTCCCTGTGAGAATATTACTTCCCATTTACTTTATCCCATCTTCCTTACACCAGTCCCACTTATCCTGGAAGAGATCCCAATGATCTGTGTTCCTGATGCCCTCCCTCCTGCACCAGAATATTAGCCACACATTCGTGTGTACCAACTTACCATATCTTACCTAGCAAGCATATGGCACCTGAAGGAGTTCTGAAATCACCACACAGGGTTCCCATTTCCTTACTTTCTGCCCAACTCCCTAAATTCTCTTTGCAAAATCTTGTCTCTCCGTTGTTAGTTCCAATAAATACCACAACCTCTGGCTGCTCACCCGGCCTTTTCAAAATGGCCCGTACCTTCTCAGAGACAAGCTTGTCCCTGGCAAGATGGGGGTAAAAGCCCCATCTTGCAAACTCACTCATTTACACACATACTCCCGTCGGTGTCCCCCACTAAAATGTTTGCTACATGTGATTCATATCATTCCGTTCCGTGTTTTTATGTGCTTTGTGGTAGCCTTTTTGTAATGAACATTATTTGGAAATTTATTCATTGTATTCTTCTTTGAATCAGCTCAGGCAAATTGCTTATACATTCGCAGACACAAAGAAGACGACACACGAGTTGAACCCAAGCAATTTGTTAGAAGTCGTAAGACATTAATATGGAACAGGGAAAAAAAATGACTACAGTAGCAGCTGTAAGTAATTGAGAATAATACTTTATCAGCCATTAAACAAGGCGATCTCAGTGAAAGAGTAGAACAACAGATCTGGCAATGTCACACAGCTTTTCTCTCTCTCTCTCTCTCTCTCTCTCTCTCTCTCTCTCTCTCTCTCTCTCTCTCTCTCTCTCTCTCTCTCTCTCTCTCTCTCTCTCTCTCTCTCTCTCTCTCTCTCTCTCTCTCTCTCTCTCTCTCTCTCTCTCTCTCTCTCTCTCTCTCTCTCTCTCTCTCTCTCTCTCATTTTCCCCGTCTCTCCCAAATGCCCATTTCCCCGCGCTTACTCTCGCAACATCTTCTTCTTGCCCTATCCCTCACGCACTCTTCTACCACGTGCTCTCCTTCGCTACCCTCACTCACGCCAACTCCCTCGTGCGCACTTCCCCGCCGGCGCACACTCTCTCTCGCCCTCTCCCTCATTTGCTCCTCTGCGCGCCCTTTTTCTCGCAGTATCTCATTTGCTCTGTTTTTCGCGCCCTCAGCGCTCGCGCTGTCTCCTGCTCGCGCTCACTTTCTCCATCGCCCTATCGCTCACAGAGCTAGAAGTGAAGGTAACGGTACTTTAATTTGATTTGCAAAACAGGATAATTCTCTTACAGGAAGATAGTTCAGATTGGCAGTGAGAGGGAGAAACTAAAGGTAGGGAAGGAGGAGAAAAAAGGTGAAGGAATGGAGGGGTTATGATGAAAGCAGCAAAGGTTGCTGCTGCCGAAAATATACTCCAAGATCAGGCAGTTTTGTCAGAACCGGGTATCTGGTTCGCCTCAAGCTTCATTTTAACAGGGCGGGACGTGAGATGAAAAGATTTCTCTGGGATGATGTGGTCAGTGATGCCGTCGGGATTAAATGTGAACAACTGTTTTTTTTCTGTTTGATTGTTTTTTTAACTCTATAGCAGCCCACACAAAATAGAGAATAGTACAAATAGTACAGAGTTGACAGGACTTTTATGAGGGGACTTGGGATGAAACGTAGTCATTCTATTCTTTTCGACAGATACAGCATGGCCTGCTGAATTCGTCCAGACTTTTGCTTGGAAAAGAGTCAACAGACGACGTTTCGTGGCAAGACCCTTCATCAGGATTTGATTGTGTGTGTGTTGTTTTGTATTTCGAGCATCTGCAGAGTTTCTCGTGTTTATTTTGTAACTCTGTTCATCACATTGTTTCCACTTGCCTCAAGCGGTGAACTAGAATAGGAGCATGAAGGCAGCTGAATTGTAATACTTTGCAACATTTATTTCTCACGTTTTATGAGTTTTAAACAGCAATTCAGTGGGTATTTCACCGCATTCTTTAGTTCCTCTCGGAATTTGCTCTGAGTCAGAGCGGATATACATGTGTTGGTGCAGGTACTGAGAATCCTCAGCGTTACTGATGTGTGTCATATTATGTAGCGGGGACCCGGGACAGAAGAAACAAAAATCATTGAAATCCGTTGAATGATAGAAAATACCACTAGTGTTACCCACAGCAATATGAAACTACCAGTTATGCTGAAGAGAAAAACGATGGATTTGCGTCGGTTCTCCATCTCCCGGTCCTTGTCATTCTCTCCACACTTTTGTCCCCGGAGCCCCTTGCACGCTGGACTAGTCGCTAGAATCCGCCTGACAGTCAGAATATTGAACAGCAACATCAGAACGAATGGGATACAAGATGTTAAAATGCGGTGAAACATTTCAAATGCAGCCCATGAGGGAGGGTTTGTGTAGCTCGGTGTAGAAACACACTCCCAGGGAGCACCGTCAATTATTTATCTGGGCCCCTATGCACACTGTCCAAACAGGCCTGCACACTCCCTGTCCCGATAACCACAGCCGCCGTTCTCTCCGTGCAATATTTTGTTTTCAGCTTCTCACAGCAAATCCAAGGTAGCGGCGCGACGCAGCTTGCAGCGGCCACTCCGGAGCTGACTATCTGTTATTTGTGAAGCGGGGTGCCGTGCGCAATCATAATCGGATGAAAAACGGACGTGGGAGCACGGAGGAACATCGGGAAATCTCCAGGAAGACCTCCTTCGTTGCTGCTGCTGCTGTGAGGTCCGGGTCTCTGCTGGGAAGAACAGGCCCCCAGTCCTCGGAGTCGCGTTGCCGATGGCCGTTGGCGGGGGCGTCTTAATACGCTCGTCAGAGGATGGTGCTCGGAGAAGCTGTGCTGGAGGGGATGGTCGGAGGTTCGGAGGTTCGACCGACTCGCAGTCCACTGCGATCAGGTCGCTTTCAGTGAGTGCTCTGTCTGCGAGGCTGGGTTTGACGGAGCTTTCATTGTGTGATGCGTCTGCGACGCTGAATCGGGCGGCGCTGTGGAAGTCCATAGCGGGGGTATTCCCTTCTGTTGCGTGCGTGGGATAACGAGTCTATCAAGGACCCTGAGGACTTGTGGAAACTGTGTGGTGGTTTCGTTTGAACTTATTGTCTTTTAACATCTTTGGACTATTTTTACTGTGCCCATGGTCTGTTTTTTTTTAAATCAATTATGCTATTGTTTGCACTGTTGTAACTATATGTTGTAACTATGTGGTTTTGTGCAGGACTTTAGCTTTATTTTTTGCTCTTGTTTTGTCGGTGGGATTGGAACTCTTTTCTGGGGAGAGCGCTAAGATGATAGTGCAATATTGATACGCCGCAGCCTCTCCGGACAATAAACTGAATCTGAATCTGAATCTGAAATAGCCACACATCGATCGACGCTGAAAGCAACAGTCAGCCAGACTGAGGCCGCTGTGCTCGCAGAAACCAACCACTGACCGAGTTGGTACTCAGAAGTGATTTCGGGAATGATCGGGGAAAGTAAATCCCAGCCGTCATCCAGGCAGCGGATCGAAGATAACGACCAGGAGATCGGCCTCTGCCATTCCCACCAGGTAGCGAGAGACACGTTTGAAGAGACTGCACTTTCACCTGGATAGGATCACAATCGCCACCAAGTTCGCTAGAAGAGAATCAGGGGACAGCAAGTTGAGAAAAATCTTAGCAGAAGCCAATGCAGCAGTCTGAGGGGATCATGTAATATTTCCACTTTATTGTTGCATTTACCGGTGGGAAAGTCGAGAGATGGCGCAGAGCCGGGGGAGACAGAGAAGGAGTTTACACGGTAAAATAAAGTCAATATGATCTTCATGCGGATTCCTTACTGATACTGGATGGGACATTTTTTTGCCAGCGTCTTTCGCGTCTGGTCTGCATGAAATAAATCAATCCAGAGGCTGATAGCGGGATTCTTCCATCAGACAATCATCAATCATGTGATCACTGTCAACAACAGAACAGCCGAATGATGGAACAAAAACTGGAAATGCTGGAAACACTCATCCAAGCAAAACAGACTATATGGACAAAGAGATATGTCTCTCTCCTCAGAACAGTACTCAGAGAGAACCCTAACACGAGTGTTAACTAGTTTCTCTTTCCATACAAGCTACTTGGGGTTTAGTGTTTCCAAAATCCCAGAGTTTGTTTCCTATTCCAGCATTTGCCACCCCCACTGACTTTACAACTGAACATTGACTGATTCCAACAGATACAACGAAATTTGATGAAAGCTCACAGACAGACATGACGCCTCCCACTAAATCCATCACAAGGAAGCAGAAGAGATGAATTCAACGTCGAGTACCAAACTCGGTGCTGTATTCAGATGCCTGAAACGGTGTTAGATGTAGAAATAATAGTATTGATAACTATGAAGCTCCACGTCGGCTGTGTTAATTGACTCAGCATCGACTTCATTGTGCTGTCCATCATCTGCTTTATATTCAGTCATATCTCTGATTTTTACTAAAAAATCCACAACAGTTTCGTGTTACAACACGGAACTCCTCACATTTGCTGAAGTGTTACTGCAGTCGATGGATTGATCTTTCAACCTAGCTCAAACAAACACACATTCAAAAGCAGACTATTAATTGGCACTAGCTCCGCGGGGTGGGGGGGGGGGGAGATGTGGAGATAAACACAATATTTGCAAATGCAGTGCTGCTAATGCAAGACCAAAAGCAGAGACCCGAACATCTCACTATAGATGAGAAACCACTGGAAGAAGGCTGCCTGTCCCACGCAAGTCCCACATAAATAGACCGATTCACTGAATTCCTGCAGCGGTTTGATTTTAGATCCAAATCCCAGCATTTATATTCCCGGTGTTTCCAATCCATTCCTGAAAAGCGGAATAGCGGGACAGGAATGTCACAGTTTAAACCAGCGTCAGAATCAATCACAAAATTAGAAACAGAGAAACATAGATAACCTACAGCACAATACAGGCCCTTTGGCCCACAAAGACGTGCCAAACATGTCCCTTTTTCAGAAATTACTAGGCTTACATATAGCCCTCTGTTTTACTAAGCTCCATGTACCTCCATAAAAGCCAATTCAAAGACACTATCGTATCCGTCTCCATCACCGTTGCCGGCAGCCCATTCCATACACTCACCACTCTTTGATTAAAAAAATTACCCCCACATCTCCTCTGTACCTACTCCTGAGCACCTTAAACCTGTGTCCTCTTGTGGCAACCATTTCAGCCCCGGGAAAAAAAAAGCCCTCTGACTATCCACATAATCAATGTCTCTCACTATCTTGTACAACTCTGTCAGGTCACCTCTCATCCTCTTTCGCTCCAAGGAGAAAAGGCAGAGTCTACTCAACCTATTCTCATAAAGCATGCTTCCCGATCCAGGCAACATCCTTGTAAATCTTCTCTGCACCCTTTCTATGGCTTCCACATCCTCCCTGTAGGTAGGCGACCAGAACTGGGCACAGTACTCAGTTGGGGTCTGACCAGTGTCTTATATAGCTGCAACATTACCTCTCGGCTCCTAAGTTCAATTCCACGATTGATGAAGGCAAATACACCAATACGCCTTCTTAACTACAGAGTCAACCTGCGCAGCTGCTTTAAGCGTCCTATGGACTCGGAGCCTAAGATCCGTCTGGTCATCCACACTGCCAAGAGTCTTACCATTAATACTATATTCTGCCATCATATTTGACCTAACTAAATGAACAACTTTGTACATATCTAGGTTGAACTCCATCTGCCGATTCTCAGCCAGTTTTGCATCCTATCAATGTCCCGGTGTAACCTCTGACAGGCCTCCACACTATCTACAACACCCCGAACCTTTGTGTCATTAGCAAACTTGCTAAAACATCCCTCCACTTCTTCCTCCAAGGTCATTTATAAAAATCACGAAGAGTAAGGGTCCCAGAACAGATCCCTGAGGCACTCCGCTGGTGACCGACCTCCAAGCAGATTATAACCCGTATACAATCACTCCGTTCCTTCTGCCGGCAAGTCAGTTGTTGATCCACAAAACAATGTCCCCTTGGATTCCATGCCTCCTTACCTTCTCAATAATTGAAATTAAACTTCAACGTCCACCCACTGCGGCTTACCGGGAATTCCAAAGACTGAAATAAAAGGATAGTAAACATCTTCTATCCGCCAAATGACTGGTTACACCATTTCTGTTGCTCCTGTATTGAAAGCTCCGGCAGACAGCTAATTCATTCAAAGCAGCCCTGGTTTATCCAGAGGATCTGTCTCCAGAGATACAGTTATACTCCTCGCTAACTTATTTAGTTAGAGTTGCTTGAACAAACACTTTAGTTCAATACCATTGTCCTTAATGTAAATATTGGGGCGATTGGAGACACATACATCCAATTTTTTTGGCACTACCTCAGCAGTGTCTCTGGTGGAAATAGGCCGGCAGATTTAATTTTAATGACTGAGCTTCGTCACGGAGCAGCTACAGTTAAAAATTTCAACCGTTTGTTAGCTAATTATTCATCTCTAAACGGAGACCAGCGACTCTGATCGTTCCCTGCCTCTGCCCTACACTTTACCGTTTTGAACTGTCCCTTTAGTCCTTCAGCTTGTTCCTGGTCTCTCTCTCTCTCTCTCTCTCTCTCTCTCTCTCTCTCTCTCTCTCTCTCTCTCTCTCTCTCTCACACACACACACACACACACACACACACACACACACACACACACACACACACACACACACACACCACACACACACACACACAACCATACTCAGACACACTGAAGCAAAGGTAACATTGTATTTCTTTGGTCTAGCGACTGTTCTATTGTTCATACTATTTATTATAAATTACTATAATTTGCTCATTGCACATTTAGATGGAGGAATAACGTAAAGAGTTTTACTCCTCATGTTTATGAAGGCTGTAAATAATGAAGTCAATACAATTGAAAACACAGAAACACAGATTCGAACAACGAATTACAGGAGGACTGGGTGGCTGAAGTATCTGGGAATGGTTCAAAAGCCGCTGGGTAGATATATTGCACAAGGAAATAAGTTCTCAAATTAACAGTCGTACATATAAAGCAGAATACCAAAAGTCGTTTTGATTATATGAAGCATAAAAACGAGATCAGGGTTGATATTGAAAGACTGGCCAATGATACTTGTGAGATAGTAACGGCAACCAAAATATAGCAGATGAATATAATGGGCATTACGCATCTGCTTTCACTGTAGAAGTGATGGCGATGTCCCTGAGGTCTGTGAGTATCAAGGAGCAGGAGTGAGTGCCATTGCTAATAATAAAAAAAAGAAAATGTTCCAGGCAAACTCAGAGGTCTTAAGGTGGATAAGTCACAGAGACCAGAGGGACTATACCTCAGATAACGCTAGATTCTGGCATGTTCCCAGGGGACTGGAAGATTATAAATGTCACTCCACGCTTCAAGAAGGAAGAAAGGCAGAAGAAAATAAATAAGAGGCCAGTTAGCCTAACCTCAGTGGCTGATGAAATATTGGAGTCATATTAAGGATAAGGTTTCGAGGTACTTTGAGACTGATGTGAAATAAGTGAAAGTCAGAATAGATTCTGTCAAAAGAATCTTCGTTGACCAATCTGTTCGAATTTTTTGAAGAAGTAACAAGCAGTGTGGATAAAGGAAAGGCAGGGCATGTCTCTTACTTGGATTTTCAGAAGGTGATTGATAAGGTGCCACACATTAGACTGCTTAACAAGATAAAATCCTATGGCGTTACGGGAAGATACTGACTTGGACAGCGGAATGGCTGACAGGCAGGAGGCAGCGTGTGAGAATCAACGGGGCCTTTTCTGGTTGGCTGCCGGAGACTAGAGGTGTTCCTCAGTGGCCTGTATTTGGACAGCTACATTGCATATTCTTTACCAACGATTTAGATTAACGAATTGAAGGGTTCGTTGCAAAGATTGCGAATGAGTTGAAAATAGGTGCAGGGGTACGTAGTACTGAGGAAGCAAAGTGTTTGTAGCAGGGCTTATAGAAATTGGAAGTATAGACAAAAATGTGGCCGATGGAATGCAGTGTTGAGAAATGTATGATAATGCATTTGGTAAATGGAACAATAGTGCTAACTATTACATAAACGGGGAAAAGTTTCATACTTCAGAGTTGCAGAGGGACATAGGACTCCTCTTGCAAGTCATCCAGAAAGTTATTTTATTAGCTGAGTCTGTGGTAAAGAAGGTAAATGCAATGTTGGCATTTATTTCAAGGGGAGTAGTGTCAGGGGTAGGTTTTTTTACACTGAGGGTGGTGGTTGCGTGGAATGTACAGCTTACGGCGATAGTGCAAGTGGATACAATGCGGTATTTTAGCGGAATTCTTGGCAGTCTCCAGAACAGGATACAACATTGTGGTCATCACAACAGTGTGGACTGAAGGGCTCTAAATTTCTATGTTCTATATTCTACGAGACGGCTCCGCCATTCGTGGCCTCCTTGTAACTGGCAAGTCCAACGGCTTGTTGAGACAGTGTCCTGGCAAAAGCTACACCCTGAAGACAAAGGACCACTCCAAGCAACTTCATGAAAAAGGCTATTAAAAAGCAAGAAAATTGGTTAAGCACAAGAACCACACTTGCTCTCTGTGCTGTCTGGCTCATCTCAGCCACTGCAGCATTTAACTCTTCCCGAGTTGTCATATATCTCTTGCTATCTTCCATCACCTGACCGCTTCTTGCACGATCTCTCACCTTTTGAGGACATCCTGCTCTTGGCTGATTTGTAGATGTGCCATATTCTTTCCAACTACTTACGTCCTTGAACTGCACCCTGTGACACATCACAAAACATAACTGTCCAGTCTGAGAAACAAAGTATCAAGTTATTTCTCTTGGTGTTCATTTCATATAATTTGCAATCTGGTGTGCTGTGGCTTTTCAACATAGAATCCAGACCAGATGCATTTTAACAAATTACAATCTATTGACATTAGATCAATGACACATCGGTTGCACATTTAAGATAAAAGCCGATGTAGGGGGTAGACAGTGATTCTGTATTTGAGGTTACCGTTGAAGCGGCAGGACAGTAGCATCTTGACTAATTCTCTTCCTGAGTTGTTAGTTACACAACCAAATGGAACAGTAATGTACACCATTTATAGATTCCTTTGAGCGAGATAATCCTGATCAGCTGACTGCAAGGAACTCTCATTCGATAATTCTCAAATGGAATTCTATGCAGAGAGGAGGAATATAAAACATGCATGTTATGGGAATGACCAGGATACACTGTAACATTACTACTTTGGTCAGTGTTAAAGCTCTAGAGACAATTTTTTTTTTATTGCAGTAAACGGTGCACGTGGAATAATGACGTCGGCAGCTAGGCCTACAGTGATATCATCATCTCAGTTCAGTGAGTTGCAATCCAGAGGAGAAATGAAGACATGAGTGGTCAGTGACGTGCTTTGAAAGTAAGGACTATTTTGAATATTTAATACAAGAGCCGGTAACTGTTCTGAAGTTCCAGCATAACATTCAATGTGTCTGTTCCTGTCTACACTTCTGCAGTTCCAGTCCAGGCAGTGCCTCTCCATGAGGTCAGTGAGAATAGACTGAATGTGATCAGTGGAGATTTAGGGCAGATTCATCAAGTCTGTGTTTCACAACCTTCACCATTTGCAGATAAATCATCCTTGGAATGTTTGCTCCTATTGGAGCAACAATTACAATTATTGCAAAACCTTTAATAATAATGTGTCATATTTTCATTTTATACCAACGAGTAGCATATCCCATATATCTGTATGTGCTGAACAACAACGGGTTAACTACATCTATTTCTGACAGTAATTAATCTGATTTGTGCTGCTCAATAATTCTTTTTTGTTGTGCGCAGCCTGCTTGGAACAACATAAAGCTGGACATTTATTTGCAGCATTCTGAGTTTATGGGTGTTTAACTACGTTATCCGTATGTTTACCTCCATACGGGATATTTAACAATTATATGCATTATGTTTTTGGCAGTATTCGAGGTCAGAAAAAGAGGCATCTATGGGAAGCTGTAAGTGATGGAGATGCTATAATTTTATGTTCCCCAGTGTGTTCTATTATCTGCATCACTGTATACAAGCTGCACCTGTTTTTATATTTTCGATTCTTTAACCACTGCTCCACTGAACAATATCAGGATTTATTTGTTTTTTTGTGCAGAAAGACCAAATAAAATCGATATACGGCGCTCCTTCCCACCACTACTCTGCAGGCTACTCTCAGCATGCTTTAGCCCCTGCTCACTGATGTATAACCATGTAACCACATAGCAATTACTGCACGCAAACAGGCCATCTCGGACCTTCGAGTCCGTGCGAAACGCTTACGCTCATCTAGTCCCATATTGGATATGGTCGAAGAACATGTAGCACAGTCACCGACAGACTGCGTTGCCTGCCTATGCCCGGCTTCGGGTCAGTTTATCTGCCCTGTGGAGGAACGTGCAGTGGGAGGGAAAAGCATAGTTGTGGTACTTTGTGGTACCGACGACATTGGTAGAACGAGGACAGATGATCTGCTAAGGCAATTTGAGCAGCAAGGGGCAAAATTAGCATAGAGTCAGGAATATCGGATAATTAAATGACAGTTCATGAAGGTTATTACAGATTACAGGGAGACCATGATCATTTGGGTTAGAGGGCCACAGAGTGGCAAATGAACTTCAATGCCGATATGCACTTTCTGATGAGGCTGATGAGAGCTGGACTACACACATCTATACATACATCATTATACAGGTACACAGTCGGGTGCAGATCATTAACAAAACTAACTTTATTAAAAATCAAAGTTACAATAATAGCCTTTCAATTCTTTCCATTAAAAGTTAATGCTTTAAGTAGTGTTTGATTACATTACTGCACTTCAGTCAGTAGCACTGCTGCACTCATCCGACACTCAGGGATGGTTTACAGCTGCAGTCATTGAGGGGATTCCTCACCCAAGCCAGCCCCTTATTCTCCAGCAGCAGAGCAACACTACCCTCTGGTCCTTCAGCACCAAGTCCTTGCCACGGCTGCACCAAGCCTCAGAGTGTCCATCAGCATGTACTGCTACATTCGGAAATGTGCTAGTAGGAGCCAGGGAGCAATCGGCTGGTTTGATGTTTCACTGGATGTTAGCACAGAGCAATTAAAGGTATCTGTTCCCCATTTTACCAGTCCTTTGCCCTCTTTATCTCCACCAAACATGATGCTGCTTCACTCAAATGGATGCTAGTGACAAATTGACTGCTGCTGTCTCCTTTTTAACACAGCACCCTGAACTGCCCAAGTAAGATGCAGAGAGACTGACTTGGGAACAAAATGAGACAGAGTCAGAATGACGGACTGCAGAGAGAGAGCTCTCATCTTCAAGCTCCACCTGCACTTTAACACATCCACCAATTTCCAATGATATATGCACAACAAAATTGAAAGACAGCACTCTAGGCAAAATCTGTCACACACCGGGTCCATACTGAAGTATTCCCTGGTTTTACTGTTCCCAGCTCTGCTCAATAATGAGAAGAAATAATGTTCTACTCTACAAAGAAATACTTGAAGAGTCGGTGACAGTGATGTCAGTCCTTCCCCGGGGGAAAAAAAGAACAGTGCAGATCGCCCACTGCACACATAGTAGCTGGAGGGGAGGGTACAGTTGATCACAGTGTAAAACCAGATTGTGAGGAGAAAATGAAATACGGTCCAAAGAAGGAGCTGCATATACAAGCAGATATGTGCTACTTGAGACATCTACAGCAAAATTAAAGTGATTCATGAAGCTAAATCCGACTGGATCCTCGCTGAATACAAAGACAGCAGGAAATTGCGCAAACCGGTGATTATAAAAGCCAAAAAGCGGACATGAAGTGACCTTGGTGAGCAGGATCAAGAATAATCTCAAGGCATTTTAACCTCATTCCGTGAAGCGTATGAGAATGAAGGGAGATTTGACAGAGGTATACAAAATTATGAAGGGGAAAGTTATGGTGAATGAATACATTGTGTTGTGAGATACCTGTTAGATTCTACAGTTATTGCAGGGAGATGATTGCAGGCTGATCGGGGGAGAGTCCTCAGTATTCGATCATATTCAGTGTTACAGCACTATCCGAAGCCAGATACAAATGGCGTAAATTTTGACATCCTGTCCGTTGCAACCCAATCCCACAAAAAACAAGATCTACAGAAACACTAAAGACTGCATCCCTGAGAAAGAATATATCCACCACGAAGACTGGCTGCACCTGGGGACAGCTTGAAAGACTGGCACAGCGCAAAGAATACAGGTCAGTGGACTGCGCCCCAGTGGGAGTGATGTGCGAAACTGACCACGGTCTGACTGGAATACCTAGAAAAATGGATTCATATTCGATATCTGCCCTCTCACCATCTGGTGCCCTCTAGTTCCTGATTCCTCATCTGTTAAAAAATTCTCGGTGCATTCAAACTATCTGTGACCTTCATTGCTTCATACACCTCTATAATATTGCCCCTCATTCTCCCACGATCCAGGCAAAACAAACCTAAAGTGTTTATAACCCAGTAATTTGTATCCCAATATTGAACTTGTAAACTTCCCCTGCCGTATTTCCAGCTTAATGGCCTCTTTCCTCTAACAGTGTGACCTAAACTAAACACGATTTAACAATCTGATCTCACATCTTATACAACTACAACATAACACTCCAGCCTCTATCCTCAGTGCATTTACAGAAGAAGGCCAGTGTGCCAAAAGGTTTCATCAACAACACGTCTATATTTGACCCAATCTGAGACCCTGTCAGCTCATTGAGTAAAAGGCAATTCATGTTCGATTAACATGAAAAGAGTATTTCTAGATGTTAGAAGTGAACCTGTAGATTTGGGAGACTTAGGTTTTTCAGAGGGAAACTAACAAGTTGCCACATGAAAGGCTCTGCACGATACCAGAAATCACAAGACGAGTTCACAACTTTAAAGGGCTGGTTTTCACATAGAAGACAGAAACTCAATTAACAGATTTGTTTCAGGATGGGAGGTTGTAACTACTGGAATATCCCCTGGATCAGTTCTGGGCCCTCAATTATATACTACAAATATTAAAATCACGGCGGATTGTAGGAAGGTTGGGGTGGTAATGGGTTGTCTAAAGGAGAAGGGGTAAGTTGAGGACCGTCAATTATTCACAATCGATATTAATCACTCGAACAAGTAGACAAAGTGTGAGGGGTCCACACACTCACATTGTATCGGAGACTGACAGGTACAGAGTGAACTCCACACTTTCACACTCTATCATAGCCTGATAACTAAAGAATGAAACCCACACTCTCCCACTGTACCAGAAACTGACAGGCACAGAATGAACCCCAAACTCTCACATTGTATCAAAGACTGACAGGTACAGAATGAACCCTACACTCTCAAAGTGTACGAGAAACTGAACGGTACAGAATGAATCCCACACACTTACAGTCTACAGGAGACTGAGGAGTATAGAATTAATTCCACATTCTTACACTCTCGCAGAAATTGACCAGCAGACATTGAATCACACACTCTCAGCTCTAATTTCCATTAGAGACATGGCTGAGGTAATGCCCAAGAATTTTGATGTATTTGCCCTCTATCAGCCCAATGTTTACATCAGAATCAATGCTGTTGATTTAAAGTCTTTGTTCAAATGTCTGTAACTGAGAAAATTAGTCAGGTGCATAACGGGATCTCCGGGGAATGACACTCTCTATAAATCAGGGCTATTTTGAATGCATCAACTCAAAGTGTCTAGCGGAGCTGTGAATTCAGGAGCTATAGAAATCATAGTTCTCACTGAAATGGTGTATCCTGTCATCCAACGGATAGAAAACGTTTACTTTCCTTTTGTTTCAGCCTTAGGAATTCCAGGTAAGCCGCAGTGTCAGCTGTCGTTGGTGGGAAATGAACTTTAATTTCCTCTTATGCTTGTTTCTGTCGCTGTTTTCCACAATCACATGTCCAGTGCTAATTGTCCTTGAATTCAGCGAATCTACCAACATCTGGAGAACTAATCGGGCCAGGTAGCGATCTCCCAGCGGTTTGTGATCCATTACGGGATATTCGGGTCTCTGCGCTTTTGGTCTTGTACCAGCTCCACTGTATTTGCAAATATTGTGTTTAAACAGCCCACGGAGATTATACTGATTGATTGTCTGCATTTGATGTGTGAGTGATATTCTGAGTTAGGGGTAAATCATCGACCGGTGATATTCTGAGTTAGGTGTAAACCATCGACTGGTAGTTACACTTCAGCAAATGTGAGTAATTCTGTGTTGTAAGACGAAAATGCTGTGGATATTTAATAAATGTGTGCGATATGACTGAATATAAAGCAAATAATAGACAACACAATTAACTCGTTGCAGAGCCCATTAACACACCAATCGTGGCGGTTCACATTTGTCAACAATGTGATCTGTATACTGTTAAATCTACATCTGAGTCTGTTGCAGGCATCTGAGTGCGTCATCCAGTTGTGCTGCTTTTGACGTTGCATTCCTCTGTCCTGCTTCCCTGTGATGAGTTCAGTGTGGGACGTCATGTCTGCCTGTGATGTTGTGTCAGACTGCTATGTGTCTGTTGGAATCAGTCGATAATCTGTTGTGAAGTCAGCGAGGTTAAAAAACGCTGGAATAGAGATAGGGACCGACATGGAAGTTGACGATTGTCTAATGGAAGAATCCTGCCGTCAGCGTCCAGTTTTATTCATTTCATCCAGACGAGACCAAGAAGGCGCTGGTTGAAAATGTCCCATGCAGTATTGACTCTGTGGAGGCAGTTTCCCAGTTTTGGCTTTCCGCTGCCAGTTCATCTTTCGATCAGTAGTAATGAATCATTCTGACCTTATTTTACTGTGTAAACTCCTCCTCTGTCTCCATCAGCTCTGCATCCTCTCTAGACAATAAAGCGGAAATATTACAGGATCGATTCAATTTGCTGCTTTAGATTTCTGCTCAATATTTTCTCAACTGGTTGTTCCCTGTCTCTCTTCCAGTGAACGTGGTGGCGATTGTGATACTGTCCCGGGGTAAGTGCGGTCTCTCCAAATGTGTCACTTGCTATCTGGTCGGAATGGCAGCGGCCGATCTCCTAGTCGCTATCTCGGAACCGCTGCTGGGATGGACTGCTCTGATTTATTTTTCCGAATCATTCCTATACATCACTCCTGTGTGCAGCTTCCGTCAGTGGTTTATTTTTGCGAGCACTGTGAGCTCAGTCTGGTTGACTGTTGCATTCACCGTCGATCGATTTGTGGCTATTTGCTGTGAGAAGCTGAAAACAAAATATTGCAGCAAGAGAACAGCCGCTGTTGTTATCGGGACAGTGGGTGTGCTGGCCTGTTTGGAGAGTGTCCCCTGGGGCTTTATATACGGACCCAGAGAAATAATTGATGGTGTTCCCTGGTATTGTGTTTATACACCGAGCTACAAAAACTCTCCCTCATGGGCGGTATTTGAATTATTTCACTTCCTTTTAACCCCTTGTGCCCCATTCTTTCTAATTTTGCTGTTCAATATTCTGACTGTCAGGCGGATTCTATCGGCCAGTCGAGCCCGCATGGGGCTCCGGGGACAAAAGAGTGGAGAGCATGACAAGGACCGGGAGATGGAGAATCGACGCAAATCCATCGTACTGCTTTTCAGCATAACTGGCAGTTTTATATTGTTGTGGGGAACTCGGGTGGTATTTTATATCTATAGACGGATTTCAATTAGTTTTGTTTATTCTATCACTGATCCCCATTACATCATAGACCGCACATCAGCAATGTTGCAGCTTCTCAGTTGCTGCACCAACACGTGCATTTACGCCCTGACTCAAAGCAAATTCCGCGAGGAACTGAAGAGTGCGGTGAAATACCCACTAAATCGGATTTTTAAACTCATGAAATGTTAGAAATAAATTCTGTAAAGTATTGCAATTCAGCTACATTCATGCTCCCTATTCTATCCCCCACTTGTGGGTCAATGGAAACAATGTGATGAACAAAGTTACAAAACAGACACAGGAAAATCTGCAGATGCTCGAATTACAAAACAACACACACAAAATCAGATCCTGCGGAAGGGTCTCGGCCCGAAGCATCGACTGTTTACTTATTTCCTTAAACAAAATGCTGAAGGAACAGCGGGCCAGGCAGCACCTATGGATTTTTTTTTGTTTATTGACGTGTGTTTTGTATATCGACGTTTTGAGCGTGTTGCCTTAGAGTTGCAAAACAGCTGTTAACAGCTGATCCCACCGATATCACTGGTCTCACCATCCCAGAGAAATCCCTTTTAGCACCGCACGTACTGCCCTATTAATCTGAAGCTTGAGGCGACCCTGTTACCCCGCTCACCATTTTTGACAAAACTGCCTGATCATGCAGTATATTTTCGTCTCTTGTCATCCACTTCTACTCCCGATATTACCCATTCTTTCCTTCACCTCTTTTTTCTACCTGAAGGCTCTTCTTCTCTCTGCCATCTTGAACAACCTTCCTGTAATCAATAGTTGAATGTGTGCGTGTGTGTGTGTGTGTGTGTGTGTGTGTGTGTGTGTGTGTGTGTGTGTGTGTGTGTGTGTGTGTGTGTGTGTGTGAGAGAGAGAGAGAGAGAGAGAGAGAGAGAGAGAGAGAGAGAGAGAGAGAGAGAGAGAGCGAGAGAGAGGGAGAGAGAGAGACAGATAGACAGACAGACAGACAGAAAGAGACAGAGAGAGATAGAGGAACAGTTGGAACAGTTCGAATAGGAGAAAATGGAGAGGGACATCACAAGAGAAGGGGTGGTGGGCAGAGAGTGGGATAGAGCTATTGAAACCGTGTCCTGGAGATATTGCGAGGGAAAGAGCGAGGTATATAGAGGGAGAGAGCGCAACTGAGACTAAGAGTGACAGAGATAGCTATGGAAAGAGAGTGGAAAGGAGTGGGAGGAAGCGTAAGAGAGAAAGAGGAGCATGCTCAGTGAGCCGCAATTTTATAACAGTCATCCACAAAGAATTTAGAAATAGAATCTAGAATTTCTTTAAGTCGTACATCTATCTCACAACGTGAAGGAATAACAATCTTTGCGTTATGACTCCGTTTCAATGTATATACATGTGAAGTTAAATGTCTAATAGCCTGTCGAAATAAATTGTTTCATAGCCGGGAGTCCTGACTTTCATGCTGTGGCAGCCTTTGCCAGATGAAGAGCTGAAACAGTTTATGTTTGGGGTGATTGGTGTCCCTGATGATCTTCCAGGCCTTCCTTCTGCACCAGCTGCTGTAAATGGAGGGAAGATCACATGCGCAGATGCGCTGGGCTGTCAGTATTACTCTCTGCAGTGCCTAGCAATCAATGTTGGTACAAAAAGACACAATCTTGGGAAAATTTGCTAAACTGGGGCAAAGCAAATGGTCACCTCCCACCTTACCGTACTTACACCGCTCACCCCATTCCTACATCTTCTCATACTGACTTATCATCTAATTGTTGCAGTTCGTCTGGAGGGAATCGGCGAGAAATTTAGATTAAACAATTCTTCAGTTCGATTAAAAAATCCTGGACTGCAGAGTTCCTCCAGCATTTTGTGTGTGTCACAAGCTAATGAGAACTGTGCTAGGCAGAAACTGTGGGAGCAGTTATGAATGGGTATACTCACATCTGACTTGTGAGAGTTATTCAACAATAAATATTCTGAATTAAAACTCTGTCTGTGTGATGGAAAGCAAAGGATGCAAGATCTGAGAACATTGGAGAAGGGGAAAGAAACCATAAGGAAAATTTAGGAATTGGAAATTATACAAGGCCGCTGATAAATATGCAACAAATACAAATTAAACTGAGAGACAGCAGTGCTGAATAATGAGTACAGTCCTGCAGAAGGGTGTCGACCACAATAATCGACTGTACTCTTTCGGGTGTCAGCCTGAAATGTCAACTGTACTCTTTTCCATAGATGCGGCCTGGCCTGCTGATTTACTCCTGCATTTTGTGAGAATGGCAAGGTATTATCTACGTATATTAAAAACAACAGCGGCACCGTGGCAAAGGTAGGAATGAAGGACAAATCAGGGACCAAAGAGAGGATTTCTAAAGGAGAACCTTGAATGATGTGTGGTTCAATATGGAAGGGTTTTTGAAATGCCCAGAGGGAAGAGAAACAGAAACTGTAGGGAGGTTATAGAAAGTTATAAAACCAAAGAGTAGTGTATAAATGTAATTTCCCCAAAAATGACAGAGATTCTTTTAGTGTGGAGACTCAAATGAGCGGAATTGTTGGCAACCTGGGAATTTACAGCCTATTCTATTTAAGTTTTATGCAGACTTAAAATGTCATCTAAAACTTTGGAAATATTTTATAGATCTATAGTGGAAAATATTCTGACTGGTCTGGCTTAGAAGCACCAAAGCCTTTGAATGGCAGAGAGACTGAAAAGTTCTGGATGCAGCCAATCCATCACAGGTAAAACCCTCCCCACCACTGAGCACATCTCCAAGGAGCGCTCTTACAGGAAAGCAGCTTCCGTCATCAGGGACCTCATCACGTAGGTGGCGCTCGCTTCGCAATGCTGCCATCAAGAAGGTGTTACAGGAGCCTCAGGTTCCACAGAACCAGGTTCTGGACTAGCTATTACTCCTCAACGATCAGGCTTGCAGCGAAGTGTATAATTTCACTCACCACAACAATTAACTCACATTCATGAACTCAACCATTCATGTTCTTGATCGTTGCCTTGTATTTATTATCATTTTTAAAATTTGTTTATTTACAAAATTTGTTGTCTGTGTTGTTATTTGTACATTGGTGTTTTGTCCGTCTTTGATAGGTGCAGTTTTTCACTTATTCCTCTTTCTTTCTTTTTTATTTATTGTGTCTGTCCGCAACAAATCTACATGATGTATTTGTAATTTGGCATTAAATTTACTTTTAACATTGAACGTCACATAAAATATCTTGTGAGGATAATGGAGTACGACTGGGATTTTCTCTATGGAGGGAAGGAGAATGAGAGGTGACTTGGAGGAGTTATACAAAAAGATAGGAGCATCAATGGGCGGACATACAGATATTTTTTTCTCAAGACTGAAGTCGCTAAAATAAGGAGCCATAATTTTAAGATGATTGGAGAAAATTATAGCGGGGTGATGTCTGAGGTTAATTTTAGAGACAGAAAATATCGGCAATCCGCTGCTGGGAATGGCAGTAAAGTCATATGCATCAGGGACACTTAAGAGACCTTGCATGGCGGCATGACCACAGACGTTGATTGCGACACACATTCGTCTTCCTCGAACTTCGAGAGACTACTACTGCAATGATCCCTGTGAAGGACGCAGCAGTCAGGTGAATTTCAAAGGGACATCATTTTGATAACAGTCATCCACAGAGAAAGACGCAATGGTGGGGGAATTTGTTAAACTAAGGGCCAGCTAATGATCACCTACCACCTTGTACTTCATGCTCACCTTCCATCACCTGCGTATACTGACTTTTCATCTTTGTTTTTCCAGTTGAAGGGCCTCAGCCCAAAGTGTTGACAGTTTACTCTTTCCCAACGATGCTGAGTGGCCTGCTGAGTTCCTTCGGCACATTGTGTGCGTTGCAAGCAAACGAGAACAATGTTAGGAAGGACCTGGGTAGAACAGAGACCGGGAGCTGTAAATCTCGCCAAAAATATGAGAGTTTTTTAAAACATGAGTGGTTCAAAATTCAAATAAATTCCATGAGGGATAAAGGCATGAATCCAAATATCTAAGAATGTTGAATGATCAGAGATGTTGCAAATGCCGTCACAAATGAAAAGGAAGATCAGGAAAGTTGAGGAACTGAAATGAGAGAAGTTCCTTGATGAATTTTACAACAATATGCATTTCAAACAGAATCAACAGTGCTGAATAATGGTATGGGTGTGAAATGATTTTGCTGAGCAAGACTGGAGAGAATACTAAAGGATTTTGTACATACATTTCAAACAATAAGGACACCCCGGGGAAGGTAGGAATGTTGACAACTCCGTAGTGGTAGAGGGAAATTATGCCTGGAGCCAGAAGAAGTGACCAAATTACCAGATCAATATTTTACACCAGTATTCATCAAACAGAAAGTTATGGAGAAATGAAATATCAGGAACGATATGCTAATATCCCACGGCACGCTGATAACAAGCTAGTGGGAGCACTGGGAATCTCAAAGCGCATTAAAGTGGGTAAATCATCAGGAATGGACAGGATTCGGTCCACGTTATAGACAGACTGAGCAACACTGCAGATTGCTGGGCCCTTCACAGGGATCATTGTAGTAGTTGTCTCTCGAAGTTCGAGGAAGACGAATGTGTTGCGCAATCAACGACTGTGGGCACGCAAATACCTTCTGAGGCCTAAGTCCGAAGCAGAGATACGGTCGTAGATGGGACAAGTGGCAGCGCCTGCTGGAGCAGGAGCGGACGCATTCCTGTGTGTTTCTTGACTCGCCTTGAGGCGCTGCATGCACCAGTTGGCTTGGAAGTTGTTTTCTGCCTTGGAGCATAGTTTGCGCCAGTTGGACCGATCAGCAGCAGTGTGTTCGAGATCGCGGGGCTGGAGTTTAGTCCACTTAAGGTTTGACTTGAGGTTGTCCTTGTACCTCTTCCTTGGGCGACATTGGGCACGATTGCCCTGCTCCAGTTCTCCGTTGAACAACTGGCGGAGCATTCTGGACTCATCCATACGGATAACATGGCCGGTCCATCTGAGCTGAGCCTTCAAAACTTTGGCTTCAATGCTTGTGGATTTGGCTCGGTCCAGGACTGTCAGGTTGGAGATACGGTCTTGCCAGCGGAGTTGCATGATTGATCGCAGAGCGCGATTGTGGAATTGTTCAAGCTGTTCGACATGTCTGTGATACAGTGTCCAGGTTTCACAGCCATATAGAAGTGATGAGACCACAACAGCATTGTAACCCTTCAGTTTAGTGGAGAGGCGAATGTCTTTGTGCTGCAGAACTTTGACCTGGAGCCATCCGATTGTCTGGCTTGCTTTCTGGATCCTTGACGAGATTTCTTTATCAAGGGCACCGTCGCTGGAGATGGTACTGCCCAGGTATTTGAGGTTGTCCACGTTATGTAGTTGTGAGCCATCGATAGTGATGCATGGCTGTGGCGGACCGCTGTTAGGTGCAGGCTGCAGGAGGACCTCTGTTTTACCGAGGCTGATTGTCAAGCCAAACAATTTAGTTGTGGAAGAGAATCTGCTGACCTTTGTTTGTAGGTGGTCCTCTTGGTGCGCCATGAGTGCGCAGTCATATGCAAAGAGCGCTTCTATGAACAGATTTTGAGGGTCTTTTTGTCTGCTGCAAGGCGACGTATGTCAAAGAGTGACCCGTCCAGGCGGTATTTGATATAAATGCCCAGGTTTAGGCCTTTGATGGCATGCATTAGTACTTGAGTAAAGAAATGTTGATAAGTACTAGTGCAAGCACACAGCCCTGTTTAATGCCTTTGTAGATGTCCAATTTCTCGCTAGGTTCGTCAGCTGACAGAATTTCTCCAGTTGTGTTGTCATGCAAGAGGTGTATGAGGTTGATTAACTTTTGAGGGCAGCCAGGTTTCTGGAGGATGATCCACAAGGCTTCTCTGTTGACAATATCAAACGCTTTAGTCAGTTCAATGAAGACAAAGTACAAATTCATGTTCTGCTCCAGGCATTTCTCCTGCATTTGTCTAACAGTGAAGATCATATCCACAGCAGTGCGTTTAGGCCGAAAGCCACATTGCGATTCTGGGAGGTTTCCTTCGGACACTGTTGAAATAAGTCTATTGACGATGATGCGAGCCAGGATTTTGCCGGCGATGGAAAGTAGGGAGATGCCGCAGTAGTTCCCACAGTCTGTGCGCGGGTCCTTGTTTTTGTATCGGGCGACTATTGGAGCATCCCGAAGGTCGGGTGGCATTATTTCCTCTTCCCGGATACTGTCCAGGACGTCCTAGAATGCTTCCAGTGACTCCTGGTTAAGGGCTTTGAACAGTTCTGCGGGAATGCCATCCTTGCCTGCTGTTTTGCCACAGCACATCTGTTTGATGGCTGTGCTGACCTCAGTCAGGGAGGTGGGGGGGGGGGGTTGTTGAGGTGCTCGTCGACTGGGCTCTGGGGAATCTGGTTGAGTACTGACTGGTCAACAGTGGAGGGGCGGTTCAGGAGCTGACTGAAGTGTTCCTTCCAGCTGGTGTTGATGTTTTCTTTTTGTCCTTGATAAGTGAGGATCCATCTGCAGAAAACAGAGGAGCTATGCTTGACTTTGAGGAACCAAAGACAGACTTGATGGCATTGAAGAACTGCTTGGTGTTGTTTGCGGCAGCATAGTGCTGAACCTCATCCGCCTTCTTATTCCACCGTGTGTCGCGTATTATATGGATTTCCCTTTGAGCGATTGCCTGATAGGACTTGAATCTGTCTTTTTTGCAGGTGGAGTTCGGGTCATCCTGCTATTCTTTGAATGCCTTGTTCTTCTTGGTGAGTAGGTAATCGATGATGGTGCTATTCTCATTGAACCAATCTTGGTGGGTGCGCTTTCTGTGGCCGAGGTCTGATTTTGCCGTTTCGGTTAGAGCATTATTGAAGTGGCTCCATTTCTGAATTGGGTTACCCCTGAGTGGCTGGTTTGTTGATAGTTTCTGTTTAAGAGTAGTTTGAATTTCGCGTAGACACGGTGGGTGCTGAAGTTTGGAGGTGTTAAAGGATGGCTGTACTGCCTTTGGACGCTTTTTGTGAAATTGAACGATGTGTAGCTTGAGGGTGGTGCGGAGGAGACTGTGGTCCGTCCAGCACTCTGCTCCTCGCATGGCTCGTGTGATGACTGCGTCTCGGATGTCACGTTGACGGACAATGACATAATCGATCAGATGCCATTGTTTGGATCTAGGGTGCATCCATGTTGTCTTGAATTTGTTGGCCATTCTGAACACCGTGTTCGTGATGGTGAGGTCATACACTTCACATTTGCTGAGAAGCGGAAGGCCATTGCTGTTCATCTAACCGACTCCGTGTCTGCCGAGCACACCACTCCACTGATCATGGTCTTGACCGACTCGGGCATTAAAATCTCCCAGGAAGATTAGCTTATCACTGGCCGGCCCTAAGTGCAGGATGGAGTTAAGGTCGGTGTAAAGCTGCTCTATGGTGTCAGTAGGGCTGGTCAGGGTGGGGGCATAGGCACTAATAATAGTTGCATGTCGATTTTGGCTGAGGGGTAGACATAGCTTCATCAATCTTTCGCTGATGCCAACAGGCAGGTCGGGGAGCTGTTGCATCAGCATACTCCTAATGGCGAAGCCCACTCCATGGATCCTGTCTTCGTTCTGCGCCCTTCCTCTCCAGAAGAAGTCGTAGCCGTTGGCAAGCTCAGTGATGGATCCTTCTTCTGCAACCCTGGTTACGCTCAGGGCTGCTCAGCTCAGCGCTGGTTCGCTCAATGTTGTAGCGAGCAAGTTCTTTACCAATGAGAGCTGTTCTCGTTTCAGGTCTTGCACTGTTTTCCTTATCCATTAAGGTGCGAACGTTCCATTCTCCTAGACGGAGAATCTTTTTCTTTTGATTTTGATTTCGACCGCAATGATTGGGTGATCCGTCAATCGCGGTTAATTGACCGATTGATCAAGGACAGGCGATGCTTAGGCCACCTTTTCTAGGCCCCTCCCTAATTACAGGGTGTGCAGAGCTGTCCTGAAAAGGGCTGCCCAGTCACCCGGGATGCTGCCGGACTCCTCTACTGCCCTGGGTTCAGAGGAGAACGACCATCTGTCCAAGGACCGCCTACGTGAAGCTTTGCAACTCAACTCAGTTGTCACCTCCACCTGTTGGTTCGCTGCTCTCCTATCGACATAGGACTTTTGAAGAGAGAAATAAAACGAAGATGCACGACACAAGGACCTGTGCGTGAAGGATATTATGGTGAAAAAGCCTTAGCTCGGAGACAGTCCCACTCTATCTGCCTCGGAGGTCAGGACCCACTTGCACGAAGATCGTTACACATGGTGACCTCTTCGGCTGCAGGAGTGGCCGGACAATAGATTGTTGAAGTTCTCCCTATTGACAGCCTACGGGACTCCGGCTCCGGATTTCTTCTCAGGGTTTACTCCCATAGCCTTTCCTATGATTGGTTTTGGACGCAAGGCAGCGGAGTTTTTAAAGTCAGATTTTTCCTTCTCCTAGGTGGGCAGTCGACCAGGACTAAAGAGCTCCACCTGCCCGAAGCATCTGAATTTGAGGCGCCAGATACCCGCCTTTGCCCTGTTACGAATGAGGAGCAACTCTGATGGGCAGAAGGGTGCAGAGTCTTTCTGAGAATCGCAAAATCGCTATTATTTCGGGTCTGATACCCAGGAAATGAGAGAGATACACAGCATGTCAGTAATGAGAGAGAGACAATGCCGGGATACACAAAGTTGGAATGTCTCCTATTGACAAAGAGAGAGATTACTGCTATTGTCTCTTGAAGGAGGAATTGTGTATTGAGGTCTGTTCTATTCGTTGAAACCCCTCAGGCGGCAACCAGAGTGGTCTGGTTGAGGGATTGCATCATCCCAACCTGATTGACATCTGAGACCCCGTGAGTGGGGATAAAAGTAGGGTCTGGGGATCACCCCTCAGACGCTCGAGGAGAGACGGTATGAGACCGGTGGGAGCTTGTGTGTGTGTGTCCACCCTTGCCTGGCTGACGAGTCCTCCACGGAACGGTCTAGCTAAAGGACGGAGACGGATCAAGATCGTAAAAGAAAAGTCGGCAAGTTAATAGCTGTTATTCTCTCTCTCTTTCTCTCTCTCCAACAATTGCTACACCGCGAACAGCAACTAGTACAGCCTGTATGAACTGAACTGAACTTTATATTTCCATCGGACAATTCATTATCCCCTAGACAACGATAGAGCTTATTTCTTATTGATTATTATTATACCCGTACATTTAGGTTTAGTATTGATGACGTATATTATCTGTATATTTGCATTGATATTATTTTTGTGTATTTTTACTAATAAATACTGTTAAAATAGTATCATCAGACTTCAACGGATACTCCTATCTTTGCTGGTAAGATAACCAGTTACGGGGTTTGTAACAGCCCCTTCTTCCGTTGGTAGGAACAATTCCGCCACGTGAAGGCCGGGAGCTGGGCTTGGTTGACAGAGGCTATTTGAGACGCAAGACATGTGGAAGCACTTTATAGTCAGCGAGAGCTTATCCTCGTTGCCACCTCGGGCTATGTCAACCTTGGAGCTTTTCTAATAGTTCTAACCTTTCTAATATTGATTTCTAATTGATGTCTCTTTTTAATTACACATGTTGCTGCATAGGACTGGTGATCCGTCAAAATTGTTCCTTCGTTTAGCAAGAGCCACAGAGACAAACCAACAAACTACACCATGGACACAAAAATTCGGTGCAGTATGGATAGTGAGAAAGTTTGTCAAAGGATTCAGCAGAACACAGAACAACTGGAAATCTGGGGAGAAAAATGACAGATAAGATGTTGTACTCAGGGAAGTCGAATTTTAGCTAGTTTTCCTCAGAATTCCTCTCCCTGTTGGGTACCTGGATTTACAGATATAGCAGCGACATCCTCTGCCTGAGGATGTGGGAGGTCAGGGAGTCGGTCAGTGTCCTCAGTAACTTAACAAGATGGATGTGCACCAGCTGCAGTTCCTGACTGACGGTGTGAGTGAAATAGTGTTGGAAATCGACAGACCAATGATGGTCTAGCACACTGAGACCAGAGTTGCCCAGCTCGATAGGTAGTGTTCAGGCGAGACAGTATTTGAGAGAAGACTCAAGATTCGGTGGCTAAAAAAGAGATGCCGGGATGGTGTGCTGCCTCCTGAGTACCCGGGTCAGGAACGCATCAGAGTGGCTGCTGAACATTCTCAAGTGCTTGTGGTGCATATAACATGGTGAAAAAAATGATTGAGCTTGTCCACAGTGAATAAATGGAATTAGGAGAGAACTTAAAAGCACAACTCCAAGAAAGTATTACATAGAAACATAGAAAACCTCACACAATACGGAGATCAAAATTGTGCACAGTACTCAAGGCGTGGACTCACAAGTACAGCTAAAGGAGAACGTCCCTTTAAACGTCTCCAGCTGCGAACTCCTCTGAGCACATTGTAGAACCCAACATTCTATTAGCTTACTAATTGTTTCAGTGCTTGTTTAGAAGTTGATAGTGATGTCTTCCAGGACACCCACAAACACCCACAAACAGAAGTTGATAGTGATGTCTTCTCAAACAGTGCAATTTAGAAACATAGAAAACTACAGCACAATACAGGCCCTTCGGACCACAAAGTTGTGCCGAACATGTCCCTCTCTTAGAAATTACTAGGCATACCTATATTCTCTATTTTACTAAGCTCCATGTACCTATCTAAAAGTCTTTTAAAATAACCTATCGGATCCGGATCCACCACTGTTGCCGGCAGCCCATTTCACGCACTCACCACTCTGAGTAAAAAAACTTACCCTTGACATCACCTCTATACCTGCTCCCCAGCACCTTGAACCTAAGTGCTTTAATGGCAACCATCTCAGCCCTGGGGAAAAAAAAGCCTCTGACTATCCACTCGATCAATACCTCTCAACTTCTTATTTAACTCTATCAGGTCACCTCTCAAACTCCGTCTCTCCAAGGAGAAAAGGCCGAGTTCACTCAAACTTTTCTCATAAGGCATGCTCTCCAATCCAGTCAACACCTTTGTATATCTCTTCTGCACCCTTTCTATGGTTTCCACATACTTCCCATAGTGAGTCGACCGGAAATGTGCACAGTATTCCATGTTGGGTCTGACCAGGGTCCAATATAGCTGCAACATTAACTCTGTGCAACTAAATCCAGTTCCACTATTGATGAAGGCCAATAAAAGGTACGCCTTTTTAACCACAGAGACCAACTGCACAGCTGCCTTGAGCGTCCTATGGACTTGGACCCCAAGATCCTTCTGATCGTCCACACTTCCAAGAGTCTCATCATTAATGCTATATTTTGCCATTATATTTGACCTACTAAAATGAACTACTTATCTGGCTGGAACTCCAACTGCCGCTTCTCAGACCAGTTTTGCATCCTATCATTGTCCCGCTGTAACCTCTGACAGCCCTCATCACGATCCAGAACACCTCCAACCTCAGGTTCATCGGCAAACTTGCTAAGCCATCCCTCCATTTCGTCATCCAGGCCATTTATAAAAATCACAACGCTTAAGGGTACCAGAACAGATCCCTGAGGCACGCCACTGATGACCGACCTCCATGCAGAATATGACCTGTCTACATTCACACTTTGTGTTCTGTGGACAAGCAAGTTCTGGATCCACAAATAAATGTCCCCTTGGATCCCATGCCTTCTTACTTTCTCAATAGGCCTTGCATGGCGTTCCTTGTCAAATGCCTTGCTGAAATCCATGCACACTACATCTACTGCTCTTCCTTCATCAGTGTGTTTAGTCACATCTTCACAAAATTCAATCAAGTTCTAAGGCATAACCTGCACTTGGAAATAAAGCCCTGCTGTCTATTCCTAATAATATTATACCTCTACTAATGTTCATAATCTGTGACTCTCAGGATCTTCTCCATCAACCTACCAACCACTGATGTAAGACTCACTGATCTATAATTTCTTGGGTAATCTCCACACAATTTCTTGAGTAAAAGAACAACATCCGCAACCCTCCAATCCTCAGGAACCTCTCCCATCCCCATTGATGATTCCCATCGTCAGAGGCTCAGCAATCTCCTCCCTCGCGTCCGACAGTATCCTGGGTTACATCGCATCCGGTCCCGGCGACTTATTCAACTTGATGCTTTCCAAAAGCTCTAGCACATCCTCTTTCTTAACATCTACATGCTCAAGCTTTTCAGTCTGCTGCAAGTCATCACTACAATCACCAAGATCCTTTTCCATAGTGAATACTGAAGTAAAAGCATTCATTAAGTACCTCTGCTATTCCCTCCTGTTCCTTACATAGTTTCCGGCTGTCACACCTGATAGGTCCTATTCTTTCACATCGTATCCTCTTGCTGTTCACATACTTGTAGAATGCCTTGGGGGCTTTCCTTAATCCTGCCCGCCAAGGGCTTCTCATTGCCCCTTCTGGCTCTCTTAATTTCCTTCTTAAGCTCATTCCTATTAGCCTTATAATCTTCTAGATCTCTAACATTACCTAGCTCTCCGAACCTTTTGTAAGCTTTTCTTTTCTTCGTGACTAGATTTATTACATCTGTGGAGAGAAATGTACTTTTCGGGTCGAGATCCTTCATCTAAACTGTTTCAACCAAAAATGTCGATTGTCCATTTCCATCTGTAATGGCTTCTTTGCAATAGTTTACTGCTAACGTTAATGTAATGGCTCCTCTGTGATGTTTACTGCTGAGGTAACAGTTTCTCTGTCGCTGCAATATTTGGATTATGGCTGGAGATAACAGGAATGTAGGGAATGGAGATTGTCTCTTTGGAAGCATGTTCTTTCGCGGTCTATTGTCGAGGAGGGATGAAGAGGGAAGACTCGGGTGGATAGAGCTGGTAGACCACCGGACGGAGAGGACTGGGATCTAAGGATCCGAAGGTCGGCGACGCTCGGAGGAGACCGATGGTGGCAGAATGACGATTGAATGAGCTCCAAAGTGACTTTGACTTGACTTGGGCCCTTTTCTTTATTTTCATTACTAACCCTATATTCAGATTAAGATTCATAAAGTTCAACCATTTAATTGCATATGGTGTTCTGTCTGATATTTTGCGTTGTGGATTTGTAACTGGGGGTACATTACACACCATCCACACAAACGTGATTACCTTGTTTGCGGGTTCGAAGGCTGTTTCCCTAGACGTATGCGAGATGGGTGAGCCTGAGGGTTGCAATTGTGGGGGCTTCATCGTGGATTGATTCCGCTGGATGTTGTATGATTTCCCTGTTTAAATCAGTGCTGGCACGAATGCTGCTGGGGTGGAGCGCTGGTGTGGCTCCTTGGGGTTGCCGGTATTAATGCGTGCGTGTTGAGTCGGCTGGACATTCGTACCCGGGATGAACAGCCAATTATATTTTTGAGTATTGTTAAAGCTGTTAGCAAAGTTGAAATCGTAGCGCGAAAGTTTGATAAAATGGATGGCTCAGCACTTATTTTAGTTAAGACTAGCTCTGACGTAACGGCGGTGGGATTGCCAACGTCTATCTGTGCCCCAGGTGAGGAGGGGGCATGGTCTGTCCATACTGTCAGGGAGTAGGAGAAGAAAGCCCAGCAGGCTGGGTCACAAATTGAGCTGCCCGCAGTTGGGGGCGGAGATTTCAAAGACAGAGTTTTGTTGTTTCTGACGAGTGAGGGGAAAGATTTTTCGGATTTAGTATGTTTAATTAGTCCCCGTTCCCCAGTGAAGGGAAGTTGTGTCAGCCCTTACCTGCTTGGCGAATAAGTGGCCCATTGCACAGGCAGCGGGTCCCCGCCGGAAACTAAGAATTTTCACTGGAATAACGCTCACCCCTGAAAGGGAAGAGGAGTATGAGACGTGGGTGAGACCTCTCGTTGTTGGATGAGTGGCAGTGTTCTGATGACGAAAAGCGACAGAGATTGGTTGAAAGTTTGAAGGCGTTGGTAGCTGATATCGGAAGAGCCGTGACAGTTAACCAACACTTTGCTCCTCTTGCTGAGTATCAAGACGCATTAGAGGACGCTTTTGGTACATCAGGGAGCCCACTGGAGCTCATGGGAGGGGGAGGGTGGGTTCAAAGTATTACAAATACAACCAAAATGTTTGTCTTTCACTTGTTTCCTCTCATCCTTACCTTTCTCACTAACTTCTGATTTAATTTCTGGTTTACATTTACTAACTGTGATACTCTTTTTAAAAATGTCTACCCGGAGGAAACTTACTCTTATGGATTAAAGCATACACATCTGCTAATTTAGCAGAATTCTGCAATGTAGCAGTGTTCCTCTCGTTTAAGTATATCTTTTTTAAATTATAACAGTTCATACTCTTTCAATATACGTTGCATCACAAGATCATAATCAAGCGCTTGTTCAACAGTTAAAGATATATAAATGTGTTGTGCTTGACATTTAATTACACTTTGTAACAGCACTGGCCATTTATCTTTCGGCCACTCTGAAAATCGAGCAACAGTTTCAAAATGTGGAAATATTAATCTACTTCTGTCTCATTAAATGAAGCATCAAGTGTAACTTCCTGACAAGCAACAAACCGTTTGCTAGAACCAGAAGCCCGAGTCTCGGACCTTAACTGCTCTATCGCTAGCTCAAGTTCCCTCTGTTTATTTACAGCTTCTAATTGTTTCTGTTTTAACTCAGCTTCTACTCTAAGCTTTTCTAACGCTACCTGTTCCAGGTGTAACTGGATCACTTCTTTACTTAGAGGGAACCTATCTAAATCCGCTTCATCAAAAACTCTCGAATTTATATAGTGTTCCATGATTTTCCTCTGAATTACCGGCTTAGTGGTAACCGTCAACATTCCTTTAAGGTCTAAACTTCTAGCAATCTCTAATGAATCACCCTTTTTCGCTTTTGCTAATCCCGCCGGGACTGGTGATGCCAGAGAGTCGTCAATATTTATTGCAACCGAATACGACCCACAGACCACTCAAACAAAAGAAACGGGTATTTCCGTTTGACAAATCAGATCAATAATTAAGCAAACACTAAAGCTCATAATCGGAACAAAGCGCAGACGAGCTTCCAATTTCTGTTACGTGGTCGGCAACAATGAATATAGAAATGAGTGAGGTTTTATAACCATACACAAACATTTATTAAACTCTGCTCAACAATTGTGAAAAGCAAACAAATGACTAACTTAACTGAAAGTTAACTGCTATACGGCAATTTAACAAAGAGCCAAACTCTGGAATAGATCTTAAAGTGGTAAATTCGAACACAGTCTTAAAGTGGTTTATACAGTCAGTAAGGAGAGACTTCCCTGAAAACTGATTTCTTCGAAGACGTGACACTACTGCTGATCCCAGCCGAGAGATACATTGTCCAAAGGATTCACGACGATGGAAATAAAATGGCTGAAAGGAACTCACCATTTTGCTGGAGCGGGAACACTGCACAAACATTCCTGACCTTCCAGGGGTTATCTCAGATTCAGGCCACTATTCCTGAACGAAGATTCTATTAGGTTGGTCTTTTATAAAGCTGCCGAACGACACAAACTTTACTCAATCCTCCGGTTCCCGTACTTTGGAAGGTCTTCACTCTCCAATACTAGACTGTAGAGGTAAAACAAAAGTGCAACAAACAAAAACTGGCAGCGATTGGCGAAACTGCAGGCAACCTTTGCACCTTAAAATAAAAAGTAAAACTCTGTTTTAAAACGAAACTACATCAAGAGATGCATACGTAGCAAAACTAACTAACGAACGATCTAACGAACTAACTGCGTGACAACAGGGGCTTCCTTATATACCTGTTGGAACATGCCATCATGTGACCCCACAGCGGCGGGAAATTACATCATCTGACCTCATACTGACAGGAAGATTGCATCACCCCAACATCACAAGATAACTACATCATTCTCACAAGATACTCAATTACATCATGCTCATAAGACAGTCACAAGATACTCACAAGGTATGGTACACTACCCACAAAATTTCTCTCTATGCTGATGACCTATTGCTTTTTATTTCTAATGTCGAGACTTCGTTACCTCCTGGGCTTTCTTTGCTCGCTTGTTTTAGTAAATTTTCAGGATATAAACTCAATTTACATAGGAGTGAATATTTCTTTTGAATAATTTGGTATCAATAAATACTAGGCTTCATTTTAAAATTGTAAGAAATCAATTTACCTATTTGGGAGTAACAATTACTAAGAATTATAAACACCTACTTAAAGAAAATTTTATTACCCTACTGAATTATATTAAAAGGACACTATCAAACTTGTCGCCCCTTTCGTTATCGTTGATTGACCGAATTAAATCTATTAAAATGAATATCCTACCTAAAATTATATACCTTTTCCAGGCTTTACCCGTTACCATTCCTAAGTCTTAATTAGATACACTTGTTTCTATTCTGTCTTCTTACATATGGAAAAATAATCATTCTCGATTAAATAAAGTTCATTTTCGAAAAGTTAAAACAATGGAGGATTAGTTTCCCCAATTTTAGGTTTCATTATTGGGCAGTCAATATACGAAATCTTGCATTTTGGTCATATTATATTAACCATGAGGACTGTCTGGTATGGGTCTCTTCAGAAGCTAAGTCCGTTAATGTATTTCTATCATTTCTCTTCTTGGAACCTCACTTCCTTTATCTTTAAGTAAGCTAACTGACAACTTGGTAGTTAAACACACTTTGAGAGTCTGGATGCAATTTAGAAAGCGCTTTTGTTTCTGGAGATTTTCTCCTTCAAGTACTATATCTCTAATTATATTATAAACCTACTATGACAGACCTAGTTTTAAGGATTAGGATAGATTGGGTATCAAATGCTTCCAGGATTTGATTGTTGGAGGAAGTCTTTAGGTTGAGCAATTGTCAGCTAAATATGACTTACCCAGAACCCACTTTTTTCCGATATCTACAAATTAGAGTCTGTTTGTGATCTCTATTATATACATTTCCTAAAACGTCCTGATAAGAAATTATTAGATGCATTTTTTGATTTGAAATCTTTTCATATTGGTTTAATATCCAATTTTTACGGCGTTTTGTTGGGAATAAGAAATGCTCCTTTAGACAAAATTAAAAATCTTTGGGAACAAGATTTGCAGACTTAAACTTCAGTGGAAACTTGGATTACAATTTTAAAATTGATTAACAATTCGTCGTTATGTGCCCGCCACTCTCTCTGACAACTGAAAGTGATCCAAAGGGCCCACATGACCAGGGATAAGCAATCTCGTTTATATTCGGATATATTTCCCTTTTGTGATAGAAGTAATAATGGAGAAGCTTCACTAAATCATATGTTTTGGACATGTCTGAGCCTCGTGAAATATTGGGAGGAAATATTTCAAAGGTTTCCTGTACTTTTTCAAAGTACGTTTTAAGCCTAACTGCTTTATTAGGTACGTTGGAGAAAGATACATTTTTTCTGGAGATATCTGTCTGGCATATTTTGGCTTTTATTTCTCTTCTAGCTAGGACAACGCTCTTGCTTCAATGGAAGGATGTCGTTCCGCATACTCACGCTGAATGGTTACGTGATGTTATGTTATGATTAAATTTGGAAAACATCCGTTGTTCAATTTCTGAATCTCGCCAAGACTTTCACACATATCGGGAATAATTTTCGAATTATTTTCAAAATCTTTGATTTGGTGTTAAATACAGATGTTGTGTAATAGCATATTTTACTATATGATAAGGATTTTGTTCCTTCTTTCTTTCTTTACCAAGCAACTTCGATCTTGATAGATGGTTTAGATTTTTCTTTCTGTATAACAATAAAATTATCATATTTCAAAATTATGATTCAATTTACCTGACATGAATATAGAGTAATGAGGTTGAAAGGGAGATTCAAATTTGTTTTTGTGTTATTTTATCTTTTTTTAATTATAATATATACTTCTTGTACTCTGTATTCCTTATGTAGGAATTAATAAAAATATTGAAAAACGAGCTTCGTAGAAAGCCCAGGGTTGCAATTTCTAAATTGCTGCCTATGCCACATGCTGGTGAGGGTAGAAACACGATAATTTGGCAGATTAAAAATGGCTCAGAACATGGTGCGAGGGCAGGGCTTCAGGTTCTTGGATCATTGCGATCTCTACTGGTAGAGGTATGGCCTGCTCAAAATAGATGCCTTGCACCTGGACCTGAGGGAGAACAGTAATCTGACATATAGCATTGATAGAGCTTTTGGGGAGGGTTTAAGCTAATGTGGTAGTGCGGGAGGAAACGGGGGTGAAGGGATAGGACTGACGTTAAAATTGCAAAGATAGCGTGCAGACAGATTGTCAGATAGTGCGGATAGATGAGAGAACAAATTTGCAGCCAGCAGTGGGAATATCATAGAACATAGATCATAGAATAGTACATCACATTACAGGCCCTTCGGTCCACAATGTTGTGCCGTCCCTCAAACCCTGACTCCCATATACCCCCCCCCCCACCTTTTATTCCTCCATATACCTGTCTAGTAGTCTCTTAAATTTCACTAGTGTATCTGCCTCCACCACCGACTCAGGCAGTGTATTCCACGTACCAACAACACTCTGAGTGAAAAACCTTCCTCTAATATCCCCCTTCAACTTCCCTCCCCTTACCTTAAAGCCATGTCCTCCTGTACTGAGCAGTGGTGTCCTGGGGAAGAGGCGCTAGCTCTCCACTCTGTCTATTCCTCTTAATATCTTGTACACCTCTATCATGTCTCCTCTCATCCTCCTTCTCTCCAAAGAGTAAAGCCCTAGCTCCCTTAATCTCTGATCATAATCCATACTCTCTAAACCAGGCAGTATCCTGGTAAATCTCCTTTGTACCCTTTCCAATGCTTCCACATCCTTCCTCTACTGAGGCGAACAGAACTGGACACAGTACTCCAAGTGTGGCCTATCTAGAGTTTTATAGAGTCATTAGCATATCAGTCATTATTAGTATCAGCATTAGTCATTATATCAGTGGATTAGCGATGCAGAATTAAAAAGGGTAGCAGATACAGTAAAAAAAACCAACTGTTAGATCTCAGAGCATTGAGCATAAAAAATAAGTGGATGTTCTTGTTGCACTCTTACAGAATGTCAGGTATGATGTTATGTCTATAACTGAATTGTGGCCGAAGGATGGTTGTACTTGGGGCTGAATATCCAACGTTACACAATGTGTCGATGGTGTAGGAAGGTAGGCAGAGTGGGTGGCGTGGCTCTGCTGGTAAATCAGTAGAAAGATGTGACATAGGATGGGAAGATGTTGAATCCTTGCGGGTTGAGTTAAGGAACTGCAAATGTAAAAATGACTCTGATGCAGACATATACAGGCATCCCAACAGTAGCTGCATGTGGGCTACAGATTACAACTGGAAATAGAATAAGCCGAAGAAAAGGACAATGTTCTTATCGTCATGGGAGATTTCAACATGCAGGTCAATTGGGAAAATCATGTGGGTAATCGATCTCAAGAGAATGAATTTGTTGTATGCTCTGTGATGGCGTTTCAGAGCAGTTAGGCGCTGAGCCTACTGGGGGTACAACTCTACTGGATTGGGTGTTATGTATTGAACTGGAGGTGATTAGATAAAAGAACCCGTACGAGTCAGAGCTCACAACATGACTGAGTTCAACTTGAAATTTGATAAGGAGAAAATAAAACCTTTTTACAGAGAAAGGTTGAACAAGTTAGGTCTCTATTCATTCTCTATGCGTAGAAGGTTGAGGGGGGATTTGATCGAGGCATTTAAAATTTTGAGAGGGATAGATAGAGTTGACGTGAATAGACTGTTTCCATTGAGAGTAGGGGAGATTCAAACGAGAGGACATGATTTGAGAGTTAGGGGGCAAAAGTTTAAGGGAAACACGAGGGGGTATTTCTTTACTCAGAGAGTGATAGCTGTGTGGAATGAGCTTCCTGTATAAGTAGCAGAGGCCAGTTCAGTTGTGTCATTGAAGGTAAAATTGGATAGGTATATGGACAGGAAAGGAGTGGAGGGTTATGGGCTGAGTGCGGGTAGGTGGGACTAGGTGAGATTAAGAGTTCGGCACGGACTAGGAGGGCCGGAATGGCCTGTTTCCGTGTTGTGATTGTTATATGGTTATATGGTTAAAGTCTGACGTTGCAATATTTCAGTGGAGTCAAGGAAATTACAGTGGTCTGAAAGAGGAACTGGCCAAAGTGAATTAGAAGAAGATGCTAGCAAGAATGAGAGCAGAGCAGAAATTGTGACTGTTTCTGAGAAAATTAGGAAGGTGAAGGATAGATGCATTCCAAAAATAAATAAATAATCAAATGACCAAATAGTACAACTGTGGGTGACAAGTGTAGACAAGCTAACTTAAAAGCAAGAGCGAGGGCATATAACAAAACAAAAATTAGAGCCATGACAGAGGATTGGGAAACTTTTGAATGCCTACACAAAGCAACTAAAAGAATTATTGGGAGGGGAAAAAGAAATACAAAATTGAATTGAATTGACTTTATTACTTAAATCCTTCATAAACATGAGGAGTAAAACTCTTTACGTTACATCTCGCTGAATGTGCAGTTTATTGTATTTTATGATAAATAATATGTATAACAGGCTAGTCAATATAACATAGAATTTAAGTAGTCACAGCACGAGTTAAGCAGTCTGATGCCCTGGTTGAAGAAGCCGTCTCTAGAGCCTGTTGGTCCTCGCTTTTATGCTGCGATACCGTTTCCCAGATGGTAGCAAGTGGTACATGTTGTGGCTGGGGTGACTCTGGTCTCCAATTATCCTTTTAATACACCTGTCTTTGTGAAACAAGCTAGTAAACAAAATCAAATTGTTTTTTTTTTAAGTATTGTAAAAGAAAAATAGAGATGTGAGTGGATATAGGACCGCTAGAAAATGAGGTTGGATATATAATAACAAGGGATAAAGAGATGGCATATGAACTATATGAGCATTTTGCCTCAGTTTTCACCCTGGAAGGCACTAGCACTGTGCCAGGTGTTGAATGGTGCGACTGAAGAGAAGTGAGTGCAGTTTTTTTTTTATTACAAGGGAGAAGGTGCTAAAAATACCCTGAAACACCTAAAGGTACATAAGTAACACAGACCAGATGAACTGCACCCTGGTGTTCTCAAAGAGATAGCGATAGACATTGTGGAGGCATTAGTAATGCTCTTTCAAAAATCATTGGACCCTGGCATGGTGCCAGAGGACTGGATAAATGCAAATATCACTCAACTCTTTAAGAAAGGAGGAAAGCAGCAGATAGGAAACTATAGACCAGGTAGCCTCACATCTGTAGTTGGGAAGAAGTTAGCGTCAATTGTTAAGTCTGTGGTTATGGAATACTTGATGACACTGGACGCGACTGGACAAGTCAACATGGCTTCCTTAAGTGAATATTCTGCCTGACAAACATGTTGGAATTCCTTGAGGAGATTATAAGTAGGTTAAATAAAGTGGATGTAGTGGATATTATATATTTGGAATTTCAGAAGGCATTTGACAAGGCTCCACACATGAAGCTGCTTACCAAGTTATGAGCACACGGTATTACAGAAACTTTACTGGCATGGTCAGAATATTGGCTGATTGGTAGGAAATAGCGAACGAGATTAAAGGGACCCTTTTCTGGTTGACTGCGAGTGACCAGTGGTGTTCCGCAGGGCTCAGTGTTGGGACTATTTTTATGTTGTATATCAATGATTTAGCTGGTAGAATAGGTGGCTTTGTTGCCAAGTTTGCAGATGAGACAAAGACCGTTGGAGGGGCAGGTAGTGTTGAGGAAACAGGTAAGCTGCACAAGGACATGGATGAGGAGAATGGACAATAAATTGGCATATGATATACAATCTTGGAAAATTCATGGTCATACACTTTGGTCGTAGAAATAATCTGCGGATTATTTATTTAAGTGGTGATAAAAATACAAAAGCTGAGATGAAAATGGACTGAATACCCTAAAGGTTGACCTGCGGGTAGAGTCAGTAGTCAGGAAGGGAAATACATTGTTAGCACTTAGTTCAAGGAGAGTTGAACACAAGAGAGGGGATGTGATGCAGAGGTTTTTTAAGGCGCAGGTGAGGCCTTATCTTCAGTTTTGTGAACAGTTTTAGGGTCTCATCGAAGAAAAATATTACAGAGGGTTCATTTCATAAGAATGATTCCAGAAATGAAAGGGTTATCATACGAGGAATGTTTGATAGCTGTGTTTCTGTATTTCTGGAATTTTGAAAGATGAGGGCGGATCTCACTGAGACGTTTCGTATGTTGAAAAGCCTAGACAAAGTATATGTGGAAAGGATGTTTCCCATGGTGGGATAGAGAGGCGTCCATTTAAAACAGAGATGCAGAAACATTTCTTGAACCAGAGGGTGGTGAATTTGTGGAACGTTACCACAGGCAGCTGTGGATGCTGTCATTGGGTATTTTTAAGGCAGAGTTTGAACACAGCATCGATGGTTATGGGAGAAGGCCGGGGAGAGGGACTGAGGAGGGGAAAAAATAATAAGCAATGTTTGAATGGTGGAGCAGACTCGATGGGTCAAATGGCCTAAATTTGCTCCTGTGTCTTATGTTATTTTGGTTATCAGAGCACTACATTGAATCATTGTGAGAATGAGCCAGGACAACCCAACCAGCATTGACATCGGTCAAGATTTCAACTCGGGAGAAGCACACACACCGTAACCGGCCTGACAAAACACCTCCACGCACATACACAAGAAGGACTGGCAGATTGTACTCAGAGCCTCAGGAATGTACGTTGTTATTTCGCTCAGTAACCGCGAAACCATTCTCTTCAGACACGGTCATTTATTTACTTAAACAACTCACACGCATGTCACATATTGTCAACACAAACCAGGCATGTGAAGACACACTCTAACATACAAATACTTCAAATTGTAAACACTCCTCCAATGTGTACACACACACACACACACACACACACACACACACACACACACACACACACACACACACACACACACACACACACACACACACACACACACACACACACACACACACACACACACACACACACACACACACACACACTATGACACACGGCCAAATAGCCAGGCACATATTCCCGTTTGGGAATGAAATTTGCCCTCCACACCCAATCTGTCTGTTCTGTGACACTGAGCTGCCCTCTGATATGACATCACATTAGGAAGCTGATCAATTAAGGGTTTGGCAGATCTTGAACCAACAGCCCACTTCATCCATCTGCAGGACTAAAAGGTCTTCTTGAGAATGTCCTGTTTGTGTGTAGTTGCCCCATATCCCTGTAACCATTTCCTCCCTGCGTACCTGTCTAACTTTATTTTAAAATACTTTTTTTTTTACGTTTCTACAGCATCTGACAGCAAATTCCATCTGTCCACCTCCAGAGAATGTTACTGTTACAGGAAATGTTACAGAGAATGTTACAGAGAACGTTCTTCCTGTGAGAATTTTACCCCAGAGATCCCTCATAAAAATTTCCCGTCTCACTTTCAATCGGAGCCCTCTGGTTCTGTACTTCCATTTCACCGAAAAAAAAGGACTCACTTTATCTAAGCCCTTTACGAATGTACTTACCTCGATAAAGAGTCATCATTTAAATCCTACACTCCAGCGAAATAGCCCAAGCTTATCCACTCTCTGCTTTTAACTCAAGCCCCCAGTCCTCGTAACATCCTCCTTAAGCTTCCTGTGTAATGCCGTCCTCCCCGTATTCCACAAAATAACAAACTTGGAGTATTGTGAGCAGTCTGGAGCCCCTTATATCGGAGAAGATATGCTGGCAATGGAAAGGGTCCAGGAGGTTCACAGCAATAATTCCGGGAATGAAAGAGTAAACATACGAGAAGTGTTTTATGGTTCTGGGCCTGTATTCACGGGAGATTAGGTGAATGGCTGAATTTTATCGCTCTCAGCACTATTCTCCCGCCTCCTATCTATAGCTTTTGATGCCCAAACTAATGAAGAAGTTTACTTATCAACTTTTGCTTCAAAAATCAAACACGAGATATTCTGCACATGCTGTTAATCCAAGCAACACCGGTCCTGATGAAGGTCTCGCCTGATCTCCCTAATCCTATTTAGAGAGAGCTGATATCATGGGGAGGTTTCCTATAGTGGGTGGGTCTAGAAAAGAAGGCACAGCTTCCGACTGGAGGTATGCCCATTTAGGATACAGCTGAGGAGAAATGTTTTTATTCACAGGATAGTGAATCTGTCACAGGCAGCTGTGAAGACTAAACAATTGAGTATATTTAAAACGGAGCAACACACACAAATTGCTGGGGGAGCAGCAGGCCTAGAGATTTCAATGGAAAAGAGTAAATAGTCGACGGTTGTGGCTGAAACACTTCATCAAGACCTGCGTTGTTTAAGGGTCCCTGCAAATTCTTTCCCTGCCCGAATGAAGGCTGCCGGTGATGGGATTGTGGGAAAGAGGACAAACGGGTCCTCATCTTCCATTTTTGTCCCCCTCCAGCTTCTCATTACGCCTACACACACAATTCAACCATAGACTTAGCACCCCTTCCACACCTGGTTCTGTTTCAATACGCCAATCATCTCTCCCCTACTGGCTCCCATTATCAACTCCTCTACTGTCTCGAACCTTCACAGTCCCCCAATTCGCACTTCACACTCACAAATGAATGTTAACATTGAATGAAGTGCCTGTTCCTGTCCTGTACTGTTTTATGTTCTCTGTTTCCTGTTTAGAAGAATGAGAGGAGATCTCAAGGAAACACAAAACATTTTTCAGTGCTCAACAGGGAGGATGCTTTCCTGTCTGAGGAGTCATGGGTCAGGGGTCACTGTGTGGACTTCTCAACACCCGTGGGGGTGGGTGTTTGGGGATTAGTAGCCATTCAGTTCACAGAGTCATTTGTCGTACAGTGTAGAAACGTGCCCTTCTGTGCTGACCTATTTACCCATCTACATTCATCCCATTGGCCAACATTAGGTCAGTCTCCGCCTGTGCCTTGCCTATTGAAGTGCCTACCCAAGTGTCTTTAAAACACAGAGGACTTGAGGCCTGTGACCGTCAAAAGTCGGTGCTGGGGCCGCGGTTGTTTGTTAATTAATTCATATTAATGATGTGGGTGAGAATGTAGGTGACGTTGGCCCACTATTGGCTAGTGGCATCAGCGCTGGACTCTGGGGCGAATGGTCCGTTCCCTTACACTTTTTCCATCCGTGCTGAGTTGAGCCTTGAGCTAGCAACTCGACCTCGTAAAAAAAAAAAACTGAAGAATGCTGTAGAAATGCATAAAGGTATGTGGATAAGAAAGGTGGAAAAGGAATGATGGTCGAATGGGATTAGCTCATTAAAGCAAGTTGGTCGGCACGAACAAGTTGGGCCGAAGAAACTCTGTGACCTCCTATTTAAATCTGTTCACTCGCCACTACCCATCTTAATCCACCCTTTTCCCGCACTCTTTTCTGCTGTCTATCTCCCCTATTCATTTCTGTTCTTGAGGGAAGATGTCGACCTGAAACATACATTGTACATCTCTCTCCACACAGGCTGCCTGACCCGCTCGGATCCTCCAGCACTTTGTGTCTGTTTGATTGGGAAATCTCTGCTGTGGGTTCAGCGGAAAACCCTTGAGGAGACATTGGTTGTCCATCTGCTTTCGTCGGGTCAAACCGCGGGACAGGTTCGTGTCGGCCATCCGAATCCGTCTGAGGCCCAGCGGCCTTTGCCCAATCCGGGGCCAAACCGTCCAATTCTTCTCTCCACCGATCCCCGGGTCTGCGCTGCCCGAGTCTTCCCACCGATTCCCGGGTCCGCGCTGCCCGAGACTTCTCACCGATCCCAGGGGACACTAATTCTCTGCTTCTCCCCCCAGTCTCTGTCACCTTAGATATGGAAATGGCGAATCCGGAGCTCGAGGTGTCTTAAGATCGGAAGATTGTGAGACGGACCCTGACCGGGAGGGATCTCCCTGACACCGGGAAGAGATTCCCAAACCTGGCTTGTGTGCTGGGATCGGAGGGATTCACATCGTGAAGAGATTACTGGGAGGGTGGACGTTGTGGGGAATCTGTACCGCTGTCTGGGAGTCGCAGCAGAGTCTGTGCAAAGGAAGGGAGTGTTCAGACCGAGACCAGTGACCGGATTCTGGGTCATCAGGCGGAATTATGACGTGTTCATTGTTTTTACCTCCACTGTGTCCCGTTTCGCCGCCGGTTCCATCCACGGGATGGTGGGAGTTTATCTCAGTTATGAGTCTGGGACAGTGTCATTTTACAAAGCAGAGACCAAGTCTCATCTTTACACCTTTACTGGGAATAAATTCACAAGGAAACTTTATCCTCTGTACTCGGGACGTAAACGTTTGGCTGAGGAGCTACCCCGTTTCCCCTCCCGTTCTGTAAACCGGTCGGGTCACGAGAACGGCGTCAGGAGTAAACAATGTGCAGAAAGTGCAATAAACACAAGATGAGAATTATCGATCCGTTAATTTTAACTAGTTCACCGCGTCCGTCAATGGAACAGAAACACCGCAGATTCAGTAGCAGACACGTGCAGCGGGTCCTGAGCTCCCCGGGGTCCTAAAGTCCACCTGTAATCAATTTAAATGGGACAAGTGGGGACGGAGCTGACCGCAAGTGGGAACACATGGTTAATCTTGGTAAGAGCAAAAGACAGAGGAGAAGAAATGGATCATTGAGCCCATCAACTCCTCTCCGCCATTCCATAGAAACATATAAAACCTACAACACTATAATGGCCCTTCGGCCTACAAAGCTGTGGCGAACATGTCTCTACCTTCGACTACCTGGGTTTACCCCATAGCTCTCTATTTTTCTAAGCTTCATGTAGCCATCCAGGAGTCTCTTAAAAGACCCTATAGCTTCCGTCTCCACCACCGCCACCGGCAGTCCATTCCATGCACTCATCACTCTCTGCGTAAAAAAAATCTGACCACTGACATCTCTGTATCTACTTCCAAGCGCCTTAAAACTATGCCCTCTCGTGCTAGCCATTACAGCCTCTGACTATCCATACGATCAATGCCTCTCATCATCGTATACACCTCTATCAGGTCACCTCTCATCCCCCGTCGCTCCAAGGAGAAAAGGCGAGTTCACTCAACCTGTTCTCATAAGGCATGATTCCCAATCTAGGCAACATCCTTGTAAATCTCCTCTGCATCCTTTCTATGTTTTCCACATCCTTCCTAGAGAGAGACGACCAGAACTGAGTACAGTATTCCAAGTGGGGTATGACCAGGGTCCTATTGTCATAAGGGAACAGGAGGCAGGACCCAAGTAAAGAAGGCAGGTACTGAAGTACTAGGAGCAGGACGGGAACAACTAAACGATCGACAAGATGCGGTAACCCTGGTGTGCGTGAGGGACGTGACGTTCAAGGTGATTCTGGAGTTTCAGCAGAGTCTTAGAGTTCAGGTAAGGCAGGATCCCGGAGTTTAGGCAAGGCAGGATCCCGGAGTTTAGGCAAGGCAGGATCCCGCGGTTCAGGCAAGGCATGATCCCGGAGTTCAGGCAAGGCAGGTTCCCGGAGTTCAGGCAAGGCAGGATCCCGGAGTTCAGGCAAGGCAGGATCCAGGAGTTCAGGCAATGCAGGATCCCGGAGTTCAGGAAAGGCAGGGTCCCGGAGTTCAGGCAAGGCAGGTTCCCGGAGTTCAGGCAAGGCAGGGTCCCGGAGTTCAGGCAATGCAGGATCCCGGAGTTCAGGCAAGGCAGGTTCCCGGAGTTCAGGCAAGGCAGGTTCCCGGAGTTCAGGCAAGGCAGGATCCCGGAGTTCAGGCAATACAGGATCCCGGAGTTCAGGCAGGGTCCAGGAGTTCACTGGGCGAGCCGCATAACTTCTGAGCAGGTCACAGGGCACAACAACGTCAGCAGGGAAGGATGGAAACGGGCAGAGTCCCCCGCCAGGCAACGGCCGTCCGGCCAGGCTTGCCCGACGGAGGCAAGGGTTAGGATGTGAACTGGTAACTTCCAGACTTACTCGGAAGAACTCGTCTTTAACGAGAGGAACTCCAAGCCAGGGCAACCGGAGGAACAGGATAGGCAGGACGAGACCCAACTCCACTCTGTCCCAGAACCCCCTATATACACAGCCAGCAGATAGGCATCGGGTGCGCCTCCTTGAGCCCCAACAAGCCACGATGATCCACAGGTGTGACAAATTGGGCTCAAGGGCGAAAGGAGGGACCGCTACAAGACCCGGAGTCCGAAGTAAGCGGACTGGATCAAGATCCAGAATGCGGGTTCCGAACCCAACAATAACAGTACGCCGCCGTCAAAGGGAGCCTCCCATACGCTACACCTATGGCTCCATCTTCATTAATATGTTTAGTCACATCCTCTATCAGGCTCGTAAGGCACAACCTGCTTTTGACAAAGCCATGCTGACTATTCCTAATCATATTCCATCATGGCTGATCCCGGATCCCACTCAACCCCATTCACCTGCCTTCTCGCCATATCCTTTGATGGAAATGATCAACTCCCGCCTTGAATATACCCACAGACTTGGACTCACACCGCTGACTGTGGCAAAGCATTTCACAGGGTCACTCCTTTCTGGCGAAAAATATTCCGCCTTACCTCTGTTCAAAAAGATCTCCCCTCAATGCTGATGATGTGCCCTCTAGTCTGGATGTCTCCACCACATAAACCAACCTCTCCACATCCACCCGATCTTGTCCTTTCAAGACTCGGAAGGTTTCAATGAGATTCCCCTTCCTTTTTGCGATATGGGTCCCAACTTGCTTACACAATTCCACGTACGGCCTGACTTCTGTCTGATAAAGGCTCATCATTATATCCTTGATTAAATATTCTGTACGCTTAAAGAGAAGCCAACATTGCTTTTCCCTTCTTTACCACAGACTCAAACTACGAAAGCGCCTCCTCGGACTCTTGAACGAGTACTCCTAAGCCCCGTGCACCTCTGATGCTTGTATTTTCTCCACATTTAAATAATAGTCCACACTGTTATTCCTTTAACCAAAATACATTACCATACATTGCCCAACACTGTATTGAATCTGCCACTTCTTTTTTTTACTAATCTTCCAATTTGCCTTACTGCAATCGACTTGCTTCCTCTGCGCAACCTAACCCTCCACTTATCTTTGTATCTTACGCAAACTTCGCCACAATTGCATTATTTAAGTTGTTGACAAATAATGTAAAAGGTAGTAGTCCCACTACTGACCTCTGAGGGACCCCGGCAGCTAACCTGAAAAACCCCCTTTATTCCCACTCGTTGTCTGTCAGCCATTCTTCTGTCCATCTTTTCTGTAATGCCATAGGATTTTATCTTCTTCGGTGGTCTTATGTTTGGTACCTTATCAAAGGCCTTCTGAAAATTCCAGTAAATCATCTCCACTGACTCAAACTTGTCCACCCTTCCTTTCATTTTCTCAAAGACCTCCAACAGATTTGTCAGGCACGATTTCCTTTTACGGAATCAAGGTTGATATTCAACTAGTTCATCATTATTCTCCAAATAACTTGAAAAATCATCCTCGATAAAAGACTACAATACCTTCTCAACCACTGAGATCATGCTAACTGGCCGATCACTCCGTGTGTAAAAAAGGTGAAGATGAAAAGAGGATGTCTTCTACAACGGGATAATGATTCGAAACACACTTCAGAATCCAGAATGGACTACATCAAGAATGCAAGCTGAAGATTCTGCCATGGCACTCACAGTCCACCGATCTAAACATCGTTGAAAATCTGTAGATAGACCTCAAAAGAGCAGCGCATGCAAAATGGCCCAAGAATCTCACAGAAATAGAAGCCTTTTTGCAAGGAAGAATGGATGAAAATCCCCCAAACAATAATTGAAATACTCTTAGCTGGCTACAGAAAACGTTTACAAGCTGTGATAATTTCTAAAGGGGATGTGACTAAGTACTGACCATACATGTGCCCAAACATCTGCTTAGGGCCCTTTTCCTTTTTTGATATTTTGGAACTGTAAAAAGTGGAAATAATAAAGTAATCCTGCTTAAATATTAACGAAATGTGTCACCTCCATGCGTTTTGGAAATCAGGTCATCTTTTACTCGCTTAGCTACTCGCAGTAACAGAATATTTTCTTAAATGCATCTATTTTAATGCTAGAAGCATTGCAAGAAATGTGGATGAGCTTAGAGCATGGATTAATACCTGGAAATATGATGACGTAGCTATTAGTGAAACATGGTTGCAGGAGGAGTGTGATTGGTAACTAAATATTCCTGGATTTCGTTGTTTCAGGTGTGTTAGAATCGGAGGGACAAGTGGGAGCGGTTTTGCGTTGCTTATCAGAGAAAATATTACAGCGGGGCTCTGGCTGGAGCGATTAGAGGGCTCGTCTAGGGAGGCTATTTGGGTGGAATTGAGGAATAGGAAAGGTGTAGTATCACTTATAGGGGTGTATTATAGACGGCCTAATAGGGAGCGAGAATTGGAGCTGAGAATTTGCAAGGAGATATCAGATATTTGTAGTACGCACAGGGTTGTGATTGTGGGAGAATTTAATTTTCCACAGATGGACTGGGAAGCCCATTCTGTAAAAGAGATGGATGGTTTGGAGTCTGTAAAATGTATGCAGGATAGTTTTTTGCAGCAATACGTAGAGGTACTAGCTAGAGAAGGGGCAGTGTTGGATCTTCTGTTAAGGAATGAAATAGGTCAGGTGACGGAGGTTATGTGTTGGGGAGTACTTCGGGTCCAGTGATCATAATGCCATTAGTTTGAATATAATTATGAAGGATAGGACTGGACCCAGGACTGAGATTTCTGATTGGAGAAAGGCTAACTTTGAGGAGATGCGAAAGGATTTAGAAGAAATGGATTGGGACAATTTGTTTTATAGGAAAGATATAATAGAGAAATAGCTGTCATTTAAAGGTAAAATTTTGAGGGTACAGGTTCTTTATGTTCCTGTTCGGTTGAAAGGAAAGGTTAAAAGTTTGAGAGAGATATGGTTTTCAGGGGATATTGGAAACTTGGTTAAGAATAAAGAGAGATATCTACAATAAGTATAGGCATCATCGAGTAAATGAGGTGCTCGAGGAATATAAAGAATGTAAGAAGAATCTTAAGAAAGAAATTAGAAAAGCTAAAAGAAGATACGAGGTTGCTTTGGCACGTAAGGTGAAATTAATTCCGAAGGGTTTCTGCAGTATATTAACAGCAAAAGGATAGTGCTGGATAAAATTGGTCCCTCAGAGAATCGAGTGGACAGCTATGTGTGGAGTCAAAAGAGATGGGGGAGATTTTGAACAATTTCTTTTCTTCGGTACTCACTAAGAAGGGTTTTGATTTGCGCAAGGTACGGGAAACAAGTAGGGAAGTTATGGAAACTATGACGATTAAAGAGGATGAAGTACTGGCTCTTTTAAGGAATATAAAAGTGGATCAATCTCCGGGTCCTGACAGGATATTTCCTAGGACCTTGAGGGTGGTTGGTGTAGAAATAGCAGGGGCTCAGACAAAAATATTTCATATGTTATTGGAAACGTGGATGGTGCCGGAGGATTGGCGTATTGCTCATGTGGTTCCATTGTTTAAATGGGTTCTAAGATTAAACATAGCAATTATAGTCCTGTCAGTTTGACGTCAGTGGTGGGTAAATTAATGGAAAGTATTCTTAGAGGTGGTATATATAATTACCTGGATAGACAGGGTCTGATTTGGAACAGTAAACATGGAATTGTGTGTAGAAAGTCATGTTTGACAAATCTTATTGAATTTTTTGAAGATGTTACGAGGAAAGTTGACGAGGGTAAAGCAGTGGATGTTGTCCATTTGTTCTTCAGTAAGGCCTTTGACAATGTTCCGCACGGAAGGTTAGGTAGGTAGGTTCAATCTTTAGGTATTAATATTGAAGTAGTAAATTGGATTCAACAGTGGCCGGATGGGAGATGCCAGAGAGTAGTGATGGATAACTGTTTGTCAGGTTGAAGGCCGGGGACTAGTGGTGTGCCTCAGGGATCCGTACTGGGTCCAATGTTGTTTGTCATATACATTAATGATCTGGATGAAGGGGTGGTAAATTAGATTAGTAAGTATGCAGATGATACTAAGGTAAGTGGCGTTGTGGATAATGAAGTAGCTTTTCAAAGTTTGCAGAGAGATTTAGGCCAGTTAGAAGAGTTGGCTGAACAATGACAGATGGAGTTTAATGCTGATAAATCTGAGGTGCTACATTTTGGTAGGAATAATCTAAATAGGACATAAATGGTAAATGGTAGGGCATTGAAGAATGCAGTAGAACAGAGTGATCTAAGAATAATGGATCCCTGAAGGTGGAATCTTATGTGGATAGGGTGGTGAAGACATTTTTTGGCATGTTGGCCTTTTTAATCAGAATATTGAGTATAGGTGTTGGGATGTAATGTTAAAATTGTACAAAGCATTGGTAAAGTCGAATGTGGAGTATTGTGTACATTTCTGATCACCGAATTATTGGAACGATGTCAGCAAAATAGAGAGAGTACAGAGAAGATTTACTAGAGTATTACCTGTGTTTCAGCACCTAAGTTACAGAGAAAGGTAGAATAAATTAGGTCTTTATTCTTGGGACCGTAGAAGGTTGAGGGGGGACTTGATAGAGGTATTTAAAATTATGAGGGGTACATATAGAGTTGACGTGGATATGCTTTTTCCATTGAGAGTAGGGAAGATTAAAACAAGAGGACATGAATTGAGAGTTGGGGGCAGAAGTTTAAGGGTAACACGAGGGGTAATTTCTTTACACAGAGAGTGGTAGCTGTGTGGAGCCAGCTTCTAGTAGAAGTGGTAGAGGCAGGTTCGGTATTGTCATTTAAAGTAAAATTGGATAGGTATATGGACTGGAAAGGAATGGAGGATTATAGACTGAATGCGTGTCAGTGGGACTAGGTGAGAGTAAGCGTTCGGCACGGGCTAGAACGGCCGAAACGGCTTGTTGCGGTGCTGTAATTGTTACATGGTTATATCGCTTACCACGTGTGCCCAAACTTTTGCATGGTACTGTGCATAGTCCGAGGTAATCAAATATGCGCGTGTGGTTTTGAGCATGTTTGAGTGCGTACCCGGATTTGGGGTGCACGGATATTGAGGGATGGGCGCTGGTTTAGGCGTCTGTCGTCGAATATGTAGCTGCACGTGGATTTGCAGAGAGTCCGTGCCTTCGGAGGCGTCACGAAACTCAAGGTTGTTTCATTTATAGATACTTTACTACTGAATCTTTTCAAACTGAACTTTGTTCTTCCTCTTTCTTTAAGGTGCATTTTGTGAAGTGTTTTAATGATTTTCCCCCCACTGGATAACGAAATGTACATATGGGGACGTCAACGCCTTTGGGGGTTTACACGAGTTTGTGGGCGTGTGCAGATTGAGCGATGTGTCGTTAAATAAAGGGATAATCACATATATGAGTGTGCACACTGATTTTGTGGTGTCAGTGGATTTGCGGTCGTGACGAATAACAAATCCAGTTGAAGTAGTAGAGGCGGTTTCGATATTGTCATTAAAAAAATGGATAGGTATTTGGACAGGAAATGAATGGAGTGTCATGGGCTGAGTGCAGGTCTGTAGAACTAAGTGAGAGTAAGCGTTTGGTACGGACTAGAAAGGCCAAGATGGCCTGTTTCCGTGCTGTAATTGTCATATGGTTATATGGATATAATTGATTCTAAAACTTGATTTATTCCCCGGATTTTCAGGACACTGGCAGTCTCTCTTATCAGCGCCGAGAAACCCACCTTTCTCCATCCTCGTACGTCTAGGTTATACAGACTCCATTCCCACTAAATCCGTGTGAGTCGTTTGTCTCGTTCACCCAAGCCCCGGTTTGACTGAATGATGTGTGATTTGCTGCCCTGTTACAGTTCGTCGCGGGAAGTAACACATTGCAAACGGAGTACAAATTAAAAGAAGTATATTTATGTACATTAATTTAACTAAAGTGTTAATAGCGAAAAGAGAAGAAAGAGCTCATTATAATTTAGCATCAAATGTGCACAGGTTGGAGCTCAAATCTGTCAAACCTTTTTACCGATCCCCAGTAGACTCCCACATCTTTGCTCCATTGAATCACGGTCCCCTCTTGAAACCTCCGATCAGTTCTCTCCAGCGTCTATTTACTTCATCTTCCGCCGAGCAAATACAAGCAATCGCATCAGTGTTCGGCACAAAACAATCCTGCTCGCCTAACCTTCTTTCCTGATTCTAAAACAGGGAGACAATTATAATTGTAATTAAACGGTCACATGCGCACAGGCCTGAGATCAAATCTTCCAAAGGTCTTATTCACCGATTCCTAGTAGATGGATCACCGTTCCTTCCGGATATTATCCTACGATCGGTTCTTACAGCACCTTCTTTCTTCATCTTCCGTCAAACAAAGACAAAAGCGGTGTCAGGCACAATAACACCCATTCCACCCAGTTCTGTCTTCTGATTAGCTGGCCCACATTCCTAAGTACCACTTATCTCCAACAATAATCCAAGCACTGTCAGACGCGAATCTTTCCCCATGACGTTATACTCTCCCCAACCAAAAATTGTCATGTCCACATGACTTTGAAATAATGTTTCATCGCTCGTTAATAACACTTGGTCAAAGTAATTTCCTGATGTTAGAACCTCCATAAAATTTGTATATGGTAGTGACATATCTCACCGGGGAAATGGGCGTAACACTCTGTTCCCCAGGTGCGACTTAGGCCAGCCTATCTGGGAGCTTTGCTGACTCTTTAATCCCGCCTTACCGCATCTTCTACTTCTTCAATATCAGGCACTCCCTGGGATCTTTCCTGTCTACATGGACAGGCCTCTCACTGTCCATTAAACTGTGCGATAAGTCAGGTCCACCTGTCACTTGGCTGAGCTCAGTTTCATGCTCAGTTACTTTAGAAACCAGTTTCCCGTCATTGTCCAGCCGCAAACTTGCCTGCCACATGTCTGGAACTGTAGGTGCGAGAACCGTCTCCTACTCTCCGCCCCTTTCTATCCCGTCATGGGCACGTCGGAAAACACGTCTGAATCCATATTCCGACTCCCTGACCGGTATTTCAGCGAGAAAAAGCCGCTAACCAACGATCATCTGAGGCATCCAATTTCGCCGTGGTCGCGATACAAGTCAATGGATTGTTGGCCGTCCTCAATTAATTTATCTGCCACGGACCATTTGACAGGCTAGAAACACTAATCTGTGCGTGAAGTTGATTCACTCGGAGTGTGATATACTCCGGCTAAGAAGAGAGAGCCAGTGTGCTGATCCTGCGATAGAACACCCGCTGAACCCTGTCTGCTGGCGTCTCTATGCAATACATATGGCATTTGGGGGTTTGCAAATCCCAACATAGGATCTATCGTTAGCAGCTCTGTCAGCAACTGAAACGTCTCTTCACATTTTGTATCGTATATTGCTCCAAAGGGTTCGAAAGGTCTGACGTAATCTTTATCAATTTCAACTTTCGTCCTCCTCCCTTTGTTCTCCAAGGGAGGATAACCGCACAGAAGCTGCTCAAGGGGTGACTCACTTCAGAGTAGCCTTTTACAACTACAGGATCCAAGGAACCAGCTAATGCATTCATATACTTTGGCCTAAGCCACGTGGTCACCGCCTCTATCATTGACGGAACTGTAGCCACTCCATCCCGAGACACTATGCGCCCAAAATTGTTGAGCGACGTCTTGCAGAACTGCTGCTTGTTCAGTGACAGATTTAACCCTTCGGAGCTCAGGCGTCCTAACACCTTCAGTAACGTGCCTCGTCCTTTTCCAGTATGGACCTGAAAACTATGAAATCATTCAGGCACACCAGCACCTCCAGCATGTTCTTATCCGCCACAGGCTGGAAAGTGGCTGGTGATCATGATATACCCTGGGGATCGTTTCAAACTAAGGGAATCCAAGTTGGCATGGGAATACCGTCTTTTCGTCAGCCTTCAGCAATCGTTTAGCAATCACTTCTTCCAAACCTCCTGTTATCGGAGAGTCACAACAGTTCAATGACTTGGCTGTCCATTTTTCCTTACCAGGAGATGATTTCTCTCCCATTTTTCTCACAGGAAATCTGGACATTCCAGTCACCTGAAAAAAGTGTGCCTTCGGTACTCCCCGCCTGCGGGTGACCTCCCGCCCCGAGGAGCTCCTGCCAATTACTTTCGTCTTGTTCACCTGTACAACGGACGGGTTCTACAGTTCGGAGCTCACCAGGAGAGTCTCGGCATCGGGCATTTTTGGAAACCTGGTGTTGTCCGTCACTCTAGTCACTACCCCAGACCTGAATAAGACGTGTTTCGACCGGAGGTACCACACAGTTCCCCCAAATATGCTCGCAATCCAGGATCATGTGGACACTCACTCACTCACTCAGAAGCAGCTCTGAGCAATGGGTTAATGGACAGGGTGTTTCGAAAGGTCTCTCCAACTTTGCTTTCAGGCTCACACTGGCTTCTTCACGCTAAGTGTAGCTATTCGCACAAGAATTAAGCTTCACCCTTCTCGACCGAGTCCAGACAAACCACCACCAAGCTACTCCCACATCTGCCTCGGAAATCGCCAGCTTTAGTGACAAGTAACCATCATACAGGTAGTCATCCATCCGAAAGCCTCAGAGCTCCAGCACATTGGGTGGCGACAACGGTAAATACGTCAAATACCGGTTGTAGAACGATGTATACAGCGGAGTAATCTGGGGACCTTGGTTAAGTATAGTTCTAGAATAAATACCATCGAACGGTAGGAATACGCTGGAGCTTGGCCCTATTAACCCTTCAGAAACACGATTTTTCACTTTGTGCGCACTTTCATAAATTGATTGGGACATGGTCATATGAGGGCGCCAAGCCATTCTCTCTCTCTCTCTCTGTCTCTCCGAAGCTACCCGATTTCCCTTCTTGCCGAGATGACCATGGGCTCACTTCCGGAGGTTTACCCGTTCGTTATACTCCCTCTTAAATCATCTCTCCTCACTACAGACAATACCAGCTATCCCCATCAACAGCAGTACGTCCCATCACTAGGTCTCGGTCCCCATCAGTTTTCTTATGCTTGGTGACAGTACCTGCCGATATCAGCCTCGACACCTCAGCTCTGATATCTGCCACAAACACCCTTAACATCCCCGGTTTTTTTGATACCAGCGACTACCAAGCACTGTACCCTGCTGACAGAGGGTTCCGTCTCTCTCTCTTCCATTGCATTTTCTGCCTCTCTTACTACTTTTCTGATCAATTCAGGATGGGAGACACTCGGAGACTGAAGGTGATCATTTCCTGTGAGTGCGAGCATTTCCGCACTTGCTCCATATTTAACCGACTCGACTTAGCCGTTCGGGTGTTCTTTCTGCACCGTAAGCAACTCAGCTGTCTATCTGGCCGAAAAATATGACAGCTAGCTTCTCCCCTTTCTCCTGAAACATTTTCTGAGCCCGATCATAAGTTCCATTGTGCTTCCAAAAGAGTCTTCTAGCGCTCGCTTGTAGCCCGCGGCAGTGGTATAAGACCCTACTGTCTAAAGGAGCTCACAAACTCAGCAGTCGGACTTCTCAGCCTCTCTCACAGTTGCTGTCCTTTCACGTGATCAGAGGGCTGACACTCATTCAGCAGATGAGAGGACTGCTCCGCCCAGTCTCATAATCCTCCTTCACTCCGGCGTGGGTTTAATTACTGAGAACATTCTCAGACTACGATAACCGGGAGTCTACGCTGGTGCATTCAGCCATTTATTCGGCAGGGATGTCAGGGTGGATACAAACTCAGAATTCTCACGCGTCGGTGGAAGCCTCGTTAGATCTTCCACACCAGACCATTCCTTCCCCTCACTCTACAAAAACAAGACCAACTTGTCGTTAAAGTCTCCATGCACAGTTAGAGAAAACTCGGCTTCCCATTCGGCACCTTCCATTGACACCTCCATATTATTATTTCCCATTCTTCCACAGATATAATTATCCCTTCTTCCTTCTCCCATTTTGTTTCAATATATGAAGTCAAATGTGTTTTAAGATTTGACAAACCTTTATACACACTTGAAATGATTCTACTACCATTATCTGAATTATATGCTTTTCTAAATAGCTCTATCAATCATGCACTTGCCTTGGTTACATTTTGAAACCCTCTTATTCGCATACTGTCGCATCTGTAGATAAGTTTAGTTATTCTAATGATTGTTGCTCTTTAAGCATTCCAAAACTGAACAGTGTCCCTACTTTCATTATATTGCAAAGATCTGTTATTTCTTTAGCTGTCCAGTCGTTAAATCTAGCATCCAGTTTATACAGCGAAAAATCCGAGTTTATGCACACCATTGAAGAAGTGCAATGTCTCTCTCTAGTTTGTGTTATTTTATAATAGTTTTCCATATTTTACGAGTCCATTTCACCCATGGATTATCAATAGTATTTATGAACCTTTGCAGGTTGTTATCAGCCAACATTTCCTGCATGGGGATGGGTACTATTCCCTACTCAATGTTTTTCCATATGTGCCATGGTCACTTCTGGCACCTGGCTGTCTTACTCAGAATCTGGGCCTTTAACACCTCGTTTAGTTCCCAATCTATTCCCAGGTTCCAATAATTACGAACACCTGCATTCCATCAACCTGAGTAGTATTAGAATCCTGGGACCACTACTAGAAGGTGCCAGTTCGATGGTCGACTCGTGTACGTGTAACCTCACTCCAAAGGGTTTAGGACTACAAGTTCTAAGTTTCGCCTTCTTCCTGAATTATCTATCAAGACCATGACTCCGGGTAAAACCCCCCTTGGAACCCTTCCCACGCTCTCTACGATGGCAGCGTCTCCTCACTCGGCCTCCGCGCCCGTGCTCAGCATTTGGGTTCGTTCCACCGTCACGTCTTTGCAACAATATGATGGGTTGCACCAACATATCACAGCTCTCAACTGTACTACAATATAATAATCTCTGAGAGAGAGTAGACCCATCCCCCCCCCCCTTTCCTTGGCAAATAGCAAAGTTTTCAGACGAACTCTAGGCCTTTTACCTTGCCATATATATCTTGATAACATTTTGTTCCATTCATTGAATTGATTCTGATTAATCTCTATTGATGGGGTCTGAAAGAGATATCATAGATATCACGTACCCCGTGACTGGGTTTCCGAGCCAGCAGAATTGGAATGCACGTTGGAGTCTGGTATTACTGTAACTGATAGTGTTTATTAGTAAACTAAGTAACACTGCCATTGGTGTTCAATCAGCGAACGCGACTCTTTCTCATGAGTCCTCCCCGATAGCTGAGAAAACGCAGCCATTCAAATGAAATATGATGTGTCAGTGTAGCCTGTCGGGCAATTATTTATATGTTTCTCCAAATAAGAATTGGATTCTCTTCAAACCAGCGGCTACAGCCATTACGCCATTACTTCGTCCTTTCCAGCGCGACTGTCTGCTGAAGTGAGGAGTATAATGTGTGTCCTATTGTAATAAACCTCCCGTTCAGTGGCTTCTTCCTATCTCATTTTCCTTTTAACCATCCCACCAAATATTATTGAATGTGCGGAATTTACTGTTCGGACATTGCTTTCAAATTCATTTTGATTTTTATGAGCATGAGCATTTCCGACGATTAATTCACTGATCACTACTATCTCGGCAAAGCACTCTTCAACTTACCCTTGGTGCCCATTCGCAAGTTTGGCATCTTTCTTTTAGCGGGCATCTAGTATTAAGGACACATCGCTGGTATGTTCCTTGTTCTGACAACGAGTGTAGCGTGTGAATCAGGACTTAAAATGCATACATGACCTTTATTCGATGTAATTATGAAGTGATTTCATTTTAAGCGGAAGCCAGCTAAATAATCGCTTTAAAAGAATTGTAATTACGTTATATCGTCTGAAATTAAAATCCATTTCTCCACTATTCGTACCGTTCTCCGCAAGACGCTATCCTTTCAGGGATAGCTCTTGATAAACTCGCCTTTCCTGACTGAGATACTAACTTCTTAACAGAGAAGCCTGTGGGTGAACTGCTGGATGTGAAACTGGCGAGATGTAAATCGGACATAAGTCGAATAATACCCTGACACCCGCCGATAGCCCGTTCGACTATTACTCACAATAGGCAAATTAAGTCACACGAATCATTCTGCGGTTACTGATAGCATGTTTAAAAGACTTATTTCAGTTAATTCGACGACGATTGTAATCCTGTCCCGCGGGAAATGCGGTCTGTCCAAATGCATCATTCTCTACCTTGTGGCCATGGCGGTAGCCGATTTGATGGTGGTCATCATTGTTGTTATACTACAGAGGATAAAATATATCTATTTCTTTGTTAATTTCGTGCTGGTAACTCCTGCGTGTTCTCTGCTACTGATCCTGAGTCTCCCAACCTGAGACTGTTCTGTCTGGTTGACGGTTGCTTTCACTTTCGATCGCTGGATCGCCATCTGCTGTCAGAAACTGCGGAACCGATATTGCACCGGGAGGACAGCGACTGTGGTGGTAGCAACAGTGAGTGCAGCGTGCTCTGCCCAGGCCATTCCATTTTACTTTGCAGTGGATTTTACTTTGCAGCATTTAATTGTGCTCTTTAATGTTTCAACCGTCAAAAGAACCATAGCGACAAATAGAATTCGACAGGTACTTTGAAAAAGCAGTGAAAATTGTAATGATCCAGTGCTGGCAAACCGAAGAAAGTCAATGATACAGTTGTTCGCACTTTCAGCCAATTTTATATTATTTTTGATGCCCTATGCTGTGCATTCAATCAATGGCAATCCAAAAACTATTTCTACACAGACAGATATTTAAGCACGCAGACATACATCCTGCAGGAATGTGGGTTAATGTTATCTTCTCTGAGAAGCTGCACCAACACGTGTATCTATGGCCTGACACAGAGAAAATTCAGGGAGGAGCTGAAGAATGGAGTAAAGTATCTGCTTTTAGCAACGGGACAGATTTGCAAATAAAATGCAAACCCAATTATTTTTTCTTGCAACTTCAAAACGATTAATTAGAATAGCATGTCATTTGAGCTTCAGGCCACCGTATTTTGGTGTCTCCACTGTTCAAACGATTAGCAGAAATTAGACAACAGTGTTTAAATTAGTATCATCAAGGAAGGTAATTCACTTGGATATCATGAAATTTAAATCCATTATATTTGATTACACCGTATCTAAGCATACGAACGGGAATGGATCTTACCCATTTGGAAGAGTATTTGATTTGAGTTTCAAGCGATTGCTATTTCAGAATCTCACTATACAGTCAATCAGCGGGTATTAATGAACAGGGATTAACTTATTAATAACGTCATGGAAAGATTTCTGACTGGGATGTCATAAAACCTCAATAAACTTTGGCTGATTACACGGTATCTGAGCATTTGAACAGCAATTAATTTGATTCGTGCAGTGGGCAAACTGTTACAAAATTCCTACATGATATTAAAATATACATAATATATAAAAATAATTTACAGTGTAATCAGGAATTCATCACATTTGCCTCTGCTTTTATGGGATTTATGTTCATATTATTATCTTTGAATATCAGCATCAGACGGTAAATGCAATATAATAGCTGCAGAATGATTTAGATGTTCGCCTCCTCACAGTAACGCTTCCGTGCCAGAATAGTTGGAAATAGTAGTCTGCAATCGCGACGTAACAACGATCCCCTTATACTTACCATTCACGAATGTAATATGATCAGATGGGGCTTGGTGTTTGTACTGAGGCTAAGTCCACAGTAGACTGGATAAATCCGTAACTGAATTTTCTTCTCTTCGTCTTGACCCTCCGTCCACACTGAAACGGCCTTTTCCTCCCCCGAAAACGGAGCTTTTCAAAAACGCCCTACAGAGTGCGTAAGTTTTTAAACGCTGCTTGGGCAAGAGTAGTGTGGACGGGGTAACCTGAGATTTCTAGAAATGCTGTCATGACGTGCAGCAACAGATAGCGGCATTTCATTGTTTTCTTGAACGCAACCCCTACACAACCTAACAGTTTCAGAACAGACGGGAACGCGACTGAAGCCAGAAGAGTTAGAAATGTACTCACCAATTATGTTGACCAATAACTTACTAAATAAATAAGTATACCCACTTTGCCCTGTTTTCTGTCCTTTCTTGGATGAAGGTGGTTTATCTATTAATGCAAGTACTTCCCTGACAATAGATGTGTAAGAGCCTAATGTAACATTTCATGGAAATACAAGATAACACTGCTGCAGACACGTTTTATACGTTTAACAACGTGCATCATTAATGCAACAGAGTTAGTCGCTTTCTCAATGTTCGTCGTCAGCCGGGTCTTACTGTCCCTGAACTCTCTGTCGGTTGCCTCCCGATGCTCCAGTATTTGTTCTTTTTTTAGTTTTAAGTCCTCCTGCGCGAGAGTCATCAGCAGTCCGTCGTTTCGCAATATCCTTTTAAGTTTTTCTCGTCTGTAACTGCGCAGACGCGTAACAAGCATGTCGCTTGTTTTCTGTAGATGTGTACTGCGCATGCCCAGTAGGAGGAGATTCGCCCAAATACCTGTTTTAATGTGGACGGAGGTATTTTCAAAAACGCTTGGTGTGGACTCTTATCTTTCTTAAGCGAAATTGGCGTTTTCAAAATTATCTGGTCTAGTGTGGACGTAACCTTAAGTAATGCTGATGCTTTGAAATACATCACTGCGAGCTGCTTGACTATTGTCATGCTTTTTTCGTTCTGGAGGCATTAACAGTTGCTATGTTTTGGTCATTTGGATATTGTGGAGTAATGATTTTTCATTAATCGATGGATTCTGGCATGGTACCGGATGTTACTCCGCCAGTTAAGAAGGGTGGGAGGCAGCAGAAAGGCAACTATAGACTTGTTAGCCTGACATCAGTGGTTGGGAAGATTTTGGAATCGGTTTTTAGAGAAAAGATTATGGAAGACCTGGAGGCACACAATAAGATAGGCCAAAGCCAGCATGGTTTCCTGAAAAGAAAATCCTTCCAGACTAAACTACTGCATTTTTTTGAGAAAACTACAAGCAGGTGTTCTACTCCTTTTACTGCAAAGGACAAGTAGTAGATGTGGTGTACCTAATTTTTCGTTGGCCTTTGACAAAGTGCCACACATGATGCTCCTAAGCAAGATTAGAGCCCATGGTATTACTGGAGAGTTACTGGAATGTGTGGAGCTTGAGCGGATCAGCAGAAAGCAGAGCGTGGGATTAAAGCAATCCTATTCTGGCTGGCTGCCGGTTACCAGTGGAGTTCCACAGGGGTCAGTTTTGGGACAGCTGCTTTTTACAATGTATGTCAGTGATTTAGACTATGCAATTAATGGACTTGTGGCTAAACTTTGCGATGCTACAGAGATAGCTGGAGGAGCGGGTAGTGTTCAGAAAATAGAAAGCCTGTATAGAGATTTAGGTATTTTAGGGAAATAGGCAAAAAGGTGACAAATGCAATGCCATATTCAGAAGTGTACGGTCATGCACTTTGGCGGAAGAAATAAACAGCCAAACTATTATTTCGATGGGGAGAGAAATCGAAATACAGAGATATAAAGGGAATTGGATTCATTGTGCAGGGTACCCTAACGGTTAACCTCCAGGTCGACTCGGTTGTGAAGAAGGTGAATTCAATGACCAAACACGAGGAAATCTCCCTATAGATGCTGCCTAGCCTGCTGTGTTCTACCAGCATTTTCTGTGTGAAGGTGAATTCAATTTTGATATTCATTTCTAGAGGTATAGAATATAAGAGCAGGGATGCCATGCGGAGGTTCTATAAGGTACTCGTCTGACCACACTTGGAGAATTGTGTGGAGTTTTGGGCTCCGTATTTTGGAAAGGATATACTGACATTGGAGAAGATTCTGAAAGGATTCACGGGAATGATTCCAGGAAGGAAAGTGTTACCGTATGGGTAGCGTCTGGCAGGTCTGGGCTATATTCCCTGGACTTCAGGAGAATGAAGCGGAATCTCAAAGAAATATTACGAACGTTAAACTGCTTGAAAAGATTAGATATGGCAAAGCTATTTACATGGTAGGGGAGTCTAGGATAAGAGGGCACGGCTTCAGGATTGAAGGGTGTCCATTGAGAACAGAGAGGCGGAGAATTTACCTAAGTCAGAGGGTGGTAAATCGGTAGAATTTGTTGTGGAGGGTAAGTCATTGGGTGAATTTAAGGCAGATATAGATATGCTCTTAATTACCTAGGGCATCAAAGGGTATGGTGTGAAAGCAGGGAAGAGGGGCTGACTGGAAGAATTGGATCAGCCATTGATTGAATGCCGGAGCAGAATCGATGGTCCGAATAGACTCCTTCTCGTCGTATATCTTGTGGTCTTATGGTCTTATGGTCATAAAAACTTGAAACATGCTCCTCTAAACTAATCGGTTAGACCATAAAACCCTAAGATATAGGAGAAGTAGGCCTTTTGTCCCATCGAGACTGCTCCACCATTTTATCATGGATGGTGCAATGATCTTGTGACCAAAAATCTACTGCCTTCAAACCATATCATTCATGCCCCTTACCAAATAGAATATACCAATTCTGCCTTAAATATACACAAAGACTCGTCCTACCAGCTGACTGTGACAAAGAATTCCGCAGATTCCACACTTTCTGGCTGAAGAAATTCCTCCCTATCTCCATTCTAAAAGGGAACCTTGCCATTTTGGTCTGGAGTCTTCTGATCATAGACTCTACCACCATAGGAAACATCCTCTCAAGATCCACTCTATTAAGCACTTTCACGATTCAATGGGTTTCCATTAGGTCAGCACTCATTATTCTGAATTCCACTGACTGTAGATTGTTTTCGGGAAACTCCTTTGAGCCCTCTGCAGTTCAGCACATTCTTTGTAAGATAGTGTACCTGTAACTACTCACTTACAGGATGTGATGCCTCACGAGTGCTTTCTAAAGTCTCGCGTTACATCCTTTCATTTATATACTATTATTACTGAAATAAAGGCTAACATCCCGTTTGCCTACTTCAGCACAGGCACAAACTGCATATTAACCTTTGCGAAATCATGCACAAGGGTTGCCAGGTCCTTTTGCGACACGGTAGTTTTGTATTTTCTCTACATTATAAAAATTATCAAACTTTGTATTTCTTCTAACAAAGTGCATGACCATAATCCTCCCAACATTTATTCCATCTGTCAATTCTATACCAGTTCTCCTAATCTGTCTAAGTCCTTCCTCAGCCTGCCTACCTTCTCAGAACTACCTGCTCCTCCATATATCTTCATATCGTCTGCAACCGTTGCAAGAAAACCATCACTTCCATCATCCAAAACATTGATATGTAACGTAGAAAGAATCGACCCCACCATAGACCCCTATAAACTCAACTAGACACATCCAGATAACCAGAACAGGCTTCCTTTATTCTTCAGCTTTGCCTCATGCCTATTAGCTAATGCTTTATCTATGCTCGAATCTTTTCTGTAATACCACGACCACATAGCTTTTTAAGACGCCACATGCGTGGTACTTTGTCATAGACATTCTGAGCATCAAGCTCACATTAAACTATTCACCTTGGTCTGTCCTGATTGTCATTTCTGCAGCGAATTCCAAAAAGAAATTCAGGCAAGATTTTCCTTGTGCAAACTATTCTGACTACGGCCTATTTTATCATGTGATTTCGACTAATCTGAGACCTCACCCTGCATAATCGTCTCCAACAGCTTTCCAGTCACTGGCGTCATACTAATTAGCCTATGTATAATTTCTTCTGCTCCTGGCCCTTCCTGAAGAGTGGAGTGATATTTGTAATTGCCCTGTCTTGCAGAAACGTTGCAGTCTCTAGAGATTCTGAAAATAACATTATTAATGCTTCCACGATCTCTTCAGTCACCTCTTTCATTGCCCTGGTTTGTGCACCATCTGGCCCAGGTGGCTTTTCTGCCTTCCGCAAATCTCTTTTCTTGTATATACCGAAGGAGGAAACACAAGATTAATTAAGCAACCCCCGTGGATACTAACCACATTATGAACCGGAAGCCAATGCGACTGGGCGATCTTTGAATCAGATATCCGGGTACAGGAGAACTGATAGGATCACTCCGAAGTTTCCTGGTTAACTGAAACCGACGCTATGTAGACACAAACTTCTTATCCGTGAACAGAGATGTTCCGAGATTCCTTTTCGCTTCGTCTACTCCTTCCGTTAAGCACTGGCTGGAGGAGACTTAGTCATTGTGCTCTGAGTTTCTGGAAGTGCGAATATTTACCAACATGAGCTATTCACTGAGTAATTGATACAGATAACGATTTGTCAGTCTTAAACCTGTGTAGAGTGTTGTTCATTGCAAATCCTTCTGAACGCTTCTTCAAAGGATAGGGTTACCCATCCTCTACCATTGTTGTTCCCTCACTCGCAACTTTTGCACGTCATGGCCATCCGTCCTGAACACAGCTTCGCGCCTTCCTAACAGGGATACAGTTTACCTGGTACTTACCTGCCACTCCATGAACATCTGCATCCAGCACGTCATTCTTCATAACTTCGGCCTATTCAACGGGATTCTACCACCAATCGAAACTTTCCTTCCCCTGTCCCGCACAACTCTCCATTTTCTAGTGGGACCACTCTCTCTGTGATTTCTTTGGCAATTCTTCCATACCCACCGATTTCCTTTCTGGCACTTATACCAGCAATACTACCCCGGCCCTTTCAGGCCGCCAAACAGTATTTCCAGGTGAGGGAACACCACCTCGCCTAGTCTATCGGTGCCATCTATTATATTAGGTAGTTCCATTGCAGGCACCGCAAAGTTTGGGGGACCGCTTTGAGCAGCTCCTTTGCTCCATTCATAATATAAAATATTTCGCACTGGTCGACCATTTTAAATTCATGACCCATTCCCATTCCGACATGTCGTTTGCATTCTTCACGTCACCTACGTTTCGCCTTTCTCGTCTCCTCCTCCTTCTGTTTCTCCACTCCTCTTTCCCATTCAACCCTGTACCTTTTCCGCCTATTATCTCCCAGCTTCTCCCTTCATTCCACTCTCCAGTTATCCCACCTTTAGCCTGAACAGTCTCATCCTTAAACTGCCAGCTTGCACTCACTCCCTTCCATCCACATTCTTCCTACGGTGTCTTCCCTCTTACTTTCCCGTCCTGCTGAACGGTCTCGAGTCGAAACGTCGACGCTTTATTCTTCTCCATGGATGAGGGCTGACCTGCTGAGTTCATTCAGCATTTTGTATGTTCCTCGGATCTTTGTGCCAGAAATTTCCATCTTCGCTCGTCATCCATCTGTCAATTAGACATTTTTGTATTTATAAGACATTAAGACCAGATGACAAACGAGCAGAATTATATCATTTGGCCCGTCATGTCTGCTACCCTATGCAATCATAGCTGATACAATTGTTCAACTCCTCATCCACACTTTTTCCCTCTGATCCCTCATCCTCCCCTCACCCCGCTCTCTCTGAACATCCTAAACATCTCCTTCCTGAGACCTCCCCCTCTTTATCCTCCTCTGTCCCCAGCCGCAACCCATGCCGTGTCATCACCATGCGCTCAGACCTTTCCCTCTCTGGGGCAGAACGCTCTGTCCTTAGCAAGGGCCTCACTTTTGTCCCCCTCTGTCCACATCTCAGTGAGTTCCGTGCCCGCCATGACGCTGAACTCTTCTTCTGTCAACTATGTCTCCGAGCCTGCTACTTTTTCAAGGATTCCCCTCTCCACATTGATGACCCCTTCTCCCGTCTTCAACCCTCCTCCTCCTCCTACGGGACACCACCCACCAAGCTCCTGCACTCCAACTATCTCCGAGACGTCAACCGCCCCAACTTCACCACCCTTCTTTCCTGTTCCAACCTCACTCCCTTTGAACGAACTGCCCACCACTCTCTCCGCACTAATCCTATCATTACCATCAAACCTGTAGACAACAGTAGTGCCGTAGTAGTCTGGCGGATGGACGTCTACCTCTCTGAGGCCAAACAGCAGCTCTCTAACACCCCCTCTAATTACCCCTGGAAAAAGTCCCCACCAAAAAACATCAAACCATTGTCTTCCGTACCATAACTTATCCCTTATCAACTCCGGAGACCTTCCATCCAAACTCATAATTCCCACACCCCACACTGCTCGGTTTCACTTATCCCTAAGATCCACAAGCCTGACTGTCCCAATAGACCCGTAGTTTCTGCCTGATCCTGCCCCACCGAAGCTGTATCTGCCTACCTGGACACCATTTTGTCATCCATAGATCAGTCCCTCCCCACCTACATCCTGGATATATACCCTGCTCTCCACCTCTTCAATAACTTTCAGTTCTCCTGTACCGACCACTTAATTTTCACTATGGATGTCCAATTCTTATATATTTCAAATTCCCATGGAGAAGGCTTCAAAATCCTTTTCTACTTGCTTGACAATAGACCTCACCGGTTCCCCCCACCACCACACTCCTGCGGTTGTCGGAACTGGTACTCACACTTAATAACTTCTCTTTTGGCTCTTCCCACTTTTTTCAGACAAAGGGTATAGCTATGAGTATTCGCATGGGCATCAGCTATGCTTGCCTCTTCGTGGGTTATATGGTACACTCTATGCTCTAAATTTAGACTGGTACTGCTCCCCAAATTTTCCTTCGCTACATTCATGACTAAATCGCTGCTGCTTCCTCCACCCATGCTGAGCTCGTCAATTTCATTGACTTTGCCTCTAAATTTCACCCAGTCCTCAAACTTACTTGGTCCATCTCGGACACCTCTGTCCTCTTTCTCGATCTCTCGGTCTCCATCTCTGGAGATAGACTGTCCACTGACATCTTGTATAAACCCACTGTCTCGAATAACTACCTCGACTATCCCTCTTCCCACCCTGCCAAACGCAAAAAATGCTATTCCTTATTCTCAGTTCATCAGTCTCCGCCGCATATGCTCACAGGGTGAAGCTTTCTGTTCTAGGATATGTCAAATATTCTCTTTCTTTAAGGATCGTGGTTTCCCTTCTGCCGTCATCAATGTTGCTCTCTCCCGCATCTCCTACATTTCCCGCACTTCGGCCCTCACCCCATCCTCCCGTCACCACAACAGGGACTAATTTCACCTTGTCCTAATCTACCACACCACCAGCATCCGGATCCATCACGTCATCCTTTGTAACTACTGCCACTTTCAAAAGGACCCCACCACTAAGCACATCTTTCGCTCTCTACCCGACTCTGCTTTCCGCAGGGAACGTTCCCTTCGTGACTCCTGGTCCACACGTCCCTCCCCACAGATCTCCCACCTGGCGCTTATCCCTGCAAACCTAAGTGCTACATCTGTCCCTACACCTCCTCTCTTATCACCAATTAGGGCCCCAAACAGTCCTTCCATGTGAGGCAACATTTCACTTGTGAGTCTGTTGGGGTCATCTATTGCATCCCCATGCGGCCTGCTCTACATCGCCACGACCCGACACAGATTGGAGGGTTGCTTCGTCAAGCACTTCCACTCTGTCCGCCACAACATACAGGATCTCCCGGTTGCCACCCACTTCAACTCTGCTGTACATTCCCATTCGGATACGTCCATACATGGCCTCCGCTGCTGCTATGATGAGGCCAAACTCAGGTTGGAGGAGGAAACACTGGATTTCAATGTTTTAAAAGGGATGGGGGGAAGGGAGGAGGGGTGGCATTACTGGTCAGGGATGCCATTACAGCACAGAAAGGGTGGGTAATGTAGCAGAATCAAATTTTGAGTCAGTATGGGTGGAAGTCAGGAACAGGAAGACTCTATAGGGTGTATTCTATAGGCCCCCTGGTATCAGCAGAGTTATCGAGGAGCAGATTGGAAGGCAGATTTTGGAAAGGTGCAAGAATAACAGGGTTGTTATCATGGGTCACTAACTTCCCTTATATTGCTTGGCACCTGATTAGTTCCAATTGTTCAGATGGGGCAGCGTTTGTTAAGGGTGTCCAGGACGGATTCCATTCACAGTATGTTGCAGGCTGACTAGGGGGAATGCCAATGCCATCTAGTATTAGGTGATGAACCAGATCAGGTCACAGTTCTCTCAATGGGTTACCATCTAGGGGACAGTGACCACTGCTCTCTGGCATTTAGCATTATCAGGGAAAAGGACAGAATCAGAGAGGACAGTAAAAATTTTGATTGGGGAAGGGTGAATTGTGAGGCTATAAGGCTAGAGCTTGCGGGTGTGAATTGGGATGATGTTTTTGCAGGGAAAAGTATTATGGGCATGTAGTCGATGGTTATTTATCTTTTGCAGGATGTTAGGGATAAATATGACCGGTGAAGAAAATTAAGCATGGTAGGGTAAAGGAGCCATGGGTGACAACTGAGGTGGAAAATCTAGTCAGGTGGAAGAAGGCAGCGTTCATGAAGCTTAGGAAGCAAGGATCAAATGGGGCAATTGAGAAGTATAGGGTAGCAAGAAAGGAGCTTAAGAAGGGGCTGAGGAGAACAAGAAGGGGGCATGAGATGGTTTTGGCGAATAGGGTAAAGGAAACCCAGGGCATTCTTCAATTATGCGAAAAACAAAAGGATGACAGGAGTGAAGGTAGGACCGATTAGAGATAAAAAAGGGGAAGATGTGCCTGGAGGCTGTGGAAGTGAGCGAGGTCCTCAATGAATACTTCTCTTCGGTATTCACCAATGAGAGGGAACTTGATGACTGTGAGCACAATATGAGTGAGTTTTAAGTTCTAGAGCATGTTGATATTTAGGGAGAGGAGCAGTTGGAGTTATGAAAATACTTTAGGACGAATAGCTCCCGGGAGCCTGACGGAATGTTACCAGCCTGCTCCAGGAGAGAGGAGATTGCTCAGCCTCTGGCTAGGATCCTTAAGTCCTCGTTGTCCACGGGAATGCTACCGGAGTATTTGAAGGAGCGAATGTTGTCCCCTTGTTCAAAAAAGTTAGTGGGGTTAGTCCAGGTAATTATAGACCAGTGAGCCTTACGTCTATAGTGGGAAGGCTGTTGAAAAATATACTTAGAAATAGGATCTAAGGATATTTAGGGAATCATGGACTGATCAGGGACAGTCAGCATGGCTTTGTGAAGGGCAGATCGTGTCTAACAAGCCTGTTAAAGTTTATTGAGCAGGTGACCAGGGATATAAATGAGATTAGTGCAGTGGATGTGATCTACTTGGATTTTAGTAAGGCATTTGATAAGGTTCTACACGGTAGGCTTATTCAGAAAGTCAGAAGTCGTGGGATCCAGGGAAGGTTGGCCTGGTGGATTCAGAATTGGCCTGCCTGCAGAACGCAAAGGGTCGTGTTGGAGGGAGTACATTTGGACTGGAGGTTTGTGACTAGTGGTGTCCCACAAGGATCGGTTCTGGGACCCCTACTTTTCGCGATTTTTTATTAACGACCTGGATGTGGGGGTAGAAGGGTGGGTTGGCAAGTCTGCAGACGACACAAAGGTTGATGGTAGTGTGGATAGTGTAGAGGATTGTCAAAGTTTGCAGAGAAACATTGATAGGGTGCAGGAATGGGCTGAGAAGTGGCAGATGGAGTTCATCCCGGACAACCGGAATGATGGAGTGGAGAACGGAGAAAACAGAAATAAATCTCTGCACTTCCTGTTCTTCAATCTGTATAGATTCCATGACCTCACTATTTGTTTGCCTTATTTCCATTGAGTTCATGTCAGTTTCCTTTGTAAATACAGACACAAAAAACATTTAAGATCTCCCCCATTTCTTTTAGTTCCATACATAGCCGACACTTTGATCTTCAAGAGAACCAAATTTATCCTTTGCTATCTTTTTGCTCTTAATATACCTGTAGAAGCTCTTTCGATTAGCTTTCACTTTGACTGCCAAAGTTACCTCATGTCTTCTTTTAGCCCTTCTGATTTCTTTCTTAAGGATTTTTTTGCAAATTTTGTACTCCTCGGGTACCTTATTTCCTCGCTGTTTCCTACACATGTCATACATTTCTCGCGTATTCTTTATCAGAGTTCCAATATCCATAGAGAGCCAAGGTCCGTTATTCTTATTCACATTGCTTTTAATCCTCAGAGTAACATAGAAACTCTGCACTTTCAAAATTTCTTCTTTGAAAGTTTTCCATTTACCAACGACATCCTTTCCGGAAAACAGCCTGTACCAATCCACGCTTTTTCGATCCTTTCTCATTTCTTCAAATTTGGACTTTTTCCTGTTTAAAACCTCAACCCGAGGGCCAGATCTATCTTTATCCATGATCAATTTGAAATTAATAGTGTTGTGATCGACGAAACTAAAACACTCCCCCCTCACACACACTTCTGTCACCTATCCTAACTCGTTTCCTAATAGCAGATCTAATATTGCATGTGTAGTCAATACCTCTATATATTGATTTAGAAAACGCTCCTGAATCTATTATATAAACTCTAACCCGTCTAGACCTCTAACAGTATGTGAGTCCCAATCAAAACGTGCAAAATCAAGATCCCCTACTATCACAACTTTATGTTTCCTGCTGATGTCTGTTATCTCCCAGCAGATTTGCTCCTCCAATTCTCGTTGACTATTGGGTGGTCTATAATTCAACCCCATTAATGTGGTCATACCTTTCCTGTTTCTCAGCTCCACCCATATGGCCTCTAATCTGTCCTGCCTGAACCCTGCTGTAACATTTTCCCTGAACAGCAATGCCACCCTCACCACCCTTCATCCCTCTGCCTCTATCACGTCTGAAACAGCGGAACCCTGGAACATTAAGCTGCCACTCCTGCCCCTCCTGTAGCCAGGTTTCGCTAATAGCTGCAATGTCATAATTCCACGTTGCATAGGTAGTAATCCTCAGACTGCCACCTTCGAGGTCCTGCTTTTTAACTTCCTACCAAGCTCTCTATACTGACTCTTCAGGAACTCCTCACTCTTTCTTCCTACGTCATGGGGACCAATGTGTTACCATGACATCTGGTTGCTCATAATCTCATTTCAGAATGCTGTGCACGCGATCAGAGACATCCCTGACCCTGGTACACGGGAGGCAACAAAATATCAGGGAGTCTCTGTCGTGACCACAGAACCTACTGTCTGGACCTCTAATTATCGTGTCCCTTATCACTACCGCTTTCCTCTTCTAACCCGCTCCCTTCTGCACTGCAGAACCAGATTCAGTGCCAGAGATCCAGCTGCCGCATTTTGTACTAGATAAGTCACCCCCCCAAAAAAAAGTATCCAAATCGGTATACTTGTTGTTGACGGGGATGGCCACAGGGGAGCCCTGCTCTGCCTGCCCTTTCCCCTTCCCTCGCCTGACGGTAACCCAATTACCTGTGCGCTGCTCCTTTGGCGTAACTACCTCCCTGAAATTACTATCTATAAACTTTTCATTTTCCCGAATGATCCGGAGGTCATCCAGCTCTCTGCTCCAGTTCCCTAAAGTGGCTTGTTAGGAGCTGCAGCTGGATGCACCTCTTGCAGGTGTCATTCTCAGGGATACCGGAGGTCTCCATGACTTCGCACATCCTGCAAAAGGACCATTTCAACAGCCTGCCTGTCATTATTTCTACTCTATACAAACAAAACAAAACTTACCAGAAACTGCCCTTGCCTCTGCCTGCTCGCGCCGAAGCCTGTTGAGCCAAAACCATCTCATTCTGACTCAGTCCAATCCAAGGATGGCCGCTACGACGATGGACGCTGTATAAGGCGTTTGTTTTTTAAACCTTTGGCGCTACGTCACGCGCTTGCGCAGTCTAACTCTTTTCCCCGATCAATAAATAAATGGCTTCTCTCCGAGATGTCTTTAGCACTTCACTCTCAGCCTCTTGCTTCGATTTAAATTCCTTCTTCAGCTTTCCTACATATCCCCTCCCTGCTTTCCATCCATCACCCCTTGATCTTTCCTCTTACTGGTTTTTCATCTGGCAGCGACCAGCCTTGTCCTTCCCACACTCCCCCCACCTTCTTTATAGGGCCCCAGGCCCATTCCTCTTCAGTACCGACGAAGGGTATCGGCCTGAGACGTTGACTGCTCGTCTGCACGGATGCTGCCCGACCTGCAGAGTACCTCCAGCGCGTTTTCGTGTGCATTTGCGTTCGTCACCGACGACACATTCTGCAAGTTAACCTTTCGGATGTTTTACACATGGACGTTCAAGACCATTTGCATCTCAGATTTTAGTATTTTCTTTCCAGGTCGAAAACTGTCTGCTCATTTATTTCTTCCAGCAGAGTGCATAACCATGTATTTCCTAGCATTATATTTCATTTACCACTTACCTGCGAAGTACACCATAACATCAACTTAAAAATGGACTCAAACATCTCCCCAACTATTGAGTTCAGGCTGACTAGCCTGTAATTTTCTTTCTGCTACCCCTGTCCATTGTGAAAGAATGGAGCGTCATTTGCAATTTTACAGTCTTCCAGAAACACGCTGGAGTGAAATGTTTCCTGAAAGACCTGTACTAATTCCTCCGCAAACTCCAGGGTGCAGTTCATCTGATCCAGGTGACAAATGAACTTTTAGGTATTTCAGAGTTTTGGGCACCTTGTCCTTTGGATTGGATTAGTAAGTATGCAGATGACACTAAGGTAGGTGCCGTTATGGATAATGAAGTAGGTTTTCAAAGCTTGCAGAGAGATTTAGGCCTGTTAGAAGAGTCGGCTGAACAATGGCAGACCGAGTTTAATACTGATAAGGGTAAGGTGCTACATGTCGGTAGGAATAATCCAAATAGGACATACATGATAAATGGTAGGACATTGAAGAATGCAGTAAAACAGAGTGATCTAGGAACAATGGCGCACAGTTCCATGAAGGTGGAATCTCACGTGGATAGGGTGGTGAAGAAAGCTTTTGGTAAGCTGGCCATTATAAATCAGAACACTGAGTATAGGAGTTGGGATGTAATGTTAAAATTGTACAAGCATTGGTAATGCCGAATTTGGAGTATTGTGTACAGTTCTGGTCACCGAATTGTAAGAAAGATGTCAACAAACTAGAGAGAATACAGATAAGATTTACTAGCATGATATCTGTTGAGTTTGAGGGGGGACTTGATAGAGGAATTTGAAATTATGACAGGGATAGATAGAGTTAACGTGGATAGGCTTTTTCCATTGAGAGTAGAGGAGATTCAAACAAGAGGACATCAGTTTAGAGTTAGGGGCAAACGTTTAAGGGTAACGCAAGGGGGAATTTCTTTACTCAGAGAGTGGTAGCTGTGTGGAACGAGCTTCCAGTAGAAGTGGTAGGGGTAGGTTCGGTATTGTCATTTAAAGTAAAATTGGATAGGTATATGGACAGGAATGGAATGGAGGGTTGTGGGCTGAGTGCGGGCCAGTGAATGCGGGTGAGAGTAAGCGTTTTGCACGGACTAGAAGGGCCGATATAGCCTGTTTCCGGCCTGTAATTGTTATATGGTTATATGGTAATAGTAACTGCACTCACTTTTATTTCTTCTCATCCTTCAACATGTATTCCATAGTGAGGACTGATGTAAAATGCTCATTTAGGGTTCAACTCTTATCTTGTTGCTCCCCTTTATTATCTCTCAGACCTCATTATCAGGCAGTTTTATATCCATTCCCATCTCTCTTTTATTTTTTAATGTATAGTTTTCTAACAAACTAGATAGCATTTGCCAGCTTGCTTTTGACAATTTTTGCCATTTCAATGTTTATTACTTTTTTTCGAATTTATCTCTCCTGCATCCTCTCGTTTCTCCCGGAAACCCCTGCAATGTCAGCTCCGCTATGATCACTGCCTGCTCCGCCTTCCAATTTGCTTTTGACTACTCATCTTTCATAGGACTATAATTTATTTTACACCACTGAAGTACTGCGACGTCATACTTCTGTGATCACCTTCTATTCACAAGTCAGCCCGAATCCACAACACTTCTGTTAACTTTTGCCAGTACCTGATTCTACGAAGTTCTTTAAGTTTAAAATGAGATGAAGAAACTCTGGTGGTTCCCCATGTGGCAGGGAAGGGTATAGTGTTAGTGACAGGGAACTTGATATTTAGCGGTACAAACAGGAGATACTGTGGCAACAAAGGAGACCCAGGATGCTGCCTTGTCTCCCAGGTGCAAGGGTCAAGATGTAATCGAGCGGCTGTAAGATATTCCCAAGGGGAAGAATGAACAGCCAGACGTCGTAGTGCGTCTTGCACCAATGTCGTTGTAAAAAAAAAGAAAGAGGTTCTACAGACTGATTATATAGAGTTAGGAAATAGGGGGAAGAGAATGACATACAAGGTCATAATTTCTGGATTACTCCCAGCGCCATGGGCTAGTGTAGCTAGGAATGGGATGATAGTAAAATTTAATGAGAAATTGAGGAGATGTAATGGAGGCAGTGTTTTAAGCTTCGATCAATGGAACATATTTCTGGGCAAGGGGTGACCTATAGAAGAGGGACTGTTTACACCTGGTCTGGACGGGAGCTAATATGCTGGATGGGATGTTGGCTAATGCTACTCTGGAGGATTAAACTGGTATTGCAGGGGGCTGGGAATCGGAACACCAGGTCACTGAGTAAAGGACTGGAAACAAAGGCAGTTATCAGTGAAAGTACGGACAGGTAAAATCAAACAAATAGGTATGATAAGGTATATAGTTTGAATGGTGTGTACTTGAAAGTAAGGAAAATCATGGGTAAAGGTGATGAACATGAAACATGGATCAGTGCATTGAGCTACAATACTGTGGCCATTACACAGACTTGGCTGAGAGATGGGCAGGGACGCGTGATTAATCTACCGGGTTTTTGAAGTTTTTCAAAAGCTGGAGATGGAAGTAAAAGAGGTGTGAGTTGCACTATGCATCAGGCACAATATCACAGATACACTCAGTGGAGACATCGTGGCGGGTTCAGACACTGAGTCCGTTAGAGTAGAAATCACGAATAGAAAGGTTGCAATCAAGCTAAAGGGATTTTACTCCTACCTGCTGTTGGATAATGAGTCTATTCAGATGCCCTCTGAGTGGGTGAGCAGTTAGTTGACAGACAGCACAACTCCCTCAATTCCAAGACAGCTATAGATAAGGATGGGATATTTGTACACTGAAAAATGGCAAAGTACGAGGGCAACAGGCAGGAACTAAAAAAAAGTTAATTGGAAATAACTTTTATTCTGGCAAAACCACATGGGACATGGTAAATGTGTTTAAAGTTTAGTTGCACCGAGTACAGGAAAGGTATGTTCCTAATAGAGCGATGGACAGGGATGGAAAGAGAAGAGAAACTCAGATGCCCACAGAAGTGAAGAATTTACTCAAGAAGAAAAAGGAAAATATGTAAAGTTTTGGAATTTAGGATCGAAAGGAGTAGATAACCGTTATGAAGAACCTAGAACAGAACTAAAAAAAAAGAAACTTTCGAAAGCCAATAAAGGCCATGAAAATTCATTGTCAAGTAGAATTAAGGTGAATACCAAGGTACTCTATACATATATACGACAAGAGGATAACTGGGAAGAGGGTAGGACCCCTCAGGGATAAAGAGGAAAACATTTACTTGGATGTGGAGAATATGAGTAAAACACAAAATATGAACTTTGCTTCAGTAGATACCAATGGGAAAAGATGTGGACCAGTAGACAGTACATGCATAAAAATGTTAGATAGCTTGTGGTCAAGGAGGAGGATGTATTGGGTCTCCTAATGGGTATTATGGTTAATAACATCCTGTGGCCTGACGAGGTTTACGCCAGGTTTTTGAGTGAAGCAAGAAACGAAATGGCTGGATTCTTGACAAGTAGCTTCATATCCTTCTTAGGCACAGACGAGGACCCTGAGGACGGGTGAGTGGTGAATGTTATACCTGTATGTACGAAGGGAACAGGGGCAAAATACGGAGAACTGTAGACCGGTACGCAATCTTACGTCAGTTACACGGATTATGACACAGGAAATTCTTCGGGTTGGATATATGAGCTTTCGGAAGCAAAGGCCGAATTACTGAGAACCTTACGTTTTCGTGTGATGCAGGTCCTTTCTTAACAACTTGATTGAGATTTCTGACAAATTGACGAAAGAGATTGATGAAAGTAGAGGAGATAATATCGTCTACATGGATTTTACTAAAGCATTTAACAAAGTCCATCTTGATAAAAAAAAAAACAGAGAGTCGTTTTTGACGTGACTTGTTCGAGCTGGAGGTTTGTAATTAGTGGTGTTCTGCCAGGATCTGGGCTGGGACCACTGCTGTTTGGGAAATATTAAAATGACTGGGATGAAAATGCAGATGGGTGGTTTATTAAGTTTGTGAATGATACTGATAGTGATGTAGTTGTGGATAGTGAAGAAAACTGGAAACTAATACAGTGCAATTGAGATCATTCGCAGATAATGACAAAGAAATGACAGATAGACAATAGATAATAGCTGCGGAAGAAGGCCATTCGGCCCTTCGAGCCAGCACCGCCATTCACTGTGGTCATGTTTGATCATCCACAATCAATACCCCCTTCCTGCCTTCTCCACATATCTCCTGACTCCGCTATCTTTAAGAGCTCTAACTCTTATTTGAAAGCATCCAGAGAATTGGCTTCCACTGCCCTCTGAGGCAGAGCATTCCATCGATTCACAACTCTCTGGCTGAAAAAGTTTTTGTGTGAAAATTGTTTTTCTTAACTCGATGGAGCTGAACACAGATAAATGTGGGGTGTTGCACCTTGGTAGGTCAAAAGCAAGTCGTTAATTTTAAGATGAATACCCTTAACAGTGTTGCTGAACAGAGAGGTTTGAGGTCGAAGATTTTAGCTTCTTGAAAGTGACTACACAGGTCAATCTGTAGTTTAGAATGCTTATCAAATGCTTGTTTTTATCAGCTGAGGTACTGTGCTCAGAGCTTAAGATGTGATGTTGCAGCTTATAAAAGACTCGGCCACAGCTGGAGTATTGTATGTAGTTCTGGTTGACCCAGTATAGGAAGGATTTTGAAGCATTGGAGAAGGAGCAGTAGATGTTTACCAGGATGGTGTCTCGTTTCAAAGGGGCATGTGCTAACATAAATGGACTGACACATTTGGGCTGTTTTCTTTAGAGTAGCAGAGGCTGAGGGGAGATCAGGTCGAGGTTTATAACATCATGTGAGGCACAGATAGAGTAGACATGGAGTGTCTATATCGCAGAGTCGAAATGTTTAATACGAAGAAGGTGAGGGGGGTAATTTGAAAGGAGATGCGAAGAGTATGTTTATTTTTACTCAGAGAGTGCTGGATGACCAGTATGGTGTGTGGTGTTGGAGTGAAGTATATTAAGGGTTATTACGTGACGTGAATATGAGGAAGGAGGAGTGAGATAGACTTTGTGTAGGTTAGAAGGATTAGATTTTGGGGGTTGGCTGAATTTATTTTCAGATGTTTGGGCGTGATATTACGGGCCCAACGGTCTGTTGCTGTGCTGTACTGTTCTATGATTTGTTCCCTATACTGGAAACCAGTACGAGGGAGTTGAGCATAATCCAGCAGCTTTACATGTAGAAGGTCCTGATGGAGTACCTGGTAAGGCCCTGAAAACCTGTGCAAAACAACTGGCGGGACTATTCAAGGATATTTTCAACCTCTCATTGCTACGGGCAGAAACGTCCACTTGTTTCATAAAGGCAACATTGATACCAGTGCCTAAAAAGAATAATGTGAGTTGCCTTAATGATTATTGCCCGGTAGCACGAACATCTGCAGTGATTAAATGCTTTGAGAGGATGCTCATGACTAGACTGAACTCCTGCCTCAGCAAATACCTTGACCGTTGCAATTTGCCTATCGCCACAATAAATCAACAGCAGATGGAATCTCAACGGCTCTTCACACGGCTTTAGAACACGTGGACAACACAAACACCTATGACAGGATGTTGATCATCCGCTATTGCTTAGCTTTTAATTCCCATAATCCTGATTTTGCTGTTGCAGAAACTGGGCTCTGTTCCTCATTCTGGAATTGGATTCTCAACTTCCTAACCGGAAGACAACGACATTTTGTTTCATTCCTCAAAACAGAACTGCTGTAACTGAGTTAGGTTTTTAGGTCCCCTTGCTTGCACACGCTGTTTCAGTTCTGCACACAAATTTTCTGTCGGATTGAGGTAAAAAAATAATGTCAAGTCTGGTTCAGACTATGGCTCCAGAGACAACATTATCATCATGGTCAGCGGTGGGAGTGGAAAAGTAATGACGTCGGAGCTTGGCCTGCAATGATATTTATCATCTCAGTTCAGTGAGCTGAGATTCAGAGACGCAATGGCAACATCAGAGTGGTCAGTGACGTGCTTTGAAAATACAGACCATTTTGCATATTGAATACATGAGCCCGTAGCCGTTCTTGAAGTGCCAGCAGAGCACTCAATGTGTCTGTTGTGTCTGCTGTTCTGCAGTTCCAATTCAGGAAGTGGCTTTCCAGGAGATCAGAATGAAGAGTCTGCATGCGACTCGTGGAGATTTTGAGCAGATTCATCAAGTTTGTGTTTCATAATCTTCCCCAACTGCAGAGAAACTTGGAATGTTTACTCCTATTGGAGCAACAATTAAAATCATCCAAAATCTTTAATATAAATGTGTCCTAATGTCATTTTACACCAACATGTGGCGTATCCCATATTTCTGCCTGTGCTGAACTACAACGGGTTAACTACATCTATTTCTGACAGTAATTAATCTGATTTGTGATGCACAATGATTATCTTTGTTGTGCCCAGCTTGCTTGGAACAATATAAAACCTGACCGTTTATGTGCAGCGTTCTTCACAATATTTTTGAGTGTTTCTACGTTATACGTATGTTCACCTCCATGCGGGATATTTTGACAATTATATTTATTTATTCTGTTCTTGGCGGTATGCGAGATCAGAAAAAGAAGCAGTTGTGTAAAGCTGTAAGATAGAGATTCGATATTTTTATGTTCCCCAGTGTGTTCCATTATCTGCTTCACTGAATACAAGCTGCACCTCCTTTCATATTTTCGTTTCTTTATCCACTACTCCACTGAACAATGTCTCGAATTATTTTTGTGCAGATAGACCAAATAAAGCAGATATAAGGTTATTCATGTACTGATGACTATAGCCAGAGAGTGTTCCGTTTGGTTTACCGCTACTTTCACCTTTGACCGGTTTGTATCCATTTGCTGCCGAAGCTGAAAACAAAATATTGCACCGGGTAAACTGCTGCTGTGGTTTTAACAACAACCGGCGTACTGTTCTGTCTGAGAAACGTACCCCATTTCATCACACTGGAATCAGGCCAGATCATCGATAATGCACCGTGGTTCTGTAAACTCATGGACAAGGTTTTCACTGAGCCCGGGTGGAGAATATATGACTTGCTCGATACAATTTTAACGCCTTTCCTTCCTTTCGCTGGGATCCTGGTGCTCAACGCTCTGACAGTCAGGCACATTTTAGTAGCCAGTCGGGTCCGTAAGGGGCTGAAGGGTCAGAGCAAGGGGGATAACCGCTGTGACCCGGAGATGAAGAGCAGGAGGACGGCTGTGGTTTTACTCTTCACCCTGTCCGGCAGCTTCATCCTCCTGTGGATGACAACAGTTGTAAACATCACATATTGTCAGGTCTTCGGGACAGGATTCAATTTCAATGACTCTGAATCGATCTTTATCTACTACGGGGTTTTGCTGATTTCAGCTGCTGCACAAACACATTTACTTAGTCAAATTTACTTAGTCAAATGACTCAGTCAAAATTCAGGGAGCAGATAATTACGGCGGTGAAATATTCTGTCCCCTCGGCCCTTCATTTTGTTGGTAAAGCCACGTCCTGAGCACAAACCGGGGGCGGTCGCAGTGTCTTCAGTCAGGAGGCCAGCTCCTCACATTTACCGCCTCATCTCCCAATTGTTATAGCGGGGTCGACATACTCATCCACCGGCAGGTCTGGGACGGTGAGATAGTGTGTTTCTGGGGAGGGGCAAAGCACCGTCTTGGACTAGTCAGATGTCAGTCAACGAACTACTCTGTAATGCCAGCCACCCATTAGTCTGTGGATATGTCCATCTATCCTCATTCCTGCCCACCAACCTCACAGACAGACTTTCCCACAAGACAGCGGAAGTTTTAGTCTAATGCTGTTTGGCTAATCCAATGTCAAACACACCAGTTTCCGCTTTCCCCTTGAAGGATTTCCAACGTGAATAAATAGGACGGGCTTTGGATACATGGCGGTTGACACTCCAACTTAATGCGCGTTCACTCCACTCACTGGACTGGAATATGGTGTACAGAAATGGGAAATAAAACCTTCGCTGCGTCTTTTTTTCTTTCTTATGAAAACTAAATTAGTCCCCGAAATCCTATGGATTGTAACAACTGCAACCCAATACAGTGAATCAAATTAAACTCAATCCCACAACTAAAATGGAAGATCTCCACCCTAACGTCTGTAACAAAATCTGCATTTGATTTCTATCTACCTGATTAGCTTTACACTGAAATAGTGTGTGTTCCAGTGCTTCATAATGACAACATCTACACGACCCAGTATGACGTTTTCCAACACGACATAAGGTACAATTCATTATAGTATGACAAATTCAGGGCGTATCAATTTAAATCCTTCCCTTCTTGTTTTTACCCACTTCTCCCATGAGCCCAACACTTTTAGGTATTCTGTAAAAGTGTCTCCCCCCTTGTGCCAAGTATCCCACTAGATTTACCACAAGCCCTTAATTATTAAACCTGAAACAGGTCTGCTTTGCAAAGTGGAAGGTCTTTATCTACAGCTGAGATTTTAACAACTTTTCTAACTAAAGTGTCAACCCGCTCATTTTCCTTAGTACCACCGTGTGCAGGGTCCCATCAGAAGAAAACGTATAAACCAATTATTTACATATGAAATAATGTTTGATGAGTTTCCAACAGTAAGTCCGACGGACTGCTAGCGACCAGCTAGATCTCCAACGCCTCCAGTTTTCGTGTCATCCGCAAACTTACTCACCCATTCTTCCGCCTCTTCATCCAGCTCATTTATAATAATCAAAAAAAGCAGGAATCCCAGGACAGATCCTTGCGTCACTCGTCACCGACCTCCAGGAAGAATACATTCCTTCCACTACTACCTTCTGCTGTCTTCCTGTAAGCCAAGTTTTTTGTTAATCCAGATAGCCAAGGTTCCACTGATCCCATGCCTCATGACTTTCTGGATGAGTCTCTAGTGGGGACTTTGTCAAATGCAAGAGACCAAGAAGAGTGCAGCGCGCCCTCCTCAGACACAGCAGCTGGAGGGCGAGGCTACAGTTGGCCTCAGTGTAAAACCAGATTGTGATAATAAAATGAAATATGGTCACGGAAACGAGCTGCATATACAATCAGATCTATGCTACTAGAGACTTCTACAGCACAATTAAGGGCATTCCGGAAACTAAATCGGATTGGAGCCTTACTGAATACAAAGATAGCAGACAATTGCTTAAACAGGTGATTTAAAAAGCCAAAAAGGGGACATAAAACGTCCTTGGTAAGCAGGATCAAGAATAATCTCAAGGCATTTTACCCTTATTAACTGGAGCGTATGGGAATGAAGGGAGATTTGACAGAGGTATACACAATTATAAATGGTATAGACAGGGTGAATGGATGCATTGTATTGAGAGAAACGTGTTTGATCTGCCAGTTATTGCAGGGAGATGATTGCAGGCTGACCGGGAGAGGGTCCTCAGTATTCGAACGTATTCGATGTTACAGCAGTATCCGAAGCCCAAAGACAAATGCAGTAGAGTTCGACATCCTAACCCCTGCAACCCAATTTTACAACAAAAAAAAACAAGAGCTACAGAAGCTCCAAAGACTTCATCGCTAGGAACGGATGTATACACCACGAGACAGGATACACCTGGGGAGAGCTTGAAAGAGTGGCACAGCACAGAGGACTCGGGTCAGTGGTCTGTGCCCAGGGGCGTGATGTGCGAAACTGACCACCGTCTTACCGAAAGACCTAAAACAACAGATTCCTATTCGATATCTGCCCTCTCACAATCTGGTGCCATTTAGCTCCTGATTACACATCCCTATTAAAACGTTTCTGTGCATTCAGTTCAATGTTTCAAGCACCTCTACAATATTGCCCCCCATTCTCCCACATTCCAAGGGAAACCATCCCAAACTGCTCATAACTCAGTCATGTGTGGTCCAATATTGACCTTGTTAATTTCCCCTGCCATATTTCCAGCTTAATGGCATCTTTTCTCTCACAGTGTGATCAAAACTCAACACGATTTTTCAATGTGACCTCATATCTTATACAACTGCAACACAACGTCCCAGCCTCTATGCTTAGTGCACTGACTGACGAAGTCCAGTGTGGCAAAAAGTTTCATCACCAACATGTCTATCTTTGACCCAATTTGAGACACTGTCAGCACATTGAGTGAAAGGCAATTCATGATTGAGTAACATGAAAAGAGTACATCTAGATGTTAGAAGGGAACCTGCAGATGTGGTAGACTTAGATTTTCAGAAGGCATCAAACACGACACCAGAAATCACAAGATGATTTCACAAGTATGAAAAGCTGGTTTTCACGTAGAAGACTGACACAATTAACAGGTTTGTTTCAGGATGGGAGGATGTAACCACTGGAATATCCCTTGAATTAGTTATGGGCCTTCAATTATATGCTATCAATATTAAAATCATGGTGGAGTGGGCTGAGCCTGGGCTGGTAATGTGTTGTCCAAGGGAGCAGCGGTAAGTTGAGGGCCGTCAATTATTCACAATCGATATTAATCAACCGGACAAGGGGGCAGGGTTTGAAGGGTCCAAGGCTGTCTGTAAGTGACAGAGAATGTGGTGGGGGCAATGTTGTGATGGGACATTTACTCTCCGCAACAGGATATAGAAAGGCTAAGTAAAAGGGAAAATACTTGGAAAATTGAGTTCAATGTGGTAAACAGTGATGGCGTGTTCAGTGGTGGAAAGAATCAAAAGGCAGAGTATTATTTATATGGAGAGGAACAGCACATCTGTGAAGTACAGAGGGGTCCATGTGTTGTCTTGTAAAAGTTACACACAAACATACGACAGGTGTGGCGAATTGTTGATGGACATGTATTTCTGCGTTATTGGTGCAGGGAAACGGAGAAGTGGTGTTACGGTGTCAGGCAAGTGCGCAGAGAAGGATTTTGGGAAAATAAAGCAGGCCAGAACATAAACAGCGAATGGCAGTGTCATGGGGAGCATTATTGAACAAATAATAACATATTATTATGTTATAAAGGTCCATGGGATACAGTTACATAGTTCCTTGAAAGTCACAGCACAGGTAGACAATGTTGTGAAGTTGGTGAACATCATGCTTGCTTTTGGCAGCACAGCAGATGCAACATCACATTACAGTTGTACAAATGATTAATTACACCACAACTGCAGTACCCTGTGCAGTTCTGGTCAGCACAATGAGGAAGGAAGTGATTAAGCTGGAAAGGTGAAAAGAAGATTCACAGAAATATTGCTTGGACTGAGACCTTGTGTTTCAAGTAAAGATCAGACACATTGGGACTGTTTTCGCTGGAGTGAAAGAGACCTGACAGAAGTTTATAAAACTATGATAGGTGTAGATAAGATAAACAGTCAGAATCATTTTCCCAGGGTGGAAATGCCAAATTCACGAAGGCTGCCATTAAAGTGACAAGGTAATAATTTAAAGATGCTGTACAGGACAAGTAGTAGATCAGTTTTATTTACAGAGTGGTGGGGCCTGGTATGGGCTGCCATGGGGAGTGAGGGAGGCAGATATGATAGTGACACTGAAGGAAGAATAGAGATTTAGTTTAATGTGGCATTGTGTTCGGCACGTACATCATGGGAAGAAGGACCTGTTCCTATACTGTACTGTTCAATGTTCTGAGTGAGCCACAGTGACAGACAGCTATTTAACCGGGGGCAACGACAGGTTTATCGGGTCCTCAAGTGTGTTGCAGGAAAGAGATATGAAGGATTACAAGTACATCGTTCTCTGAAAGTGTAGATACGGTGATTGTGGAAACTTCTATTTGAAAAAGGACCACTCGACAATTTCATGCCTAAAAGACAACTTGATCTGGCACGGCAAAACCCATATTTATATACAGAGGCTTTCAGGACCCTCGTACGGCATTGGTTGAGGAGCTATATGCAATACATATGGAAGTAAAATCCACGCTAACCCCAAAACCAGCCTCTTTTTAAAAACGGCTTCCCGATTAGTATTAACTTACTTTTAATAATACTCACATTGCAACACTTCTCCACCTTTAAAATCCAACAGTTCCCAAGCATAAAATTACTGGGAAATAAAAACAGTGGTACCACCCCCGCCAACCTCGAACTCAGCCCCTCTTTTTAAAAACAGCTTCTCGATTAGTGTCAACTTACTTTTAATAATGCTTACATTACAACAGTGATGAAGAATACATTCAACGATTAGACTTTGGAATACAGGAGATGGACCTTCATGTTGTGACAGTACAGGCCATTGGTCAGCTTTATAAAAAGAGGGTCGAACTTCAAATGGTGCATAGTTTACTGTTAACATCCTCGATTGAAAATCAATGAACTAAAATGAGTATATTTTCTATACATGGTGATACATCTGGTAAATTATTGGCTATTCAACTGAAAACTTCTTCGGTTAAACACTAAATTATTAAGATTCGTAAACGAGATGGTACTTTGACGGTTGATCATGATGAGATAAAGAAATCCTTTCAAGAATTTTATACTTCTTTATATCAATCAGAATTTACTGATGACCCAACTATAATGCACAATTTTTTGAAGGAAGTTGAATATTACGATATTACCACCCAATGAATGTTTACCATTAGTTGCTCCTATTATGGAAGAAGAAATAAACGATGCTATTTTTTCAATGAATTCAGGTAAAGCACTTGGCCGGAGGGCTGTAGAGTAGAATTTTTATATCTTTTCCTTCTATACATTCTCCCTGCTTATAAAGAATCTATAAGGGTGCATTATTTGTAGTTAAATTACCGCTATCTTTTTATGGATCCTCTGTTTCCCTAATTCTTATAAAAGGTAAGGATCCTACTGAATATGCATCATATAGGCGTATATCGTTATTGAATGTGGACTGTAAGATTTTTTTTTCGAAAATATTGGCAACTAGATTGGAGAATGTATTGCCTCAAATCATTTCTGTCGACCAGACTGGATTTATTAAAAATCGTTATTCGTCTTTTAATATTAGGAGATTAATGACTATTGTATATACTCCTTCATCCAGAATTCCAGAGCGTATCATTTCACTGAATGCTGAGAAAGTGTTTGATAGAGTCGAATGGGCATATTTCTCTACTACGCTTGAGAAATTTAATTTTAGCCCGAAATTTATATTTTGAATTAAATTGACATGTCATACCCTTTCGGCTTCGGTACTTAACAATAATCAAAGATCTCTCTTTTTTCAGTTGTTTCCTGGCACCAGGCAAGACTGTCCTCTTAGCCCATTGCTATTTGATATTGTATTGGAACCTTTAGCTATTGCTATTCGTGACTCACTTAATATACTTGGCATTACCCGTGGGAATGGAATACCTAAGTTATCAACATATGCAGATGGTTTGTTATTATATATCCCTAATCCTGCGAAATCTATCCCTGCAGTAATATTCCTGCTTGCTCAGTTTAGTAACTTTTCGGGCTACAAACTGAATCTTATTATGAGTGAGCTTTTCCCTTTAAATCTGCAGGTTCAAATTTATAGACGTTTACCATTCAGATTGGTCACTAACTATTTCAATCATCTGGCCGTTAAAATTACTAAAAAGCATAAGGATTCACTTAAGGTCCTTTTTACTTTACCTTTAATAGACCAAGTTAAACAATTGCTTTCTAAATGGTCCCTAATGTCTCTATCACTGATTGGTCGACTCAACGCTATTAAGATGATTATCCTACCTATTTTTTATATATTTTTCAAGCAGTGCCAAGCTTTATTTCCTAAAAAAATTTTTGATACTGTTGGCGCTAACATTTCTTGATTCATATGGCAGAAAAAAAATTCTAGGCTAAGTAAAAAATATTTGCAGAAATCTAAAAAGTATGGTGGTTTGGCATTGCCGAATTTAAGATTTTATTACTGGAAAACTGATATCCGATAATTAATATTTTGAACACAGGATTTGTACAAGTCCACAATGGGTTAACCTTGAATGTAAATCCGTACAAGAGTTTTCGTTGGTTTCTATTTTATGGACTTCGCTTCCTTTTGTACTGTCTAAAGTGAACAAAACGAATACTTTCTGAATACCATGCTACCTACTTTTCCGATTTCACATCCAACGGATATCACGGAAATAAATAGCTTTAAACACTTGTCAAAAGGGTTAAATAGAAATTTCTTACGATATGATTATGAAAATACAATCAAGTATATCTGATACAGTTAGGAATGAATGGGAAAGGGAACATCAATTTTTCTTACCTATGGAGAAATCGAGAAATTTTTCCAATTAGGTAACATTTCCTCTATATGTGTTAAACACACGTTGACACAATTTATGGTGGTGCATAGGGCCCACTTGTCTGAAGATAAATTAGCTCGTTTTACACTCATATAAATCCAGTCTGTGATAGATGTCATTCTGAGGTAGCTTCTTTGACTCACATGTTTTGGTCTTGTCCACTCATGGACAAATATTAGAAAGACAATTTTGATACTATGTCAACAGTTTTGCGTATTGATTTACAACCTCATACAATTACCGCAATTTTTGGTTTGCCAGTGATGGATTTACCTTTTTCAGCACAGTGGATGATTCCATTTGCTACATTATTGGCTCGATGATCCCTTTTATTGATTTGGGAAGAGATTAATCCTTCGACTACATCTCAATTTTTTTTTCCAAACAATATCTTGCTTACGATTAGAAAAAATCAGATGTGTCACTTTTGATCCCTCGGTTAAATTTGAAGAAACTTGAAGGCCATTTATTGAACACTTTCATATGATGTAATTTGACCTTTTCCGAATCCCCTGTATTAACCTTAAATATATCGATAGCGGAGCGGAATTGATGAAATTAATGATTTTATCCGATGTAACAAAACAGACCAGCTTAGTTTAGTTTTGTTTAGTTTTGTTCATTTTAGGGTTTTTTTTCTATTTGGGTTTATTTTCCTAGACTTTATTTTTTTCATTTTTCGCTTATCGTGTTTATATTAAGAGTTTGAGAGGTCTAGTTTACTTGTGTTACCTGTAGTTAACATTTGCATCTGTTAATTACCAATAATGCACCCCCTATCTCTTTGTACTATTATGATTGTTATGTGTACGACTTTAAAATTAATAAAAATATTCAAAAAGAAAGTGCAGACCATTGGTGAGAAAACAATGTATTGTGTGCAGTTCTGGTCTCTCAGTTATAGGATGAAAATCACTAAGTTGGGAAAGGGCGGAATGTTTTGGTAATATGAAAGGGGGAAGATCAAAAGAGACACTCGGGCAACTTCTTCCACACAGAGAGTGGTGGGGATATGGTACGAGCTGCCGGAGGAAGCTGCGGAGGAGATACAATCACAGTGTTCAGCAGACATTCTGACAGGTACATGGATAGGAGAGGTTTAGAGGGATATGGGGCAAAAACTGGTAAATGGAACTCTAGGGTACACTCCTTGGTCAGTCGGGCCGCGTTTTTCTCCCGTGCATTTCTGTAACTGAATGAAAGATGTACATCACTGGAGACTCTTCACTCCAGGTGTAGATGGTCCACACGTGACTGGGGGTTATGTAAAATATGTGAAGAGGAATGTGCAAAAAAGTTTTCCCCACAGGTCCTTTAATTCATTTTCGTCTCATCACAAATCTACTCCATCTAGTTTTAGATGGCCTTTGTTGTGAAAATGACTGCAGCCATTCACTTTACTGCACCCGTTCCAGTTGAATCACATCCTTTCTGTTGCTGTGGAACAATCCAACTACATTCCCATCAACATATTGTAAGGTTGCAATAATACATCCTAATTCTTGTATTCAGTGCCCTGACTGATGAAGGATTCATGCCAGAGGACTTCTTCACCACCCTGTTTACACTGTCATCACTTTCGATGAACCACAGACTCATGGATCAATTATCTCAATAAGTAAATGAACAACTATAATTTGTTTGTGCTATTTATTTAGATAAAATATTAATAACAATAATAAACACTAAGTAAATCAATCACAGTATACGTATATTGAACAGATAAAAATCGTGCAAAACAGAAACAATTTATATATTTGAAAAGTGTGGTAGTTTCCAAGGTTTCAATACCCATTTGGGAATCCGATGGCAGAGGGGAAGAAACTGATCCTGAGGCCTGAGTTTTTGCCTTCAGGCTTTTGTCTTCCTACCTGATGAAAACAGTTTTCAAATTTCATAAAACATGCCGGTGATAATAAACCCGATTCTGATTCTGATACAAGGGGTTCTTGATCACCCTGTTGAGTAGGCTGAGGAACGGTAAATGGCGTTCAGTCTTTATGAGTTAGTTGTGGCAATTTGTGAAGTCATATCAGAGAACGACTTTGTGATCACAGCCCAAACTGTCACAGAAACGGTCCTCCTCTTCTTTGACTCTGGCTGCATTTCCCGCTGCCCCGCGAAAGTTGTTAACATAATCAAAGACCCCTGTCACCACTGTCATTCTGTATTCTCACACCTTCCACGTAAAGGAGTAAGAACACACAGCAGCAGAATCAAGGACAACATGAGTTCTACTGTCAGAGCACATAAAAAATTTATTCAAATCCGCCTTCGAAGTTTTTTAATGTTTTATTGTATTACAACATTAATCCACAGTGGTTTAATTTGTCTTTTTTGAGACTGAATAACAGAAAGACGACTTCGTGTCAAAATGAAAATTATATCTACAAAGTAATAAAACGAAAATAATACACTGTATGAGTATTCATCCCATTTAATATGACACACCAACTAATAACTGGTGCAGCCAATTGGTTTCATCATTCATATAATTAGTTCAATGGAGATCACCATGTGCAGTCAGGATGTTTCAATTGACTGTCGTAAAAATACACCAGGGTTTCAGATTTCTAGATCATTGGGACCTCTTCTGGGGCAGGTGGGACCTGTACAAGAGAGATGGGTTACACCTGAACTGCAAGGGGACCAATATACTTGCAGGGAGGTTTACTAGTGTTATTGGGGAGGGTTTAAACTAGATATGCAGGGGGATGGGAACCAGAGTGCCAGAGTAGATAGTGAAACAGAGGTAAAAATAAGTGATGTTAGTAGTTCATGCAGGGTCACAAATAGTAAGGATGTGTGTGGTGGTAATCATCTTCTGAGGTGTGTATAATTCAATGCGAGGAGTATTGTGGGAAAGGCAGACCAGCTGAGGACCTGGATAGGGGGTATATCCTATCCAGTGGAGGGATAGTGTAGGGAGCATGAAGACAGCTGAAAGGTAATACTTTTCAGCATTTATTTCCAACGTTTTATGAGTTTTAAAATACGATTCCGTGGGTATTTCACCGCATTCTTTAGCTCCTCTCGGAATTTGTTCTGAGTCACGGCGTAAATGTACGTGTTGGTGCAGGAACTGAGGAACTGCAGCATTAGTGCTGTGTATTGTGCGATGTAACGGAGATCCGTGACAGAATAAACAAAACTCACTGAAATCCGTCTATAGATCAAAATTACCAACATTGTTCCCCAAAACAATATGAAACTACCGTTTACACTGAAGAGTAAAACGATGGATTTGCGTCGATTCTCCATCTGCTGGCGCTTGTCATTCTTTCCACTCTCTCCGATGCCTGCGGATAGCCGAAAGGGGAGGGGGGTGGGGAGAGGGAGATGCGCTTGGTAGTGGAATCCCGTTGGAGGTGGCGGAATTATGGAAAATTATATGTTGGACCGGGGGCTGGTCGCGTGCGAGGTGAGCACAAGGGGAAGTATATCCCGAGTGGGGTGGCGGGAGGATGGGGTGTGAACATATGTGCGTGAAATGGGAGAGATATGTCTGTCCATGGCCTCTTCTACTGTCAAGATGAAGCCACACTCAAGTTCGAGTTACAACACCTGAGATTCCGTCCGGGTAGCCTCCAACCTGATGGCATGAACACTGATTCCTCTAAATTCCATTAATGCCCCGCCTCCCCTTCTTACACCATCCCTTATCTATCCATCTATCCATCCATCCATTTATTTAACTCTCCCCCCTTCTCTCCTTTTTTTCTCTCTCTCTCTGCACCTCTCACAATCACTCTTTGACTGTTCTACATCTCCCTGTGGTGCTCCCCTCCCCCTCCTATCATTTCGGATTTTCCCCTCCCCTCACACTTTCAAAGTTCTTACTATCTCTTCTTTCAGGTAGTCCTGATGAAGGGTCTCGGCCCGAAACTTCGACTGTACTTCTTCCTATAGATGCTGCCTGGCCTGCTGTGTTCCACCAGCATTTTGTGTGTGTTGCTTTAATGTCCAGCATCTGCAGATTTCCTCGTGTTACTGCGTACAAGACATTATATAAGTCACAATATAAAATATAATGACATTATATTTTTCGCTTCTGCTAAGTGGACGTTTTAATTGCGGGAAATATTAATACAAAATCAGTCCAGGTTGACGTCGAGGGTAAGAGAGAATGTATTGCCATTTCCGAAAACTGAGTACGGAATTCAATTCAATATTTGCCATTTTCCATGGTATATTGATTTACGCAATTTTGTACCATCCCGCTCGACGTTATTTCCTTTTCCCATACACAGCGAGGACGTATGTAAATACGTCCACGTGATGTTTTTGTATGGAGTCACGTCAGTCTATTTACCATGATTTCACTGCGCATTTTTACCCTGAGGACTCTGTACTCGTCCCCCGTTCCACAACATTGCATTCTGATAAAGAGTCGGTACTTCTGCACAGGCTCCTGTTGTGTCTTGATTCAGAGCCTCAGTCATCCTGCAAGTCTCACAGGATGTTTTTTTTTCATTTTAGACCCGTCCGGACACAGGTTTCTACCGTCAACGGACCATAAGACCATACGACATTATGGTGCATCAGGCCATTCTATCCATCGAGTCTGACCGACTATTCCATTATAGCCGAATCATCGTCCGTCTCAGCACAATTCAGCTACCATCTCCCTTTAATCTTTGATATCCCGACACATCAACGTGTCAGGAACCGTTATAAATAAACCCAATGACTTGGTCTCCGCAGCTGTCTGTGGAAATTCATTCCAGAGATTCACCATCGTCTGAATAAAGAAGTACCTTCTTATATATGTTCTAAAGGATAGATTTCTGTAATGTTGTTGTTCCCTTTAGTAAAAAATTCCACGACACAGGGAACATTCTACGAATGCCCACACTATCTAGGTCTATACGATATGTTTCAACGATATACCCTCTCGTTTTTCTAAACGCCAGCGAGTACAGACGCAGGTTCCTCAATCGCTCATCACCCTTTGGCCCCTTCATTCCAGGAATCATTATTGTGAACTTCTTCTGGACCCTCACCAATGGCAGCACATTTTTTTTTTACATAAGGGGACGAAAACCTGCTCACCGTTTTCCAAGCATTGCCTGACCATCGCCTTAACTCCTTCAACATTACGTCCTTTCTTTTAACCTTAACGTCACGAAATTGCATTTGCCTGCTTTACGGCCAATTCAACCGGCAAGTTAAACTTAGGTAATCTTGTACTGGGTTTCCTAAATTTCTTTGCACTTCCGAATGTTCTTTTTGCTTAGAATATAGTCTTGCCTTTATTCCTTTCATCAAAGTTAACGACAATGCACTTCCCTACTCTGCATTCAATCTGCTACTTTCTGTTCCATGCTTCGAAGTACCTAGAATCTGCAGACCTTCTGTAGACTCTCTACTTCTTCTCCACTATCTGCCCCTCCATATACCTTTGTATGGCTCTCAAATGTTGACATAAAGCCATCAATTCCATCATCCAGATCATTGTCATGCAATGTGAAATGAAAGGGTCGCAACACCGACTCCATTGGAACAACACGAGTCACAAGCATCGAAGTAGAAAAGGCTGATTTTATTCCAACACTTTGCATCCTGCCAGTCAGCTAAACTTATATTCATGCTAATATGAAGCCTGTAATATTCTTTAAGAAACTCGTGTGCATCTTGTCGAATGCCTTCTGAAAATCTAAGGAACAGCATCCAGTAACTCTCCCTCGTCAATCCAGCCTGCTATTTCCCAGAAATCCAACAGACAGGTAGGGCAAGAAAGTTTCTTAAGGCAATCATGTTGCCTTTGTCCTGTTTTGCCATGTGCTCCCAAGTACCGTGTAAATTCATTCTTAGCAATGCACCCCAACATTCTTCCAATTCCTGACGCCGGGTTTGTTGGTCTGTAAGTTCATATATTCTGCCTCTCTCACTTCTTATATTGTGGTGCACCATCTAACATTCCTTGCACTAGTACAATAAGAAATTGCATTTGTACTATCTCAAATTAACTGAATCCACCTTTGAATGTTCGAGGTAAAATCCTTCATTTTTCAAAGCGAAGCACACTTATCTTCCAGGGCTCGATAATCCAGTGAATTGGAATAGAATTCTACCGATGTAGAACAAATTATATTGGTCTAACGTGTTTCACTGAGTCCGATTCGAGCATTAATCAAAGGTTTTTGAACACAATTTCCGCTAATAAAAGGATCACATCAGCGACTCTTAATTCATTCGTACAGTTGCCTCACTGAATTAAATTAATTTTATTGACTTCACCGCGAACGGCAAGCTACTAACTTTCGTTCACCTGCTTAAATGAATATATGACAGATCTACGACAAATCTGAATCTTACGAAAATTAAATTGAGCTCCTGGCAAGACTTACAATTCGATTTGCGTTTTATTTACAGAGCTGACCATTTAATGTAACCAAATGCTCGACTCCAATTTTCAGCTGCTCCCTGAATTTCCTCTGTGACAGAGTGTAGATACACGTGTTGGTGCAGGTACAGAGAAACTGTAACATGTACCCAAACTGCTGCAGGATATACTTCGGGGAACTCAAATATCTGTCAGTGTAAAAGTAATTCTGCGCTTGCCAGTTCATAACGTGTACAATATGGGGGACCCACAACAATATGAAATTGAATGACAGCGCATACAACAAAATCATTGACTTTCTCCGGTTTTCCACCTCTGGATCCTTCTTATTTTCTGTGCTGTTCCTGAGCCGTTGACGAACCCTGTTTGCCGATATAATATGACTGATCGTCCAAGCATTAAATACTATAATCAAACTGATTGGCAATAATGATGTAAACATAGTGTTGACCAAGCGGTATGATCTCCACACTGGTAAAGTACGGAAATCTGCGTTGGTAATGCATCGCCATGGTACGCTGTCAATGATAAGGTAAGGCTCTACCATAAAATATGATGGAACACGCCTCGCACAACTTCCTAAACCCACAATTACTATCATCACAGTCGCAGTCCTCTCGGTGCAGTATCGTTCCCGCAACTTTTGACTACAGATTGCAATACAACGATCGAGCGTGAAAACCACCGTCAGCCAGACAGAACAGTCCATGGTCGCATGTCTTAAGACAAGAGTCACGGCGCAGATTGGCGTTATCAGCAAAGAAGAAGCATAAACATAAATATTATTGATCTGGTCGAGTACAACACCAATGATAGAGCATATTAAATCAGTTGTCGCCATTCCTACCAGATAACGGGAGATGCATTTGGAGAGTCCGCATTTTCCTCGAGACAGGATCACAACCGCCACTAAATTCACTGCAAGGAAGCAAGACAGAGTTAGTTTCCAAAACTTGGATCCATCCAGCTTGATATGTGTGCTAAAAAATGCGATGTTCTGGAAGGAATAGACCTTATTCTTTTGACCCAATGCCGGTTCAGGCTGGGTTCAGATCGGAGACGGGAAATAGAGTGTTTACAGGCTCCGTAACTGCTCTTGCTAGAAAACATCGGGTCAGTGTGTCAGTTCTGTCTCCAGTTCTGTCTACAGTTCAGCTCCAGCAGTTTACTACGGGAATTATGTAGACCACCATATATTTGCTACTGTACGGCTGATTAACCCAATAACCTGTCCGAAAAGAAGGATCTGCTCGCCCCTGATAAACCAGGAAGCTCTCAAACAGAGCTCCTGCGACGGTAAAGATATTTTCATTTCAAGAATGGTTTAATAAATCTGATACCGAATCCAACTTCGAACAATGCATATCGGTAAACCTTTTGAAGGATGAAAAAGGTAAAATACTGGAAAATTATCAATATCAAAGCTTATCAATTGTTAAAATTGAGAAAAGGCATACAAGCGGTTAGCAATATCAGAGAAAAATAAGGAGGTCATATGCTGAAACATGAAGAAGCTTAAAACACTAATCAGACGAGGCGCCATCTGCAACACATTTCACAGTGAATATTAAGCCGTGCAGCCAGTACAGTAATAAGAAGAAAACACACACACAACTATCGATGCCAGTAACTTACCAGGGATACCAATCGCTGCCAGAACTGGATAGTAAATTCGCGCTATGTAGTAAATTGCTGCATATCCCATTTTTGGTGTGAAGTGGAGATAGCTTTAGAATGGTTTAAATGACGATATCTACTACAGGTTGTTTTGCAAGCTCTTATATAGGGGAACTGCTTGCCATCCATCATTTAATGATAGCATCTCATTATTCACATCAGTGACAGTCCACTGAACAAACACATCAGCTGTGGCATCGTGCAAAGAAAAGCCCTCCTCTCCATCCTGTAACGCTTAGGGCTATCGGCTTGTGTTTGTCTAGGGAAAAAATCCATCTACCCGCCAAACCGTTTCTCCCGTTGGCGTCGATGCTGTGTAATGCACATTGGTACAAATTCGCACATACAGTATCAGACAGCACACATTGTACGTTTTACAGATTACACTTCATAAATCTTACTGGAACTAGGTAATTAATAGCGATACAGTGTAATAAAGAAAAGGATGCCGAAACTTATCCGAGTTCAATCAGTTCGTCCAGAATAGCATGAGTTCAATTATCGAAGCCTTTGGTCCACCACTCGATCTACTCCGACCTCCTCGACCCGCCGCCTGAGACCAACCTCGGTGGTCGACCAGAGTTTGTCCAGCATGTCCTTCCTCTTCGGTTCTCCTCCTGAAAACCCGTGCACTCAGTCCAGGTTGTCACACATACAGATAGAACAACATTGCGACCATTGGTTACTTCCTCCGTTATCAATAATTACAACCCAAACATTTCAACTAAACAGAGCGTTACCTCATCAGTTGCCTACAAAGAAGCCATTTCATATATGCGGTTAACAGTTAACATTACAGACAGACATACATACTTTATTGATCCCGAGGGAAACTGGGTTTTGTTACAGCCGCACCAACCAAGAATAGTGAAGAAATATAGCAACATAAAACCCTAAATAATTAAATAATAATAAGTTAATCTTCCCCAGTGGAAATAAGTCCAGGACCAGCCTATTGGCTCAGGGTGTCTGAGACTCCTAGGGAGGAGATTTAAAGTTTGATGGCCACAGGTAGTAATGACTTCCTATGACGCTCAGTGTTACACCTCGGTGGAATGAGTCTCTGGCTGAATGTACTCCTGTGCTTAACCAGTACATTATGGAGTGGATGGGAGTCTTTGTCCAAGATGTCATGCAACTTGGACACAATCCTCTTTTCCGAAACGACCGTCAGAGAGTCGGTTACAGTTACAGTAAATAATCTGAGAACCCTGCATTCTCCCCCCACCAAATTAAGTCCTGCCCACATGACGTTCAAATAATTCGCCAACCCCTCCTGCAGAACACACAGCCTAATCCAAGTGCAGAAAACAGTGGCATAACTCCCCAAAACAGGGGAGATCTGCCCTGTTTCCCAGATTCCACATAGGGCAAACTATCTGGAGGATGTCTACTTCTCTGAGACCTGCACACCCCTTTTTCTAACTCGTCCACCTCGGACAATACGGGAGACCCATGCAAACTACGAGGTGAACCCTACTGTGAGCAGTCACCCAAAACCCTCTGCACCTCGAAACACTCTATCTGTTGCTTGGGACCCGCGTCCTCCTCCCCAACGCCCTGTGGTGCCCCCGACTGCCCACCACTAGCCTCCCCAACCCGTCTAACCCAGAGGGGGAAGGGCCAGGAGCCATCCCCTCCATCACGGGGGCGTCAGCGATCGGCAGCATGTACCAATCTTTCGAGTCATCATCCTCCAAGTCAGTTTCACTCACAGGGAGTGGGCCCGGGCCCGACTCTCCCGGTGTGGGCTCTTCCTCCAACCTACGTGGACGCAGAGTCATGGTATTAGGCGCAGCCGACATCTCGGGCTCCCTCCCTACCTGTACATCTCGCCGCAGGGGCAACAGGTGATCCCGATGGAAAATCCTGACGGGCTCCCTCTCATCCTTGGGCCTGACCTGGAAAACCTGTAGATTTGGCATCTGACTTTCTACTACATAGGGCGTGCCCGCCCAGCGATCAGCCAGCTTGTATTTCCCAGGTAGTCCCACATTCTTTATGAGGATTCGATCTCCTGGCAGCAGTTGGGAGATCTTAACCTTCTGGTCACACCTTTTCTTACTTCCCCGATTCTGCTTGGCGGCCGCCTCCCTAGCCAGCTCATATGACCTTTGTAGTTCTTTCTGCATATCAGTCACAAACTTCAAGTAGGGCTTCGGCGATACTTCACCTGCATTCGTCCGAAAACAAAGGTCAATGCGCAACCTTACGTCGCGCCCAACCATCAAATGATAGGACGAGTATCCAGTAACTGCTTTTCGGATGCAGTTGTAACAGTTAAGCAGATGCCCAATATGTTGACTCCATTGGTACTTTTTGCTAATCTCCAGAGTTCCGAGCATGTCTAGCAAGGTTCGGTTAAATCTCTCTGTGTGGGGATCACCCAGCATGTGATAGGGCGTGGTCCTCTACTTCTCGGTTCCAAGCATGCCCAGTAACTCATACATGAGTCTGCTCTCGAAATCCCATCCCTGATCACTATGTATTGGCCTGGAAAATCAGTAATAAATGAAATACCTTTCCTATAACACAATGGCCACCGTGGACGCCCTTTGAACGTTGGCAGGAAAAGTCTGAGCATACCTGCTGTTGTGATCTGGAATGACTAAGCCATTAGTCGTGTTGCTAGCATCGGGTTCTATTCACAGGAAATTCATACACATCAGGTACAGGGACGCCGCACTTTTCAAGTGGGAATGCACGACATTCAGTACTGTTCGACCTCCGTTTTCACTTGGGGCCAGAAAAACTGGCCTCTGAGCAATTCATAGGTCTTTTCCACCCCTAAATGTCCAGAATCATCGTGAAGTGACTTCAGCGCAATCCTACAATATTTCTCGGGCACAACCAGCTGGCAACGCCAAGGTCCATACGGGGGTGAAGTGACCCGGTCTAAGTTCTGGCACTTCAACTCCAACCGAGGTCATTCTGTCAGGAATGGAAGAATTGAAGCGTTTTTCATCTTCTCCGCCTGAACTATGTCTTCCCTTATCGACTGCGGACCAAATAGTTCCAATGTCCGGATCATCTCGCTGAGCAGCTGCCACTTCCCCAGAACTCAATTCCGGCAGCTGATTTGTCTTCATAATAGTCAGATTACAGTAAAATTGAGGTACGGCGTCATCAGAAGCCCCCAATTGATCCGCTGGTCGATCCCGCCTCCCCTTTTCCTCGACCTTCACGGTGCCGCCAAATTAAATATGGCCTGCAACCCAGGGGCAGGAACGCTCTCCCACTCCTTGTCCCTGTTCAGTCTCTCATACGCCCATCGGGACAAACATCCGTATCAATGATCCGGTTCCCCGGCCGGTACTTCAGGCTGAAATCATCCGCAGGCCACGCTGCTAACCACTGGTCTGTGGCATCCAGTTTCGCCGAGTTCAGGATGTATGTTAGGGGGTTGTTGTCCGTCCTCACCTCAAACTTGGCCCCTAGGAGGTAGTCTCTCAGTTTATCCATCACTGACCATTTCAGCGCCAGGAATTCCAACTTGTGCATGGGATAGTTTCTGTAGGAAGGCGACAAACTTCGACTAACAAACGCCACAGGCCTCAACCCGGTGTCCTGATCCTGATCCAGGACGCCCCCTAAACGCTTTCCGCTCTCATTAGTGTGTTGTACATACATGTAGGGTTCTCAGTAATATTATATGGATTGTTATCTGTCAATTGCTTAATACAAAATGGCTTCGCTGAGGTGTTAAAATAAAGTGGAATTTCGTACTGTAACTGCTGAGTAAGGGGTGCTCTGGGTTATAATTAGTGATAATGGAAATTGTGTTCATTTGCTGGCCAATGGAAGTCATATTACGCTATCTTGTATGTGTGAGCTGAACTGAGGATCGGGGGCTTTTTTCGGGAGGTGACCGGAGAGGACGGACGTGCGGGAACGGACTGCGGTTCCAGGGCGGCAGGTATAGGACCTTGGCCGTTCGAGTGGTGGCCGAAGTCTCGGAAGGACGTTGCAGATGGAATCAGAGGCGTGAGCTCCAACGTATTAAGATATTATGTGCATAAGACCGAAAAATCTACTTATTTGGCGCCTTTTCTTTTAGTTGTTTCTACTAACCCGTCATTATGAATTGCTATAATGTATATTTCTTTACTCGCACTTTGTCTATTATTTGATATTGGTGTCGCTGCTGATATTTGGAGGGGGGGGGGGGAGGTTACACTGCTTGTCGGGCGTAGATAGCTATTCACCCTAGACAACGGAAATCAGGTGGGGTTAAAGAGGTTACATTGTGGGTTGCTCGTCCGGGATCTGAATTTTGTAGGATGCAGTGTAAGTCGGCTGTTTAAATTAGAAGAGATGGACTCGGGAAGATTGAACTTTGGTGTGAGATCGAGGAAGTACCGGTTGATCATCTGTGTGTATTAAGTGGGGTGGATGTGCATACCTCACGCGATGTGTTAATTCGATGTTTGAGTACGGCCAGAACTATCGGTAAAGTTGAAATTGTAAGCAGAAAGGTAGGTAAAACAGGGGACTCAGCCTTTTTGCTGGTACAGACTGGTGCTAACGTCAAGGAGGTGGGAGTGTCGCCGTGTGCCGGTGACCTCGGTGAGACGGGGCTATGGGGCGTGTACACTATCACGGAGGATGAGTTCTCCTTCACCTTGTCTGCTCGGGCAACATCATGCCTTCTTTTACTCCTCCTGATTTATTTCTAAAATGTTATTTTTAATTTCTTAGACTCTATAAGCATCGTATTTGTTCTCACCTGACTTTAACTACTTTTGCACCTCCTTTGTTTTATTTAACCAGGGCCTCAATATCTCTTGAAAACCAAGGGTCCCTAGACCTGACACGCGCATGCAAGCTTTGTCACCTCATCAGTCACTTTCAGGTGACTGTGCACAATATCCCCCACAAAAGTCAGCATGAGGTGATTGTATTTGATCTCTCCTCATCAGTGAGTATGAGGGAACCGTATTCAAACTCTCCTCATCAATGAATAGACGACAAACGTAGCCGAGCACGCCTCGTCAGTGTGTAAGAGGAGACCGTATTTAATCTCTCCTGATCAATGTGTATAAGGCAAACATATTCAGTCTCCCTTCATCAGTGTGAGAGGATCATGCTCAATTCCCCCTCAACAGAGAGTAGGTGGCAACCGTATTAAATCTCCCCTGAACAGTGAAGAACAGGCAACTCCGTTCTATCTCCGCTCATCAGTGAGTATGAGGCAAACGTATTCAATCTCCCCTCATTAGTGAGTAAAAGGTGACCGTATTTAATCTCGCGACGTTTCTGAGTTTCAGGCGACCTTATTCAATCTCCCCACATCAGTAACAGGCAACCGTATCAAATTACCTATCAGTGAATGTAAGGCAATTCTCTCCAATCCACTCATCAGCGAGTATGAGGCGAGCATGTTCAATTTCCGATCATCAGTGTGTTTGAGGTGTCCCTGTTCAATCACCCCTCATCAGTGAGTAAAACGCAATCTTATTATATCACATTATTAGTGAGTGTGAGGCAACGCTATCCACTCCTCTCATCAGTAAGCTTGAGGCGACCGTATTAAATCTCCCTTCAACAATGAATACGACGCGAACATGATGAATCTCCCCTCAGTGAGGACGAGGCAACCAGTTTAAATCTCCTAAATAAGTATGAGGCCGTGTTCCTTCTCCCGTCATCAGTGAGTATGAGGCAACCGTACTCCATTCCCCTCATCAGTGAGTATGAGACAACGGTATTCAATCCCCCCTCAGCATTCAGTATGAGACAACTCTGCGCAATTTCCCTTTAATTTTAAATAAGAGAAAACCCTGTTCAATCTCCCTTTATCAGTGAATGAGGTGACGTAATCAATATCAACTATCACTGAGAATGAGGCAACCCTGTTCAATCTACACTCATCAGTGAGATTGAGGCGACCATAGTCAATCTACCCTTAGCTGTGTGTAACAGGCAACCCTGTTAAATCACCGATCAGTATTCCAGCATCAGGGAATATGAGACAACTCTATCTAATGACCCATCATCAGTGAGTATGAGAGACCATGTTCAATTTCCGATCATCAGATCGTCATCATTTCCGACCCAATCTCCCTTTGTGAGTAAAACACAGCCCTATTAAATCAATCATCATCAGTGAATGTGAGGCAAATCTGTCCATTCCCCTCATCAGTAAGTTTGAGGCGATCGTATTCAATCTCCCTTCTACAGAGCGTACGACGCAACCATGATGAATCTATCTTCCTCAGTGAGGACGAGGCGACCCTATTCAATATCCCCTCATCAGTCAGTATGAGGCAACCTTATTCAATGTCCTCTCATCAGTGACAATCAGACGACCGTATTCAAACTTCCCTCTTCTGTAATAGGCAACCATGTTAAATCACCGATCAATATTCCCGCATCAGTGAATATGAGACAATCGTATTCAATATCCGCCATCAGTGAGTATGAAGCGACTAAATTGAATCTTCCCTCATCAGTGGTATGAGTCCACGATATTCAATATCTCCTCAACAGTGAGTATAAAGCGACCGTAATAAATCACACCTCAACAGCGAGTGTACTTCTTCAATCTCCCCTCATCAGAGAGTACGAGGTAGCCATGGTCATCCTCTCTTCATCAATGAGTCCGAAACAATCGTATTGAAACTATCTCATCAGGGAGTATGAAGCAATCGTATTCAAAATGCCGTCATTAGTGAGTATGAGGCGACCGTATTCAATCTCTCCTCATGAGTCAGGAGGATGCTATTATGTTCAATGTTTTCTCATTAGCTACTATGATACGACTGTTGAAGTATTAAGTTTGATATAAAGCGGAAAATAGTATTTTGTGCTGTTGTAGTGTTGGCTGTAGAATGGAAGAGGGTGAGAGAGGGAGTGGGTGCGGCCTCGTTTTTAAGCACTCACCAGTAAGTGCCAGCAAAGGAAAGGGAATTATAGGTTTCTCAAAGAACTGCAACCCGGGTTAAAGATAAAACACACGACCAGGATGTACAGGGCTTAACAATGGCCATGCTAATGAAGCTTCATTATAGGCTGAAAACAGTCCGCGGGATTTAGAAGAGCACATTTGTAGAGAGAACAAAAGCTGTTTAAAGAAACACAAGTTTGTTACAGTCGGTGATTTTAACTTTCCACATACTGTCTTAGACCTCCATATTGTGAAAGGACTACACGACAGTGAGTTTGACAGAAAGCTTTCCTTCGTCAGTGCATAGACAATTTGAGAGGGAGGGTGTGCAATACGTGAGAGCGGTCAGTGGACAGAAGTTTGTGTTGGGGAATACTTTGCATCTTGTGATCTTAATGCCATTAGTTTCAAGGTAATTATAGAAAAGGAAATGTCTGGGCCTTGGGCTGAGATTCTAAATTGGAGAAAAGCCAAACTTCGTGGTATCAGAAAGGAACTGGCAAGAGTGGATTGAGACTCGACGTTTTCTGGCAATGGTGTACTTGGTTGGTGAGGAGCTTTTAAAAGTGAACGTTTGAGAGAACAAAGCCTGTATGAGCCTGCCAAAATAAAAGGTAAAGATGACAGGTGTAGGGAAGTTGTTTTCAAGATATATTGAAGGCCTGATTAAAAACTTGTGGAGGTGCATATCAGGGATCGGCAGATGCGAAAACATGAAATGCTTATAGAGTATATGGAATGCAAGAGAACACCTCAGAAATAAACCAAGAGGGTGCAAATAATGCAGGAGGTTTCCCTAGCAGACAAGGTCAACGGGAGCCCTAGGGATATGTTAATAACAAAATGATTTTTTCAAAGGATAAAACGGTCCTTTGAATGATCAAAGCAGTAATCCATCTGTGGAGCAGAAAGTGAAGGAAGAAATCTTAAATAGTTTTTTTTTTGCATCTGTACTTCCTCGGGAGATGGACACAGAGTCTACGAAAGTGAGAAAATGCAGCAACGAGGTCATTGACCAATTCAGTATACAGTTTACAGGCAAGTGAGTGTTGCTGTCCTGAGGCAGATTACATTCGATAAATCCACAGGACCTGACAAGGTGTTTATCCAAACCTTGTGGACGTCAAGTGTGAAATTGAGGGAGCCGTAGCAGAGATATTTCAAAGTTCAACGTAAATTTATTCTAAAAGTACGTTGATGTCACGATATACAACCCTGAGACTCGTTTACTTATGGGTATATTCAGCAAATCTATAGACATTATAATCTGGGGCCGCACGGCCACTCTTCGGAGCAACACAAACGTAATTCATTCCAAACACCCACATTAATAGAATGTTTTAAACTCTGGTTTGCAAAGATATCTGAGCGCAGTCAAATTTGAAATAGCTATTGAGATGAAAAACAGGAGCAGAAAGAGCTTGCATTGTGTGGCTGGAATCTAACCCTCTCTGCATCGCACTACTTACAAGCTGAAAAGCTAAATAGACCTGCATAGCTGACGTCAGAAAAATATTTATGAATCCACAATTTTATTATAATTGCACTTCCATATAATAATTCAATGTATTTCAAAATATTGATGACAGGTATCTTGTCTGCTCATCACACCATTGTAGAGGGAAACAACAGTGCTTACATAAAACCAATTTTTCATATGAACTCGAAATTCAAAATCAGTTAATTCGAAATCTTGTGCAACATAGTTTAACTTTCGATAGAATCGCAAGAAGACACCTAGCATGTGATCTCTTTTTGCCATTTCCACCTGGTACGGGGGATGAATTTCGAAAGTCCACATGTTCCCCGAGACAGGATCACAATCGCAGTTAGTTTAATCACAAATAAATGAAAAGTTATTCCAGCAGAGCTAAAACAGGAGCATTTGGCTTGAGAAATCCGCTCGCTGTGCAGTACAAAATGATTCCAATTCTTATTATGCTATGTTATCAATGGCTAGTTAAAGAAACTCAGTTTGCAATATTGATACAGTAATGGGAACCTGGGGGGAACTTCCACTTTGGCATGAAATGTTTAGGAAATGCGTAGAATCATAGGTTCGACTTTCATTGGACAACATGACTGGTTGTACATTGTTTCATGTAGATGTAATCAAGGGGTGAGATTTTCCAGAGGATATTTCTATGGTGGGAGACTCTAGGACCGGGGGAACAGCATAAGAATAGTGGAGCCTCCTTTTGGACCGAAGATGAGGAGGGATTTTTTTGGTCAGGGAATTCCTTGTGCATATTTAAGTCAGAGTTTGATAGATTCTTGAATGGCCAGGGCGTGAAGGGATACACGAAGCCACGGCAGGAGGATAAGGCTGAGAGAAAAATTGCATCATCTATGATGAAATCATGGAGCAGGCTCGATGGGCCAAATGACTTAACTCTGCTCCTATATCTTGTGGCCTAATGGTCTTAAAATCGAAACTTCTGAACGAACAACAGAGGGAAAGGCTTCATTATCAACAACGCCACTGTTGACATTCAGAAGACCGATTTAAAACACGAGTTTCTGACAGAATGTTTTGGAACTATCATGGGACTTTCTACTCACTGGATCAGCGTGAGTATAAATTAATGTCTTCTTTATGTCGCTTTGTTGTGACGGTTATCAGTTATAATTTCATTCACAACGTGTCTTAAATCCAATTAGGAAGATAAGGAGACCGCATCACCTGTAGATAAATCACCGTTTTTAGACGTAATTTGCAATCCCACAATAGATACTCTGAGCCCTGTACAATTTGTGAGATAACAAATTAGAGCACAATACAGTAAACGATGTATGAAAATGGCAAACTGAACGAGATGGCACAAGGTATCAGTGGAACGGAGTGAGATGGATTGATATGTTAGTCGGAGAAATCCGAGGACTTCGTGTATAACACTGCAGTCCTATGCATGAAAAACAATTACTATTTACTTTACAAATAGTTTTATGATACAGGCTCCTTACATTAATCAGAGATGACCCCGCTACTCCCATATGTTTCGATTTGGAGATGGCCTTCGAGACCCATAACTAATCAAATCGTTCATTAAGTTATTTCTCACTCAAATTGACAACTATTGTGGCAGCAAACCAATCTGAAAACAAGCAGGAGGGGAACATTCCCCTTCTTGGAAACGATTATTGAAATGAACAACCGAACTAAATGTCCTTTCTTAACCTTAGAACCTTAATGTGCTTCGCCTATTATTGCAATTGATAATTATTTGAGGGTGATCGTGAACGTTGTAAAAGTATCGAGATTAAGAATTATTTTTATCTGAAACGCACGAACTTTGATGAACGTTTTCGTTTGAAGGTGTGAGTAAACACAATTAATCGCAATTGTTCGTTTGTAATTCTGATGTTTCGATCTTCATTGCACAATTCATATAAATAGTTTACCTGGTGTGTTTGTTCAGTGGACTGTCACTGATGTCACTGAGCACGTTGTATGATTAATTGTCAGAGTGCACTTTCCTCTCCTGTTTAAGAGCTTGCAAAACAAACAATAGAAGATATTGGTAGCTGGACTATTTTCAACAGATCACCAATTCACCCAGAAAATGGGATATCCAGCAAATTACAAAATCGCGAGTATTTGCTATCCTGTACTAGCAGCAATTGGTAACTGGAACTCGCTACGACTGCATGTGTGTGTTTTGCTCTTGCAGGATTTGTTACAGATGGTGCCTCATCTGATGAGTGTTTTAAGCTTGTTCATGTGTATGTATATATTTTGTTTAATGCTTTCATTTCTCTCTGGAATTCTTACTCGTTTCTCATATCAGATCATTTTATCAATATTAATAATTGATTGAGTGTTAACATTGATACTGCTCTGTCATTTTATATTACTCGACCTTCCTGTATTGTTTTAAATCTGATTGTGCATCAATACAGAAACTGAAACATTTTAGCGTGTCCTCTTTCTTTGGCCGGTTTTAACTTACATGACATTAGATAAGATGAGATGTATTTTATTTCTTACGTCTATCTCACAACATGAGAGTCTGAAAAATTTTGATGCTGCACCTCAATCGCTATGAACAAGATTCATGTGTATTTGGCACCTGTACAGCAAAACTTGCATTGTGCTCAGCGGTTCCTCCAGTTCAAAATGTTATCTCCAAAATAAGCTGTATGTCTGAGTCCATTTATTTCCCACAATATATAAAACTTCCAACATTCTCAGCTACAATGTTGGATCGGTCTAGATGAGTGGGCGATAAGTCGCTCACTGGAAAGTCTGCTGTCAACAGGAAGGTTGCGGTTTAACTGCAACTCGGGTCTGCCGTTATCATCCAATCGAAGGACAGTGACGGAGCCCGTATGAACAACATTTTCACTCTCCGAATCCAAGCCCGCGTCAGCCAATATATAATCAGATGTCTGAGATTCACACAGTCCGATTCCAAGCATTGTTATGCATGCATATCAAGTAAAACTGATCAGGATTTCAGCGTATGAACCTAACTTTTCTTTGCTTCCTTACAGTTAATTTAGTGGTTATAGTGATCCTGTCTATGGTAAACTGCGGACTCTCTAAGTGTATCACTCGGTACCTGCTGGGAATGGCAACAGCTGATTTAATGAGTGTTGTTATTATTGCTGTTATAATCTCTGAGATTAATAATATTTATGTTTGTGCCCTTCCATTGCTCATTAGAGCGGTTTGCGCCGTGACGCATATGCTGCGGGTCGCAGCCATGGGCTGTTCTTTTTGGCTCACTGCGGTTTTCACAGTTGATCGCTGTATTGCAATCCGCAGTCACAAGCTGCAGGAACAATAATGCATCAACAGGACAGCGACTATTGTGACATTAATTGTGGGTTTCGGAAGTTGTGCGAGGTGTATTCCATTATACTTCGTTGTATAACCTTCCGTTATCATTGATAGCATACCCTGGCGATGCATTTATACAATGAATTACCTTATTTTACAAGCGTGGAAAGTATACCTGTTGTTTAACACGATCACTACACATTTACTGCAGATCGGTTTGATTCTACTTTTTAATACTTTAATAGTCAGTCATATTATGGCGACAAACAGATTTCGCCGAGGGCTCAGGAACAGCAGAGAGAAAAAGAATGATCCAGATGTGGAGAACCGGAGAAAGGCAATAATGTTGTTGTCGCTCTGTCAACCAATTTCATATTGTTGTGGATCCCCTTTATTGTATATGCTATTAATTGGCAAGTTCAGAATTACTTTTACGCGGACAGGTATCTGAATGCTTGGCCATGTATCTTTCAACAGCTGGGTTTCATGTTGCAATTTCTCTATACCTGCACCAACACGTGTATCTACACTCTGTCACAGAGGAAATTCCGGCAGGAGCTGAAGGGTGGAGTCAAACGTTTGGCTACAGTAAATGGTCAGCTCTGTAGGTAAAACGCAACTCGAATTGTAAGCTTTCTATGTTATTTATATCTCTGGTAAATATGCCTATGTTCATGTAGCCAGGTGAGCAAATGTTAGTAGTTTGCCGATTTCAATAAAGTCAGCAAAATTAATTCAATTATGTGAGACAAGAAACAACAAAAGGCGCTGATGTGATCTCTACATTACAGAAATTGAATGCAAATTTTTGGATTAATGCCAGAATCTGGGCCAATGAACCATGTGAAGCCAGTATGGTTGTAGTTACATTGGCAAAATTCAATTCTAATGCACTGTACTATGGATCATTCCAGCGATTATTGTGACAACTGGAGAAATATGCCCGAAACGTAGAAAACCGGTATCAGTTAACGTGAGCTCGGATACCTACAATTTCAACTGTCCAGTGCAAAATCTGTGACAACTGCCTTTTAATTCAGAAAAAGTGGGTCACAAACTTCACGACGTCCCAATCTGTGCCATCAGTGGAGATGTGTAACAGTCTTACCGAGAGGGGATGGTTGCGAAATGCAACTGTGATGTAAAAAACAACGCTTCCCACCCCTTCTCGCGTATCAAAGGTTACAGGGAGAATGTCCATTCCTAGTTGCCCTTGAGAATGCGGTGATGAGCTGCCTTCCTGAACGGCTGGAGTCTCTGAGGTGAATGGCACCCGAAGTTTTGTCATTGGTGTATTGTGAGCAGGTTCGTGTCCTTTATCTTGGAATGGGTGTGTTGAAACTAGAGACGGTTCAAAGGAATTTCACGCAATTGAATTGGTTGTCATAGGAAGCGCACTTGATGACTTCAGCTAGGATACAGTAGAATTCTGAAGAATGAGGTTTGACCTCTTTGAAACAGATCAGATAGTGTAAGGCTTTGATAGAGTGAATGTGAAGAGGATATTTCCTGTGGTAGTATAGTCTCTGACCAGAGGGCATAGCATCAGAATGGAAGGGGATCCTTTTAGAACGGAGGAGGAATTTCCTGAAAAAGAGAATGGTGAATTTGTGTAATACTTTACTCCGGGCGGCTGTGCAGGCCAAGTCCTTATCTGCAACATAGTTAAGACAGAGTTTGATAGATTATTCTTTGGTCAGAACATGAAGATACTGAAGGCAGGAGATTGGGGCTGAGAGGAAAATTAGATCGATCGTGATGAAATGGTGGAATAGATTTAACGAATGGCCAAATTATGCCCCTGTGTCTTTTGGCGATACGGCAGAAATTATGTCCGGACATATTTAAATTTGGGGGTTTGTGCAGATATAGTGAAATAAGAGAGGGCAGCGGTTTGTGCAGAGGAAAATGACCGGCTCCGAATGAGAACTGAAGAGGAGTGGAGATAGATTTCACAGAAAGGGGGTGTGTGCAAGAAACACAGCATCTGAACGTATTTCCACCTGTCTATGAGAGCAGGAGAGTGGGAAACTCTAGTTATTCATTCATAAGTTTACTATGAAATACTATCAGTATGGAATTTCATCGACGGTGCAGGTACGAAAAATAGCGGTAAGTGTACTTGTACCTTCAATGCTAACCTGATTTTTTGTGTTAATTTTTCATCGTAATTAAAATGTCCGGTCTTCAGCGTTGAATCTAATATCTTGTGTCTGCCAACGTTCTGGATTAAAATTTTGCCAAGTGCGATAATACAGGAACAGGTCCCGGACAACACTGCACACGGCTTGCTGCAGAAGTCTGTAACATTAAAAGGGAGAGATAGAAAAAAGCAATGCCAGCGGCAAGAAGCAGTTCTACTTCCTCCTCACGGAATATTAAAATCTCGTTGCGTTTCATGTTCAGTCCATTTGATGTCCCCATACATCAAACTAACAGTGACATCCAGGAAGGAGCTGAGGAATGGAGTCAAGCATCTAGTGACGTTATGTGGTCGCCTCTACGGGTCAAACATAAATCTAATTGAATATAGTTCTGTATATTTCATATCTCTAATAAACACGCCATATTTTCAAGTAGGCTGGTTGGCGAGCGATAGCAGCGCAGGTTCAGAATCTGAATCTGAATCAGGTTTAATATCATTGACATATCACCTTCAAGTAATTAACAGTACGTGCGGTATATTAAGATCATTTTTTTTAGTTATTGAACGGCATTTGCTTTGGCCGTTAATTTCAATAATATTTTCCCAGGAAGAGGAATGTTCACCCCTCTTTAGTTTGGCTTGATGCCACAATACCAATCAATGTCAATGAGAAATAACTTACTAAACGATTAGAATACTTATGTTACTCGAAGGACATCACCGCATTCACAGTGCGCCTCATCTGTGATTAATGTAAGGTGTCGGTTTCATCAGACAATTGAAACAAATGTATAGATTAAATAACTGGATTTCTCAGCAAAAGAAGTACACTGTTTAGCGCGAAACACTCAGATTTTACCGACTAAAACACCAGCCTACCTCAATTTTCACCATTGACATTTTGTGCCATTTCGTGAAGTTGTATTATTTTCATCAATTGGACACTGTATATTTTCATTTTTCTGCAAATTTTACAAGATTTATAAACTATTGGAATTTACATTATGTCCGAGGGCAAATAACGGATAAAAGCGGATGTTTATCGATAGGTGGTGCCAGTTGTCATATTTTCCTAGTGGATTTAAGACAAATGCACAGATGATCGCCAAAGAAAACGAATTACAATAACTTATACTCACACCGTCCCAGTGTGAGGGAAGTCCCATGTCCTAATTATATTTCCAATGAATCATGTCGGTTCAGATTCTGTTACCTCAGTACTTGTCCAATGAAAGAATGATGACCACGATATAATGTTTAATGTTGGAGTCTGAATTCATAAGACCAGAAGACCAGAAGACCGAGGAGCAGAATTAGGCTGATCCATTTTTTGTCCTGCTCAACCCTATTTCCCGTCCTTCCCCCCGTAGTCTCTGATGATATGTCTAATGAAGATCATATCAATCTCTTAAATACACACAGCAACCTGGCCTCCGCAGCCGCACGTGGCAACAAATTAAATATTTTTCCACCCTCTGGATAAAGATATTTCTCCGCATCTCTGTTTTGAATGGATGCCCCTCTATCCTGAAACCCTACATTCTTGTTCTGGACCCTCGCACCATGGGAAACATCTACTCTATCCAGTCCTTTCAACAGTCGAAATGTTGCAAAGAGATCTCTCCACATCCTTCGAAATTCCAGGGCGTACAGACCTAGAGCTGTCAAAGGTTCCTCGTATGATAACCCTTTCATTACTGGAATCATACTTGTGAATCTCCTCCGGACCATTTCCAATGCCAGCATATCTCGGCTGAGATGAGGGAGCCCGAAACTGTTCAGAATATTCAAGATGAGGCTTCGGCAGTGCCTTCTAAAGCCTCAGCAACACATCCCTGCTCTTGTGTTCTAGACCTATTGAAATAAATGCTAACCTTGCATTTGCCTTGCTCACCAACAACGCAACCTGCAAACTAACCTTCAAGGTATTCTGCCAAGGACTCCCGAGACCTTTTGCATGTCAGATTTCTGGATATAACCCCCGTTAACAAAATTGTCTGCACATGTATTCCTACGACCCTGTTGCATGACCATGCACTTTCCGACATGATATTTCATTTGCATTTTCCTTGCCCATTCTTCTAATCTGTCTAAGTCTTTCTGCATCCTACCCGATTCTGCAACACTACCTACACCGCCACGAATCTTCGTATCATCTGAAAACTTCGCAACAAAGATATCTGTTTCATTAGCTAAAATATTTATAAAGAGCATTAAAAAAGTACAGATAGTCCCAACACCAAAACTGCAGAACACCACTAATCACTAGCAGCCAACCAGACAAGTGGCCTTTAATTCCCAATCGCTGCCTTCTTTCAGTCAGCTAATGCTCTAACGATTTCAGTAATTTGCGCGTAATACCACGGGATCTTGACTTGGTAAGAAGCCTCATGTGTGGCACCTTGTCAAAGGGCTTCTGATAGTCCAAATATACAACACCCACTGCGTACTCTTTATCATTCCTACTGATAATCTCCTCAAAAAATTTCAACAGGTTGATCAGGCAGAAGTTTCTCTGAAGGAAACCATGCTCACTTTGTTTTATCTTGCCCAGTGGTACCAAGTCTTCCATCACCTTGACCTTAACATTTGACTCCAACATCTTCCCAAAGACTGATGTAAGGCTAACTCTTCTATAACTTCATTTCTGCTACCTTTCTCCTTTCATAAAGAGTGGAGTAACATTTGTAATTTTCCAGCCCTTTGGCACCCTGCCAGAATGTAATGATTTTCGAAAGATAATTCTTAATGCCGCCGCAATATCTTCCGTTACCTCTTTCAGATACCTAGGATACAGTTCATCTGGTCCGGTTGACTTATAAACCTTTAGGTCTTTATAGGTTTCTGAGCAACCTCCTCCTTGTGATAGTGACTGCATCCACTTATTTTCCTTCACATATTACAAATTATGGCTCAGTTCTATTTTCTCCATAGTGAAGAATGATGCCAAATAATCATTTAATTCCTCTGCCATCTACTGGGTCCACATAATTATTTATTTTGCCTTTCATTTTCTTTTCAATTTTTACATGCTTGGAAAAGGCTTTTACTGACAATTTTTGCTTTGTTCTATGCGTCACTTTTCGTTTTACATTAGCTTTGTATTCCCTTGTCGGTCACGGTTGTACTATTTTTCCATATGAGTACTTTTTTAAAAATTTTGGAATACACATAGCCTTCACCTTCCTCATTTTCCCCATAAGCACACGCCATTGCCGCTCTGCTGACGTTCCTGTACCGATTAAGTTCTTTTTTCCTATTTCTTTGCCCCTATTACTACCTCACAAACATCAGGTTCCAGTGGTAATATCATGTCTCACCTTCCTTCTACTCTTTATATAACTGAATTAAAAATGGTTATCCTGCTTTATAGTGCGAGCTTTTCTGTCCTCAGGTTTCATTTTCCTTTTCCCTTCTTACCGCTCTATTATTTGTCTTACCTTGGATTTTAAGAGTTTCCCAATCTTCCAACTTCCCAATCAACCTTGCTACCTTATTTGTCCTTCCCTTGTTCTTTATTCAGTCCTTGACTTCTTTGTCAACCACAGTTACCTTCCCATGTCATTTGAGACCTTCTTCCTCAGTGGGACACATCCATATGGCGCCCCGTGAACTGGTCACAGAAGCTTCAGCCTTCTCTGCTCTGCCGTCATCCCAGCCAGTAACTTCCTCCAATGTCCGTACAGGAATCCGGTCGAAGAGCACAAGAAGTTATTCCTGAATCTGAGAGTGTTTGCCCTCGGGCACCTGTACTTTCTCATCGTTGTAGCGATGAGAAGAAGGCACTTCCTAAGTGGTGGGAGTCGTTCGTAAAGGAATCTGGTTTTCGAGGTTTCCTTGAAGATGTGCTGAACGCTACGGTTAGAATTCTCTTAGCGGTACATTTGTAGAAAATTGCGACTGTCTTTAGTAACATACCAAACTGATAATGAAGTATTGCCACTGTCGTCCCTTCTTTGTAACTGCGTCGATATGCTGTGCCCAGGTTAGATCCTCAGAGATATTGATGCGTAGAAACAAGAAACTGCTCTCCCTTGCAGTTGTGGGTGTAGAAGGGTGGGGTGCCAAGTTTGCAGACGGCACAGAGGTTGGTGGTGTTGTGGATAGTGTAGGGGATTGTCGAGGATTGCAGAGAGACATTGACAGGATGCAGAAGTGGGCTGAGAAGTGGCAGATGGAGTTCAACACAGAGAAGTGTGAGGTGGTACACTTTGGAAGGACAAACTCCAAGAAAGAGAGCAAAGTAAATGGCAGGATACCTGGAAGAGTGGAAGAGCAGTGGGATCTGGGGTAAATGTCCACAGATCCCTGAAAGTTGCTTCACATGCATATATGGTAGTTAAGAAAGCTTATGGAGTGTTTACTTTCATACATCGAGGGATAAAGTTTAAGAGTCGCGGGATAATGATGCAGCTCTATAAAACTCTGGTTAGGCCACAGTTGGAGTGCTGTGTCCATTTCTGGCTGCCTGACTATAGCAATGATGTAGAAACATTGGAAAGGGTTCAAAGGAGATTTACCAGGATGCTGCCTGGTTTAAAGAGTATGCATTATGATCAGAGATTAAGGGAGCTAGGGCTTTAATCTCTGGACAGAAGGAGGATGAGAGGAGACATGATAGAGGTATACAAAATATTAAGAGGAGTAGATAAAGTGGACAGCCAGCGCCTCTTCCCGAGGGCGCCACTACTCAATAGAACAGGACATGGCTTGAAGGTAAGGGGAGGGAAGTTCAAGGGGGATATTAGAGGAAGGTTTTTCACTCAGAGAGTGGTTGGTCTGTGAAATGCAGTGCTTGAGTCAGTGGTGGAGGCAGAGGCACTAGTGAAATTTAAGAGAATAATAGATAGCTATATGGAGGTATTTAAGGTGGGGGTTATATGGGAGGCAAGGTTTGTGTCGGCACAACATTGTGGGTCGAAGGGCCTGTTCTGTGCTCTATTGTTCTATGTTTATGTTCTTGCCACCTCCGATCCATCAACGAGAACTGTTTGTGTTCCCTCGTCATATGCTTTCTGAAGTCGCTAATCAGTTATTTGGTCTTTCCAATGTTGACTGCAAAGTTGTTGCTGTGACAACACCCAAATGGCTGACTTACCTCTTTCATTTACGCCTTCCCTTTGGAAAACTCCATTGGAAGTATTCCTAACAATAGCACACAGACATGGGTATAAGATGAGTAGAGCAGTGGGCGAATTACATCGTGCTGATGTGAACCAGTGTTGATTTTTAAAGAATTTGAAAGTTATCTCCGATCCCGGAGGCTCTGGGGAGGTTGTCGGGGATCCATGTAGAAGGGGAAATTGAGGCCCAGTGTATCGAGCTATTCGAAGAATTGCAGCGGTGATTGTATTAAACGCTGAGTTGTAAACAGCAGACTAACGTAAGTTTTACTATTGTCGTGGAAAGCCAATGAGATCCCATCCACAGCAGGGCTAATGCGACGATGGGCATTCTGCTGTGGGAACAAATCCTTGCTAAGTCAGGAGTTTATTCTAGTCAAAGCCAATATCTGAAAATAGTTCATCACTAGCGATGTGTATGCTGCTGGACGATAGTTCGTATGGCAGTTCTCCCTGTTCTTCTTTGGCACTGGTTTGATTGTTGCTCGTCCGAAGTAGTTGTAAACCACGGACTGTACTAATGGCAGTTTGAAATTATGTTTAAGCAACAGGCCAGCAGGTTTCCATACCTTACTCGGTACTCTTAGTATGGACCAGCTGAATGGGGAACGATTCAGCAGCGTTTTCTGTGCGATGCGTTGCCAGCTGTGAAACGCTGTGTTTTCCGGGGTGGAGGGAGGGGGGCGCTTCCGACTGCAATGCAGGGTATTCAGTGGGGATTAAAAATGTTTTGATATTGTCACATATACGTAATTCGAGTGAATAGCTTCTCGGTTTCTATCGGAGAGGACCTGTAAGAGACACTTACCTATAATTTCCTGAGCAAACACGAGGAAATCTGCAGATGCTGGAAATTCAAACAACACACACAAAATGCTGGTGGAACACACCAGGCCAGGCAGCATCTTTAGGGAGAAGCGCTGTCGAGGTTTCGGGCCGAGACCCTTTGTCAGGAAGGGTCCTGACGAAGGGTCTCGGCCCGAAACGTCGACAGCGCTTCTCCCTATTGATGCTGCCTGGCCTGCTGTGTTCGACCAGCATTTTGTGTGTGTTGTTGTTCCTATTATTTCCCTATCGCTTGGCCCTCTATTTACCCGATAGATAATTGGGTACAACCGGCAAAGCGAATAAGTATAAAGAATGGACAAGAACAGAGATGTTTACGTATCAGCACAGCGACGTAGCGGGAGGGCACTGGGCCAAAAATCCAAAGGTCATCAGATCGAACTCATCCTCTTCTATTCTTCAGCTGATTTTTTTTTACCGCAAATAAATGTCACGTGGCAGGAGTAAACAACACATATTTGAGTTAGGAAGAACAAAAATCGAATTTTAATGTGAAAGGTCCTTTCACACACCATCTTTTTTGCGATTTGTCGAGAAATCCGCGGCTAAACGGATTGTTTCTGCTGTGCTCAGTGATTGTCATACAGACATTGTTCTTCGCTGCATTAATCTGTGGTCCGTTGTTGAACAGAAAATGCTGGAAACACTCAACACGTAAAGAAACATCTGTGGGGGAGAAAAACAAGATGTAACTTTCCGGTCCGCGACTCTTCAGTAGAAATGAAGTCGAGGGAAGAACATAATCTTCAGTGTGAAAGAAATTGGGAGGTTGGGATGGTGTGAAAAGGAAACATCTTGATAGGGCGAGACCTATACTTTCTATGACAGGAATCGCGAACGTACAAGGTTGGCCGCTTTACAAATGAAAAAGGCCAAAATTGCAGACCGTTGACGAACAGAAATATACAGTTCCAAATGAGAGAGAAAGTGTTTTGAGTAAGAGCTTTATCCAAATGGTGGTTGATAATGGGGACACACCAATCACTGTGCGGATGGAGGAAGATTCACAATAATGTCTATTTAAATTACTGAGACCGAAACGTTCTTGGTCCCTTGAAATCTAAGCAGATCACCTACAATGTAACAGATTATTTTAATGACGTTTATAACTGTACAAGCTGTATGAATTGAAATGGCCGGGAATCAATCCCGGGTCAGCTACTTGGAAGGCAGCTATGCTCACTCCTATATCACCATCCGTCCACGATGTTACAGCAGATTCGGGTAGTGAAGCGTCTCCCATGCTTCCATGTGACTCGACCAGTTCCCCAATTGCTTTCTGCCGGATCATTCGTCGCTTACTACAAGTTCTATTCCGGCCACATAGTGTAGCCATCCTGCAAGAATGAAGTTATGCAACTGCCAGTGATATTCACAAGTTATTAGATTAAGTGAAAGCCGAGCCCCTCAAAGAGTTGAGGAACAACAACTGATGCCCCACCTCACGCATTAGCAAGTGGGAAAACAAATCCTGATGATGCATGTTCTTTAGAAAGGCAGATAGATAGATATGGAGTGATGGAGTGGCATAGAGGCAGAATAATTTAGTTCACTCCTGTACCCGGTTCGCTGCAGACGCGGTTCAAAAATTCTCTTGTATATCCAGTTAACATTTGAACCAGGAAAACGGTCTCCCTATCGGGGAATTGAACTCCAGTCTTCTGCCTGAAAGTGGTTATAAAACACAGTGCAGACCCTCCGTCCCATGGTGTTTTCACGGCATTATAATTCACTCTCATTGTGTTTGCTTCTGTCACCGCTACGGACACACAGCACACGCCTTCTAAACTACCCTGTCAACTTCTTCAGAGGGCTTGTTGGACCTACGGGCGTGAATACGGAGGTCCCTTTCAAAAGACAAAACTTTTCGATGATCGCAGACTGCCACTTGTCAGCCCAGCCTCGCATCCTGTCCGTTTTCGTTTATAAACCACAACAACCCTCCACACTATCGACAAGTCCATAAATCTGCCTGTCATCTGCAAGTTTACTAAACTACCTTTCACATCCTCATCCACCTCATTTCCTGTCATCGAGTCATCCAGTAACAGAAGAGAACAGCACAGAAACAGTCCATTCGGCCTATCAAATCCATGCGAACGATTTACACTGTTCCAAACATGTGTCTATTCATACTTCTCATAGAGTTCAAACCGAACTCGTTCCTCAATCCCGCGACCCTTAACCAGTGTGCCTTGTCAGTAGTTCCACCTTGCGTCAGTGGGAATAAAAACGCGCGGCTTAAACTATCTATACCCCGCATAATTTTATCCAATTTGCACTCAATATTCTATTTTCCAATGAATAAAATCCTAACCTATACATTATATCCTTCTTACTCACTTCCTCCAGACCTGCATACATTCTTGTAACATTTCTCAGACCTCTTTCAAACTTATTTACGTCTCTCCTGTACGTGTTGAGAGAGTCGCACCGCCAATGTCATATGCAGCTTCAGCATAACATCCCAACAAGAACATCACATCACATCGCCTGTATGGAGTAACGTGATTTATGAAGGTCAATGTGCCAAAACCTTCTTTCAGACCCTCTCAACCTGTGACAACTCTTCCTTACTGTCTACAACACCCCCAATCTTGGAGTTATCCTCATAAGTGCTGAACCATTTAACCACATTATTATCCAGATTATTGATAAAGATGACAAACAACGGATCCAGCATCGATCCTTCCGCCATTTCACCAACCACAGTACTGTAGTCTGAAAAACAGCCATTTTTACCACTCTCTGGTTTGTCTCGCAAAGCCAATGTCTGATTCAATTTACGATCTAATATTGAATGCCTAGCGGCTGAAACTTATTTTCCATACTCCGATGCAAGACATTGTAAAATGGTTTATTAATGTCACAGAATACAACACCCAGTGCCCCGCGTTCCTCTGCTTCACTGGTACAGTCATCGATAAAATCCGTAAGGTTGTTTAATCATGACCTATTACGCAGGAAACCATACTGATTATACTTAATCAGTCCATGTCAGTTGAAATAGTTAGAATTTGTTGGAAGTACTTAGAATGCCTTCAACTAATTTTACCACTATTGACATCGAGCTACTGACCTACATTTTCCTGCTTTATGTTTACAGCAACAATTATCTGTAACCAAGGATGGTTTTGTTATCGCTCTTAAGATCTGGAAATTTCAGCACTTGCCTATCTCAGGGCCCGCTGGAGCCCCTTGTCATGCCCCGGGTTTTTCTACACCCTAATTTAGAAATATAGAAAGCCGACAGCACAATACAGGCCCTACGGCCCGAACAAGCTGTTTAATTTGCCACAGGATATTAAAAACCTTCTGCTCTGTAATCTGGATCGGGTCCAATAAGTTGGTGCCGCTTTGCCTCACTTACATTGGCCGTGTATCGGTCCCTTGAGTAAATACTTTTACTCAAAATGCAATAATTTTGCTCTTAAAATATCTGTATTATCTCCTGTGTTTTCCTTTTCCTTCTCTGCCACAGAAAACATAATGCCTTCCTTTGTCCATCCTGATTTCACTCTTAAATATTTCATTGCATTTAGTAAACTCCATAAGCTCCTCATTGTCTCTTCCTGCCTATATCTGCTGTGCCATTTTTCTTCACATGGGCTTCCGTATCGTTTGAATACCAAAGGTCTCTGTCCTTGTTGTCTTTACTTTTTTTCTTCGTCTGAAGGCACATACACATATTATACTCACTAACTTCCACTTCTGAAGGCCTCGCTCTTATCTAGTGCAATTGTGCAGGACAATAGCCTGTCCCAATTCACACTTGAAAATTTTTTGTTGATGTCGTCGAAAATGGGTTTTATCCAAATTATATTCTCAACCTCTGAACAGACAGATGTTTTGCGTATTTACATTGAAACTAATGGCATTCTGATAACTTCATACGACATGTTTTGTTTTCAACTGCACCCAGAACCATTCTGCTAATTGTTCTGCACTCTGGGTCACATCCCGCGCATTGTTTAATCCTCACTTGCAGTGCTAGCAAACGTGTTTGTATGGATATTGTAGGTCTCACCTACCCTCAAAGAGATCCTAATGATCCAAAATACTCTCCCTTCTAAACCAACTCCTGAGCCACATTTAAAATTCTATATCTTTCCAATTTCTGGCCTGCCTGGCATATGGCATGTCGAGCAATCATGTCATCGCAAGTTTGGACGTCTGGCACTTTGCTATAGCACCGAACTCCCTGAACTCACATTTTGGAACTTCTTGGAATATCATCACTCTCCCTACCTACGTTGCTGGTAACAATATGGAATAAGACTTCTGTCTGATTCACTTAAGACTGCTGAGGACTCGACCCAAGATATCGCGGGCCTTGGCATCGTACCATTCGGGAATCCTTTTCTCCCGCACAGACACTCACTTCTATTCCCCAACAAAACAAGTTATATCACCATAAATAGCCCCTTCCTTTCAATGCTGAATCGCAGATTCAGGCTTAGTACCAGAGAAACAGCTGTTGCTTTCCTCTGCTGGAACATCCTTCTTAACTGATTTTGAGGGTGTGGCCACAGGGGGTTACTGCATTGGGTATTTAGCTAATTTCTCCTTCCAGGATGTCACCCACTTACCTGTTAACTGCACATTAGGTGTAACTTCCGCTCTATATGCCCTATGTATCATACCCCGTTTCACAAATGATATAGATTTCATCCACTTACTTCTCCAACTATTTCAGCTTGATACACTTTTTTCAGGTGTAGTTGTCAGGCATACGATAGTTCCCCCTGCCTACTATTCCACAAGTGGAGCTTTCCACTTGTGTTCGAGCATCTAAGCTCTTTTAACTGAGGAAGCATACTGCAGAACGAGCAATAAAGGCAGAACATCTGTAGGTAGAGTCCTTCCATAATAAACAGTATGGCAGGACTCTACCTATAGATTTTCTGCCTTCTATCACTCAACCCGCTGCTCAGTTAATGGTCGAAGAGCTGACGCCCAAAAATCTACACTCTAACTCTGACAATTCTAACGATGGCCGCTCTGCATGCTCCTCCCTTATTTAACTTTGTTCTTGCCAATCAATACCGAACGCTTTTTGGCCGCTGCCCAAATCACCAAACAGCCGCTAATCGCTTATTATTTTAACTCAATCGGCGAACCTGAGAGAACTATGCCTGCTCACTCTTCAAATCTCTGATTTGCCGCTGCTCAGAGCTGCAGACTTTCGTGAATCGCTACGATTTCCACTCACTCGGAGAACATGGGAGAACTATGCCTGCTGACTCTTCAGATCTCGGATTTGCCGCTGCTCAGAGCTGCAAACAGTCGGGAAACGCTGCGGTTTCCACTCACTCCGAGAACCTGACTGACCTGCATGTTCTAATGCCTCCCGATCTCGGATTGGTCGCAGCCCGAAAATCATTAATTAAAAAAAGGGTACAGAATGAAATATCCTCTCAGGCTTACCTTGTATACTAAAATAAGTGTTACAAACGATTCTGAGCCATGAGATGTACACAATGAAGTTAGTTATGGCAGGTTACTCGGCAGTACTATTTAAATAAAACTGAGTTGGTCAATTTGAAATATTTCTTATTACAATTCATTCCAACGGCTCAGGTTTTAGTTGTATATTCAAACAAATGCAACTAAACTGTTTGAAACATTAAAGACGTACAAAATTATGTGGATTTTTGTTATTCATTCAGGTTGTTAGTTATATAATATAAGAGCCCTTCGAGCCATGCAGCCCCAGCAAACCTAGACAAACAGGAGTAACTCGAATCACATCCGTAACCATGTACAATGACCAATTCACCTCTTCAGTATGTCTTTGGACTGTGGGTGGAATCATGAGACAAGGGGAACGACAACGCATTCCATGTGGACAACGTACGGAGACTCCTGACAGAGCAGCACTAAAGTGTTCCTAGAACTCCAGAACACACGGTAACCGCCACCCTACCCCGGCGACCAAGTTACTTCACAGTGTTATTGAAAAATAGCTGTATTTTGAGGAATCAGCAAACACTGATTCAGGCATTATTGTCGCATTGTGATATAATTACCTTTAGCTTATCAAGCTTCAGGTGAACAATAAAATCAGTTTTGGAACTATTAACTGCAACAATCATGTTGTTTGCAACATGTTGCTGTGGCAGAATTACTGTAAAAGTGGCAATCGCTTATTATTTTTACTGGGAACGCTGATACGTTGATTCAGTAAATTGGAAATGCGATGATACCGTTGTACACGGTTGAAGTTATTCTCTCCAACAATACAACGCTCTGTCGGTTGTATTGACGTTTAGTCCTGCTAATTTGTACGGAGTGAAGGGTATAAATGTCCTATCCAACAAGAAACCGGCAACACCACGAAGATAGTCGGTATTGAGTTTCAGTCTACTAGTTTTCACGGTGTGTTGGGGTACACGACATGACTGTTGGATGTGCAGCACATGAGATTGGGAAGGATTTTCATGGCAGCCCCATTCCAAGGCACGCCACAGGTATGATGAATTCCCAGACTGAGTATATAGTGTGGCACAGTCGTCGAGTCCCAAATCCATTCAGTATGGAAACGGACCCTTTGGTCCCTATTACCCTGTTCAATCAATTAACCTATCACAGTAAGTCCCATTTCCTCCCATATCCCTCTGAACAGTTCCTATCCAGCAGTTCATTTCTAAATCTTGCTGTAGTATCTGCTCTGTGACCTCCTCTGCCAGCTCATTCCGCATTCACACCACGCTTTGCGTGTCAGCTCTGCCCCTCATATCGCTACTAAATTTGAGTTAAAGGGCATTGAGATAATGTTATACTTCTATAAACGCTGGTTATTTCACAAGGGCATTGTGTTCAGTTCAGATCGTCATATTGCATGAAGGACGTGGAAGCCTTAGAGAGGATGCAGTGGAAAATTAACCTGATACAGCCTGGATTAGATAGCGTCTCTTATGAGAGTAGCTTGTGCGATCTTGTGTCTTAGTATGTGGAGGGAAAAAGAATGAGAGGTGCACAAGACGGTGAGAGCCATAGATGGAACAAACAGCCAGGTTCTGTTTTCCGAGGGCAGAAATGACTGAATCCAGAGGGCATTGGAGTTGATCGGAGTAAAGTAAAGGGGAAAAATTAGAGGTACCAGACTTTCTAATCAAACTGGTGGGTGCCTATAGCAGCCTGCCTGTGTGGTGATAGAGGCAGGTGGGCAATTCCGGCATTCTATTTTTAGTTTTATTTTTTTCTGGCTGCTTTTAACTCATAATTTTATTCCCCTTCTTTATTAAACTTCAAGTTACATTTATTATCAAGGAAAATATAATCAAATCCGCGCAGCAGCTCGGAGTGGGGCCAAAGCCTCGATATTCAGTTAATCATATTACCAGCTCAAGTCACCGCCAAGATCGCAGACACGATGCCCAGCAGCCTGAGACAGTCTCACAGTCACGCAGCGTCACGCAGGTAGGAACATCCAGGTTGTGAGGCTGTCTCAGGCTGCAGTGCTTCGTGTCTGCGAACTTGATGGTGACTTGAGCTAGTAATATGTCCAGCTTTAAATGGTCTAAATCTCGCACTAGGAACCGGGACCCGACGCGGCGAATCGCTTCGGACCAAGATTTTGCCGCCGGAGAAGCCGTTCTCTGTCAGCGCTTTGCAATCGAATCTCACCCGACTCTCGATACTCAGTCTTTCAGTCCATCTGGAGAGGTGCTTAGATTGTCCAAACAGCGCTTTTACCTTTTATTAGGTCCCGAGCCTCGCAGCAGTGACTCGTTCCGGGCCAGGTACACGCATCAGCTGGACTTGGCCCGGAAGGACCTGGATTTCTCTGCCGACGAATTTGTTTTCGACCTCACTATTTCGAGCCTGCGCTTAGAGCCATCTACCCTCCCACTGGGTTAAATTGGACGACTCGGTACTTCTCTGCCCGTTTTCCCCTTTCGGAATCTTCCACTCCAACCAGCACGCCCACATCTTCAAGTGTTTCGATCATGCAGCGCACCAGCTGTACATAACTCTCAAGTTTGTTTTGCCCTTAATCGCCGCTGTTTTTTTTTCCAGTGATAGTTACAAGAATTTACTTCAGAAAAGGTGCTATTAATAAAGCTTCCTTTTGAACCACGTCTGCTGTCGCACGTCTTTGTTAGCGCCACCATTAACTGGAACGTATACTTTTATTTACTCCTCTGCAAAGAATTTTAACTCCGCCTTGGACAGTCCCAAGCACTTCTGCGAAATGAGAATCCTAAAATTCCAGAGCTAGAAAAGCGCCAATAGAACATCTAGTGACAACATCCCTGGAAGAGATAGGATATTTCGAAATGGACGACAACTGGGGTGTGGACATGTCCTTAGATATGATTTACAAAGGGAAATAGAATGGAGAGCAGTAAAGGCAATGCTTCGACAGACCTGGTGGATTTCAGCAAACTGGGATAATAATTTTGGTGCTGGGTCTCAACGGAGGGAAGTGGTAGAGAGCATACGAAATGAATTTTTAGAGCAGTGTTGTTGATATGACCACTGGTGGAATTGCAAATCTGGATTGTGTATTATGCAAGGAAGCAGATTTTAGTCGGGAACTTATGGTAATGCAATCCTTTGAAGCAGTGATCATAATATAATGTTATTGACTCTTCAGTTTGAGAGAGGGACGATGAATTCAGGCATAATATTATTTTAGTGAAGGAAAGGGATTTACAGACGCTTATGGGAGGAGCTGGCCAAATTTGATCAGATGTGGCACTTACAGGGATGACGGCAGAACATCAATGACTGGAGTTTCTGGGGGCAAAACGGAAGACGAGGGACTGATGAAACCCAAAGGTAAAGAGGTATTCTGAAGGGGGGTGGGCCGCTGCAATTATGGATGACAATGGAAGTCAAAGAGAGCATAGAATTAAAACTGGAACGGAATAGAGAAAAAACAAGTGGGAAGTTGGAGGACTGGGAAGGTAAAAACAGCAGTCAACTAGAATGTCATAGGGAAGGAACTGAATAAATATAAAGGAAAGAAAGCGATTAATATCAAAGAGGATACCAAACCTTTTTGCTTATATATATAAAGAATTAAAGAAAAGTGAGAGTACAGATCAGACAGTTGGAAAATCGTGATAGGGAGGTAAAGTTTGGTGAGAAAGTAATGGCAGACCAACTCAATAAGTATTTTGCATTAGTCTTCACTGTGAAAGCACCAGCAGTATTTCATAAATTCCAGAACATCAGGGGACGGAAGTGGTGGGACACATGGAACAACCCTTAGGGATTTCTTCGCGTTATCTGACAATTTTGCAGAGGGGCTAGTAATTATCTTTCAAGAGTAATTGGATTTTGCAATGTAAACGAAGGGCTCGAAAATTGCAAAAGCCCTTCCACACTTTCGAAGGTGGGGTGTGTGGGTAGGCAGAAGAATGGAAATGATAAGCCAGTCAGCCTCACTAAAGTTGATGAGAATACTTTGGAGTACCCTATTATGCATGGGGATTTGAGATGCTTTGAGGCACATGATAAAGTACTTAAAGTCTACATGGTTTCTTTAACAGTTTTGTCCAGTTAGTATTACACTACCGAACGCATGCGACGATTTCTGGTAGTCAAATTGTTAATAAATTCGATTAAACTTCACTACAAATATTTTGCTGAGGTACTTTGAGTTAGATTGTCAACTTAAACAGCGAAGGGGCGAACGATGTTGGAGTGTGTTCGGGGGATGAACCAAGATGGTGTGTTGCAGAATCGTTGCAGATGCAGTTCAGATGTCCATACAAATGTCTCGGGTGTGAGGTTGGAGCGCCCTGGGCAATGAACGGAGAAGTCGGGGCCCAGGCATAGGAGATTTGGTGCCCTTACAACTGAGACTGGTGCGAGAGTCCATCGCTCTGGACACCGAACTGATTCAATAGGTTTCAAACGTACACTTAATGTCAGAGAAATGCATTCTGGGTCCTGTATGTTTTGTCATAATGATACAGTTGAACACTTACTATTTCAGGGTGAAGCATATCGTGTAGAAAGAATTTAACTACAGGCTTAATTGCAATCTTGTAGGCGTGATAGATTTCATCGAAAAACTTTTAAGTTATGAGAGTGACTTTAATTCCCGGTATGGTGTTTCATTACCTACAATCTATGGGCATTTTGGGGTAATCACCCTTCATTTGAAAAATGAGGGAGTCAGCGTTTTATTTTCGAATTTTCGACACCACACTCCAGTTTAGTTGGTTCAGTTGCATATCAGTTAGACTGCTAACCGCCATTTATACAGAAGCTGCCCTAATTCTTCATCTTAGCCAATTATTTGACAGGAACGCAGAGACTTGTGTGATTGAGGTTAGATTAGTCAACCAGCATCAGGCTAGACACCGCTGTCTTGTCATAATATCGGACTGAGAGGTGACGCGCGGAATAGGAATAGATGGACATTTCCACAGACCAATGGGTGGGCGACATTTAACCATATAACCATATAACAATTACAGCACGGAAACAGGCTATCTCGGCATTTCTAGTCCGTGCCGACGCTTACACTCAGCTAGTCCCACTGGCCCGCGCTCAGCCCATAACCATCCATTCCTTTCCTGTCCATATACCTATCCAATTTTACTTTAAATGACAATGCCGAACCTGCCTCTACCACTTCTACTGGAAGCTCATTCCACACAGCTACCACTCTCTGAGTAAAGAAATTCCCCGTCGTGTTACCCTTAAACTTTTGCATCCTAAATTTCAAATCATGTCCTCTTGTTTGAATCTCCCCTACTCTCAATGGTAAAAGCCTATCCACGTCAACTCGATCTATCCCCCTCACTGATTTAAATACCTCTATCAATTCCACCCTCAACCTTCTACGCTCCAAAGAATAAATACCTAACTTGTTCAGCCTTTCCCTGTAAATTAGGTGCTGAAACCCAAGTAACATTCCAGTAAATCTTCTCTGAACTCTCTCTATTTTGCTGATACCTTTCCTATAATTCGGTGAACAGAACTGTACACAATACTCCAAATTCGGTCTTGCCAATGCCTTGTAAAATGTTAACATTACATCCCAACCCCTATACTCAATGCTCTGATTTATAAAGGCCAGCATACCAAAAACTTTCTTCACCACCCTATCCACATCAGATTCCATCTTCAGGGAACTATGCACCGTTATTCTTAGATCACTCTGTTTTCCTGCATTCTTCAATGCCCTACCATTTACCATGTATGTCCTATTTGGATTATTACTACCAAAATATAGCAACTCACACTTATCAGCATTAAACTGCTTCTGCCATCGTTCAGCCCACTCTTCTAACTGGCCTAAATCTTTCTGGAAGCTTTGAAAACCTACTTCATTATCCACAACACCACCCATCTTAGTATCATCTGCATACTTACTAATCCAATTTACCACCCCATCATCCAGATCATTAATGTATATGACAAACAACATTAGACCCAATACAGATCCATGCCGCACACGACTAGTACCGGCGTCCAACCTGACAAACGGTTATCCAGCACTACACTCTGGCATCTCCCATCTAGCCACTGTTGAATCCATTTTACTACTTCAATATTAATACCTAACGATTGAACCTTCCTAACTAACCTTCCGTGCGGAACCTTACTGAAGGCCTTACTGAAGTCCATATAGACAACATCCAATGCTTTACATTCGTCCAACTTTCCTCGTAACGTCTTCAAAAAATTCAATACGATTTGTTAAACATGACCTTCCACGCACAAATCCATGCTGACTGATCCTAATCAGACCCTGTCTATCCAGATAATTATATATACCATCTCTAAGAATACTTTACATAAATTTATCTACCACTGACGTCAAACTGACAGGCTTATATTTGTTAGGTTTACTCTTAGAACCCTTTTTAAACAATGGAACCACATGAGCAATACGCCAAACCTCCGGCACCATCACCGTTTCTAATGACATTTGAAATATTTCTGTCAGAGCCCCTGCAATTTCTACACCAACTTCCCTCAAGGTACTAGGGAATATCCTGTCAGGACCCGGAGATTTATCCACTTTTATATTCTTTAAAAGTGCCAGCATTTCCTCCTCTTTAATTTTCATAGTTTCCATAACTTCCCTGCTTGTTTCATTACCGTACACAATTCAATATCTTTCTCTTTAGTGAATACCGAAGAAAATAATTTGTTCAAAATCTCCCCCATCTCTTTTGGCTCCACACATAGCTGTCCACTCTGATTCTCTGAGGGACCAATTTTATCCCTCACTATCCTTTTTGCTATTAATATAACTGTAGAAACACTGCGGATATATTTTCACCTTACTTGCCAAAGCAACCTTATATCTTCTTTTAACTTTTCTAATTTCTTTCTTAAGATTCTTTTTACATTCTTTATATTCCTCGATCACCTCATTTACTCCATGCTGCCTATATTTATTGTAGATGTTCCTCTTTTTCCGAACCAAGTTTCCGATATCCCTTGAAAACCATGGAGTTCTCAATCTTTTAACCTTCCCTTTCAACCTAACAGGAACATAAAAATTCTGTACTCTCAAAACTTCCCCTTTAAATGACAACCATTTTTCTATTACATCCTTCCCACAAAACAAATTGTCGCAATCCACTCCTTCTAAATCCTTTCGCATCTCCTCAACGTTAGTCTTTCCGGAGTAGTTCCGGAGTTCTTTGACTGTCATCCGGTGGGTCCAATGAGGTACTGAGTCTCCAGGACGGTGGTTTGCCCCTCCCCACACACACACTATACTAATGTCGCGGAGCTGCAGGTCGTTGGGACAATCCGCCCGGGAATAAGACCTGGGAGGTTAGGCGGTTAGTATGAGGATCTGGAGCTGGGACTGGAGACAATGAGGTCGCCTTTGTCTTGTGCTCAGGACGCGGCTTTATTAATGAACTGAAGCACCGAGTTGACCGGATATTTCACCGCGCTGATCAGTTGCTTCCTAAATTTCGACTGAGTCACCGCATAAATAAATGTGTTCGTGCAGCAGCCGAAATTCCTCAGCAAATACCCGACATGATAGAAGATCCATTCAGAATCATTGAAATCGTATCCTTTTCCTGAGACCTGATAATATATGGCATTTACAAAGTATGTCATCCACAGGAGGATGAAGTTGCCGGAGAGAGAGAAGAGTAAAACCACCGACCTCCTCCTGCTCTCCATCTCCGGGTCACTGTGGCTCTCATTTCTCTGACCCTTCAGCCCCTTACGCACCCGACTAGCCATTAAAATGTGCCTGACTGTCAGAGCGTTGAGCAGCAGGATCCCAGCGAAAGGGAGGAATGGAGTTAAAACCGTATCGAGCCAGTCATACCCTATCCACCCGGGGTCAGTGAAATAATTGTCCATGAGTTGACAAAACCACGGTACATTGTCGATGATCACGCTGGGTTCCTGCGTGAAGTATCGGGGAACATGTCTCTTACAGGAGAGCACTCCGGTTATTGTTAAAACCACAACCGCAGTTTTCCCGGTGCAGTATTTTGTCTTCAGTTTCTGGCAGCAAATGGCGACAAAACGATCAAAGGTGAAAGCGACGGTGAACCAGACGGAACAATCAGTGGCGGAGAACGTCAGTGCTTCTATAACACTACACACCGGGGTGATGCCCAGAAAACTCCACGGGAAATAATATAATCTGATTTGATACAAAATGACCTCAGTGACAATGGTCATTAGATCCGCCCCGGCCATGGCCACCAGGTAGCGAGTGGTGCAGATAGAAAGACCGCACTTCCCCCGGGATAGGATCAGAAACGCCACTAAATTCACTGGTGAAGGAGAGAGAGAGAAAAGAGATTGGGAATTACTGAACACATCCTCTGGGAATTAACACGCGATCGGGCTTCAACTAAAGATCAGGATTGCTGGACTCTGTGAACGGCTGCTAATCTAACAACAGACACAGGTCACACTGTCTCTGACCTGCATTCTTCAGTGTGGAGATAAGTGTGGACAACGATCAGTCTTAATACCGATTCCATTCGAAGCTGCGGCCGGTTTCACTTATGTAACCATGATTGACCAAGCGTCAGGGAACTCAGCATTTGACGCAGCAGAAAATGAATACAGAGGTGAGCAAAACACACAAAATACTGGAGGAACTCAGCAGGTCAGGCACCATACATGGAATTGAACAAACTCCCATCTCGGGCGAGACCCTTCTTCAGGACGAAGTGGTCCCTCAATTTATGACTGGTCGTAGAGACAAAGTAGGAACAACGTTGTAATCAGAGGCTGATGGGCATCATTAATGGATTAATTCTACAGCATAGATGAATTCGATAGCACTAGTCAGCAGATCCGTGGCCACTGGTTCAGGTGATCAGAAACAATTACAGTGGCAGCAAAAGTTTGGGCACCACTTATCAAAATTTATGTTACTCTGAATAGTTAAGAGCACGAAACGACCAGTCCCTGCTGAACGTCGACGGCTCCTCGGTAGAGATCGTAAAGAGCACGAAATTTCTAGGTGTTCACCTGGCGGAGAATCTCACCTGCTCCCCCAATACCAGCTCTATAGAAAAGAAAGCCCAGCAGCGTCTCTACTTTCTGCGAGGGCTGAGAAAATTCCATCTCCCACCACCCATCCTCATCACATTCTACAGGGGTTGTATTGAGAGCATCCTGAGCAGCTGCATCACTTCCTGGTTCGGAAATTGCGCCATCTCGGATCGCAAGATCTGCAGCGGATAGTTAGGTCAGTTGAGAGGATCATCGGGGGTCTCTCTTCCCGCCATTACAGATACTTACACTTCCCTTTACCTTCCTGCCTGGAGCGTTGCCTCGCCTTGTGCCTGCCTGGAGAATTGCCTCGACTTGCCTCTGCCTGGAGCTTTGCATCGCCTCGCCTGTGTCTGCAGGCTCGCCCTATTTGGAACTGTCTTTCTGAGTCCACGCCTTCGTTAGGTATGTCCGGCCGTTTTGCCCCGTTCAGCGTTATGAGTTATGAATCCCGACCCTACGTCCTGTACCCAAGGAGGGGTCCCGGCTCTGTGTTCTGTATAATGAATCCCGACCCTACGTTCTTTACCCAAGGAGGGATCCCGGCGCGGTGTTCCATGTTCCTCTCTGTCCCTTGACTCTGTGTTCTGCGTTCCTGGTCCCCTTCGACCAAGGCTTTGTGTTCTCGTCTTCTCGATGTGCCTCGCCTAGTCCAGGAGCCAGGTGCTGGTATTCCCTCGTCCTGTAGCCACGTCTTGTCCTCGCCTTGTTCTGGAGTCCGAGCCCGAATCAAGACCCAGGTTCTGACTTGAGTACAGGCCTAGGCTCCTAGTTCCCAGATCCATGTCCTGGTTCCTCTATCCTTGTCAAGTCTTGGCACAGACCCAGTTTCCTTGTCTCGTCCGGGGCCTTTGTCATGTCCAGCGTCCTTTCTTCCTCACTTCCCTTGCATCCTTCCCATGTATAATCCGGTCTCTGGTAGTACAGTGTCTGTGTCTTGCATTTGGGTCCACATCCAACGCCCCACATGTCACTTTTACTTAGGTTTCAGAACTTAATTAACAAGTTCGGCTATGGCCTTTTCACCGTCATCGTCCTGAAAGTCCAGGTGATGCAAATTTCAAAGGTTTATAAATACCCTGACTCCTCAAACCTTGTCCCAACAATCAGCAGCCATGCACTCCTCTAGCAGCTGCCTAGCAATCTGAGAAATTTAAGTAAATGATGCTCACAAAGCAGTAGAAGACTATACGAAGATACCAAAGAGTTTTCAGGTAGCTGTTTCATCTGTTAGCAATGCAATTAAGAAATGGCAGTTAAGATGTTCGGTGGAGGTCAAGTTGAGGTCTGGAAGACCAAACAAAATTCCGAGAGAACTGCTCGTAGGATTGCTAGAAAGGCAAATCAAAAACTCCGTTTGACTGCAAAAGACCTTCAGGAAGATTTAGCGCACTCGGGAGTGGTGGTGCACTGTTCTATTGTGCAACGACACCTGCACAAATATGACCTTCGTGGAAGAGTCTTCACAAGAAAACCTTTCCTGCGTCCTCACCACAAAATCCAGCGTCAGAATATTGCAAATAAACATCTAAACAAGACTCAAGCATTTTGGAAAGAAGTCCTGTGGACAGATGAAGTTAAAATAGATTGTTTTCGGCTGCAATGACCTAAGGTATGTTTGGAGCAAAATAAAAGCTGCAGAAATTCATGAAAGAACACCTCTACAACTGTCAAACACGGGGGTGGATCGATCATGCTTTGGATTTGTATGGCAGCCACTGGCATGAGGAACATTTCACTGGTAGAGAAAAGAATGAATTCAATTATATACCAGCTAATTTTGGAAGCAAACATTAAACTGTCTGTAAAAAAGCTGAAGATGAAAAGAGAACGGCTTCTACAACAGGATAATGATTCTAAATGTACCTCAAAACCCACAATGGACTCCCTCAAAAGGCTCAAGCTTAAGGTTTTGCCATGGCCCTCACAGTCCCACAACCTAAACATCATCGAAATTCTGTGAATAAACCTGAAAAGAGCAGTGCATGCAAGACGTCCCAAGAATCTCACAGTACTAGAAGTCCTTTGCTCGGAAGAATGCGCGAAACTCCCCCAAACAGAAATTGAAAGACTCTTGGCGGGCGACATAAAAAAAAATGTTTACAAGCTGTGATACTTGCCTAAGGGGGTGTTACTAAGTACCGATCATGCAGGGTGCCCAAACGTTTGCTTCGGGACCTTTTCCTTTTTTATTATTTTGAAACTGTAAAAGATGGAAGTAAAAAACAAAACATCTTGCTTAAAATATTAAATAAATGTGTTTTTTTTAAATTTAAGCCTTTTGGAAATCAGGTCATGTTTTACTCGCTTAGTTGTTCACAGGGACAGAAATTTTGAAAAGCGGTGCCAAAACTTTTGCATGTGATTGTAATAACCAATAGACAGTGAAATCCTACTCTGCGATATCCTGCAGGAAGACATCAAACGCATGACCAGGTTTTCTCTCTGATCATTAACTCAGAAACAGCGAATTTTACAAGGTAAGCCTTCCCACTCTCATTACCGGAGAGCTTCCCGTCGCCAAATCAGGGGCAGCTCTTGACAAGTTGTCATTAAAGGTAAGAATAACATTCAAGTCGATCCATTGAGTCTGAGGAGACATAAAGGTTTAGTTCCCCTTGTCATTAAATATGAAACATCTGAATGTTTAACTGGCAGGCTCAATATTTCTGACGGATATTTTGTGCAACTGTCATAACGTTGGAAGCTTGTACAAACCCCATTTCCAGAAAAGTTAGGATATTTTCCAAAATGCAATAAAAACAAAAATCTGTGATATGTTAATTCACGTGAACCTTCATTTAACTGATAAAAGTACAATGAAAAGATTTTCAATAGTTTTACTGACCAACTTATTTGTATTTTGTAAATATACAAAAATTTAGAATTTGATGGCTGTAACACACTCAACAAAAGTTGGGACAGAGGCATGTTTACCATTGTGTTACATCACCTTTCCTTTTAATAACACTTTTTAATCGTTTTGGAACTTAGGATACTAATTGTAGTAGATTTGCAATTGGAACTTTTGTCCATTCTTGCTTGATACATGACTTCAGCTGCTCAACAGTCCGTGTTCTCCGTTGTCTGATTCTCCTCTTCATGATGCGCCATAGATCTGGACAGGCAGCAGGCCAGTCAAGCACACGCACTCTGTGTCTACAAAGCCACGCTTTTGTAGCCCGTGCAGAATGTGGTCTGGTATTGTCCTGCTGAAATAAGCATGGACGTCCCGGGAAGAGACGTCACCTTGATGCCAACATATGTCTCTCTAAAATACTAATATACGCCTCAGAGTCAATGGTACCTTCACATACATGCAACTCACTCATGCCGTGGGCACTTATGTACCCCTATACCATCACAGATGCTGGCTTTTGCACCTTTCGCTGATAACGATCAGGATGGTCGTTTTCATCTTTGGCTTGGAGAACTCGACGCCGGTTTTTTTCAGAAAACTAGCTGAAATGTGGACTCATCTGACCTCAGCACACGGTTCCATAGTCTTTCGATCCATCTGAGATTAGCTTGAGCCCAGAGAACTCGCCGGCGTTTCAGCATAGAGTTGATGTATGGCTTCTTCCTTGCGTTATACAGTTTCAGGTTGCATTTCTGGATGCAGCGACAGACTGTGTTAAGTGACAATGGTTTTCCGAAGTAGTCCCGTGCCCAGGTGGCTATAGTTGTCACAGTAGCATGACGGTTTCTTAGGCAGTGCCGCTTGAGGGCTCGAAGATCAGGCGCATTGAACAGTGGCTTCCGACCTTACCCTTTACGCACTGAGATGTCTCTGAAACTTTTCACAGTATTATGTACTGTAGATATTGAAAGACCTAAATTCTCTGCAATCTTGCGTTGGGAAATGTTCCTTCTGAACTGACTAACAATTCTCTCACAAATATTGGCATAAAGGGGTGAGCCACGACCCATCCTTGCTTGCAAAGACTGAGCCTTTGATGGACGCTACTTTTATACCCAGTCATGATACCTCACCTGCTAGCAATTAGCCTGCTGAATGTGGAGTCTTCCAAACCGATGTTACTTGAATATTCTGTGCACTTTTCAATCTTATTTTAACTCTGTCTCAACTTTTGTTGAGTGTGTTGCAGTCATCAAATTATAAATTTGTGTATATTTACAAAATACAATTAAGTTGGTCAGTAAAGCTTTTGAAAATATTTTCTTTCTACTTTTGTCAGTTAAATAAGGGTTCACGTGAATTAACATATCACAGATTTTTGTTTTTATTGCATTTTTGAAAATATCCCAACTTTTCTGGAAATGGGGTTTGTAAAATGATCATAAAGAAGGTGACACCGGTTAACGCACAGAAATAGCAAACAAGAATTGCTCTGCTCACTCACCAGGAACTCCAATCACGGTAATGAACACGTACAATATCTTTTCCACACTCTCGTACCTATCCAACATTGCAGACATTTTCTCTGTCCAGTGTCTGTGCCACTGTGAGCCGAGTGATTTCGCGGAATCAAATGTTGAGGCACAACATACTTGGGGTTTATAATACCATTTAGCTACTCCACAGGGACAGATTTCAATAGATTTAAAAATAAGCATGTTTAAATTATTTACAAACCGATTACATCAGACAGGTGCAATCCCCGCGGTGACAGATTGTGATTCATTTAGTGAATTATTTTTGGAGCATTAGTGAGAGTTAGTTTCTCCTACAGTGAAGTGTCTCCTCCGAAGTGTCTCATCAGTTAAATGTCCTTCCCCTGTGAATATGTACTTCAAAGGAAACATTTGTCAAGCAAACAATATTGCAGTAAATTATGTTATTTTAGCTTATGAAATGTATTGAATCACCCGCTGTTACAATTGATATAGTTTGTGTTTGGGGGTTTCTATCGAGAGGGTCAAGATGAAACTGCCTGTTTGTGGTGACGAGTAAACACTGTAATTTCCACGAAACCCTGCAACGTCTTCAGTGTCTCATCAGACTCAGAAAATTTGTGGGCACGTCTAGGACCACCCCTTACCCTCATACATGGCCAGCAAACTCAGCAGTCTAGTGTGGGCGGGAGATTATGTTTTAATGATATCACCCAGTATGTGTCAATGAATATGGCGGAGGGCTGGAGAGGTGGTTAAGAAAATGTAGGTGTGTGTGTGTGTGTGTGTGTGTGTGTGTGTGTGTGTGTGTGTGTGTGTGTGTGTGTGTGTGTGTGTGTGTGTGTGTGTGTGTGTGTGTGTGTGTGTGTGTGTAGGGCGTGGTGTGTGTATATCTGTGTGTGTCTGTGTTTTTGTCTGTCATTTGTCTGCCTATGTGTCTCAGAGTGTTTCTGTGTCTGTGTACACTTATTGTCTCTGCCTGACCTTGCCTCACTGTGCACGTGTCCGTATACCTCGAATTCAGTTTATCCCCCTTGGTTCATTATTTTCCCATCTGTCTCCTCTCCACAAACTACAGATGCTCTCAAACTTTCATTTCAAACATTTCACAAAATGGTTACTTGAATCAGAAACATAAAGAAAAGATTTCAAAATTAAAACTTCAGTGATGGTTAATGTCCGTGCAAATGAAACAACCTTAAGATTCGTCACAGCTCCAAATCAGCAGACACCCCAACTTGCAGAATGGATTATCCCAGAGAAAGTATCATTTCAAATAGCTCACTAAACGGCTGCCTCCATCTGAGAAAATAGCAAGAACAATTTTCAACGTTCAAAGTGCATTAATTATTAAGGTATCTCTTAATAAAATAACTTCTTAGTGTCGTCTATATCGTGAGAACCCTCTAATAGATGCGCACACTCAAGTCCATGAGCATGGTCTAAAACCACCGATTCCCCAAAATCCGTGTGTCCCCTCTAAACGGCATTCATTCCCAAATTTCTGCACACAGTCAAATCCACAGGAACACCCAAATACTTCAGCACCCTGAAATCGTTGAGCACATCCGTCTCTGTATGCCCGCATAGCTGCCGCCACTCTCACATCCACATGCATAACAATATTCGCTGACAAGCACACATTTCTGTGCACGTTCCCAAATCCCTGTCTTCCCTCATATTCTCTAAAACACCCCGAAATCAGCAGAATCCTGAGATCCGTCTGCACCAGCAAACCCGTGCGATCCCCCGTACCTGCTAACACTCATACATGTACATTAGATTACGCCAGAGCAAGAATAATTTCAAATAGTTCAAAAATATGTTTGCTCGTTTTTCAAAGCATGAATGGGTTTGAAGTGTGTGTAAACGGAAAAATCTTGAGATTCGACACAACTGCAAATCCACCGACTCCCCCAAGTCAGTGTTCATCCCGGAATCCGCCAAAACACCCAACTCTGCGCATATTTGCAAATCAGTGTGCACCCCCAAAGCAACCGACACAAGAAACTTTCTGTGTACTTGCACATTCCCTGACATTCGCTAAATCTGCGCAGATCTGCAAAGCTGCATGCGCCACCAAATCAGTATGAACTCCCAGATTCATAGAGAAACCCAGAAATATTCGCACATCACCAAATCCGCGCATACAACTACACATTAGACTATCCCTTAGAAGGAATCATTTCCAAAACTTCACAAAATAGCTGTCTCCACCTTAAAAGTATCAAGAACAAAGTTCAAAGTCCAGCCACACGTCCACATGTGTCTTTACCCGTATATACGTTGACGCGCCTAAAGTCAGCACACATCCCCAAGTCCTTATGCACCACCAAATACGTGTGCATAAGCAAATCCTTGTGCACCAGAATTCTGCGTGCACCCTAAACCCGCTGGCGCCCGACATGCACATCACGTTATCCTAGAGGAAGAATAATTTCAAGCAGTTTCATCTTCATAATACAGCAAGAAAAATGTTCAAAATTCAAACTAAAGTATTTATAAACGAAACAATTTTTTTTGATTTTCCACACGGTGAAAAACGTATGCACCCCATATCCATAAGCAGCTTCAAATCCACCAGCTCCCAAAATCCGCGTCCAATCCCATACCCGCTGACATTCCCAACTGTGCGCAAATCCCCAAACCCATCTTCACACCCTCGTCAGTGGGTGACCCCAAATCCAACGACTTCCCCATATTAGCCGACAAATCCTTACTTCCGTTTACATCAACTAATCCCTAAGCAACCCCCCACCACCATTTTCGCCAAGACACGCCTAAGTCAGCGCATTCCTCAAATCTGTCTGCATCCACAATTCCGTGCGATATCCTGAACCTGCTAATACAACCACTTGCATATTAGGTTATCTCAGGGCAAGTATCATTTCAAGCAGTTCACAAAATATCTGCCTTAACCCCAAAAAGAAGCAAGAGCACAGGTTAAAGTTCAGGTTGCATTTGTTATTAAAGTCTGTACAAATGAAACAGCATTGAGATTCGACAAAACTGAAAATCCAACGGGATTCACAAATCTGCGCCGATCTACATCCCCAAATATGTGCACACCCTCAGACCCGCATGTAACTCCCAACTTAATGTTCACCTCAGAATCAGTGTGCATCCACAAATCCATACGTACCCCCAAAACCTATGAACACCCCAAAATCAACCTACATATCTTTTATTTAGAAGCAGGGCGCATTATCCTGGAAAATATAGGCTCACGTCAGGGATAGGGAAATTTCTGGAGAGGATTCTTAGGGATCGAATGTAGAGCTAACGAACACCTCTCAAATAAACAGACCAACCAGCTCTTTAATCTGTGATGTCCTGTTTTCCGGCCCTGCCCCATGGACTTGCACCAGAACGACAGACTTTAATACCGCTCCCACCTATGTACCTCTCCAAGTGTCTCCTAAATGTTGCAAAAGAACGTTTATTCACCACTTCTTCTGGAAACTCATTCCACACTCACACTACCGTCTGAGTAAATAAATTCATTTTCATATTCGTTTTAAACAATTCAGCTTTTACCCTTAACGTACGATAACTTGTTCTAGTCTCACCCAACCTGGGCGGGGGTTGGGGTGTGGAATCTCAGTTATCCTGCGGATAGCTGACACAATCTGCTAAGAAACCCCTCGGATTGTCCTCAGTAGCATCCTACACAACTTCAACATAACATTCCAATTCGTGAACGCAGTACTTTGATTTATGTAGGCCAAAGGCTGGCAATTTGAATATCACTGCCAAGGCCTCTGAAATTGATGCACTAGACTTGTACAAGGTTTGAGGTGATACCTTGTCACAAGCAAGAATTTGATCCGCCCTAATTTTGACCATAAAACGTTCAGGTATAGGAGCAGCATTAGGACATGTTCCCCATCGCTATTCCTTCGACAGTTCATCAGTTCCCAAATCTGTGCACACAAATACAGGTTTGGAGAAACGGGAAGGAGGGGGCTCACATGTGCAGGATCAGCGCAAGAAAAGTTTTCTTTCTACGCACTAGAAACATTAGTGAAGTAACGCCGTAAGTTCATGAGATAATCGATATGTTGAATTAAAAATGTTAATGCTGATTCTGTTATAAGTAATGATGGTTAATAAGGTTTATGTTTTTGTTATTTAAAGAGCTGCGGATAGTTTATGTTGAAGGGTATTTAAAGCATTCAATGGCGTAGGTAGATTCTGACTGTATGTTGCACTTTAATGTAATGTAGTTGTTGTAGTTTTACTTTTACAAGTATTTACGATGTAAATGTGATATCAAGAAGGAAACAAATACTGTATATATTTTGTATTGTTTTATCAACAGTTTTCACCATGCGTTAATGTGGAAGAGTGAACAGTAAACGGCTAATCTTACTACGATCCTGTCTTCATTTACTACGGTTTACCTCGGTGTTTAGTTCAGAGTTCTTTTACACCTGTGCGAGAACACTACAGTGAAAAGGCGGCATTATCAGGTGTTTCAAGTGCTGCAATGACAACTCGATCCAGCATCAAGTCTTTGCCATCCAGCGACAGGGGCAGTAGGGCATCATCAAGTAAGGCTGCCCATGCAAGAGCTAAGGCAGAAGCCGCCAAGGTACGAGCGTTCTACGCCGAACAAGAAGCAAAATTGAAAATGGAAGCGGCTGCCAGAGAAGCCAAAAACCAGGCGGAAAGCGTAAGGATAGCGCCAGAGTTAGAAGTGCTGACGCTACACCGAGAAGCAGAAGCTCCCAGGGTGGAAGCAGAGTTAATAGAAAATGCTGAAGAAATGCATGATCTGGTTGACGTAAAATCTACTTCAGAAAAGATCAGATTGGGACGCACAAACGACTATGTCCGATCTCAAATAGACTTGAAGATTCGTTCTTCCTCTCCATACTTATACGCTAACGCCCCATTTCATGAGGAGTCTCAGAGAGGCCCAATTGCATCACATCCATCCGAGGAAGACAATTTACCCTTGCAACTCCGCGATGAATTCAAGATTGAAAGGGCTGATGACAAATACTTCTCGACACCAAACTTACCAGAGTTGGCGAGAAGAGAGGCAAAGTCTGAATTCAGAACAACAAATTCCATAACAGATGTACGCCCTCAGTCATATACCCGCCGACGTATTCCCCCAGCCAGCATGCCACATGCAGTTGAACCCATAGCACAGTATTTAGCACGACGAGATCTCGTCACTTCAGGACTATACCAGTTCGACGATAAACCTGAAAATTACCGTGCATGGTACTCCACATTCGCCAACGCTATCCACGAAATCCAGCTCGGACCAACCCAAGAGTTGGATCTTATGGCGAAATGGCTGGGAAAAGAATCATGCGAACAGGTGAGACGCATACGTTCAGTGTGCATTAACAACCCCATGCTAGCCTTACGCAAAGCATGGGAGAGACTTCGGGAGTGCTATGCGGCCCCTGAAATTATTGAAGTGGCACTATTCCGACGGCTGGAAAATTTTCCTAAGGTGTCAGCCAAGGACCACACTAAGTTAAGAGAGCTCAGAGATTTACTCATGGAGATTCAAGGCGCCAAAGAAGACGGCTATTTAACTGGTCTATTATACCTAGATACTTCATACGGGATTAGACAAATCGTGGACAAACTTCCATTTGGGCTGCAGGAAAGGTGGGTGGCTGTTGGCTCGATGGTCGATTTCCTTCCTAGCCTCATGAGTCCAGGTAGCAGTACAATTTATACCAAGCCAGTTAAATCCACTTGGAATAATTTCAACATTAGTAAACCTGTCTCAGTGCTTAAGACTGAAGCCTTTACGACTAACAATGACCCTAGCAAGAATTGTCTATTGCATAACAAACTCCACCCCCTCAAAAAATGCAGAACGTTTAGGGAAAAACCCCTTGAAGAGAGGATGGCCCTTCTCAAGGAGAAAAAAATATGTTTTAAATGCTGTTCCTCTACCTCTCACCTTGCTAGAGAGTGTAAGATCTCCGTGAAGTGCCAGGAATGTAATAGCACTAATCACGATGGGGCCATGCATTCCGGCCCGTTACCGCAAAACGACAAAGCTCCTTCACCCTCACAACAGGACGGCGGGGAGGGAGCGGCTCACTCCAGGACAACCGTTGTCAGCTCAAGCTGCACAGAAGTTTGCGGTCAAGCACAGTCAAGCCGTTCTTGTTCAAAGATCTGCCTCACTAAGGTGTACCCGAAGGGAGCCAAAGACAAGGCCATCAAAGCCTACGTAATTCTGTACGATCAGAGCAATCGCTCACTAGTCAGTCCAGAGTTCTTTGACTTGTTCAACATTGAGAGTAATCAGTTTCCATACTACATTAGAACTTGCTCAGGCAGCGTGGAAACTTATGGAAGGAAGGCAGAAGGCTTCCAGCTCGAGTCCCTGGATGGTAAAGTTGTCATCTGTCTCCCTCCACTCTTAGAGTGCAATGAAATTTTGAATAACCGCACTGAGATCCCGACGCCAAGTGCGGTGCTACACCAGCCACATCTCCACCACATCGCCAAACACGTTCCAGAACTGGATCCAAAAGCAGAAATACTCCTGCTATTAGGAAGAGACGTTCTCCAGGTGCACAAGGTTAGGCAGCAGGTCAATGGACCACACGACACCCCCTTTGAGCAACGCCTGGATCATGGCTGGGTGGTGATAGGAGAGGTGTGCCTTGGCAATGTACACAAATCGACGGTTAACACACTGAAGACCAATGCGCCAGAGAGCGGCCGCCATTCAATTTTTCAACCCTGCACAAGTTTCATGTGTATCAAGGAAGCACGACAAGGCTTTAACAAATGTAAAGTAACCGACAAGACGGTGGGTCAGTCAGTCTTCCCTCAAACTGAGCATGATAATAAACTTGCCCCATCAGCTCAAGACGCCATTTTCTTAAAAATAATGGACAACAAGTTCTTCAGAGATGAAGCAAATAATTGGGTCGCCCCACTACCTTTCAGAGAACCACGCCAGTGCTTGCCAAAGAACAAAGAGCAGGCAGTCAAGCGGTTCACGTCCTTGCAAGAAAACCCTGAAAACGAAACCTGAGATGCAGCAACAAAACGTAGCATTTATGGAGAAAATCTTCGCTAATGGACATGCTGAAGTAGCACCGCCACTGAGGGAAGACGAGGAGTGCTGGTACCTCCCAACGTTTGGGGTTTACCACCCACAAAAGCCCAATCAGATCAGGGTAGTCTTTGACTCCAGTGCTCAGTGCGCTGCTGTCTCCCTTAATGACGTGCTCCTTACAGGCCCCGACCTTAACAATACCCTTCTCGGGGTCCTGCTGCGCTTCGGGAAGGAGAAGGTCGCAATATTAGCGGACATCCAGCAGATGTTCCATTGCTTCTTAGTACAGGAGGACCATCGCAATTTCCTCCGTTTCTTATGGCACAAATCGGCCCAGGCAAAGGACGTCATCTTTAAAGCAACTCAAAGAGCGGCTTTTGCCGGGGAGTTTTCAGCTCTCCAAGTTAATAAACCAATACCAAAGAACAGCCCTTTGAGGAAATTCAGCCCGATCCTGAAGAACGATATCATCTGCATTGGAGGCCGGTTAATACACTCCCAACTTCCAGCTGCAGAAAAGAGTCCAGTAATCCTGCCCAAAGACAGCCATGTGTCCTTACTGCTCACTCGCCATCACCATGAACAGGTAAAGCATCCGGGCCGTCACCTGACGGAAGGAGCAATAAGGGCAGCAGGACTGTGGATCTTGGGAGATAAAACACTGATCAATTCTGAACTTCATAAATGTGTAACCTGCAGGAAACTGCGAGGCAAGTTGAGTGCTGTTTCTTGCAACACCGCTTTCAGTGAAATCCATTATCCCGCCTCTTTCATTCTGATACGGTCTCTGTCCTCTTCTGCACAAGCCGCTGCAGTCTCTTTATTCCGAACTTCAGTTATCGTCTCTCTGTGCTTCACTAATCATCGTTATAAGTAGTTTATTTTACAACAGCAGTGATATGAAATCAGACTCAGATTTTCATTTCAAATCTCAACTACTTGAATATATGGCGTATTTATTAGAGATATGAATGTTGCATACATTCATATGATCTATCAAGAAAACACATTTAAATTTGTGCTCGTTGTATTAAGTCGACAACATAGTACCACGAGATGCTTGACTCCATTCTTTAGGACCTCCCTGCAATTGCTCGTTGTCACTGTGCCGTTAGGTTAAATTATGGGGAAATTAAGTGGACCAAACAGGAAATGCAGCGAGGTAGTAATGTTCCGTCAAGACGCAATAGAACTGTTCTTTGACACTGGCCTTTCATTAAATCACTCTCGTTTACTGTTATAGAATTCAGCACCTGTGCCGTGTGAAATATTGGTCGGGTCCTGTTCCTGGATCATCGCAACTGGTGAAATTTTAAATTCATACATTAGCAGACGCAAGATATTACATTCAACACTTCTGCAGAGAGAGCATTCGAATTACAATGAACATTAACGCACACAAAAAAAGATCCAATTTATCGTAAATTCACAGCTGATTTCAACACATGGATCGGGGTGATATTCCATACTGATAATTTTCCCTGGTAATTTGACGAAATGATCATTAGAGTTTCCCGCTCTAGCACAATTCTATGCTCCCATAAACAAATGGAAACACGTCCGATGCTGTTTCTTGCAAAACCGCTTTCAGTGAAATCCATTATCCCGCCTCTTTCATTCTGATACGGTCTCTGTCCTCTTCTGCACAAGCCGCTGCGATCTCTTTATTCCGAACTTTAGTTATCGTCTCTGCAACACCTGAATTGAAATCTGTCCGGATCTAATTTCAGTGGTAAGGCCGTAAGGCACAGGGATATAATTTCGCCATTTGGCAAATAATCATTTCACCAATTCATCACGGCTGATCTATTTTTTCTCTTAGTCCCCATCCCCTGACTTCTCTCCGTATCCCTTCATGCCCTGGCCAGTCAAAGATCTATCAACCTCTGCCTCAACTGTACTGTAGAAAAAGACTTGTCCTCCACAGCTACCTGAGGGCATAGAATTACCCAGACTCCCCATTTTCTATTTCTCAAGAAATTCTTCCCCATCTTCCTTCCAAAAGGACACCCTTCCGTTCTGTGGCTGTTCGCTCTGGTCATAGATGCCCACACCACAAGAAACATCCTCTCCACATCCACTCTATGAAGGTCTTGCATATGCGATCGCTTTCATGAGGTCACCCTTCATTCTTCTTAATTCTAGGGTATACCACCCGGCCATCAGACGCTCTTCCTTTGACAAGCCATTGAATCCTGGAATCTTTTGAGTGAACCTCCTTTTGAAACTTCTCTATTCTCAGCATACCCTTTCTAAGATAAGGAGCAGAACCGGTTCACTGTACTTCAATGACAGCACTGACAACATTATGGGTGTACATACACGTCTGGGACTGCAGCCGTTCAAGAACGCAGCTCATCACGAACTTCTCAAGGACAACAAGGAATGGGCAATAAATGGTGGATTAGCTGACGTCGACCACATCCCATAAATGAATCAATTTTTAAAAGTGAAGCTTCACTACCGCTTTATGAAGTTTCAAAATTACCTCCTTGTATCATTCCATCATGTTTGTTGTATTGTACTTTCCAGCCCCATTCTCTCGCCTTCTCCCCTGCAACCTTTGACAACCTTATGCGGGAAGGGATGGGAAGCATTGTTTTTCACGCCACAGCTGCTCTTCGCATACCATCCTCTCTTGGTAAGAATACTACACATCTCCATTCTGTCTCCCCTGGCTTTGTCACCCCTATACTTCATTATCTCCAGTCTCTGTCTCCACTATACAGTATAGTCTGTCCTTTTTATCACCCGTATACTGTAAAGTCTCTTGCTCTTTTACCCCTACAGTCTATAGTCTCCAGTCTCTGGAAACCCCTATGGTTTATAATACCTAGTCTCTGTCATCCCTATACACTCTCGTCTGATAACACACTCACTTCCATATAGCATAATGTCCAGCCTCTGTCATTTCTACTCTGTACTGTCCGCAGTCCCTATCACCACTGTACACATAACGTCTCCAGTCTCTGTCAGAACTACAATGTATATACAGAGAATATCACTGTATGAGGGTAGGACACACGCTGTAATTGTTCGGAATACCGACTGACAGAGTGGGAAATGGGCGTGTGGACGTCATTAGTGGACAAAAAGACATGTCAGCGTGGGTTCAGCAGAGGTTTCTCAGGGTGAACATCGGAATCGATACGATAGTCATTTTTGTGAGGCAACAAGCAAATAAGGTTGGAGATACCTGGAGAGCCAATTTGTTGTTTCTTGCCCCGTATAATTGAAGAAATTTTGCTGACTTTACTGGAAACTGCAAACAAATAACATTCGCTCACCTAGTTGTTGGAATATAGACACATTTACCAGACATATAAATAGCATGGAAATGCATTTGAAATTGTTCAAAGATTTTAATTCGAACAGCGTTTTAACAACAGAGCCGATCATATAACATAACCAGATGTTTGACTCCTCTCTTCAGCTCCTCCCTGAATTTCCTCTGTGACAGAGTGTAGATGCACGTGCTGGTGCAGGTACAGAGATATTGCAACATGAACCTAAACTGTTGCAGTATATATGGCGGGGTATTCAAATATCTGTCAGTGTAAGAGTAATTCTGAAATGGCCAGATCATAGTATATACAATAATGGGGATCCACAACAATATGAATTTGGCTGATAGAGCGAACAACAAAATTATTGATTTTCTCCGGTTCTCCACATCTGGATCATTCTTTTTCTCTCTGCTGTTCCTGAACCCCTGGCGAACTCTGATTGCCGCGATAAGATAACTGACTGTTAAAGCATTGAAAAGTAGAATCAAACTGAATGCCAATAAAGGTATAGTAATAGTGCTAAACAACTGGTATGATTTCCACGCTGGTGAGGTAAAGAAATGCATTTTGAAAATGCAACGCGTGTGTACGTTGTTCGTGACAAGGGAAGGATCCACCGCAAAATATAATGGGATACCCTTTGTAGGATTTCCTAAAACCACAATTACTATCACAATCGTCGCTATCCTCTCGGTGCAGTACCGCTCCCGCAGCTTTTGACAACAGATTGCAACGCAGCGATCGAACGTGAAAACCACTGTGAGCCAAACAGAACAGTCCCTGGTTGTGAGCGTCATGACAAGTGTCAGGGAGCAAACCGGTGTAATGAGCAAAGGAACAGCATAAGAATAAATATTATTGATTTCACAGAGCACAACAGCAATAATAACACCCATTAAATCAGCTGCTGCCATCCCCACCAGGTACCGAGAGATGCATTTAGAGAAGCCACAGTTTCCCAGAGATAGGATCACAATCGCCAAGAAATTAACTGCAAGGAAGCAAGGAAGTGTTAGCTTCATGCACAGAAATCCTGATCATTTTTTTACTTCTGTGCATGCATCAAAATGTTTTCAATCGTACTGAGTGAACCTTAGAGATCTGATCATATGCTTGATCAGACAGGCCTCGAGTCGTAGAGAAAAAACATTCGGAGAGTGAACACCGGCTCCATCATTGTCCTTCGCAGGATGATAACGACAGACTAGTGTAGCATTTGAGCTGCAGCTTTCCAGTTGACAGCAGGTTTTCCAGTAGGTGACTTATCGACGCATTGATCTAGACATTGACCTATTATTGTAGCTGAGAATGCTGAAGGTTTTATGTATTGCGGTAATAAAATGCATTGAGGGAGACTGTTTCATTGGAGATAATATTTTCGAGTGCAGGAACGGCAGAGCTAAAAGCATCTTTCGATGTTGAGGCGGCAAATAAACTTGGACATTGCGACTGAGACGAAACCAGAAGATTTCTACTCCTTCATGTTGTGAGATGTATGTCAAAGATATCAAATAATTCTCCTCCAAATTAAAACCCGGCAAAGAAGGAGGAATCCGCTAATTGGAAAGTGTTTTGCAAGTTATTGTGGCAATTTCAAAGACATATCGAGAAATGAATGAAAAAAAATCACTTTAGTAGCACTAAGCCGGATAGATAATAACTGTGTTGATGAATAACCGGGGTGCTGGAGCTGCAGTGATTCTAGAATCTGATTTCGAACAGGTAAAGCTGAAAGGAATATTAATATTCATTCATTTGTTAATATGTTCACACAAAAAAACAAATAAAAATTCAGTAGAAAAATAAAAGAATAAAATAAAATATATACTTAAAACTGAACGGGCTTAAAACTCTTATCAGATGAGGCATCATCTGTAACAAATGCTACAAGAACGAAACACACGCGTGCAGTAGTAGCCATTTCCAGGTACTTACCCGGGATACCAATCGCTGCTAGTACAAGATAGTAAATACACGCGATATAGAAATTTGCTGGATATCCCATTTCCGGTGTGAATTGATGATCAGTTGAAAATAGTCCAACTGCCGATGTCTACTGTTGTTTGCTTTGCAAGATTTTTTTATACAGGAGAGCAAAATTCACTCTGACAATTTAATCATGCGACGTGGTTCAACATATCAGTGACAGTCCACTGAACAAATAGTCCAGGTTTGTTTTCTTTTCTGTTAATTGCGCCATTGTGCAATGAAAATCACAAAATAGCAATCATTTTAGTTGTGTTTATTCACACTTTCAAACGGGACCATTGTACATTATTTCTCGGTGACACTGAGTTTGTGCGATACACATAAAATTTTCTTAGTCTCCAATATTTTTACAAAGTGCACTATCGCTCTCAAATAATTATCAATTGCAACAATAGGCGAAGCGCATTAAGATTCTAGCGTTAAGGAAGGGCATTTAGTTTCGTTGTTCAATTCAATAATCTTTTCATGGAATTGGAATGTTCGCACCTCCTTCTTGCCTTCAGGTTGGTTTGGTGCCACGATAGCGGTCAATCTGGATGACAAATAACGTAGCGAATGAAGTGTTTAATTATGTATCTCGAAGGCCATTTCTACATCAAAATCATTATGGGTTTGGCGGGTCGTCTGTGATTAATATAAGGATTCTTTCTTAAAGAAGCTCTCTTTAAAAATAGATCCAATGCCACGTTTTCCAGACATAGGAGTGCACTGTTTAACTCGGATTTCTCCCACTAACATAGCAATCCAATTGCATTCTCTCCACTGACAGTTTGTGCCATTTCCTGCAGGAGTGTTATTTTCATATATTGTTCACTGCATTGTGCTCTAATGTTTTATCTCGCAAATTGTAAAAGAGTCAGAGTGTCTATTGTCGGAAGCAAATGATTTCTAAAAGCGGTGGTTTATCCATACGTGACGCGGTCTCCCTATTTTTTACTGGATTGACGTCGTATTTAAGGCAAATGAATTGATATCGGTCACGACAGAATGACAGAAAATGACAGTAATTTATTCCCGTGCTGTCTCTGTATGTAGGAATGCTCATGCCTTCATCAAATCTCCAATGAATCTTGCCGGAACAGTTATTGATGTATTCAGTACCACATTATTTTATTCCAGAATCTATTCCGGATCAATATATTGTTTGCGACATCCCACGCTTTGATTACATTGACAGGAAACACTGTACGGCGGCTGTTGTCCATTGAAAGAAAGATTACCGTATATCGTGTCTATGTCGCAGTTTGTATCTTTAGACTGCAGTGTGGCTCTCTACAACAGCAACAACAACATGGCAGCTCTTTCCGTGAACTTTCCAGTTGATTTTGGAGAATCAGGTCTTTTCACCTCATATCGGAAAATGGGAACTAGCTCGTGTTTTATATCCGTCCAAATGACTCCCAATCATTATACAACATTACATCATTATACCCACACGAATCACTGTACGACCGGACATGTTGTCCGATGAGAAAAGGACCTGTGATTCTGCGTATTTGCTGAGCATTTAATGCCCAATGTGTCCGTTATAAATGTTCCAACGTTTAGTTTATTTAACCAGCCACTTACAACAGAGCACCGGAATTGAAATAATTCTGTACTGCACAACGGTTTTCTCAAATCAAATGTTTCCGGTTTCGGTTTAGCCCTGCAGGAACAACTTCTGACTTCTTTGCAATTAATTTAATGGCAATTGGGATGCTCTTGGGGGAACATATGACATTCCGAAGTGCATCCCCTGTACACCAGGTAGAAATGGCAAAAGGAGATCTCATGCTCGTTGTTGCGCTGCAATTCTATAGAACGTTGAACTATGTTACGCAAGATTTCGAAGTCAATGATATCGAATTTCGGGTTCATATGGAAAATTCGTTTAAAGTACAGTGGCATGCAAATGTTTGGGCACCCCTGGTCAAAATTTCTGCTACTGTGAATAACTAAGCGAGTAAGAGATGTCCGGATTTCCAAAAGGCATGAAGTTAAAGATGACACACCTCGTTCATATTTTAAGCAAGATTTTTATTATTTTTATTAAGCTGTCGGCCACTCTTGTCTGGCGCGATTGGTCTCCGTTCAGATTAACCGGGTCACGATATGAACGTTTCTCACTCGACCATTGCATTATATTTTTACGAGGCCGAGTGGCTAGATCGACGCTCAACCCGGCACGGATGGAAAACATGTTCGGGAATGGTCCGATATGGATTCGAATGAGGGAGCCTTCGCTCCAAATTCTGGCGCTGATGCCATTGAGGCACCAGCCGGCCTAAGCAAGATTACTTTTTTTAATTTCCATCTTTTACAAATTCAAAATTACATAAATGGAAAAGGGCCCGAAGCAAAAGGTTTGGTCACCCTGCATGTTTAGTATTTAGTAATAACCCTTTTGGCAAGTATCAACGCTTTCTTTAACCAGCTAAGATACTTTCAATTCTTGATTGGAGGATTTTTGCCCATTTTTCTTTGCAAAAGGCTTCTAGTTCTGTGAGATTCTTGGGCTGTCTTGCATGCACTGCTCTTTTGAGTTCGATCCACAGATTGTCGATGACGTTTAGGTCGGGGGATTGTGCGGGCGACAGCAAAACCTTAAGCTTGCGCCTATTGAGGTAGTCGACTGTGGATTTTGAGGTGTGTTTAGGATCATTACCCTGTTCTAGAACTCATCCTCTTTTCACCTTCAGCTTTTTTACAGACGATGGGCTGTTTGCTTCCAGAATTTTCTGGTATTTAATTGAATTAATTCTTCCTACTAGCAGTGAAATGTTCTCTGTGCCACTGGCTGCAACACAAGTTCAAAGCGTGATTGATCCACACCCGTTCTTAACAGTTGTAGGGGTGTCTTTTCATGAAATTTTGCAACCCTTTTTCTCCAAACATACCTTTGCTCATTTTGACTACAAATTATATTTTAAATTCATCAGTCCGCAGGACTTGATTCCAAAATGCATCAGGCTTGTTTAGATGTTCCTTTGCATACTGACGTTGAATTCTGTGGTGAGGGCGCAGGATAGATATTGTTCTGATGACTCTTCCATGAAGGTCATGTTTGTGCAGGTGTCTCTGTACTGTGGAACGTGCTCCACCACTGCAGAGTCTGCTAAATCTTCCTGTAACTCTTTTGTAGTTAAACGGGGGTTCAAAATAGCCTTTCTAGCAATCCTACTGGTAGGTCCCTCGGAAAGTTTTCTTGGTCTTCCGGACCCACAACTTGATCTCCACCGTTGCTGTTAACTGCCATTTCTTAATTACCTTAGAAGAAATGGCTACCTGAAAACGTTTTGCTATCTTCTTACAGCCTTCTCCTGCTTTGTGGGCATCATTTATTTTAATTTTCAGATTGCTAGGCAGCTGCCTGGGGGAGTACATGGATGCTGATTCTTAGGACAAGTGTTATAGAATCAGCGTATATATAAAGTTTTGAAATTTCCATTTCCTGGCCTATCCTAACGACGACTGTGAACAAGCCATAGCACTAACAAGCTAATAAGGTCTGAGACTTTGGTAAAATTTATCTCAGAGCTCAATTCTCTTGGGGTGCCCAAACTTTTTCATGGTGCTCCTTTCGTTTTCTTCACTCTAAAATTATAGAAAACAATAATAATACACTAATCTTGCTTAAAATGTGGAAAATAACGTTTTGTAGCGGTGTGCTACACGCAGCGCTGAAGTAATGACACGGAGTCGTTGAGCTGCAGTTGTAAAAGAGGTGTATTCAAACTTCGCGGCCTCGCTTTAAAGCCTTCCTGATCCCGCCCTCCCCGGGCGGGAATGCTGTAGGGGGCACGTATTCACAGTCCTGTCCCGCGCGCGGGCTTTTCCCCTTGCTGGTGAAGCAGGCTTGGCGCCCTCTTTGGGAACGGCCTCAATGCCGGCACGCGCCGCTGGCAAGTGGGTCGCCACATAACCCATCACCCCCAGAACCGGCGATACACCCTCTAATGTCCACAGTCGGGATCGGACTCTGGGAGTCTGGGACTCTGGGAGGTCTGTCTGTGCGCCACGGTTACTGAATATCCACCGGCTGCGCCAAGGCCACATGGGCCGGTTTGAGTCGGTCCACCGTGAAACCCTCCTCTTTCCCCCTAATGTCCAGCGCGAATGTGGACCCGTTGTTTCTGATCATCGTAAACGGCCCCTCGTAGGGCCGCTGTAGCGGTGCCCGATTTCCGCCCCGTCGTACAAAAACGAACTTACAGTTTTGCCGGTCTTTGGGTACGCAGGTCGAGTTCTGCCCATGCTGTGACGTGGGTATGGGGGAGGTTTCCAGGCCTCTTGCGTAGTCTGCCCAGGACTGCTGCGGGTTGTTCCTCTTGCCCCCTTGGGGCTGGTATGAACTCTCCTGGAACTACCAGGGGTGAGCCTTACACCAACTCGGCCGACGAGGTGTGAAGATCCTCATTGGGCGCCGTGCGGATTCCGACCAGGACCCAGGGAAGCTCATCCACCCAGTTAGTCCCTTTGAGGCGGGCCATGAGAGCCGACTTCAGGTGACGGTGGAAACGCTCCACTAGGCCGTTCGACTGTGGGTGGTAGGCAATTGTGTGGTGCAGCTGTGTCCGCAAAAGGTTGGCCATAGCTAACCACAGGCTGAAGGTGAACTGAGCGCCTCTGTCGGAGGTAATGTGGGCCGGTACCCCAAATCGAGATACCCAGGTGGCAATCAGTGTCTGGGCGCAAGATTCGGAGGTGGTGTCGGTGAGCAGGACCGCCTCTGGCCATCTTGTGAATCGGTCCACGATAGTCAGGAGGTGCCGCGCTACTCGCGAAACTGGCAGGGGGCCCATGATATCCACATGAATGTGGTCGAAACCCCAGCGGGTGGAGTGGAACTGCTGCGGCAGAGATTTGGTGTGCCGCTGCACCTCGGCTGTTTGGCAGTGCATGCACGCTTTGGCCCATTCACTGACCTGCTTGCGGAGTTCGTGCCAAACGAACCTTTTGCCTACCATCCGGACGGTTGTCCTGATGGAGGGGTGCGCTAAGTTGTGAACGGAGACGAGAACGCGCAGCCGCCTGGCTGCCGGAGCGACGGGGCGGGGTTGGCTGGTGGTGACGTCACAGAGTAGGGTCCTCTCACCTGGGCCTACGGGGAGGTCCTGGAGCTGCAAACCAGAGACTGCAGTCCTGTAACAAGGATCTATTCGTCTGCCTGCTGCGCCTCCGCCAGTGCTTCATAGTCTACCCCCGAGACAGGGCTTGGATGTTAGGGCGGGAATGGGCGTCGGCCACGACATTGCCCTTTCCCGAGACATGCCGGACATCCGTCGTGTATTCGGAGATGTAGGACAGATGTCGCTGCTGGCGGGACGACCAGGGGTCGGATGCTTTCGTGAACGCAAACGTAAGCGGTTTGTGGTCCGTGAACGCAGTGAAGAGCCTACCTTCTAAGAAGTACCTGAAATGCTGGATTGCCAGGTATTGTGCCAACAGTTCCCTGTCGAAAGCACTGTATTTGAGCTCGGGTGGTCTTAGGTGTTTGCTGAAAAACGCCAGGGGTTGCCAGCGACCCTCGATGAATTGTTCCAGCACTCCACCGACTGCCGTGTTAGATGCGTCCACTGTGAGTGCGGTAGGGACGTCCGTTCTGGGGTGCACTAGCATCGTGGCGTTTGCCAAGACTTCTTTGGTTTTAATGAAAGCGGCGGCGGACTCCTCGTCCCAGGTAATGTCCTTGTCCTTAACCGACATCAGGGCGAACAGGGGGCACATAATTCGGGCAGCTGAAGGGAGGAAGCCGTGGTAGAAATTCACCATACCCACGAATTCCTGAAGGCCTTTGATTGTGTTGGGTCGGGGAAAATGGCGGACCGCGTCTACCTTGTCGGGCAGAGGGTTTGCCCCGTCTTTAGTAATACTGTGGCCCAGGAAGTCGATGCTGTCGAGCCCGAACTGGCAGTTGGGCGGGTTGATTGTTGGGCCGTAATCACTCATTCGGGCGAAGAGTTGACGGAGGTGGGACAGATGCTCCTGACGACTGTTGCTGGCTATGAGGATGTCGTCCAAATAGATGAAAGCGAAGTCCAGTTCGCGACCCACCGAATGCATCAACCGCTGGAACGTCTGTGCGGCATTCTTCAGGCCGAACGGCATGCGGAGGAACTCGAAAAGGCTGAAAGAGGTGATGAGTGCCGTTTTGGGGACGTCGTCCGGATGCATCGGGATTTGATGGTATCCCCGGACGAGGTCTACCTTGGAGAAGATCCGTGCGCCCTGCAGGTTTGCTGCAAAGTCCTGAATGTGTGGCACAGCGTAGCGGTCCGGTGTTGTAGCGTCGTTCAGCCTGCGGTAGACGCCGCATGGTCTCCAGCCCCCTGTTGCTTTGGGCACCATGTGCAGCGGGGAGGCCTATCGTCTGTCGGACCGCCGTATGATCTTCAATTCCTCCATCCTTTTGAACTCCTCCTTCGCCAGTCGAGATTGTCCGGGGGAAGCCTTTGAGCACGGGCGTGAAGGAGTGGGTTTGTGTCGGGATGAGGTGCTGTACGCCATGTCTGAGCATGGCTGCGTGAACTGTGGTGCCGGAACCGATGGGAAATCCGCCAGGACTCTGGTGAAGTCGTTGTCGGACAGCGTGATGGAGTCTAGTGGTGGTGCCGGCTACTGGGCTTTACCCAGGGAGAACGTTTGAAAGTTCTCGGCGTGAACCAGACTCTTCTTTGGCAGGTCGACCAGTAGGCTGTGAGCCCGCAAAAAATCCGCTCCCAGGAGCGGTTGAGCTACGGCGGCCAGTGTGAAGTACTACGTGGAACGGCTGGAGCGAACTGCAGCGCCACCGTACGGGTGCCGTAGGTCCTCACTGTGCTGCCGTTCGCGGCCCTCAGGATGGGACCCGGTTTTCTGTTGCGCGTGTCGTAATTCGTCGGAGGTAAGACGCCGATCTCAGCTCCGGTGTCGACCAAAAAGCGGCGTCCCGACTGCTTGTCCCAGACATACAGGAGGCTATCCCGATGGCCAGCCACCGTAGGCATCAGCGGCGGTCGGCCCTGGCGTTTCCCGGGAACTTCCAGGGCGAGCTATAGCGGCGGGCTTCTGCGCCCCACCGCTGTTGGTAGAAGCACCATTGTTCGTTGGTCTCCTCACCCCTGCCTCTGGGGTTAGCGGGCCTAGCGGCCGGGCCTGGTCTGGTTTGCTGCTGGGAGCGTGGCCTGGTGATCTGTGCGATGAACGCCCCACTCTCCTTCTTTGCTTTCCACAGCGCGTCCGCCCGGGTCGCCACCTTCCGGGGGTCGCTCAAATCCGCGTCGGACAGCAGCAGGCGTATGTCCTCAGGCAGCTGCTGCAGGAACGCCTGCTCAAACATAAGACAGGGCTTGTGACCTCCGGCCAGGGACAGCATCTCGTTCATCAAAGCCGACGGTGGCCTGTCCCCCAAACCATCCAGGTGCAGTAAGCGGGCAGCTCGCTCACGCCATGAGACTCCGAAATTCCTTATGAGCAAGGCTTTGAATTCTGTGTATTTGCCGTCCGCTGGGGCGATTGTATGAACTCCTCAACCTGGGCGGCTGTCTCCTGGTCGAGGGAGCTCACCACGTTGTAGTAACGTGTGGCATCCGAAGTTATCTGCCGAATGTGGAATTGGGCTTCTGCGTGCTGGAACCATAGGTGAGGTCGCAGCGTCCAGAAGCTTGGCAGTTTTAACGAAACTGCATGAACAGATGCGGCGTCGTTCATCTCCGGTCCAAATATCGTTTGGGCCGTCGGGGTCACCAATTGTAGCGGTGTGCTACACACAACACTGAAATAACGACACGGAGTCGGTGAGCTGCAGTTGCAAAAGAGATTTATTCAAACTTCGCGGCCTCGCTTTAAAGCCTTCCTGATCCCGCCCTCCCCGGGCGGGAATGCTGTAGGGGGCGCGTATTCACAGTCCCGTCCCGCGCGCGGGCTTTTCCCCTTGCTGGTGAAGCAGGCTTAGCCCCCTCTTTGGGACCGGCCTCAAAGCCGGTGCGCGCCGCTTTGTGAGCCGGTTCGAGTGCGCTGGGAATTGGGTCACCACAGTTTCATCTTTAACTTTATGACTTTTGGAGATCAGTTCATCTTCTACTAAATTAACTATTCACAGTAACAGAAATTTTCACCAGGGGTACTCAAACTTTTGCATGCCTCTGTAAGCCCTGTGTTTGTCGTCCGTAATGCTATAATGAGCAGACAAGATACGTGTCATCAATGTGTTTAAATATATTGAATTATTGTGTAGACGCGCAGTTACAATAAAATTGTGGACACGTAAAATGTAATTGCTGACTATAGCTACGCATGTCTGATTAGCCTTTCAGCTTGAAATTGATGAGATGCAGAAACCATTAGATTCCAGCCGGCAATACGAGCTTTTTGCACTTTTCTTAAATCGCACAAGTTACTCCAAACTTGATTGCGGCCGGATATCTTTGCAACCAGAGACTAAAGTGGGTTATTAAAATGGCTGTTGGCAATGAATTCGGAAAAAATTATGTTTCTACTGCTCTGAGAAGTGTCCGTGCAGCCCCAGATTCTGATGTTTCAGGGTATATTGTCCGCCAAGATCGACTATTTCTCCGTCTGAAAGCGAGGTGACGCCCGCTTGTATAAAGTGAAACATGAACTGTCCAGATACAACTGTAAAGAATTTCCATATGTAGGACCATTATACGATTTTGTTTTTAAGCGCTTGGATTCTCCTAGTGCTTGATGAAAACATAATGTTTGTTGGTGTTTAGTTCATCATCTTGTTTTCGGCTGGAATTCAGTACCTAAAGTAGTCCACATCAATCTTTGTCTCGGCATTCAGTAAATGCCTGCATGGGATGTGTAATGTAAATGAGCTCAGTGTGTGACAAAGTGCTACTGAAACAAGATGCGATGTGCTGCAAATTTCCAATGAGAAGCTTGAAGACTGGCTTCGCTCAGCTGTACGCCTTTCTGTTAGTTTATCTGTCACTGAGCAGAAATTACTCTGAACCAATCAGATCTCTTGGCCCACTTTTGACATAGGAATTGTCACATACGTAGAGTAAATCAACGACAATGTGAATCAGTATGAACATTCGGCAAGTATAGACAGCGTCATGATGAGGATGGGACAGATTTTTATTTCACTCAACATCTAATGTGAAAATGTAAAATGAACAGCAATATTTCACATCATAACAACTTTCCTTTCCTGACATTTTAAATGAAATAATGGTGCTTGAATGGTGCTCATGGTCAACATAACGATTATTTACTCACTTTCTTGGGGATAACTAAGCACAAATGATTTTAGGTCAGTCAAAAATAGAAGGAAGAGAGGACTATTGGAATTAATGGGAAACAGGTAACGCACCAGGGCCGATACTTTACATATAGCAGAATTGGAAAATCAGATACAGTCTTTTCAGCTAAAAATGAGGGATATTACTGGAGAAAATTCTCGGGACCAAATGCAAACTAGTCAAATCGGTCGGTGTGTATCATGGGTAACGCTGATAGATAGATAGATAGATAGATAGATAGATAGATAGATAGATAGATAGATAGATAGATAGATAGATAGATACTTTATTCATCCCCATGGGGAAATTCAACTTTTTTTTCCAATGTCCCATACACTTGTTGTAGCAGAACTAATTACATACAATACTTAACTCAGTAAAAAAAAATATGATATGCATCTAAATCACCATCTCAAAAAGCATTAATAATAGCTTTTAAAAAGTTCTTAAGTCCTGGCGGTAGAATTGTAAAGCCTAATGGCATTGGGGAGTATTGACCTCTTCATCCTGTCTGAGGAGCATTGCATCGATAGTAACCTGTCGCTGAAACTGCTTCTCTGTCTCTGGATGGTGCTATGTAGAGGATGTTCAGAGTTATCCATAATTGACCGTAGCCTACTCAGCGCCCTTCGCTCAGCTACCGATGTTAAACTCTCCAGTACTTTGCCCACGACAGAGCCCGCCTTCCTTACCAGCTTATTAAGACGTGAGGCGTCCCTCTTCTTAATGCTTCCTCCCCAACACGCCACCACAAAGAAGAGGGCGCTCTCCACAACTGACCTATAGAACATCTTCAGCATCTCACTACAGACATTGAATGACGCCAACCTTCTTAGGAAGTACAGTCGACTCTGTGCCTTCCTGCACAAGGCATCTGTGTTGGCAGTCCAGTCTAGCTTCTCGTCTAACTGTACTCCCAGATACTTGTAGGTCTTAACCTGCTCCACACATTCTCCATTAATGATCACTGGCTCCATATGAGGCCTAGATCTCCTAAAGTCCACCACCATCTCCTTGGTCTTGGTGATATTGAGACGCAGGTAGTTTGAGTTGCACCATATCACAAAGTCCTGTATCAGTTTCCTATACTCCTCCTCCTGTCCATTCCTGACACACCCCACTATGGCCGTGTCATCAGCGAACTTCTGCACATGGCAGGACTCTGAGTTATATTGGAAGTCTGATGTGTACAGGGTGAACAGGACCGGAGAGAGTACGGTTCCCTGCGGCGCCCCTTTGCTGCTGACCACCGTGTCAGACCTACAGTCTCCCAACCGCACATACTGAGGTCTATCTGTCAAGTAGTCCACTATCCAATCCACCATGTGAGAGTCTACTCCCATCTCCGTTAGTTTGTGCCTTAAGATCTTGGGCTGGATGGTGTTAAAGGCACTGGAGAAGTCAAGGAATGTAATCCTCACAGCACAACTGACCCCCTCTAGGTGAGAGAGTGATTTGTGCAGCAAATACGTGATAGCATCCTCCACTCCCACCTTCTCCTTATACGCAAACTGAAGAGGATCCTGGGCGTGCCTGGTTTGTGGCCTCAGATTCTGTATTATCAGTCGCTCCATGGTCTTCATCACGTGCGACGTCAAGGCAACAGGTCTGAAGTCATTCAACTCCTTTGGTTGTGGTTTCTTCGGTACCGGGACAATACAGGATGTTTTCCACTGTCTGGGTACTCTTCTCTGCTCCAGGCTCATGTTGAAGATGCGCTGTAGTGGTTCTCCCAGCTCAGTCGCACAGGCCCTCAGTAATCGTGGGGAAACTCCATCCGGTCCAGCCGCCTTGCTGGTACAGATCTTCCTCAGTTGACCTTCCACCTGTGCAGCCGTAATCCTGGGCGTGGGCAAGGTCTCCTGTGAGTGGCTATTTTCCTGTGAGGGAAGTAAGCCTGGTGTGGATTTCTGCGGTGAGGATGAGATTGAGCTGTCGAACCTGTTGAAGAAGTTGTTCAGCTGGTTCGCTTTCTCCACATCTCCACTTATGTTCGCCCTCCGCTTTGCACCGCATCCGGTGATGATCTTCATCCCATCCCACACCTCCTTCATGCTTTATTTCTGCAGCTTTTGTTCTAGCTTCCTCCTATATTGCTCCTTTGCCCCCCTTATCTGTACTCTGAATTCCTTCTGACTTTTAAGCTCCAACCGATCACCATCTTTAAAGTCCCTCTTCTTCTGGTTTAGGAGGCCTTTGATGTGACTAGTATTCCAGGGCTTATTATTGGGATAGCAGCGAACAGTTCTAACAGGGACAACTGAATCCACACAAAAGTTAATATAGTCCGTTAATATAGTTAATAGTTAATATAGTCCCCCACAGAGCCCCCCTTGCAGTACATCCCAGTTAGTAGTACTGAAGCAGTCTCTCAGGGCCTGTTCAGCTTCAGGAGTCCACTTCCTAAAAGAGTGTGTGGTAGTGGGATGCCTCATCACAATTGATTTATATCTGGGCTGTAACAAAACCAGGTTGTGATCAGCTTTCCCCAATGAAGGCAGTGGGGATGCACTATATGCCTCCTCTACGTTTGCATACAGTAGGTCAATAGTCCTATTACCCCTGGTGTAGCAATCCACGTACTGGGAGAAAGCAGGTAGTGTCTTGTCCAAAGTCACATGGTTGAAGTCCCCTGTAATTATCACCAGTGCCTCAGGGTGCTGTATCTGCAGCCTAGCAACAGTGGAGCTGATGACGTCACACGCTACCGTTGCGTCGGCACGCGGCGGGACATACACATTCACAACAATGACGCTTGCGAATTCTCGAGGCAGGTAATATGGCCTCATACTCACGGCGATCAGCTCAATATCTCTTTCACAAACGGAGATCTTTGTACTCACATGCCCGGGGTTACACCATCTTTCGTTAATGTAGACAGCGAGTCCCCCTCCTTTCTTCTTCCCACACTTTTTGGCATCTCTGTCAAATCTTACCGTAGTAAAACCAGGTAATTCTACATTTACATCCGGGATGTTAGCCGTCAGCCATGTTTCGGAAAAACACATTAAACTGCATTCCTTGTATTCTTTAACATTCCTTACTAATGAGGCTAGCTCATCCAATTTATTTGGCAGCGAGTTCACGTTCCCCATAATGACCGAAGGAACAGCGGGTTTATAACGCCTCTTCATCTCCGTCCACTTATCCCTGCGCAGTTTTCCAGCCCTGGAGCCGCGGAACCTCCGTTTAATTTCGTTCGGGATCTGGATCTGTTGCGCAACACTGACTTGCACCTTTCTCAGCGCAAGTAGCTGGTTTCTCGAATACAACTTTCTCTCCGTCTCAATATTAAATAAATACTAAACATAACACTATGACTAAACAAACAGAAACAACCTAAAAAAGAATGATCAATTTATCAAATCTCGGGAGCACCTGGAAAAGGCTGCCGCTCAGGTCGGCGCTGGATTCATTTAAATTTCTGAACCCCCTTTACGATACAAGTTTGATAATTTACCGCATAGACTCCCTATCTAAAGGAACACATAAAGCAGAGATCCGAGCCAGATATACCAATTGGTTACTCACCATGGTTGGTATGATTTTCTTACAACTTGATGCACATCAAGTGCCAAATTGGATATCAGATGAACAATTAATAGAATGGGTTGGAGAAGAGGTTCCCTTATGTCACATTAGAAGTCTTACATTAACCAATAGAGTACTCGGTACTTGTGATGATTGTGAAGGGAGGTTTTTATGTTGGTGCTGTATTTCACATTCGGTGTCATCGAAATATTTTGACTTTCTCATTTAAAAGGGATGACAATGTAGCTAAATATTAAGAGTATTATTGTATATCCTTATGCAACCCACCAAAACATGCTATTGTTATGAGTGATATCGGAAAAGGGATAGATTTATCGAACTTGTAGATTGTGGTTTGAATACTTCTGAGAATTGTCTGATGTCTATTTTGCCTGTGAACAATGATTCTTTGCTGCAGTATGCACTGGTGGTATGAACATATTATATAGCAACATCAGCCATGCGTTTACCAAGGGATGGAAAGAGTGTCCTTTGGAAAGTCACAATGTTGCATTTGGGGGTGTGACTTTAAATTTGACTATTGGAGGACAAACTTTGCATCGACAAGCAGTGGAGAAGATTGTGGAGGAAATCTTGCAATTCAACCGACTCTGCTGTTACTGAGTTGTCACCGATCCCTTATTTGACTGCAGACCGGACGCTAGTTGTGGAGGAGACAAAATAAATAATTCATCAATGGACTGAACATACAAATGTTATTAAGTCACATGCTGATAAGGCAAATTAAATACTGAGTGACTCAGACTTCTGGGTTAAGTTTTGGAATTGGGGATCAAATGTTCAAATGCATCCATTGGTCATGATAATCGCACATGCTGCTGTTATATTAATTTTTATGTACAATGGTAATTGTATTGTTAATGTGTACCAACTCGAAAGATGAAAGGCTGAAATTATGCAAAACGTAGCAGGTTATTTTTTTCAGCATTGAGAATAAAATAGACGGTTCAAAAATTGTATGAAATTAGTAAGTAAGTGTTATAATATAAGTGCACACCTCCTGGGGATCCGTGGCAGTCAACAAAATGAAGAAGGATAGTGATACTAAGATAAATATCTTTGGATCAAGAGAAGGGAGATTTCGGCCAAAATACTAAAAATCTACAAATCGGTGAATTCAAATGAATTAAGGATAGTGGAAACTGTGTTTGTTTTTGCCGCATGCTTGTGAACAGAAGCTTCCATTTTGTAAGGACTGTCTATTCTGCATTTTGTGAACTTGACGTGCTGGGTTTGATAATTTTGTTTAAAGAAGACACAATGCTTCTTCAGGTAATCTGCTGGACTGGAGATAATTTCCAAATAAGAAACACGGAAGATGTTCTTTGATTGCTTATATCATGCAGGTTTGTGGAATTTTGGTGCCTACCTGAAGGGATTCGAGCTGATTGCTGATTGAGAACAACGAGCCATAAATTATCGTCTGCCTCTTGAGGGGAAGAAGACAATAAATTGATGTTGGCTTGGAGCAGAGCCAAGAACAAGGCGTTAAAGGACATACACATGAGCTATGGTCAATGACAGTGGAATGCGATATTTGAATTCATAAGGAATGGATATAAAATAGGATACTTTGTGTGTGCTAGTAGCGGTAACTTCGAAAATAACCACCGCTGATACAAGTGTAAACCAATGTATTTAGGAGTGGATTCACTTATTTGTTAGCATAAGCAATAAAGGTACTTGTCAGTAAATACAGATATCGCTTCTCATCGTTATAAGTAGTATTTGTACAACAGCACTGATATGCAATATGATTCTGATTTTCTGTCATAAGATGGGCGCGGCAACGGACCCAAATAAAACACACAGACACTGAATTACTTGGAGGAGGACTAAGTGTATCAAGAAAACAAGGGAAGTGGGGCAGAAACGACGCTGGACAAGACACAGGCCCTGGGGAAGACTCGGAGACTGGGCTAGGACTAGAGCAGAAAAATGGGACCTTGACGAGGAACTAGGAACTGAGCACTAGGAACTAGGAACCTGGACAAGGACTCCGAGCCAGAGACTGGACAGGGACCCGGAACCTGGGGCTTGTCTCTGGCTCGGACTCCGGATCCAGACGAGGACTGGACGTGGCAAGGGAACAGGGCTGGACGTGGGGATAGACGCGGGACGCTAGGGCTGGAAGAGGACATGAAGCTCAGACTTGGTCTATCGGGGGAGAGCAGAAACGCAGAGCCTCGGTCGAGGGAGAGCAAAGCAGAAGCAGGGAGAGGCGTAGCTGGACACGGACACTAGCCCTGGACGAGACCAGGACTCGGGGCGTAGGATACGACTTGGAATTGGACATGGACTGGAACCTCTTCGGAGCCACGGACACGGACTGGAAACTCCTCGGAGACTTGGACTTGAACACAGGAACACAGAACACAGAGCCGGGACTCCTCCTTGGGAACAGGACATAGGTCTGGGACTCATACACGGACACTAAACACAGGGACACAAAGAGACAGTTCCAAGCTCAAAGATCGATGGTTCCTTCAGTTGGCGTGGCAAGACTCGGGTCTCACTCCGGTGGCAGAACTTGACGGATACAGACGAGGACGCAGGCGTGGGTTGCAGGCAGGGCTTCAGGCGGGGGTTGCAGGCAGGGCTTCAGGCGTGGGTTGCAGGCAGGGCTTCAGGCGGGGGTTGCAGGCAGGGCTTCAAGGCGGGGTTTGCAGTCAGGGCTTCAAGCGTGGGTTGCAAGCAGGGCTTCAGGCGGGGGTTGCAGGCAAGGTCTCAGGCGGGGGTTGAAGATGGGGCTTCAGGCGGGGGTTGAAGATGGGGCTTCAGGCGTGGGTTGCAAGCAGGGCTTCAGGCGGGGGTTGCAGGCAAGGTCTCAGGCGGGGGTTGAAGGGGGGGCTTCAGGCGGGGGTAGCAGGCAGGGCTTCAGGGGCGGTTGCAGGCAGGGCTTCAGGCGGAGGTAGCAGGAAGGGCTTCAGGCGGGGTTTGCAGTCAGGGCTTCAGGCGGGGGTTACAGTCAGGGCTTCAGGCGGGGTTTGCAGTCAGGGCTTCAGGCGGGGGTAGCAGGCAGGGCTTCAGGCGGGGGTTGCAGGCAGGGTCTCAGGCCGGGGTTTGCAGTCAGGGCTTCAGGCGTGGGTTGCAGGCAGGGCTTCAGGCGGGGGTTGCAGGCAGGGCTTCAAGGCGGGGTTTGCAGTCAGGGCTTCAGGCGTGGGTTGCAAGCAGGGCTTCAGGCGGGGGTTGCAGACAAGGTCTCAGGCGGGGGTTGAAGGTGGGGCTTCAGGGGCGAGTTGCAGTCAGGGCTTCAGGCGGGGTTTGCAGTCAGGGCTTCAGGCGGGTTTTGCAGTCAGGGCTTCAGGCGGGGGTTGCAGTCAGGGCTTCAGGCGGGGGTAGCAGGCAGGGCTTCAGGCCAGGCTTCAGGGGGAAAGAAGGAAACAGTCCAGCCTCAGGGTAACGGCAAAGACGGCCTGACGTATCCAACGGAGGTAAGGACAGGAAGGGACAGATCACCCCCGTAGGTTAACGTCATGGACAGCCTGATTTACCCCAACGTGTCAAGGACAGGAAGGGACAGATCCCACCGTAGGATAACGGCATGACCGGCCTGACTTACCCTGCAGAGGCGTGGACGGGATACCGACGAAAAGAACCAGCAATCACACTCGGACCCAGGGCCACTTATATTTCAGGACAAATATGAGAATCAGGTGCTGTGATTAAGGCCAACTGAAACAACAGATAGCCAGATGACCCGGAGTCTGCAGTCCACAGATAGGACCGTGAACCGGAACACGGACTTCACTGACTGGACCATGACACTTTTATTCCAAATGTCAAATATTAACGTTTGCCCACCAGGCTGCTTGAATATATGGCGTATTTACTAGAGATATGAATGATGCATACACTCACATCTATCAAGAAAATTCTATTGGATTTCTGCTCGATGCTTTGAACCGACAACATAGCGCCACCAGATGTTTGACTCCATTCTTCAGGATCTCCCTGAAATTGCTCACTGTCACTGTGTCGTTAGGTTAATTTGTGGGGAAATCAAATGGACCGAACAGGAAATGCAGCGAGGTAGTAATGTTCCGTCAAGATGCAATGGAACTGTTCCTTGACGCTGGCTTTTCATTAAATCACTCTCGTTTACTGTTACAGAATTCAGTACCCGTGCCTTGTGAAGTATTGGTCGTGTCCTGTTCCTGGATCATCGCAACTGGTGAAATTTTAAATACATACTTTAGTAGACACAAGATTTTAGATTCGACGCTGCTGCAGATCGGACATTTGAATTACGATGAAAATTAACACACACAAAACAAGAAGAAGATCCAGTTTATCGTCAATTCACAGCTAATTTCCACACATGGATCGTGGTCATATTCCATCCTGATAATTTTCCCTGGTAATTTGACGAAATGATAACCAGAGTTTCCCGCTCTAGCGCTATTTTGTGCTCCCATAGACAAATGGAAACACGTCAGGTGCTGTGTTTCTTGCAACACCGCTTTCTGTGAAATCTATTCCCCCTCCTTCATTCTCATTCGGACTCGGCCCTCTTCTTCTGCACAAGCCGCTGCCCTCTATTCATTCCCAACTTCAGTCATCGTCTGTGCACAACCTGAATTTAAATCTGTCCGGATCTATTTTGTGCTGTAAGGCCATAAGACACAGGAGCATAATATGGCTGTTCGGCAAATAATCTTTTCGCCATTTCAGCACGGCTGATCTAAATTTCCTCTTAGCTCCCATCCCCTGACTTCGCTCAGTATCCCTTCATGCCCTAGCTAATCAAGGAGCTATCAACCTCTGCCACAACTGTACGCCAGGGTTTTCCATGTAACATCACATGTTCCTTGTAGTGCTGTAGTACATGCCGAGAACTTGAAATAATACCAATGTTCTCTCTGACCAACCATTTGTCAGAAGGTTAAATTTTCTCACCGCCTGAAAGCAGCACGGCACAAACAAAATACCACATGAGCAGCAACAAAGGCCCTCTGTGTGGGAGCATTTCAGTTAATGTGCAGCTTCGAATAACATGGAACAGAGAATCATACTAATGGAAGGGATCAGACCGAGCCAAGTCACAGACTGAATGCCCCAAACTTACACAGGCAGGAATACTGTCGAAGAATTAGATGGAGAGTCCCGATGCCGGCAACATAGAAAGTGAGCTCTTCCCACAACTTAGGTTGAACCTTGCTGTAACAGTGTGATGTCAGAGCTCAGAAAGGAGACTAAAATTATCTGATAATATATAGGCTGTGAAAATGAGTCAGATACAGCAACAGAAACATGTCATTTGGCCCATCGAGTTTGCACCAGCATTTCATTACAGCTGATCCATTTTCCCTCTCAGCCCAAACCCCTTGCCTTCTTCCCATATCCTTTCATGCTCTGAATAGTCAAGAATTCATCACCCTCTTTCCTAAAATATACTCAATTACTTGGCCTCCAGAGCAGCTTATTACAACAAATTACATAGATTCACCACGCTCCGTTTAAAGAATTTCCTCCTCATTTCCATTCTGAAAGAACAAAACTCGATTTTGAGGCTGAGTCCTCTGGTCGTGGACGCCCCCACTCTGGTAAACATGCTTTCCACATCCACTCTATTGAGAATTTTCAATATTTGATAGATTTCAATGAGGGCCCCTTCACTATTCTGAACTTCAGTGAGTAGAAGCCCCAAGTCATTAAATTTTCTTTATCAGACAAACCTTATAATTCCAGAAATATTTCTGTAAACTTCCTCTGAACCCTTTCCAATGTAAACACGTCTGTTCCAGATAAGGGGCTTGAATCTGCTGTCAACAATCCACGTGAGGCCACACCTGTGCTTTGTAAATATTCAACAACACCTCCTTGCTTTTATATTATCGTACTTTTCAACTTATTTTCCTCTCCTTTGCGAAAGTAGTATGCACCCTAATTGATTCTAACAAAGTGGATGACCATACAATTCATTGAATTATGTCTTTTACTCATTGATGTCTTTTATAACTCTTTTTCACAGGTTAGAAATGGCAAGAAAATGTGTACGGGAATTTTAAACAGAACAACATGTCAGATTTGCTGTCTCTGCCTAGATATGTAAGGAGTTACTAGATATTTCCTGTGTAGCACTAATATATCAGTGTTGATCCTCGGAGATGAAGAAGTATCTCATCCCAGCTGGAGAAGTGCTTTGTGTCTGAGATGAAGTTTCTGTTGTAACTCGTGAAATCCACTTGAACAGGGGTGCTGAGAACACACCAGCATTTGTTCACTGGAGATCAGTTCTTCAACTACATTGATTATGCAAGGGATCTACTACATCTGATATTTGACTTATGAATTGACAAAGAACTGTGGGAAGGAATTTACTCTTAACTCACTCATCTGACCTGCATGCACAGCAGCGAGTTCACACTGGTGATATGTCTTTCACCTGTTCAGACTGTGCGAAGGGATTCACTTGGTCCTACAGGCGCACCGGCGAGTTCATAATGGAGACAGGCCATTAACCTGTTCAGACTGTGGGAAGGCGTTCATTCGGCCATCTCAAGTGATGGTACATCAGCGAATTCACACTGGGGAGAGGCCATTTTCCTGCTCTGAATGTGGGAAGACATTCACTCATTTATCTGACCTACAGGTGCATCAGCGAGTCCACTCATTGCGAGAGGCAATTCACCTGCTTAGGCTGTGGGAAGGCACTTACTCGGTCAATTGAGCTGAAGACACAACAGCGAATTCACAATGGAGAGAGACTGTTCATCTGCTCAGTGTGGGAAAAAGGCTGTTCAGTCATGTCAACTGAAGGTGCACACTGGAGAGAGACCGTTCACCTGCTCAGTCTGTGGAAGGTGGTTTATTCAGTCATCTCAACTGATGGTACATCAGCAAATTCACTCTGGGGAGAGGCCGTAAGCCTGATCTAAATGTGGAAAGAGATTAAGTCAGTCACCTGACTTACAGACACACCGACGAGTCCACACTGGGGAGAGGCCATTCTCCTGCTCTGAATATGGGAAGAGATTCTCTCAGTCATCCCACCTTGTGACACTCTACCGAGTTCCGTTGGTGAAAATGTTAAAACAGGCTATAGGCTGGGTATTTAAAAATCACATTTGCTGTATCAAGAGGCAAGTTCAAAAGTAACTGTTGGTACCAAACTCGGCAATTATTGCTGCTGTTCATCCAGCCCAGTTCTGCACCCTGCTCACTGGGCATGGGAGGATTTCCTTGGCTGATGTTCACGTTTAGTTGGACAGGAGTTTAATAGTGTGGATCTATGACACAGAAATCGGTTCCAATTTATAGTCCGCCTGCATTGACAGAATCTCCTTTTTCTCCTCTAACTATCATCTCCTATAACTACCACAAGGCCTGAATTTACACTTCCCTGTTGAGCACCAGAGCTGACAGTGCCACCAGTCTTTCTGTTGCTGCCGTGCCCCAATGGATCATCCCTACTTCACATCGCCAATCCCTAACACCCACGCAGCAGTATCCAATGAGTTGTTTTGATAACTGAGGGGAATGCCTATAGGAGAGCACTATACTGACTTCAAAAGCAACTTTCCACACTTGGTGGTCTTGAATTTCGTATCCAAACCCTGTACTCTGGGTGTAGCCATCTCTTCAGATCTTTCATTGATAGCACTCTCAGGCTCCCGAATGATACTGAGTATATCCAACTCCCCGACCCGGCCAATCAGGGAGCACGTACCGCAGATATAGTAACCAGGAAAATCGTCAGGGATCCAGAATTCCCACATCCGACAGCAGGAGCATCCCATCCTGACTAATCTGTATAAAATACACCGCTGAGTGTCAGGAAGTAATTAACATAAGCAAGAAAACATCAAACTTGAATGGGTCAATGACAGTGGAAGTAGTGTGATCTATATCTGTGGTCTTACCATGTGGTCGAAGGAATAGAGGCTGCCATTTTGTGAATCTGTTCTGTAACACCCATTTTGTGAACTGATTGATGAACTGATTCTTGTTATAGGGTAACATAATCAAAGCAATTGAACACAAGAAGTTTCTGGTACTCCCATTCTAAGCCTGAAATCACTCTTAGATAAGGTGCGAGAGGCTTGCAGAACTACTCTCTTTATCTCTGACCCTGCAATGACTGTCAGATAAGCTGCGTATTATGTACACTGTTAGGTCTGCAGAAGTAATCTCGCTATCTCAACGTGAAATCACTCTTAATAAGCTATGAACTAAGTATAGTGGCAGTTTTGCAGCAGGCAACCCGTTATCTTCTCTGAGTGCCTGAGCAAAATAGTTTTTTTTTTCTGTTTTGAGCTTGTCATGGTCCGGTCCGTGAAGACAGCATTTCGGTTCATGGTCCCGTCCATCGATCCTGATAGCAGGTTTTCCGATTTTCCCTTGTTCTGTTGGGTGCTCTGATTGAGGCACCCGATTCTCTTTTCTTTTTCAATTTTTTAATTGAATTGTTTCAAAAACAGATGCATAACCGTCATAATAGTACAAAGGGAGTAAAGTTACATTATTGGCAATTAAGACATGAGTAAAAACTATAGGTAACACCATATAATAGACCTCCCAAACCCTTGATATAAACAAGATAAAAGAAAAAAATAAATATGATTGGAAAAAAAACTTAAATTGAAAATCGAAAAGCAAAATAAGTTAAACTAAACACATCTAAACATAAATTTTATAAAAAAACAAACAAAAAAAACAAGCTGGGCTATTCTATTACATCAAAAATATATTAGTGTGGTCAACACCGCTCCTCTACTCAAATTAATGTAAAATATAAAGGAATCGGAAGTATTGAATAAACGGCCTCCAAGTTTCTTCAAATTTAACTGAGGAATCAAAGGTACCACTTCTATTTTTTTTTCTAATTTAAAAAAAGTCTATGGTTTGGGAAAACCAATGAAATATACTGGGAGGATTTATCTCTTTCTATTTCAATAAATTAGATCTTCTAGCCATTAAAGTAGCAAATGCAATCATCTGCTGAGCTGCACAGGGCAGATCAATCATTCGTAAGCCAAAATTGCAGTAGTAGGATGAGGCTGTATATCAATATGCTAAACAGTAGTGAATGTATCAACAATATCTTTCCAAATTTTTTCTAGAAAATGGCAAGACCAAAACCTATGAGTCGGAGAGGTTCCATCAGAGTGACATCTGTCACAAATCGGATTTATATGTGAGTAAAAACGAGCTAATTTATATTTAGACATATGCGGCCAATGTACCACTTTAAATTGAATCAACCTATGTCTTATACAAATAGAAGAAAATTAACTAATTGAATTTTTTCCCATTTCTCTAAAGGTAAAGAAAGTTGAAGTGCCTTCTCCATTTTTTTTTTCAATTTCAGCAAATATATCTGGCTGTATATTCATAATCATGTCATAAATGATTGCTATTAAACCCTTTTGATAAGGGTTTAATTCTATTTTCCCCATGATATCAGTTGGATGCGAAATCGTAAAAGTCGGTGGCATCGGATTTAAAAGGCATCTCTGATCTGTAAGTATCTAAAAATGAGATCTGGGCAAATTATATTTATTAGACAACTGTTCAAAAGAGTTGACACAGTTATCCAAATATAAATCACGAAAACATATACCCTTCGTTTTCCAAACTAAAAAGGCTTGATCCATGAGAGAAAGTTGAAAAAAATATTAGATATACTAGGATTGATAACAAAAAATATTCAAGCCACAAAATTTACGAAACTGAAACCATTTTCGAAATGTATGTTTCATTAATGGGAAAACTATTTGTTGATTCAATTTAGAAAACAAAAGCAAGGGAAGCAATGTCCCTAAGATGGAAGTCAATGAAAATCCTTGCACAGAATTACTTTCAAGATTAACCCATTGTGGACTGACGTTAATGTCCACACCTTATGCCCAAAATATTAAATGTCGAATTTTAATTACCGAATAATAAAATCTGAAGTTCGGCAGTGCCAAGCCACCGTTCATTCTGGATTTCTGCAAGTATTTTTAACTTTGCCTAAGATTTTTATTTTACCATATATATGACAAAATTTTAGAATCAATAGTATCAAAAAAATGATTTAGGCATAAAGATTGGTACCGCTTGGAAAAGATATAAAAAATATTAGGTAAGATAATCATTTTAATAGCAGTGATTCGACCAAGACAGTAAGGACCGTTTAGTAAGCCATTGTTTAACCTGGTCTATTAAAGTTAAAAAAAAAATGACGTTAAATAAATCCTTATGTTTTTTTTTAGTAATCTTAACATCTAGGTAAGTAAAATAATCCGTAGCCAATCTAAATGTTAAATGTCTATAAATGGGAACCTGCATATTTAAAATGAAAACTTCATTCTTATTAAGATTCAGTTTGTAACCAGAAAGGTTACTAAACTGAGAGAGCAAGGATATAACAGCAGGAATGGATTACTCACGATTCGAAATATATTGTAACAAATCATCTGCACATAATGATAACTTGTGTATTACATTTCCGCGAAAAATGCCAATTATAGAAGGTGATTCAGGAATAGCAATAGCTAATTTTCCAGGGCAATATCAAATAACAATGAGCTACAGGACAACCTTGCCTAGTGCAGCGACACAACTGAAAAAAAGGAGATCTTATATTATTGGTAAGTACCGAAGCCGTAGGGGCATAACATATCAATTTAACACAAGATACAAATTGCGGGCTAAAATTAAATTTCTCAAGCGTACTAAAAAGTATGTCCATTCAACTCTATCGAACGCGTTCTCGGCGTCCAATGAGATTACACATTCTGGAGTTCTAGCTGAGGGGTCATAAACAATATTCCTTAATCTCCTAATACTAAAGGACGAATAGAGTTTTCCTTTAATAAATCCGGTATTATCAACCGAAATAATTCGAGACAATACATTCTCCAATCTAGTTGCCACTATTTTCGAAAAAAAATCTTAGAGTCTACATTCAATAAGGATATAGCCTGTATGTTGCGCATTCAGTGGGATCTTTGTATTTTTTTAAGAATTAGGGAAATAGAGGCACCATAAAAAGATTGTGGTAATTTACCTGCAAATAATGCACCTTTAACGATTTTACATAGCTAGGGAGAAAGTATAGAAGAAAAGGATTTTAAAAATTCCACTGTATAACCATCTGGGCCAGCTGCTTTACCTGAATTCATCGAAAGAATAACATCATTTTTTTCTTGTTCCGTAATAGGAACATCTAATACTAAACATTCATTAGGTGATAATTTCGGAACATTCAATTTCCTTAAGAATTCATGCATTATAGTGGGGCCATCAGGAGATTTTGATTGATATAAGGAGGTATAAAATTCTTGAAAAGATCTATTTATCTCACCATGATCAAACTTCAAAATTCCATCTCGTTTACGAATTTTAATAATCTGACGTTTAACCGAAGCAGATACAATTGACTAGACAATAATTTTCCAGATTTATCACCATATGTAAAAAATGTCTGCTGGACCTAGTTAATTGATTTTCAATTGAGGATTTTAAAAGTAAACTACGGTCCATTTGAAGTTCGACCGTTTTTATTTATAAAGCTTCTGACTTGGAGCAAAAGAGCTTATCTTGTTAATTGCTTTAATCATATCAACCAACATACACATTTCTTTATTAATTCGTTTCTTCGGGCCAGCAGAATATGAGATAATCTGTGCATGGAAGTATGCTTTAAAAATGTCCGATTGTACCCGGCTGGATATTTCATCCGTAGAGTTTATTAAAGGAAACAAAACAATCTATTCCTTCAAGAAGTTCACAAAGTCCCAGTTATGTAACAATACAGAATTGAATCGCTATTGTCCAGTACTAGAAGGCATATCCATTAGTTCAATAGAAAGTTTCAGTGGCGCATGATCAGAAATGACAATGGAATCTTAATTACAGTCAGTAACAGAGGGAATTAGACGAGAGTCAAAAAAGTAGTCAATTCCAGAATAACCATGATAAACATGAGAAAAGAATGAAAACTTTTTTGTGTTCCTTTCGATGTGGAAATCTCCAGATTTATGAAATTCCAAAATCAAGCATAAAGGAATTGATAAAGTAGCAGATTTATTCGGAACCGCCTAATTAGACTTAGATCTATCCATTGAAGGATTTAAACATCAATTAAAATTTCCTCCCATTATCAACATATAGTCATTTAAATTGGGAAAGGATTTGAATAAGAGTTTAAAAAATCAGGATAATCAATACTCGGAGCGTAAGCATTAACCATAACCCATTTTTCTTTACATAGTAGGCCAGTGATTACCACAAATCTACCGTTCGAATCCGAAATTGTTTTGTAATGAACAAATGAATTAGACGAATCTATAAAAATAAAAACGCCTTTCACTTTAGCCTGGGAATTCGAATCATTTTGTTGATCTTTCCAAAACCTAAAAAAAAAGTCCTTTCTTTGACATTCTTCACAGTTTCTAGTACAAAAATAATATGGGCTTTCATTCTTCGGAATACCTTGAATTTTTCCCGTTTAATCGGGTGATTTAAACCGTTTGTGTTCCACAAAACAAAATTAATAACCTTATCCATTATAGTAAGACCAGTAAGATGGTACGTAAGGGATTAACCAGAATACAAACTCATGAACTCGGAAAAGGACAAAAGGTTCAACGAGGAACCGGAAGTTACGACATATCGGACACTTCAGTAGTTTCGAAATAGCCCAGGTGAAAAAATCTAATCTAAGAAGGAAGAAACTCCCTCCCCCAACCTAAAGACCAGGAAAAAAAGCCAGAGATTGACCAAAAGATAAGATCAAGCAAAATCTACCCTCATCGCTCTTGATGGCAGCCCAAAAGATAAAAGTTTTTTTCAAAAAAGAGCTACCCATAATTCAAAAAATATATGACTAAAATTATCGAAAAAATAGCAGGAAGAAAATATAACTACCGCTATATTTTAGAAAAGTTTTAAATCACGGAACAGAGTACTAAGATACTACTACTTCAGAAAAAGAGAAAACAAGCACCAGTCCATGTTGTTAATTATAATTTTCACGCATACACAATTGAAAATGACGCAGCAGGAAAATAAGGTCTTATGGGAAGAACAACTCAGGACGAGATTTTAAAACGTAAAAAAGAGAGCAAATGAAATTCCGTTCAAAAAATGTAATCAAACACCAAAACATTCACTAAATAATTTCAAGAAATGAAAAAAAAACAGTATCCTAAAAAGGAACAGCAAAGTTAATCTAGAAATACTAAAAATAACTACAGTACAAACCAAGACAGAGCACCCACACATAAACATTTTAAAATGACGCAGCAAGAAAATAAGGTCTGATGGGAAGCAGAAAGCAAAACGACTTCATGAAATGTAAAAAAAAGAGAACGAATTTATCTCCGTTGAAAAAAAAAGAAATCAAACATCAAAGCATTTACTAAATAGTTACAACAAATAAAGAAAAGTAGAATCCCAAAAGAGAACAGAAAAGTTAATCTAACAATACTAAAAAAATACCTACCGCACAAACCAGAAAAGAGAATCCTCACTTTCTAACTGACCCGATCAATAGGCTGGTAAATAGCGTAGAAATTTAAGTAAAAATAGAGTAAGTAAGTAAGTAAGTAAGTGGATAGATAGATAGATAAATGACTGAACCCAAGGCGGGCCGTAGAAGAGGAAGTTTCCTGGTCAAAACATATTTGAGCTTCATTTAATGTCTTGAAGAAACAACGGGAATTATCAGAGAGAACGATCCTCAGTCGAGCAGAAAAAAGCAGTGCTGGCTTCAGATCTATTCGAAAAAATTCAGACATCATATGTTTAAACGCCATTCGTTCCTTCAGAACCTCGGAGCTAAATTCTTCAACGTAGCGGAAGTTGAATTCTTTAAATCAAACGTGCCTTTCCGCAGAGCAAAGCAAATCAGACGTTCCTTGACATGAACCTAATAGATAGATAGATAGATAGATAGATAGATAATTACTAGCCATGGATGTGGACATCTTAGACGTAAAGAGCGACGGACACGGTCGATTAATGGAGGGTCGGCCAGGACCTATGTGCCGAACACATCGATTAAAAATTGAGAAAGAACATAATAGGATTACCTTCCTCAACATCCTTAGGGAGCCCGGTTATCCGTAGGTTCTGTCTTCGAGATCGATTTTCAAGGTCGGTAACTTTAGATTTTTAACAATCCAGTTGTTGAGACATCAAAGTAAAAGTTTGCTCCAAAGTTGTGATTTTTCGGTCTCCTTGGCGAGTGCCCCCGTCAATTTCTGAAATTATTTCTTGCTGCAGTTCAACTTCACGTTTAAGTGATCGAAAATTATCCTCGATCGTCTACAAAACTCCTTCAAACACGGCAAACTGAGTACGTTTATCATCTATAAGTTTCCACATTGCTTCAACAGTAAACGGAGACAGCTCAGATTGTTTAGAATCACCACCTCTTTTTCCATTAGTCAGTTGAACTTGCAAACCAACCTTCTGAGATTCATGCACATGCACTCCAAAATCTCTTTGCAGAACAGTAATTCCGAATTACTGAGTAATTCTCCCTCTCTTTCTCTGCCACTCTAGTTCCCTCTCTATACTCTCTCTCCTTCTCTCACACCTTACGCTTTTTCTCTCTCTCTCCTTCCCTCCCTCCCCTCTTTTCCTCTCTCTCATTCTCTCTCATGCACTCACTTGCTCTCTCTCCCAACTTTGCTTACCGTGTCCCCCTCCATCTCTCTCACACACTCCATCTCACCCCATCCACCTCTCGCGTGTACACGGTCTTCTCTTTTCCACTTTTACTGTAGCTCTCTCCCCCTCTCACGCTCTCTTTCACTCTCTCCCTGATTTTCGCGATCTTTCCCTCCTTCACGATGTCTAATTTAATTTGTTTCTATCACAGTCTATCTTGTACACCCTTCCCTCGCTCTCTGACTTTCCTTCGTTATGTCGTGCTCTCTCACTCTGTTCTTCACTCTCTCCTTTACGCTTTGCTTCGCAGTGTCTCACTCCCGCTCTCTCCCTCATAATGTCTCTCTCATGCTCCGCCTTTCAACGCTCCCTCACGTTGTTTCATTCTATTCCGCTTAACCTTAGCCTCCCTAACTCTGTCGCACGCAATGTGCCCGTCCCTCACTCTCTCCATCCTCTCAAGCTTTCCTTGCGATATCTCACTTGATGTCCCTCTTTCTCTCTCTCTCTCTCTCTCTCTCTCTCTCATCTCTCTCTCTCTCTCTCTCTCTCTCTCTCTCTCTCTCTCTCTCTCTCTCTCTCTCTCTCTCTCTCTCTCTCTCTCTCTCTCTCTCTCTCTCTCTCTCTCTCGAGTTCCTCACGGGTCAGTATTGGGACTGCAGTATTACGGTTCTTGATCCGGACTCCGGGTCCTTCGACCGTCCCTTGTTACGCCTTGAACTCAAGTAGTCACGCCTGAGGGTCATCTTAGCTTGCTTGGGCTCAGGTAGGCGCACCTGATGCCTATCGTTTGGCTGTGAATATAAGGGGCTCTGGGATTGACTATAGTTGGGTGGGGGGTCGTCCTTCCGTCCTGGCTTGGAGAACAACCGTTAACGACGAGTTCTGTGAGTGAGTAATGGTTTGGGCTGCTCCGTAGCCCGCCTGAGACTTCAGGCCACAGTTAGTCTTGAAGTCACCCTGGACCAAGCTCCCTTCCTATCCCTCGCCTCTGACGGGTTGTGCCCCGCGATCTGCCCAGGAGCCCCGCGACCTACCCAGGCCCCTGTGTCCTGCCTGGGAGGTCCGGACCCTGCCCAGCAGATCTGCGACCCGCCCAGGGGGCTATTCCCTGTATTCCTAGTCCCAGGAACCCATTCTCAAGCCACGACTCAAGACTCCAGCCTCCAGCAAAGCCTCAAGACCTCACCTTCAAGCAAGTCTCATAATTCCAGCCTCAAGAACCCATCCTCTAGCCAAGCCTCAAGACCTCAGCCTCAGGCAAGCCTCGTCTCCAGCCTCAAGAACCCATCCTCAAGCCAAGCTTCAAGATCCCAGCCTTCAGACCCCTGCCTCTAGGCAAGTCTCACGAACCCAGCCTCAAGCCAAGCCTCGGGGCCATTTCTGAACTCCAAGGTCATCTGAACTCCAAGATCATCTCCACGAACGCCACGGTCCCCACACCTTGTCCTATCCTTCAGCTTGCCCCGTCCTTCCCCCAATACTTCAGTGCCTGCGTCCTGCATTTGGGTCCAATCTCACTTCCACTTATGACATGCAGACTATTATATAAATGGGGCGACAATGCAAACATTAGAGATGCAAAGGGAATTGGGAGTCCTCGTGCAAGGCACCCAGTAGGTTAATTTACAAGTTGAGTCTGGGAAAAAGAAGACAAATGCAATGTTGGCATTTACTTCGAAGAGAATAGAATATAAAAGCATGAAGAACACGCTGAGGCTTTATAAGACACTAATCAGACTGCACTTGGAGTAAGGTCAACAGTTTAGGGCACTTCATCTCAGAAAGAATGTATTGTCATTGGAGGGAATCCAGAGGAGAATCACGAGGATGATTCTGAAAATGAAGAGGTTAACATCTAAGATGCATTTGGCTGCTTTGGGCCTGTACTTACCGGAATTTAGAAGAATGCAGGGGGATCTCAGTGAAACCAACCGAATGTTAAATGACTACATAAGGTGGAATTGCAGTGGATGTTCCTCTGATGGAATATCCAGAACTAAAGGGAAGATCCTCAAAATTGAGGCACACTTTAAGGACAGAGGCACAGATATTTTAAGCAGAGAATAGTGAATCTGTGGTATGGTCTTTCACAGACTGTGGTGAAGGCCAATTCTATGGGAGATTTTAAAGTTGAGACTGATAATTTCCTGATTGGGGAGACAAAGCATCTGGTGAGTAGGCTGGTGCCTTGATGTTGGTGGGATCCAGGATCAAACACACTTACACACACACACACACACACACACACACACACACACATGCACACACACGCAGCTACAAGTAAATGTGATGATAATTTGTCTTCATTTCTAAAATAGTTCAAATTCTGTAACAGGAAGCTACCTCAAGCTGGCAGAGAGAAGAGCAACCTACCAGTAGAGAAGAACGGTTAGAGGCAGGAGTTATGGATGAAGATGAAAATATTCTCCAAGATCTGGCAGTTTTGTCATAACTGGGAAGCAGCGGGAAATGTTGAGAGGGTTGTGAGGAAGTGTCTCCGGTCTGAAAAGTCGACAGTTTTTTCTTTTCCGTAGATGCTATCTGGCCTGCTGAGTTTCTTCAGTATTTTGTGTGTAGTGCTACGATTCAGCAACAATGAATATAGAACTGAGACAGTTCTTTTATAAACAAATAAAACCTTTATTAATCACTGCTCAAAAGAAAATCCAAAAATAAACAAACGACTATCTTAACTGAAAGTTAGCTACTATATGGCAGCTCAAACTGTTCTTAAAACGGGAAATGCGAACACAGTTCTTCAAAGTAGTAAATGCAAAAGTCCAACTGATTTACACAGTCAATTAGGAGAGATTTTCCTAGAAGTAATTCACTCTTCGACGACACGACGTTACTGCTGATTCCAGCTGAAATATGCCTTATCGAAGGTTTTACAACGAAGGAAAATGAACGGCTTAAAAGCACTGACCTTTCCTTGGCGAAACCCTGCTCCAGTCCTTTCTGCTCTCTCAGCAGGGACTATCTCGGATGCACGTTACTAATTCCTTCCGAATGAGGAAAAAATAATATAAAACGTGTTTTACTGTCAACAACAACAACTTTTTTTTTATCCTTCAGCTTCCCGACCTTCGATAAATTTTCCCTCGCCGACTGGACTTTAACTGGCAACGATTTTCAGAACTGCTGGCACAACGATTCTTACAGTAGAAGTTAAAACTCCACTTTAAACCGAAACTGCGTCATGAAACCAATTACGCACCAGAACGGAGTCACTAACGAATTAAGCCAGGAATTTACCGGCGTCATAGAGGGTCGTGCTCCTTTTATACCTGTTGAAACAGGCCATTACATGACCTCCAAGTGGCAGGAAAATTACATCATTCCACCATCACAAGACCATTACATAGTGCCCAGCAGAGCCTCAATTACATCATGATCATGTGACAGTTACATGATACCCACGGGGATTGTAACAGTAGAAATGAGTAAAGAGTCGACGCTTCTGGCCGAAACCCTTCATTGGAATCTCATTTTGTGTGTGTTGTTTTGTATTTCGAGCATCTGCAGATTTTCTCTTGTAAATCTCTTAATCACATTGTTTCTATTTACCCACAAGTGGGGGGAGAGAATAGGGGGCATGAACGCAGCTTAATTGTAATACCTTGCGACATTTATTTCTAACGTTTCATGAGTTTCAAAATCCGATTCAGAGGGTATTTCACCGCATTCTTTAGATCTTCTATGAATTTGCTCTGAGTCAGGCCATAAATGCACGTGTTGGTGCAGGAACTATGAATCTTCAGCATTGCTAATATGTGTTTTGTGATGTTTCGGGGATCGTTACCAGATTATATAAATATCACTCACTGTAATCCGTTCATAGATAGAAAATGCCATCAGTGTTCACACAAAAATATGAAACGACCGGTTATGCTGAAAAGCAAAACGATGGATTTGCGTCGGTTCTCCATCTCCCGGTCCTTGTCATTCTCTCCACTCTTTTGTCCCCAGAGCCCATTGCGGGTCGACTGGCCGCTAGAATCCGCCTGACTGATAGAATGTTGAACAGCAAAATCAGAAAGAATGGGAGACCAGGGACGAAAATGAGGTCAAACAAGTCAAATACCCCCATGTGTTATGGGTCCGTTTGGCCGTTCCCCTTTATCACATCTTTCTCCCTGATTATGCCCCAATTTCATTTATTTGATCTCCAGTTGCTGCTAGCTTATCCAATTACCGTAAACCTGGGTTTCATTGGAGACTGGGAAATAAATACGATGGCGACTTTGTCACAGGTCGCCAGCTTGTTGGTCGTTTCTCGTTTGGTACATAGTTTCCTTGTCCGATTAGAACCGTTAGTTCTAAGTTCCGTTCTAGTTTCTAGATAGCCCCTGTAAATCCCGGGATTTCCTTGTCAAAATTCCACCGGTTTCCTGTTCTACGTTCAGGTCTACGCCAGCCTCAGTCGACGTGGCGGTGTCCTGCACTTGTGTTTTCCTCGGTCGCCACCTTGCAACACCATGGGGAAGAGTTTTTGAAGCTTGATGTATAAACACAACACCAGAGAACACCATCAATTATTTTTTCAGTTCCGTATTTAAAGTAATAGGTGACCTTCTCCAAACAGGCCAGCACACTCACTCTCCGATAACCACAGCCGCCGTTCTTCAGGTGCAATATTTTGCTTTCAGCTTCTCACAGCCAATAACCACAAATCGATCGACGTTGAAAGTGACAGTCAGACATCCTGAGGTCGTAGTGCTCGCACAAATCAGCCATTTATTGAGTCTGAACACAGGAGTGATAGTCGAAAATAAATCCGAGCAGTTCACGACAGCAGCAGATTTCAGATAAAGACCAGGAGATCGGCCACAGCCATTACAAGAAGATAGTGAGTGACATATTTAGAGAGACCGCACTTTGCCCTTGACAGGATAACAATCGCCACCATGTTATCTGGAAGACAGACAGGGAACGGCAAGTTGAGAAAATACTGAGCGGTAGCCAATGCAGCTGTTCGAGGGTATCATTGAATATTTTCACTTCATTGTTGCATTTGTCAGTCGGAGTGTCGAAGTCTATTTTATTTGAAAACGTTATCCTTATTGCTGACCGAAATTAGATTTTGCAGCAGAAAGCTAAAACGATGCAACTATCTCCTCAGGGTCAATTCTGGATAAAACATTTTCTAACGTTGTCTTCCGCGTCTCGATTGGATGAAATGAATAAATCCGGACGCTGATGGCCGGATTCTTCCATTAGACAATCATCAACTTCCATGTCGATCCCTGTCAGCGACAGAACAGCTGGAAGATGGAACAAAGGCAGGGTATACTGCAGACTCTCATCCAGTCAAAACAGAATCTTCGATTAAACAGTTAAAGTTTCTTCCTCAGAACTATTCTCAGAGGGACCCCTGACACGACTGTAAACTGGTTTCTCTTTCCATACAAGCTGCTTGGGGCTTAGTGTTTCCAGAATTCACCGAGTTTGTTTCCCATTCCAGCATTTGCCACCTCACTGACTTTACAACAGAACATTGACTGATTCGGAAGGTACAGGGCAGTCTGACACAACCTCAAAGACAGACAAGACGCCTACCACTGAATCCATCACAGAGAAGCAGGGGAGAGGAATTCAACGTCCAGCAGCGAACTCCGTGTCGCAGTCAGATGTCTGTAAGTGTGTCATATGTAAGTATAATGGAATACATTTCATAGTATTGATAACTATGAAGACCAACGCCGATTGTGTTGTGGCTCAGCAACGCCTTCACAATGTTTTCTATCGACTGCTTTTACATTCAGTCATATTGTATACATTCATTAAAACTCCACAGCACAGAACTCCTCATGATTGCGTAAGTGTCACTACCAGCTGATGGTTCGATTGTTGCACCCAACTTAGACAATCGCTCACATATTAGAGCAGATAATCAATTGATAAAATTTCCGCGCGAAAAAAACACAATATTTGCAAATGCAGTGCAGCTGCTACAAGAGCAAAAGCACAGAGACCCGAATCACATTATAGATCCCAAACCGCTGGAGGAACGCTGCCGGACCCGCTAAGTTCCACAGATATTGGAGGATCTTTGAATTCCTTCAGCGGTATTATTACTAATCATCATCATCATCATCATCATCATCATCATCATCATCATAGCGTCTATAGCCTACCGCTGTTGCCACTCCATTCCTGAAATCGGGAATACCTGAAATGGGCCGGCGACTGTGGAAACCAGTGACAGAAGCAATCACAACATTGCAATTAAACTTCATCTCCCAACAACGGCAGCTGATACTGCGACTTAACGGGATTTCCAAAGTCTGATATAAAAAGAAAGTAAAATTCCTCTTTCCGGCAGATGATTGGACACACTATTTCAGTCAGAATTTGTGATTCCTGCTTTTTCCTGAATAAATACCTCCGGGAGGCACTCTGATCTTATCCATGACTTGATTTATGCATAGAATTAAACTCCAAAGATACGGTTACACACTTCATTGATTTTCGTCGTTACAGCTACATGTAAATGAAACACCCTGATAAAAATATCCGGCTGATTGAAGACCAATGAGTTCGGTAGTTTTAATTACAAAGTCTGAATTTTACCACCAAGCAGCTACGTTTACACATTTAATGTTTCCAGTTAGCTAATTATACATCTGCAAATGGAGAGAAACTAGACTGACAGCATCCAACTTCTTGTTCCTGCAGGTTCCTATTCCGAACTCTCCTTCAGAACTCTATTTTGCTCCCAGACCAGAATGCAGACAAGTACTGACTTTGCAGCTTTTCACAGTAACGGACATTTGCATGGCACTGTACATTAAACGAATTTTCTATATGAACCCGAAATTCAATATCATTGACTTCGAAATCTTGCGTAACATAGTTCAACAGTCTATGGAATTGCAGCGCAGACAACGAACATGAGATCTCCATTTGCCATTTCTACCTGGTGTACAGGGGATGCACTTCGGAATGTCACATGTTCTGCCAACAGGATCACAATCGCCGTTAAATTAACCGCAAAGAAATGAAAAGTAATTCCTGATAGGATAAATGAAACTTTTGATTTGAGAAAACTGTTGTGCAGTACAGAATCATTCCAATTCCCGTGAAGCTCTGTTAGTGGCTAGTTAAAGAAACTCAGCGTTGGAACATTTATAACGGCCAGAGAGGGGAATTCCCCCTTTGGCATGAAATGCTGAGCAAGTACGAAGAATCACATGTCCTTTTCTCATCGGACTATGACGGGCGGTACAGTGATTCTTCTGGATATAATGAATGGGAGACATTTGGATGGATATAAAATACGAGTTCGTTCTCATTTTCTGCTATGAGGTGAAAAGACCTGCTTGTACAGAATCAATTGGAAAGTACACGGAAAGAGCTGCCATGTTGTTGTTGCTGTTGTAGAGAGCCACACTGCGGTCTAAAGATACAAACTGCGACATAGACACGATATACGGTAATCCTTCTTTCAATGGGCAACAGCAACCGTACAATGTTTCATGTCAATGCAATCAAAGCGTGGGATGTCGCAAACAATATATTGATCCAGAATAGAATCTGGCATCAAATAATGTGGTACTGAATACATCAATAACTGTTCCGGCATGATTCATTGGAGATGCAATGAAGACATGGGCCTTCCTACACATAGAGACAGCGCCGGAATAAATTACTGTCCCTTTCTGTCTTTCTGTTGTGACCGATATCAATTCATTTTCCTTAAATGCGACGTCAATCCAGTAAAAAAATAAGGAGACCGCGTCACGTATGGATAAATCACCTCTTTTAGAAATCATTTGCTTCCGACAATAGACACACTGACTTTTTTACAATTTGCGAGATAAAAAAAATAGAGCACAATGCAGTGAACAATATATGAAAATAACACTCCTGCAGGAAATGGCACAAAATGTCAATGGAGCGGACGCAAATGGATTGCTATGTTAGTGGGAGAAATCCGAGTTAAACAGTGTCGTCCTATGTCAGAAAAATTTAGTATTGATTCTCTCTATTTTTAAGAGGGCTTCATGAAACAAGACTCCTTACATTAATCACAGATGACCCCGCTGCACCCATAACGATTTCGATGTGAAAATGGCCTGCGTGATACATAATTCATCAAATCATTGGCTAACTTATGTCATCCAGATTGACCACTATCGCGGCACCAAACTAACCTGAAAGCAAGAAGGAGGTGCGAACATTCCCATTCCGAGAAAAGATTGTTGAATTGAACAATCAAACTAAATGCCCTTCCTTAACGCTAGAATCTTAATGTACTTTGCCTATTGTTGTAATTGATAATTATTTGAGAGATATCCACTTTGTAAAAATATTGGAGACTAAGAATATTTTATTTGAAACGCACAAACTAAGTGTCATCGAGAAAAAATTGTACAATGTTCTCGTTTGAAAGTGAGAATAAGCACAATTAAATGTTATTGTTATTTTGCAATTCTACTGAGGGAACGATTTTCATTGCACAATGACGCAAGTTACAGAAATGAAAACAAACCTGGAATATTTGTTCAGTGGACTGTCACTGATATGTCTAAACACGTGGCGTGATTAATTGTCAGAGTGCATTTTGCTCTCCTGTATAAAATAAACTTGCAAAGCAAACAACAGTAGACAACGGCGGTTCGATTATTTTCAGCTGATCATCAATTCACACAGAAAATGGGATATCCAGCAATTTACTACATCGCGAGTATTTACTATCCGGTACTAGCAGCGACTGGTATCCCTGGTAAGTAACCGGAAGCGGCTACTACTGTGTGTGTTTGTTTTGTGCTTGTAGCATTTGTTACAGAAGATGCCTCATCTGATGAGTGTTTTAAGCCCATTCAGATTTAAATATATATTGTACTTCATTCCTTTATTTTTCTACTGAGTTTTTATTCTTTTCTTATGTGCGAACATATTAACCAGTGATTGAATATTAATATTCCATTCAGCTTGAACTGTTCGAAATCAGATTCTACAATCGCTGCAGCTCCAACATCCTATTTTTTCGGCAATCAGTTATTTTCTCTCCGGCTTAATGGCACTAAAGTGATTTTTTTATTCTATTTATTTCTCGAAATGTCTTTGAAATTGCCACAATAATTTGCAAAACACCTTCCATTTAGCGGTGTCCTCCTTCTTTTCTGGGTTTTAATTTAGAGACGTTTTATTTGATTTCTTACATCCATCTCACAACATGAAGGAATAGAAATCTTTAGGTTTCGTCTCCGTCGCAATGTCCAAGATTCAAATTTATTTCCCAACATCGAAACATGCATTTAACGATGCCGTTCCTTCACTCGAAAATATAATCTCCGAAGAAACTGTTTCACTGAATCAATTTTATCACCGCAATCTATAAACATTCAGCATTCTCAGCTACAATGATGGGTCTGTCTAGAATAGTGTGTAGATAACCCGCCAACTGGAAAACCTGCTGTCAACTGGAAAGCTGCGACTCAAATGCAGCACCAGTCTGTCATTGTCATCCAGCGAAAGACAGTGATGGACCCGGAGTTCACTCTCCGACTCGAGCCCTGACTGATCAAGCATATGATCAGATGCCTGAGGTTCACTCAGTACGATTGAATAAATTTTGTTGCATGCATAGAAATAAAACAATGATCAGGATTTCTGCGCATGAAGTTAACTCTTCCTTGTTTCCTTGCAGTTAATTTCTTGGCGATTGTGATCCTATCTCTGGGAAAATGTGGCCTCTCTAAATGCATCTCTCGTTACCTGGTGGGAATGGCAGCCGCTGATTTAATGGGTGTTATTATTGCTGTTGTGCTCTGTGAAATCAATAATATTTACTCTTATGCTGTTCCTTTGCTCATTACACCGGTTTGATCCCTGACACTTGTCTTGACGCTCGCAACCAGGGACTGTTCTGTTTGGCTCACGGTGGTTTTCACGCTCGATCGCTGCGTTGCAATCTGCAGACAAAAGCTGCGGGAGCGATACTGCACCGAGAGGACAGCGGCTATTGTAATAGTAATTGTGGGATTAGGAAGTTGTGCAAAGGGTATCCCATCATATTTTGCGATGGAACCTTCCCTTGTCATGAACAACGTACAGACGCGTTGCATTTTCAAAATGGATTTCTTTTCCTCACCAGCGTGGAAAGTATACCAGTTTTTTAACACTATCACTACACCTTTATTGGCATACGGTTTAATTCTACTTTTTAATACTTTAACAGTCAGTCATATTATCGCGACGAACAAAGTTCGCCGGGGACTCAGGAACAGCAGAGAAAAAAAATGAACCAGAGGTGGAGGAATGAAGAAAGTCAATTATTCTGTTGTTTGCTCTAACAGCCAATTTCATATTGTTGTGGATCCCCATTATTGTATATACTATGATCTGGCCATTTCAGAATTACTCTTACACTAGTAGATATTTGAATACCCCGCCATATATACTGCAACAGTTTGGGTTCATGTTGCAATATCTCTGTACCTGCACCAACACGTGTATCTACACTCTGTCACAGAGGAAATTCAGGGAGGAGCTGAAGAGAGGAATCAAACATCTGATTACGTTATATAATCGTCTCTGTAGCTAAACGCTGTTCGAATTAAAAGCTTTGAAAGAGTTTAAATGCATTTCTATGTTGTTTATTTGTCTGGTAAATGTGCCTATATTCCAGGTGAGCGAATGTTAGTAGTTTGCAGGTTCCAGTAAAGTCAACAAAATTACTTCAATTCTACGGGGCAAGAAACAACAAATGTCCAGTCTTTGCCGTTGCCTCACAATGATGACTATCATAACGATTCACCCTGACAACCTTCCGCTGAAACCTCACCAACATGGCTTTTGGTCCATTACTGGCGTCCACATCCCCGTTTCCCCTTTTGTCAGTCGGTATTCTCAACCGATTACAGTGTGTGTCCTACCCTCATACATCGACCTCATTTGAAAGTGCGCTGTTGTTTTGACAGAGACTGGAGACGATTAAGTATAGTGGTGAAAGGGACTGCGGACTGTACAGATTAAGGGTGACAGAGGTTGGGGATTATACTGTATGAGGCTGAGGGTGCCATTAGACGATAGGACATACAGAGACTGGAGGGTATACACTATAGGGGCACAGAAACTGGAGACTGCAGTACAGGGGTGATAGACACGGGCGACTATATGCTATAGGGATGACAGGCAATCGAGACAATTAAGTTTAGTGGTGAAAGTGACTGCGGACTGTACAGAGTAGGGATGACAAAGGTTGGAGATTATACTGTATGGGGGTGAGTGGGTCATTAGACGATAGATCATAGCTGTGACAGAGGCTCCCGACGATACACTATAGGGGTGACAAAAACTGGAGACTGCAGTATAGGGGTGACAGAGACTGGCGACTACAGACTACGGGGTAACAGAGGCTGGAGACTAAAGAGAATAGGAGTGACACAGAATGGAGGCTATAGATTATAAGGGTTACAGAGACTGAAGACTATACAGTACAGGGGTATAAGAGGGTGGAAACAACGGAGTATAGGAGTGACACAGACAGGAGACTATAGGTGTATTCGTGACAGTCTGGAGACTACAGTACAGGGCCAACGGATACTCGAGACATGAGAGTATAAGGGTGACAAAGACTGGGGAATACACAGGATAGCGGTTACAGCGACTGGAGTTTTTACAGTCGAGGGGTTACAGAGACGAGGGACTGTTCACTTTAGGTGTAACAGATACTAGAGACAATTAACTATTGTGGCTACAGAGACGATATACTGCAGGGGTGACAGAGCAAGATACTTTACAGTATACGGGTGGTAAAGACTATACAGTATAGAGGAGACAGAGACTGGAGATGATAAAGTATAGGGGTGACAAAGACAGGAAACAAAATAGAATAGTGGCGTCAGAAAATGGATTCTTTATAGAATAAGGGTATCGGAATGGGGTCTATACAGAATAGAGGTGTCAGAGAATGGGGTCTACACAGAATAGTGGTGCCAGAGAATGTGGTCTACACAGAATAATGGTGTCAGAGAATGGGGACTACACAGATAGTGGACTCAGTGAATGTGGTCTACACTTAATAGAGGTGTCAGAGAATGGGGACTACACAGATAGTGGACATAGTGAATGGGGTCTACATAGAATAGTGGAGTCAGAGAAAGGGGTCTATACGGAACAGCGGTGTCAGAGAATGGGGTCTATAGGGAATACTGGTGTCAGAGAATGGGGTCTATACGTAATAGTGGCATCAGAGAATGGGATCTAGACAGAATATTCTGTCAGAGAATGGAGTCTATACAGAATAGTGGTATCAGAGAATGGGGTCTACACAGAATATTTGTGTCAGAGAATGGGGTCTATACAGAATAGTGGTGTCAGGGAATGGGGTCTATACGGAATAGTGGCGTCAGAGAATGTGGTCTGTACAGTTTACGGAAGACAAAGACTTCAGAATATGCAGAGTATGAGTGAAGGAGGCTATACAGTATAGGATGAACAGCGACAAGGGAGTATACCGTACAGAGATAACTGATATAAATAAAGATTCCAGCCACAGTCATTGCAAACAGTATCATTTATTTTCACTCACACCGGTTTCTGGACAGCAGAATGGTATCAAGAGACCAGAGGGTCCTTTTGGGGCGTTCCGAAATAATACCTGCGTTAGTACTGTCAGGCGCACGAACACTTTGCACAGGTAACACCACAGGTGGGGAAGGAGGCATTATTATTTTATATTCATCTAATCATATGGACAATAATCTATGGGTCACGCCGATGGATTTGTTGCGGATTAAAACTGCAGCAGCATAGAAGTGCTGTTTAACAACGTCAGTTTCTGCAGATGAAATAATTATTATGATCTAGTCACGTAATTCTCCGCACCCCAACACCCCGCCCAAACTAACAGTAGAATTTCCAGCTCCTTCTCGGCGAGGCCGAAGCAGATTTAACCCTCAACATGTCGTTGCTGGAGAGGTGTAGAGGCTCGAATTGTGGATGTTGAATAGTTTTATGGGAAAGTTAAAAGATAAATTTTGTCGTGGAGAAAGCCTCTGTGTGATTGTATATTTTTGTGCAAACATGTTTGTTTCCATTTGTCTCTTTTCTTCTTCACAACTGTTGAACAGCTTTGGCACTATTTTCACCTGGCACTAACTTGTTGTTTCGGTTTGGCATCTGATTGCTTTTCAACTGGTGACCCTCGTCGTGTAGACTTCCCCACCCCTCATAGCGTGGAGTGACACCTTCAAATGCACATTAGATTACCCCAGAGCAAGATTAATTTCAAACAGTTCACAAAATAGCTGCCCCTTACAAAAGTAACAAAAACAAAGATCAAACTGTATTTATCAGTAAAGTACCCTGAAAGTCATCACACCCCAACCAACCTACACACCTAAATCAGCGTGCATCCACAAATCTGTGCGCAATCCCAAATTTGTGTGCAACGTCATGTTGAACAACACAACCATAAATTTGCGCAGATCCCGACATCTGTGTGCACCCCCATATTGACCGTCACATATCCATATCTGTGTGCATCCCAAAATCCAAGTGCACCCCACAAATCAGTGTGGACCACTAAATCCACCGACCCAGCGAGAACCGTGTCCATTCCCTTTTTACCGATTCCTTAAATCTGCGTGCACAAGTAAATCTATCTGCACCCCCAAATCTGTGTACAGCCCAAACCTGCTTACAACCCACACGCGCTTTAGATTATTCCAGAACAAGGTCAATTTCAAACTGTTCACGAAAAAAAGCTGTCTCCACCTTACAAAAGCAGCAAGAACAAAGTTCAAAATTCACACTGGATTTTTTCAGTCAAGTATCTATGAATGAATCAATGTTGAGATTCATCACACCTCAAAACGACTTACACCTCCTGATCCGCGACATTCGCTGACACAATCCTAAATCTGCACACATCCCCAGATCTGTGCATAACTGCTAAACCCACTGACTCTCCACATATATTTTAGATTATCCCAGAGCAAGAATCATTTCAAACTGTTCAATAAGTAGTTGCCTCCGCCTTAAACTAATATCAAGAAAAACGTTCAAAGTGCATTTTTATTAAAGTATCAAAAATGAAACAACCTTCGGTTTTGCCAAAACCTCAGACCCGCAGGCACCTTTAAAACAAGTATCCATCGTACGGGTAGTCATCCATACTATGCCCCCAGAAATCTAGCGTACTGCGTGGCATCAATACCTCAAATACCGGTTGTAGAACGATCTGTAGAGCAATGTAGCCTGAGAATCTGTTTCAAGTTTGTCAACGGAGGGATACACTTCAGATTCCCCCTTTAAGGCTTCAATTTCCCGCACTCGTTTCTGCTGTCTATCCCCCGATTTATTTCTGTTCTTGCGGGAAGATGTCGACCTAAAACGTAGAAGCTCCATCTCTCTCCACACATGCTTACTGACCGACTCGGTTGCTCCAGAATTTTGTGTCTGTTTAAGCGGGAATCTTCTGCTCTTCGTCCAGTGGAAAAAATCTTGGGAAGACATCAGTTGTTCATCTGCTTTTGTTGGGGCAAATCACGGGAAGGTTTAGTGTCGGCCACCCGACTGCGCCTGAGGCTCAGCGGCCTTTCCACCGGTCACCGAAGGACTCTGTAATTCTCTGCTTCTCCCCCCAGTCTCTGTCACCCTGGACATGGAAATGGCGACACTGTGGCTCGAGGTGACTGGGGATCAGAGGAGTGCGAGACTTACCGGGATCCGGAGGAATCTCCCTGACTCCGGGAAGAGATTCATAAACTGGGAATGTGTGTTGGGATTGGAGGGATTCATATTGGAGAGAGATTACTGAGAGGTGGAGGTGGCGGAGAATCGGGCGTGGGGTCTGGGAGTCGCCGCAGAGTCTGCGGAAGTGAAAGGAGGGGTCCGGAGACTGGATTCAATATAATTGGGCGAGATAATAAGACCATAAGACAAAAGAGCAGAAGTCGACCATTCGGCATTTCGAGTCTGCTCTGCCATTTTATCATGAGCTGAATAATCTCCCCTTCAGTCCCATTCCAACGCCTTCTCACCATACCCTTTGATGCCGTAGCTACTCAGATAATTATCAGTATCTACCTTAAATACACCCAATGACTTGGCCTTCTCTGCCGCCCGTGGCAACAAATTCCACAGATAATGACGTGATCCAGTAGAATTATGACGTTTTCAGAATTCTCCCCTCCCCTGAGTCCCGTCTCCTGGCTGGACCCATTCTTGGAAGGGTGGGAGTGTATCTGTGTTACAAGTCCGAAACAGTTTCATTTTACAACGCGGAGACAAAGTCCCATCTCGACACATTCACTGGGAATAAATACACGGGGAAACGTTATGCTGTCTTCTGGCTGAGAATCTGTTCCCTTTCCACTGCGGGTCTGTAAATTGGTCGTGTCCCGGGACCGGCGTAAGTGATAAAGTCCCTGTAAATATAAATGTGCGGAGAGTGAAATAAACACGAGACGAGAATTATCAATCAATTAATTATAACTCGTTCACCGCATCTAATCATCGAACAGTAACACTGCGGATTCAGCAGAAGCCACGGGCGGCGTTTCCTGAGCACACTCGGGTCCTAACATTCACCCGCATGGAAGTTAAATTTGACAACTGGGTGTGGTGCTGACTGGAAAAGGGGGTCGTGTGAATCTTCGTAAGACCATTAGGCATTGGAGAAGAATTACGACATTCAGCCCATCGTTTCGCTCCGCCATTCCATCATGGCCGATCCCGTATCCCGTTCAACCCTATGCACCTGCCTTCTTCTCATATCCTTCGATGGGCTGATCGATCAGGAAATTATCAACGTCCGCCTTAAACTTCCGCCTTGGCCTCCAATGCAGTCAGTGGCAGAGCATTGCACAGATTCACTACTCTATGGCTAAAAATATTCCTCCTTAACTCTGTTCAAAAAGATCTCTCCTCAATTTGCAGGCTGTGCCATTTGGTCTAGGTACCCACACGACATGAAACAATCTCTCCATATCCACTCACACTAGTTCTTTCAGTAGTCAGTACATTTCAATGAAATCGACCTTCCTTTCTGAGATATGGGACTCACAAAGTTCCTTGCTTAAATATTGTATCCCCTTCAATGAAATGCCAACATTGCATTTCCCTTCCTTACTCAACCTGCGAAATCACCTTCTGGGACTCTTGCATGAGAACTCCTAATGTGCATCTCTCATATCTGAATTTTCTCCCCAGTTAAATTATAGTCCACACTATTAGTCATTTGACTAAAATGCATCATCATACTTTTCTCCACACTATATTCAATCTGTCAAGTGTTTTTTTTTACCTTTCTTCAAATCTGTCTAAATCTTGCCACAATCGCAATGCTTCCTCAGCACAACATACCCCTCCACCTATTTTTGCAGCATCCAGTAACTTTGCCAGAAATCCATCAGGTGAAAAGTAGCAGTCCTAATACCGTCCCCTGAGGAACAGCACTAGTCACTGGCAGCCAACCTGAAAAGGCCCCATATTCGCAAGCGCTGCCTCCTGACTGTCAGCCATTTCACTATCCATGCCAATATTTTTTCTGTAACGCCATAGGATTTTATCTTGGTGGGCAGTCTCATGAGTGGTACCTTAACAAAGACCTTCTGTTAAAGCAAGTAAATGATATTCAATGCCTCTCATTTGTCCACCCTCCTTTTCACTTCCTCGAATAATTGGAACAGATTTGTTAAGTCATGATTTCCTTCCATACGAACCATGCTGACATTGACTTATTTCATCAAAAATCTCCAAATATCTTGAAACCGCATCCTTGATAAAAGAATGCAATACTATCCCAACCAGTGAGGTGAGTATAAATGGCCTATAATTCCCTTTCATTTGTCTTCCTCCATTCTTAAAACGTGATTTTTTTCAATGATTAAGGACTATGCTAGAATCAATTGATTCTTGAAAGTTCGTGACAAATGCATCCATTATCTTTTCAGCAACCTCTGTCAGGACAGGGACGTAGTTCATCTGGTCCAGCTGACTTATCCACTTTAAGACCTTTGAGTCTGTCGAGCACTTCTCCCTTTGTACTACCAAAGACACTCACTGCTGCAAATTATTCATTAAGTTCATCTGCCATTTATTTGTCCCCTTTTACTACCCCAACAGAATTATGTGCATTTATTTTCGTGTTTAATACTGTGAGTTAACTTAAAGTCACTCCCATAACTTAAAAAAGTTTTTTATCTGAAAATTATCTAGCCCCAAAGATTGTAAAGAAGCCTACATTTGATTTTTCTCAACCTTATCTGCTTCACACTGAAATAGACTGTTTTGTAACTGCTTCATGATAACAAAACACAACACAGAATGTTTTATTTTAATTAGATACGAGGCATATTTACGCATAATGTGGGCCATTTAAAGTGTCAATATAATTATTTCCCTTCTTGTTTTAAGCCCTTCTATAAACCCAGTTGCTTTATATATTCTGTAAAGCTGTCAGCCCTTACCACCACTCTCCTACAACTGTTGCCGTAAGCCCATAATTCTTAACCCTACCAGCCCCTTAGCTTCTGATTTGCTAAGTAGAAGGTCTATTGCCACAGTTGAACATTTAACAGCTTTTGTTGCCTAACAGGCAACTCCGATAATTTCCCTCAATAGTGCTATGTGTATTCCCCATTAGGTGCAGACATATAAACCAAATTTTGTATATGAAATACTGTTTGATGTGTTTCCACCAGTCAATCTGACCTACTGCTAAAATAACCTATTTTAAGACTCATCAAAACTGGAAAGGATTCTGAAAAAAATACAAGTTTGCAAGGAAAAATTTCCTGTACCCACTGTAAGCCTATACTTTTAGCAAATAATTCTGTTTCATATACCGCTATATGGCTAGTAAGACATTTCTTTATCATTACCTGCAATTCAGGTACACACGAAAAGAAAACGTCCACACCAACATTCCCAGTTCAATTATCTTTTGTTCTTTCTGTAAAAATGTTTACCGTATGATACAAACTTCCATTAATATACTGATGACTAACAGGACTCTCAGGCAGAACCGAATCCAATCGTGTAACCTAAAATCAACTGAAGTCATTGGAGAAAACAAGGCGCGGTTATCGAGAAAACTACACAGGGACAAATTGTATCATCCAATACACCCATTCTCCCAACTTGATAAGAAATGAGCCACCGAAATCAAAACAAAACTGCATCGTGATGTTCCCAACTGTCCTCTAGCATACCTTTAACAGGATAATATTTCTACGCCCCTTCAAATTAACCCAGTATGTTAATATCAACTTCAACCTGTCATTGTAAGAGCAATTGTCCCATTTCAATCAGTAAAGCAAAACAGGAGATGACCTTATCGCAGCAGAACATAATCTTAAGGCCGGTGCTTGTATCACATCCAAACATTTTAAAGTTGAACTTGAATCTGATCCGTAAGCCACACAGACCTAATGAAGAACATATCGAATTAAACAAATATAAACGGTCAACAAAGATTTTCGTGTTGCACCGAAGAACAGCCACATAGATGCCTGCGGAGATTTAATGCTACTTTACATTTATCAATTATTTTACTGATACGGAGCTTCCATGTCAGATTATTATCCATCCGCATGCCTGGAAATATTACAAATGACATTTCTTAAAGAGTTTAAACATATAATTTCAAATCAAATGCAGTCTATTAATCCTGTTTGTAAAACATGTTTTAGCGACTGGAAGCTCATATCTTCAACTATTTGCCCACTTTTCAACCGTATTAATTGCAAAGTCATCGTATTTATAGTAAAATTGAAATTATTACCTTTAATCGATAAAGCTACATCTGCATATTGTGATTTACACACCAGAGTACCTATCTCAGAGAAAATATCATTAATCCTAATATTAAATAATGAATGCCTACAAATACTGCCTTGTGGGGTCCCATTCTCTATCTCATAGAAACACAAACATAACGTGCCTACCCTTACCTGCACAGATCGTCGAAATAAATACTCAGAAAAAATATACAATCTCCCTCTCACTCCTAATTTTCATAATTAAGTAAAAAGTCCTTCCTTCCATAATAAATCATTATCTTTTTCATTATCAAAAATACTGCTAGTACATCAGCGGTATTTAACTGTGCTTTCCTAATATCATGTTCCAAACATAAACCTGAATCTACTGTCATTTTACCCTTCCAAGTCCACGCTAATAAAACGCTATATCACCTCTCTTTTCCAAAATATAACTCAAGCGCTCGATGAACATATATTCCATCAGTTTATATAAATGAGACGTTAACAATATAGTCCCACAACTAGAAGGATCAGACGGGGATCTGCCAGATTATAGAATAGGCACTACTGCTGCCATTTTCCATGAGGAGAGTAGATGGCTTGCCTTGACCTGCGTTAAAAATAGACTTCTTAGATTCCTACAAGGAAAACTCGACATCAGTGATACTATCATTGCTACAGCTGACTTCCAACAGATCAGGGCATTCACTGCGATAGTTGTCCCTACCTTGGTTAACATTTTATTTAAATTATCTTGATTACGAAGCGTAGCAAATGACCCAGCCAGTAACACAACGTTCCCTGTTTCAGTAACAATCATTTTGCCCTCATTAATCAACACTGGAATATTATGATCCTTGCAAATCCTTCCATTTCCTTAATCATATGCAAACATCTCCGAGTTTGATATCCCTTCCAATATTAACTCAATATTATTCCAGTAAATCACCGCCTTCCTCAATACGGCCTGTGCCATTTTATTCTTAATAATGTCTTTCGGAGACTGATGCATCATCATATAAAAACTTAAATTTTTCCCAACTTCCTTTACCAAAAATTGCAGCTCCTGCAAGTGGCTGCTTGTCACAGATATAAATCCAGCCTCCAGCTCATAAAGACAGGAAGGCTGAATGACGTTCATATTCACCAATCACCGTGTGATTTCTCATTTGGTCGACAGGCACCTCAACCACTGACAGCAGTAGTGAGATGTGAGTCCGCGCTACCATAGGCCGAGTAGTAATCTTCCCATATTCTGTTTGGTTGCCGGTTACCAGTGGTGTTCCACAGGGGTCCGTGTTGGGGCCTCTTCTTTTTACGTTGTATATCAACAATTTGGATTATGGAATAGATGATTTTGTGGCTAAGTTGGCTGATGATACAAAAATAGGTGGAGGAGCCGTTAGTGCTGTGGAAACAGAAAGTCTGCAAAGAGACTTGGATAGATTGGAGGAATGGGCAAAGTAGTGGCAAATGAATCACAATGTCGGAAAGTGTACGCCCCTGCACTTTGGTAGAAGAAATAAACGGGTAAGATTATTATTTCAATGGGGAGAGAATTCAAAGTTCTGAGATGCAACGGGACTTGGGAGTCCTCGTGCAGGATACCCTTAAGGTTAATCGCAAGGTTCAGTCGGTGGTGAAGAAGGCGAATGCAAAGTTAGTATTCATTTCTAGAGGAATAGAGTATAGGAGCAGGGATCTGATGTTGAGGCTCTATAAGGCACTGGAAAAACCTCACCTGGAATACTGTGTGCAGTTTTGTGCTCCTTATTTAAGAAATCATGTGCTAACTTTGGAGAGGGTTCAGAGAAGATTCACTAAAATGATTCCGGGAATGAGAGGGTTAACATATGAGGAAGGTTTGACCGCTCTTGGACTGTAGTCCTTGGAGCTTAGAATAATGAGGGGAGACCTCATAGAAACATTTTGAATGTTGAAAGGCATGGACAGAGTGGATGTGACAAAGTTGTTTCCATTGATCGGGATGTCTAGTACGGAAGGACATGACTTGATGATTGCAGGGCGCCCATTCAGAATAGAGATACGATTTTAATTTTTATTTTTAGCCAGAGAATGGTGAATCTATGGATTTTTTTTTTTTGCCACGGACAGCAATGGAGGCTAATTCATTGGGTGTATTTAACGCAGATATTGATAGATATCCGAGTTGTCAGGGGATCAAAGGTTATGGTGAGAAGGCGGGGGAATGGGACTAAAGGGGAAATTGGGTCAGTTCATGATGAAATGGTGGAGAAGGCTCGATGGGTCGAATGACCGACTTCTGCTCCTTTGTCTTATGATCTTAAGGTCTTAATCAGCTCCCCCCCCCCTTTCCTTCGTCATGGTGAAGGTCAACGAGTTACTGCTGTCGGTGGTCGCCGGCTTCGACGCTCAAGAGGAAGGCCATTGTGCACCTTCTCGCATCTGTGAGTGTATTTCGGCACAGAATTTAATATTACTGTAAAACTGTTTGCAATGTGGAACGACAGAAAGATCTTGGGTTCCGGATCCAGTGGACTCTCCAAGCTGCTGCGCAGGTTGGCAGTGGTGTTAAGAAGGCGTGTAGTGTAATTGCATTCAACAACCGTGGGATTGAATTCAAGAGCAGTAGGTAATATTAAAGCCTTTGTTTGACCGCACTTTGAGTACTACGTTCAAATGTAGTCATCTCACCACAGGAAGTTTGTGGCTACGATAGAGGGTGTGTAGAGGAAATTTACAAGAATTTGGCTTAGATTGAGGAGCATGACTTATGAGAATAGATTGAGTGAAATTGCACTTTTCTTCTTGGGGCGATTGAGGATGAGAGGTGACCTAATGGAGGTGTATAAGATAATGAGAGGCTTTGTCCATGTGGAGACCCAGAGATATTTTCCAGGATTGAAATGACTAACACGAGGGGATGTAGTTTTATGGTTGCAAGGGGAATGTAAGGGGTAAGTTTTTAACACAGATTGTGGTGGGTGTGTGGAATGCACTGACAGCCACAGTGGTAGACGCAGATACAATAGGATATTTTCAGAGAGTCTTGGATAGGTACATGGAGCTTAGAAAAATTTAGGGCTATACGATAGGGAAATCCTAGGCAGATTTTAGAGGAGGTTAAATGGTCAACACAACACTACGAGCTGAAGGGCCTGTAATGAGATGTATATTGTGGACTCTCCGTACTATTAACTGTGGGGTTAACTGTTCAAGCTAACACCATGGCTTCTCTGCATTGATAAAATGAAATGGCTTCTATGTAATGTTACTTAATGCTGTAATAAGATTCTGTATCTGGAATGTTTGGGTTATAACTGTAGATAAGTGGGGGGGGAGAACTAACCAATAGAGAATTATTATGCTGTCCTGTATGTGGGAGCTGAGCAGGAGTTCGCTGTTCTGTTCGGGACGCGACCGAGGAGCACGGACGTGCGAGGAGCGTACAGCGGTTCCAGGGCGGCGGATACTAGACGTTCGCGGCTAGGACCGTGGCCGAAGGGTCGAAATGTCGTTTTGGATGGAACCGGAGACGTGAGATCCAGCTTATTAAAATATGATGCACAAAAACTGATAAACGTACTGATTCGGCGCCTTTAGGTTATCTGTTTCTACTAACCCATCACTAAGAACTAACTATAAAGTTGCAATTATTTACTCACCTTTGTTGTATTGTCTGGCATATGCGTTGCGAGCGTGGACTGTGTGGGGGGAGATTACACTGTTTTTACACCGAAGTATTGCACTATTTGCGGGGGACGGCGGTTCACCCGAGGCGTCCGAAGTTAACTTAGGGTCACGGATGCCACATCTGCAGGGTTTCTCGACCGGGATTTGAATTTGTCAGATACGGTGGAATTCGCCCCGGTTTAAACCAGGGGAGATGGATTCGGAAAACATTCAACTCTGGTGTGAGATCGAGGGAGTACCGGTTACTCATGCGTGCGTATTAAGAGGGGTAGGCATGCGTATCTCGGACGAAGTGTTAATTCAACGTTTTTTGTACGGTTAAGGTTAGGGTTATCCTATCCTATTATCCTGATGAAGGGCTTCGGCCCGAGACGTCGTCACTACCTACTCCCATAGATGCCGTCTGGCCTGCTGAGCTCTGCCAGCATTTTGTGTTTTTATTTTTGATTTCGGCTTTGAGTTAGCGCAGATTGGTGCTGACGTCTCTATGGTGGGTCTGCCACCGTCTATCCGTGACCTCAGTGAGGCGGGGCCATGGGGCGTGAACATTACCACAGAGGAAAGGTTTGACGTTTCTGATGGGACACCAGAGGAGATGCCAGCCGCTGTGGCGGAGATTTTCTAGAATGGGTCCTATAGTTTTTAAAGGATGAAGGAGTGGGAGAGCGTTCTTGCATCCGGAGTGAAGGCCATGTGTCAGTTTGCTATCACCGTTCAGACCGAGGAAAAGGAGAGGCCAGAGCGTGCAGTGGACCCATTGGGCGCGTTCGATGACGCCATACTCCTGGCTGACAGTGACATGACTGCTCTGAAGACCCCGCAACTGTCAGAGTTAAGTCCTGGGGGAATTGCAACTGCTCAGCGAGATGACCCTGGCATTGGCACTATTTGGGATGCATTTGAGAAGGGGGAGGTGGACCGGGTGGAGAAGACACAACACGGCTCAATGCCTCTGTTACTGAGAGAATGGCCTCGGTTGAGGTCGAAGAACCAAATGTTATATCGGGTAACGTCACCTCCGGACCGACTTCGGCGTTGACATTTGGTCCTGCCTGAGAAGTATCGGAGGGTTGTGGTGAAGTTACTGCATGGTGACTGGACACTTAGGGGTGGAAACGACCGATGGGTTGATCAAGGATCGGTTTTATTGGCCCCGAATGAGGTCGGAGGTCGACGAGTACTGCAAGTCCTACATATGTTACATACGCCAGAAGACGCTGCCTGTGCAGGCTGCTCCGTTGTCGCACTTGCAGAGTGCGGGGCCTTTAGATCTGGCGTGTCTGGATTTCCTGGCCATGGAACCCGATACCAGCAACACGGCGAATGTCTTAGTCATCACGGACCATTACACCAGGTATGCTCAAGCGTTCCCCACTACCGATCAGAGGGCGATTACGTTGGCAAAAGTGCTATGGGAGAAGTATTTTGTGCATTATGGCCTTCCCCGGCAGATACATAGTGACCAGCGACGACTCTTCGAGAGTAAACTCATCTATGAGTTACTGGATATGCTGGGAATTGAGAAATCGAGGACCACGCCCTATTATCCGCAGGGCGACCCCCAGCCGGAGAGGTATAATCGGATCCTACTAGACATGCTCGGGACTCTGGAGATCAGCAAAAACAGTCGATGGAGTCAACATATTGGAAATCAGGTTCACTGGTATAACTGTACACGCAATGACGCTACTGGGTACTCGCCCTATTATCTGATCTTCGGGCGCGAGTCAAGGTTGCCCATTGACCTCTGTTTTGGGACGGCCGCGGATGAAGTATCACCGAAGCCTTACTTGAAGTATGTGGCTGATATGAAGAAGGAGCTGCAAAGGGTTTATGGGTTGGCTGGGGAGGCGGCCGCCAAGCAGAATAGGGGAATTAAGAAGAGGTATGACCAGAAAGTGAAGTTTCCCAACTCCTGCCGGAAGACCGACTCCTCATAAGGAATTCGTGGTTGCCTTGGAAACACTATCTTGCTGATCGGTGGGCGGGCACGCTCTATGTGTTGGAGATGCGTTTGCCAAATTTAGCGGTTTTCCGAGTGCGGCACGAGAATGGGAAGGGATCCGTCAAGATTCTCAATCTGAGTCACCTGTTGCCCCTGGGGCGAAATGTACAGGTAGAGCGGGAGTCCGAGGTGCCGGCTGCATCTAGTACCAGGACTTTGCGTCCACACAGGGTGGAGGAAGAGCCTACTCTGGGAGAGGAGAGCACGGGCTCAGCCACTATGAGGGATACTGACTCGGAGGATGATGACTCGGACGGCTGGTGCATGTGGCCGTTCGCTGAGGATCCCGTGATGGAGGAGGAGGCTTCTGGCCCTTCCCCATCTGGATTAGATGGGGTAAGGGTGACTAGTGATGGGCCTTCGGGGATACCACAGGGCGGTGGACAGGAGGATGTGGTGCCCAAGCAAAAGATGGAGGGTTCCGAGTTGCAGAGGGGTTTGGGTGACCGCTGGCGAGAGGGTTCGCCTCGTAGTTTCCATGAGTCTTCCGCATTGCCCGAGGTGGAAGAGTTAGAAGATGGAGTGCGCAGGGCTCAGAGAAGAAGGCACTCCCCCCCCCCCCCCCCCCCCGCCAAGATAGCTTGGCCTGTGTAGCGCCCGGGGAGGGTATGATCTCCACTGTTTTGGGGCGTCACTGTTTTCTGCACTTGGATTGGGTTTTGCATTTTGCAGGAAGTGTTGTCGAATTATCTGAGCGTTATGAGGGCATGACTGAATTTGGTGGGGGGGGGGAGATTGTAGGGTTCTCACTACTATTGACTGTGATGTTAACTGTCAAGGTTAAAAAAATGGCTTCTCTATATTGTTATAATGAAATGGCTTCTCTTTGGAGTGAGCAAGACGGACGTGTGAGGAGCGGGCAGCGGTTCCAGGGCGGCAGATACTGGTAGTCGACGGTTCGGACAGTGGACGAAGTCTCGGAAGGTCGTTGTGGATGGAATCGGAGGCGCGAGCTCCAACGTATTGAAATATTATGCGCACAAACTGAAAAACTTACTGATTGGCGCCTTTAGGTAATCTGTTTCTACTAACCCAGCACTAAGAAATCATTATAAAGTTGCAATTATTTATTTGCCTACGGTGTATTGTTTGATATGTGTGTTGTGAGCGTGCACTGGGGCGGGGGGGGGGGGGGCATTACATCGTATTCACCTTGAAGTATTGCACTGTTGGCGGTCACGGCGGTTCATCCTAGGCGTACGGGGGTAAATAGGGTGCCCAAACGCTACACTTGTTTAGTTGGTCTCGGCTGCTTTTTAAAGTTTGCCCAGTCCTCCAGTCTCCCGCTATTCTTTGCAACTTTATATACATGAGCTTTTAATTTGATACTACCTTTTATTTCCTTAGTTAACCAAGGCTGGCACTCCCCACACTTACTGTGCTTACTTTTGTTGAGCACTGTTAAAATCTCTTCGTAAGTATTCCACTGTTCCTCAACTGTCCTACCAAATAGCTTGTGTTCCGAATCCACATTAGCCAACTCCCCCCTCATCCGTTGGAGTGTCTCTTGTTCAAGCATAATACACTAGTTTTAGATCTAACTATTTCATCCTCCATCTGAAAGCGAAATTCAATGCACCATGATCGCTCTTTCCAAGAGGATCCCTGACTACAAAATTGTTAATCTTACCTGTCTCATTGTACAGTACTACATCTAAGATAGTAATTTACCTTGTAAATTCACCAACATGCTGCTCAAGAAAGCTATCACGGATGCATTCTATGATGTCCTCACAGGATCACAAGACAAAGGAGCAGAACTAGGCCATTCGGCCCATCGAGTCTGCTACGCCACTCCACTATGAGCTAAACTTTTCTCCCATCTAGTTCCAATACCCGGCTTTTTCTCCATATCCCTTGATAGCCTGACTAATTAGATACCTATCAATATCCTTCTTAAACACCCTCAGTGATCGGACCTCCAAAGCTGTATGTGACAACGAATTCCAGAAATCCACGACCCTCTGGCTCCTCAAGTCTTACTTCACCAACCTGATTCACCCAATTTATGTGGAAGTTAAAAGCACGCATGACAATCGCCGTTCTGTGCTTACAAGTCTCAGTTACTTCTTAGTTAATCGTTTCTGCCACTGCAATATTTTTATTAGGTGGCCTATAGACCACATCCACCAGAGGTTTTTTTTTTTCCCCTTAACTGTTCTTAATCTCTCCCCAGATAGACTCAGCATTCTGCTCCATAGATTTTATATCGTCTCTCACAATCGTTCTCATCTCAACCCTAACCAGGAGAGCCACCTCAACTCCTCTGCCTTCCTGCCTATCTTTCCTATTACCTGATAGTGTTAAATATTTAATTCCCAGTCATCACCCCCTTGCGACCAGTTTTTTTAATGGTCACTAAATCATATGTCTTGGTACTGATCTGCGCCGCAAGGACACTAATCTTGTTTCTAATACTACGGGTATTTAGATAAAATGCCCTTATACTCATAGTGATCTATGCGATATTTGCTTTTACTTTCATGCATTCTACTCTTACAGATTTTTCTTCCCTAACTCCAGCTTTGGTCTCTGCATGACTTCCCTCTTCTTTTCTGTGTGGGTTCCCATCCTCCTGCCATATTAATTTAAAGCTTCCCCAACAGCAGTAGCAAACAATCTCCCTAGGACATTGATCTCGGCCCTGCCCAGATATAGACCATCCCGAAGGTACTAATCCTACCTCCCCCGCAAGCGGTTCCAATGCCCCAAGTATCTGAACTCATCCCTCATGCACTATCGCTCAAGACGCATATTCATTCTAGCTATCCTACTATTCCAACTCTGGTTAACACTTGGCACCGGTAATAATCCTGAGATTATTACCTTTGAGGTCCTGCTCTTTAATTTATCTCTTAGCTCCCTAAATTCATCTTGAGGACCTCATCCCGCTTTTCCTTTACATCGTTAGTACCTACATGCACCATGAACATCCTCCCCTTTCAGAATACCCTGCAGCCTCTCGGTTACATCTCTGACTCTTGCACCTGGGAGGCAGCACACCATACGGAAGACCCGTTTGCGGCTAGAGAAGCTCCTCTGTATTCCACTTAACATAGATTCCCCTACCACAACAGCTATGCCATTCTTTTCCTTGCCCTCATGCACCTACAGTGCCATGATCCTGGCTACTGCTGCCTTCACATGATGAGCCATCTCCACCAACAGACTCCAAAGCAGTATATCTGTTTTGGAGGGAGATGACCGCAGGTGACTCCTGTTCTATCTTTCTGCTACTACTCTTCCTATTGCTCACCCATTCCTTATCTTTCTATAGATCCTTGAACTGCTGTGTGATCAACTCACTAAATGTGCTATCCACAACAATCTCAGCATCTCGGATGCTCCAAAGTGAGTCTATGAGTAGATCCAGCGCTGCCATGCGGTCTATCAGGAGCTGCAACTCGATACACTTCCTGCACACGTAGTCTTCAGGGACACTGTCAGCATGTCCCTGAGTTTCTAGATGTCCCTGAGTTTCTAGATGTCACAGGAGGAGCATGGCACTGGTCTGAGCTCACCTGCCATGTCGGAGCAATGGATTATGGCGGAAGAGGACCACGGGAGAAAGGGAAGAGCCTGCTGGGGAAGTGGAAGACTGTTCCCTGTGAGTCTCTTCGAATCAGTTCTTCACGAAAGCAACATTTGAGCGAAAGCCCTCTCACTCTGCCACCCTTTCATTCTCCTGCCCGCTGTATATGGGGGCCTTCTTTTTAAACTCTTCCCGCTCTGAACCAATATCCTGCCACAACCAATATCCCCACGGGAGACTTCTCAAGTGTCAGGCGTATAAAGCCGCCAGGGTAATAAAGGACCAGTACCACTCCCCCCTCCCCCCCCCCCGTTGGTACATGATAAACAAGGGAGCACCAACCCCTCCCCCATTGGTACATCATAGTGCGATGCTCCGGGAGCTTCTTATCAGGTAACTCAAGAAACAAGCCGTCTGTGGTGCAGTGGATTACTGTGTTCAATTTACAAAGAGCTGCGTCCTAACAGATTTACAGGTGAATTATTAGCAATGGCTGAAGCGTCCTCCAGCTGCTTACCTTCTATCCTAACCTCCACGGGATCAAACACCGAGTCGACCATGGGGACCAAACAGTGGCATGGATATTGGTTGCAAGTTGAATAGGGAGTTAACATGGGCATGTGGCAAAGGTAATGTCGCAGTTGTTATGGGGGATTTCAACATGCAGGTGAACTGGGAGAATCAGGTTGGTGCTGGAGCACAGGATAGGGAGTTTGTAGAGTGCCTACAGGATGCATTCTTGGAATAGCTTGTACGAGAGCCGACCAGGGACAAGACCATTCTGGATCAAGTGTTATGTAATGAACAGGATTTGATAAGCGATCTTGCAGTAAAGGAGCCATTAGGAGGTAGTGATCATAATATGATAAGCTTTTATCTGCAATTTGAGAAGGATAAGGGCAGATCGGAAGTGTCAGTGTTGCGGATGAACAGGGGAAACTATGGAGCCATGAGGGAGGAGCTGGCCAAAGTTGACTGGACGGATAGCCTAGCGGAAATGACAGTGGAACAGCAATGGCAGGTATGCTTGGGAATAATGCACAAGGTGCAAAATCAGTTCATCCCCCAGAGAAGGAAGGATTCAAAGGGGGGAAAGGGGCCACAGTGGTTGACAAAGGAAGTCAGAGTTTGCATAGCATTAAAAAAAAGGAAATATGACAGAGCTAAGGTGATTGGGAGGACAGAAGATTGAGAAGTTTTTAAGGAACAACAGAACTTAACTAAAAGGCAATAGGGGGAGAAAAAATGAGGTACGAACGCAAGCTAGCCAGGAATATAAAGGAAGATAGCAAAAGCTTTTTTAGGTATGTGAGAGATAGAAGATAGTTAAGAACAATGTTGGGCCCTTGAGGAATGAATTGGGTGAAATTGTTATGGAAAACAGAGAAATGGCAGAAGAATTTAATAAGTACTTTAGATCTGTTTTCACTAAGGAAGAGAAACGCAATCTCCCAGATGTGTGGATGGGCCAAGGACATAGGGTAACAGAGGAAATGAAACAGATTGACATTCGGAAGGAAACGGTGATGACAAGACTGATAGGACTGAAGGCTGAAAAATCCGCAGGTCCAGATGGTCTGCACCCTAGGGTACTAAAGGAGGTGGCCCTGGAAATTGCGGATGCATTGGTAAACATTTTCCAATGTTCCTTAGATTCAGGATCAGTTCCTGAGGATTGGAGAATGGCTAATGTTATCCCACTTTTTAAGAAAGGAGGGAGGGAGAAAACAGAGAACTATCGACCTGTCAGCCTGACATCGGTGGTGGGAAAGATGCTAGAGTCCATTATTAAGGATGAAATAGTGGCATATCTAGATAGCAGTGATAGGATTGGGCCGAGCCAGCATGGATTTACCAAGGGTAAATCATGCTTGACTAATCTGTTGGAGTTGTTCGAGGATGTAACAAGGAAGTTAGACGGGGGAGATCCAGTGGAAGTAGTGTACCTCGATTTTCAGAAGGCATTTGATAAGGTCCCACATAGAAGATTGGTGGGTAAAATCAAAGCTCAGGGCATCGGGGGAAGGCATTGATATGGATAGAAAACTGGTTGGCAGATAGAAAGCAAAGGGTAGCGGTGAATGGGTGTTTCTCGGAATGGCAGGTGGTGACTAGTGGGGTGCCACAGGGCTCGGTATTGCGTCCACAGCTGTTTACCATTTACGTTAACGATTTGGATGAAGGCATAGAAAATAACATCAGCAAATTTGCTGATGATACTAAGCTGGGTGGCAGTGTGACATGTGATGAGGATGTTAGGAGAATTCAGGGTGACTTGGATAGGCTGGGTGAGTGGGCAGATACTTGGCAGATGCCGTTTAATGTGAGTAAGTGTGAGGTTATCCACTTTGGGAGTAAGAACAGGAAGGCAGATTATTATCTGAACTGTGTAGAGTTGGGTAAGGGAGAAATGCAAAGAGATCTCGGAGTCCTTGTTCATCAGTCACTGAAGGTGAATGAGCAAGTGCAGCAGGCGGTGAAGAAGGCTAATGCAATGTTGGCCTTTATTACAAAGGGAATTGAGTACAAGAGCAAGGAAATCCTGTTGCATTTGTACAGAGCCCTGGTGAGACCACACCTGGAGTATTGTGCACAGTTTTGGTCTCCAGGGTTAGGGAAAGACATCCTGGCTGTAGAGGAACTGCAGCGTAGATTCACGAGGTTAATTCCTGGGATGTCTGGACTATCTTACGCAGAGAGGTTAGAGAGACTGGGCTTGTACACGCTGGAATTAAGGAGATTGAGAGGGGATCTGATTGAAACATATAAGATTATTAAGGGATTGGACAAGATAGAGGCAGGAAATATGTTCCAGGTGCTGGGAGAGTCCAGTACCAGAGGGCATGGTTTGAGAATAAGGGGTAGGTCATTTAGGACAGAGTTAAGGAAAAACTTCTTCTCCCAGAGAGTTGTGGGGTCTGGAATGCACTGCCTCGGAAGGTAGTGGAGGCCAATTCTCTGGATGCTTTCAAGAAGCAGCTAGATAGGTATCTTATGGATAGGTGAATCAAGGGATATGGGGACAAGGCAGGAACCGGGTATTGATAGTATTTGTTCAGCCATGATCTCAAAATGGCGGTGCAGGCTCGAAGAGCCGAATGTTCTACTTCTGCACCTATTGTCTATTGTCTATTGACTCTGCTATCCCCGCAGTAGTGACCGTTTCCGAACTTTTTGGCTGCGCCACAGATGAGCTGACAAACGATAAGTTGGCGCCGGAATCGGTCAGGACAGATATTCGTTTGTCTGCTACTTCAATTGTCAACAGAGGGTGCTCTCTTGGAATTTCTGACAGCGTGATACTCGTCTCCTGTATCATCGAGCATTCTTGGCTGCTCTATTGAGGTCCGAAGGATTTGCCGGGGTAAAAGAGGTACTCTGCGAGTAGTACAGTGACAGTATCTGCAGTTCTTAGCTCAGTGTCCTCTTCATCCGCACCGTCCTCACTGATCCTCTGACCCGTTTTGAGTTCTGGGGCGGGACCCAAACTCTGCGTCCTGACTACCCGTTCTCTGCACAACTGCCCCTTTCCATAGACACTTTAAAGAGTCCATTGCGTTCCATATAAATCAGAATTTTGTGTCACCTGAGATGAGGTCTGTTTGTGTGATGCAAAGGGAATTAGGAGTCCTCGTGCAAGGCACCCAGAATGTTAATTTACAAGTTCTGTCTGGTGTAAAGATGGCAAATGCAATGATGGCATTTACCTCGAACAGAATAGAATATAAAAGCATGAAGAACACACTGAGGCTTTATAAGACACTAATCAGACTGCACTTGGAGTAGGGGCAACAGTGTTGGCCACTTTATGTCAGAAAGAATATATTGTCCTTGGACAAGAGTTCAGAAGAGAATCACGAGATTGATTCTGGGAATGAAGGGGTTAACATCTAAGATACATTTGGCTGCCTTGGGCCTGTACTTACTGGAATTTAGAAGAATGCAGGGGGATCTCAGAGAAACCAACCGAATGTTAAAATACAACATAAGTTGGAATTGGAGTGAATGTTCCTCTGGTGGAATATCCAGGACTAAAGGGAAGATTCTCACAATTGAGGCACACTTTAAGGACAGAGGCACGGATTTTGTAAGCAGAGAGTAGTGAATCTGTGCTATGGTCTTTCACAGACTGTGGTGAAGGCCAAGTCCATGGGAGATTTTAAAGCTGAGACTGATAGTTTCCTGATTGGGGAGAGAAAGCATATGGTGAGTAGGCTAGTGCATGGACATTGGTGGGATCCAGAATAACACACACACACACACACACACACACACACACACACACACACACACACACACACACACACACACACGCACGCAGCTACGAGTAAATATGATGGTAATTTGTCTTCATTTCTAAAATAGTTCAAATTCTGTAACAGGAAGCTACCTCAAGTTGGTGGAGAGAAGAGCAACCTACAGGTAGAGAAGAACGGATTATGGCAGGAGCAGGACTAATGGATGATGATGAAATTATTCCCCAAGATCGGGCAGTTTTGGCATAACTGGGAATTAGCGGTAACAATTGAGAGGATTCTGAGGAAGCGTCTCCGCTCTGAGAAGTAGACAGTTCATTATTTTCCATAGATGCTGCCTGGCCTACTGAGCTCCTCCAGCATTTTGGTGTAGAGTTGAGTAAACAGTCGACGTTTCTGGCCGAGATGCTTCATCGGGATCTCATTTTGTGTGTGCTGTTTTGTATTTCGAGCATCTGCATATTTTCTCTTGTTTGTTTTGTAAATCGGTTAATCACATTGTTTGCATTTACACACAAGTCGGTGGATAGAACAGGGAGCACGAACGCAGCTGATTTGTAATACCTTGCAAAATTTATTTCTAAACTTTCATGAGTTTAAAAATCCGTTTCAGAGGGTATTTCACCGCATTCTTTAGTTCATCTAGGAATTTGCTCTGAGTCAGTCCATAAATGCACGTGTTGGTGCAGGAACTGAGAATCTGCAGAATTGCCAATGTGTGTTTTGTGATGTATCGAGGATCTGTTACAATTAATAAATATAGCTCACTGTAATCCGTTCGTAGATAGAAAATGCCAACAGTTTTCTCACAACAACATGAAACTACCTGTTATGTTGAAAAGCAAAACGATGGATTTGCGTCGGTTCTCCATCTCCCGGTCCATGTAATTCTCTCCACTCTTCTGTCCCCGGAGCCCCCTGCGGGCTCGACTGGCCGCTAGAATCCGCCTGACAGTCAGAATGTTAAACAGGAAAATCCGAAAGAATGGGAGACCAGGGACGAAAATGAGATCAAACAAGTCAAATGACCCCCATGAGGGAGGGCTTTGAAGCTCAATGTATGAACACAATTCCAGGGAACAACGTCAACTATTTTTTCAGGTCCAAATGCAAAGTCCCAGGGGACCTTCTCTAAACAGGCCAGCACACTCACTCTCCGATAACCACAGGCGCCGTTCTGTCGGTGTAATATTTTGTTTTCAGCTTCTCACAGCATATAGCCACAAATCGATCGACGGTGACAGCAACAGTCAGCCATACTGAGGCCGCAGTGCTCGCAAAAACAGACATGCATTGAGTCTGCACACGAGTAACGAACAGGACTGGTCGGCGAAAATAAATCCATGCAGTTCACCACAGCAGCGGATTGGAGATAACGACCAGGGGATCGGCCGCTGCCATTCACAACAGGTAGCGAGTGAATGAAGAGAACGCAATTTGAAGAGAACGCAATTCCCCGGGACAGGATCACAATCGCCACCATGTTCGCTGGAAGAGAGACAGGGAACAGCAAGGTAACAAAATACTAAACCAAAGAAAATGCAGCAGTACAAGGGTATCGCTCGATATTCCCACTTTATCGTTGCATTTGTCGGTGGCCTTGTCGAAAGAGAGCACAGAGCTGGCGGAGACAGAGAAGGAGTATACACCGAAAAATAAAGACAATTTTTTTTGAATACTTTATCCTTATTGCTGACCGAAGTATGAAATAGCAGCGGAAAGCTAAAACTATGCAACAGTGTCCTCTAGTCAATACTGGATGGAACATTTTTATAACGTCGTCTTCCGCATCTCGACTGGATGAAATGATAAATCCGGAAGCTCGCAGCGGTATTCTTACATTAGACAATCGTCAACTTCCTTGGCGATCCCTGTCAGCGAAAGAACAGCCCAAAGACGGAACAAAGGCAGGGAATACTGGAGACTCTCATCCAGTCAAAACAGAATCTTCGGGAAAAAAACAGTTAAAGTTTCTTCCTCAGAATGATTCTCAGAGAGAATCCGACACGAGTGTAAGCTGGTTTCTCTTTCCATACAAGCTGCTCGGAGCTCAGTGTTTCCAGCATTCCCCGAGTTTGTTTCCTATTACAGCATTTGCCACATCTGACTTTACAACAGAGATTAATGATTCGAACAGATACAGGGCAGTCTGACGCAACCTCACAGACAGACATGATGCCTCCCACTGAATCCATCATAGAAGCAGGGGAGAGGAATTCAACGTCCAGCAGCAAACTCTGCGCCGCAGTCAGATGTCTGTAAGAGCGTCAGATGTAAATATAATGGAATACATTTCACAGTATCGATAACTATGAAGCCCAACACCGCTTGTGTTAAGTGGCTCAGCAACGGCTTCACAATGTTTTCTATCGATTGTTTTTACATTCAGTCATATTGTACAAATTCATTAAAAATCCACAGCACAGAACTCCTCATCTTTGCGTCAGTGTTAGTACCAGCTGATAGTTTGACTGTTGCACACAACTCAGGCAAACGCTCACATACTAATGCAGACAATCAATTGGTATAATTTCCGCGCAAAAACACAATATTTGCAAATGCAGTGCAGCTGCTACAAGAGCAAAAGCATAGAGACCCGAATCACATTATAGATCCCAAACCGCTGAGGGAACGCTGCCGGTTCCGCTCAGTTCCACAGATGTTGGAGGATTCGTTGAATTCCTGCAGGGTTTTATTATTATTAATATTATTAGTATTAGTTATTTTAATCATAGCATCTACAGTCCCCTGGTATTTTCACTCCATTCCTGAAATGGGGAATACCTGGACTGGGCAGGCGACTGTGGAAACCAGCGACAGAAACAATCACAACATTGCAATTAAGCTTCATTTCGCAACAACGGCAGTTGACACTGTGACTTAACGGGAATTCCAAAGTCTGATATAAAAAGAAAGTAAAAATTCTTCTATCCGGCAGATGACTGGACACACCATTTCAGTGAGAATTTGTGATTTCTGTTTCTCCTGAATAAGTAACTCCGGGAGGCACTCTGATCTTATCCATTCACAGTGGCCTTGATGTATACATAGAATTAAACTCCAGAGATACGTTTACACACTTCACTGATTTTCTTAGTTACAGCTGCTTGCAAATGAAACACCCCGATAAAAGTAATTGGCCGATGGAAGACAAATGAGATCAATAGTTTTAAGTAGAATGTATGAACTTTGCCACCAAGCAGTTACGTTTGCAGATTTTATTTTTCCTGTTGGCTAATTATTCATCTGCAAATTGAGAGAAACTGAACTAATAGAATCCTACTTCCTGTTCCTGCAGGTTCCCATTTCTAACTCTCCTTCAGAACTCCTTTTTGCTCGCAGACCAGCATGCAGACATAGCAAGACACACACACGCACGCGCGCGCAAACACGCACACACACACACACACACACACACACACACACACGCACACACACACACACACACACACACACACACACACACACACACACACACACACACACACACACACACACACACAATAATAATAATAATACAAATCTTACGACAGGCTTACTTACAGCTGGATTAGTTATTCAGCCATTGTATAGATTACATTGTGAGAGAATGTCAGGACTGATGGCTAAGTATTCCAGGACTCAGATGTTTCAAACAGTAGGGAGAGGTGAATGAGGTTGGGGATCAGCACTGCTGATCAGGCAGAATGTCACAAAGTCAAGGTCATCCAAGAGGCTCATCCATAAAGTAATGTACGTAGGACGCAGGAATAAGAAAGGTGCAATCACTGTAATGGATTTATACTGTGGGCCTCCCAATATCCAGTGAAAAATAAGAACGGGTATGGCGGCAGGTTACGGACTGATGTAAAAACAATTGAGTATCTATAGTGGGTGAATAACCTCTCCAAAATATCTGGGATTCCGTTCCAACTTAACGAGTGGCTGGGGTTTATTTGTTTGGTTTTCAGCAAGATTTCCTGAAACTACGCAGGTGGTCCACAAAGGAAGAGGACATGTTTGTCTTAGTATTGAAAAATGAGTTTAGCGAGATGATTGGAGTTTCACGGGGAAGGATTAGAGGTTCATAATTATGGAGTTTTTCAGACTTTTATTGATAAGTATATGACTGGACATGCCGGTGGTGAATGGAAATTTGAGAAGCTAGAGCAGGATGTTGACATTCAGGACACTCGGGTTATGACAGATAATGCTCTAGGCGAAGGAAAATGTAAGAGGAGTCATATGTAAGGTATAGGAAAATGAAATTGGACAGTGTCTTGAAGGAACACATAGGAAACAAGAAACAAGTCATACTGCGAATCAGGACAGTGAATAGTGATCATGAAATATGCTCAGCGAGGAGGATAAACGAGAATCCCAAATATTTTACCCATACACTGAAGACAACAATATACTGGGAAGGGGACAGGACAACTCAAGGAAAAAGAAGGAGTTTATGCCTGGAGTTAGAGTTAGCATGCGAGGCACAAAATAAATACTTTGCTTGGTGTTCACTAAGGAGAAAGACATGGAGGACGGTGAGATCAGAAAGTAAGTATGATAATATTTTCAGACATTTTGATTCTAAGGAGAAGTTAGTGTTGGGTCTCTCAAAGAGTATTAAGGTGTGTACATCCTTTGAGAGATTTAGTCCATTGGGAGACAACGATCACATATAGTTAAACATGATGTTTAAACTGCCGGCACAATATGGTAATGAAATAGATCTTTACAAAATCTGGCCCCATACAGCAAGGGGAAGTAGAAGGCCTATCTTTGGTATGCACGTGGTCTGCATATGAGACTGTCAGAAAAAGTCAGCAGCTGACTACAGAGAAAATGAACATCTGGAGCTTCACTACCAGGACACCAAACTATAAAACTCTCCGCATTGTGCAGTGAGCTCACCGTCCTATACACACCCAGCACAATACTACACAGTTAAACACTAATCCAACCCCAGCACTTCAAGGACAGAGATCTGTACAATCCAGGCATGGACTGCATTTCACGAACACTGTCAATCGCCTCCCTATCTTAGATCTGGTCCTGTGTAACGAGACAGGTAAAATAAGTGATTTTATAATTCGGGATCCGCTTGAAAAGAGTGATCACAGTATGAATGAGTTTCACGTGCTAACGGAGGATGGAGTACTACAATCTGAAATCAGTGTAACATGTCTATGGAGACAACAAAGAGATGAGGGTGGATTTGACTAGTGTAGACTGGGAACACAGGCTATTTGGTAAGACAATTGAGAATCAGTAGAAGACTTTCAAAGAGGTTTTTCACAGTGCTCAACAAAATTACATTCCAGTTAAAAGCAAGGACGTTTAGATGGGGCGAGCCAGCATTGGATAAAGAAGGAAATGAAAGAAATCCTCAAACTAAAAGCTTGTTCATACAAATTCGCGAAGAGTATTGGGAAACTTTAGAAGCATCAAGGAACTACTCAACGAACAATCCAGACAGGGACGATAGATTATGAAAATCAACTCGCACAAAATATCAAGATAACAAAGACAACAAATCGTGCAAATTAAAAAAAACTACAAAACAAAGTGATAATAAATATAAAGTAAATATCAAGAACATGAGCAGTTGAGGTGAGTGAAATTATCCCCTCTGATCCAAAAGCATGATCTTTCAGGGGTAAACGTTGTTCCTAAACCTGGTGCTATGGTAACTGAGGCTCCTGGAACTCCTTCTTGATAGCAGCATCGAGAAGCGAACATCACCTGGATGGTAGGGTCCTTGATGAGGGATGCTGCTTTCAGGTGACAGCTCTCCGTGTGGATGTGCCCAGTGCTGGGAATGCTTTAAATGCATCCAGGTTGACTCAGATATAAGCAGTTTAGACTATGAGGAGAGGTATTATACTCCATGCAATACATACGAATGAGACGAGTTCTTATGGATACATGTAAAATTATGAAAGGGATAGATAAAGTTTCCTCTGGTACGTCATATTATAATCATGGGATATAGCCCCAGGATTTGGGGCAGTAGAATTAGGATGAAAATGACGATGAACAGTTTTTTTCCAAAGTGGTGAATCTGTGAAATTCTTTCATTGGCTTTTCATTGGCTATTCCATTCAATGGCCCTGGTGTTTCTATACTAGACCATGATGTAACCAGTCAGATTATTCTTCACTATACATCTATAGCAGTTTTATATATCATGCTATATCTGCAGAAACTTACATCGTATAGGCTAAAAGTGTTGGTTAATTTTTCAAGGATGCCAACAAATTCCACTCCTCTAAGCATCCAACTAAGATAATTTTAGTCAATATTTGGCATATTAAAATCACACTCTACTCTTGTTTTTTTTTTACAATTCCCGTAAAATAACAACATTTCTGTTCCTCTTTCTCCTGCTGGCATTACAAAAGCCTTTGGAAATTGAAGTTCACAACATATCCAGGTCCCACTTTATCAACTCTCGATTACATCCTGAAAGATACCCAGTAAGAGAACAAAACATCAGAACTAGGAGGAGGAGTCAGCCATCCGGACTGTCAAACCTGCTCTGACATTCAATAAGATAATGGCTGCTCTGGCCATGGACACATCTCCACCTACCTTCCTTTACCCCAAAACCCTTGATTCCCCTACGATGCAAAAATCTATCCAAACGTATCTTAGATATATTTAATGAGGTTGCCTCCACTGTTTCATCAGGCAGAGAATTTCACAGATTCACCACTCCGGAAATAAAAAGTTCATCGTCATCGTCATCCTAAATCTACTGACCCGAATCCTGGGGCTATGTCCTATAACTATAATATGACGTACCAGAGGAAACTTTATCTATCCCTTTCATAACTTTATATGTCTCCATAAGAACTCGTCTCATTCCTGTGTATTGCATGGAGGACAATCCCTCTCCTCATAGTCTAAACTGCTTATATCTGGAGTCAACCTGGTAAACTTCCTCTGGACTGCCTAAAATTCCAGTATTTCCATCAAGTAAGGAGACCAGAATGCACATAGTACTCCAGGTATAGCCTCAGCAGTACTGCGTACAGTTGTAGCACACTACCCTGCTATAAAATTAAATTCCTCTAACAATGTAGCCCATTATTCCATTTGCTTTCTTGATAGTCAGTTGAACCTGCAAACCAAACTTCTCAGATTCATGCACATGCACTCCAAAACCTCTTTGCGGAACAGTAATTCTGAAATTACTGAGTAATTCTCTCTCTCTTTCTCTGCCACTCTAGTTCCCTCTCCCTCCTCTCTCACTCCTTCTCTCACTCCTTACGCTTTCTCTCTCTCTCCTTCCCTCCCTCTTCTCTCTTCCTCTCTCTCATTCTGTCTCATGCACTCGCTTGCTCTCTCTGCCATCCTCGCTTTCTGAGTCTCCCTCCATCTCTCTCACACAGTCCATCTCACCCCATCCACCTCTCGCATGTACACGGTCTTCTCTTTTCCATTCTTAGTGTAGCTCTCTTCAACCTCTCACGCTCTCTTTCGCTCTCTCCCTGACTTTCGCGCTTTCCATCCTTCACGATGTCTCATTTACTTTGTTTCTATCACAGTCTATCTTGTACACCCTTCCCTCGCTCTCTGTCTTTCCTTCGTTATGTCGTGCTCTCTCACTGTGCTACTCACTCCCTCGTTTGCGCTTTGCTTCGCAGTGTCTCCCTCTCGTCTCTCCCTCACAATGTCTCTCTCATGTTCTGCCTTTCAATGCTCCCTCACGTTCTCATGCAATTCCGCTTACCCTTAGCCTCCTTAACTCTCTCGATCGCAACGTGCCCGTCCCTGACTCTCTCCATCCTCTCAAGCTTTCCCTTGGCGATATCTCACTTGCTGTCCCTCTTACTCTCTCTCTCTCTCTCTCTCTCTCTCTCTCTCTCTCTCTCTCTCTCCTCTCTCTCTCTCTCCTCCTCTCTCTCTCCTCTCTCTCTCTCTCTCTCTCTCTCGCTCTCTCTGTCTCTCTCTCTCTCTCTCTCTCTCTCTCTCTCTCTCTCTCTCTCTCTCTCTCTCTCTCTCTCTCTCTCTCTCTCTCTCTTCCTCACGGGTCAGTATGGGGTACTGCCATGTCGGGTCCGAAGTTCGCGTCTCGTTTCTTGATCTAGTCCGTGGACGCCGGACTCCGGTCCTTCGACCGCCCCTTGTTTCGCCTTTAACTCAAGTAGTCACAGACATGAGGATCTTCTTAGCTTGTTGGGCTCAAGGAGGCGCACCTGATGCCTATCGGTTGGCTGTGAATATAAGGAGCTCCGGGATTCACTATAGTGGGTGGGGGGGGGGGGGGTGGTGTGAGGGGTTGTCCTTCCGTCCCGGCTTGGAGTGCCACCGTTAACGACGAGTTCTGTGAATGAGTAATGGACTGGGTTGCTCCCGTAGCCCACCCGAGTCTTCCGGCCTCAGTGAGTCTTGAAGTCACCCTGGACCAAGCTCCCTTCCTATCCCTCACCTCCAACGGGTTGTGCCCCGCGATCTACCCAGGCCCCTGTGTCCTCCCTGGGAGGTCCGTACCCTGCCGAGGAGTTCTGCAGCCCGCCCAGCGGACTCTGCCCCTTCCTATCCCTAGCCGACGGGTTGTGCCCCACGACCTGCCCAGGAGCTCCGCGACCTGCCCAGGCCCCTGTGTCCTGCCTGGGAGGTCCGGGCCCTGCCCAGGAGTTCTGCGGCCCGCCCAGGACGCTATACTCCTCAAGACTCCAGCCTCAAGAACCCATCCTCTAGCCAAGCCTCAAGACCTCAGCCTCAAGCAAGCCTCAAGAACCCATCCTCAAGCCAAGCTTCAAGATCCCAGCCTCCAGACCCCTGCCTCTAGGCAAGTCTGAAGAACACAGCCTCAAGACAAGCCTCGAGACCCCAGCCTAAAGCCAAGCCTCGAGACCCCAGCCTCAAGCCAAACCTCGGGAGCATCTCTGAAATCCAAGGTCATCTCTGAACTCCAAGGTCATCTGAACTTCAAGATCATCTCCATGAGCGCCACGGTACGCACACCTTGTCCTATCATTCAGCTTGTCCCATCCTGCCACCAGTACTTCAATGCCTGCGTCCTGCATTTGATTCCAATCTCACGTCCACTTATGACATGCAGACTATTATATAAATGGGGCGACAATGTAAACATTAGAGATGCAAAGGGAATTAGGAGTCCTCGTGCAAGGCACCCAGTAGGTTAATTTGCAAGTTGAGTCTGGGAAAAAGAAGACAAATGCAATGTTGGCATTGACATCGAAGAGAATAGAATATAAAAGCATGAAGAACACGCTGAGGCTTTATAAGACACTAATCAGACTGCACTTGGAGTAAGGTCAACAGTTTAGGGCACTTCATCTCAGAAAGAATGTATTGTCATTGGAGGGAATCCAGAGGAGAATCACGAGGATGATTCTGAAAATGAAGAGGTTAACATCTAAGATGCATTTGGCTGCTTTGGGCCTGTACTTACTGGAATTTAGAAGAATGCATGGGGATCTCAGAGAAACCAACCGAACGTTAAAATACAACATAAGTTGGAATTGGAGTGAATGTTCCTCTGGTTGAATTTCCAAAACTAAAGGGAAGATCCTCAAAATTGAGGCACACCTTAAGGACAGAGGCACGGATATTTTAAGCAGACAATAGTGAATCTGTGGTATGGTCTTTCACAGACTGTGGTGAAGGCCAAGTCCATGGGAGATTTTAAAGTTGAGACTGATAGTTTCCTGATTGGGGAGACAAAGCATCTGATGAGTAGGCAGGTGCATTTATGTGGGTGGGATCCAGGATCAAACACACACACACACACACACACACACACACACACACACACACACACACACACACACACACACACACACACACACACACCACACACACACACACTGCACGCACGCACGCACGCAGCTACAAGTAAATATGATGGCAATTTGTCTTCATTTCTAAAATAGTTCAAATTCTGTAACAGGAAGCCACCTAAAGCTGGCAGAGAGAGAACAACCTACAGGTAGAGAAGAACGGATCGAGGCAGGAGTAGAAGTTATGGATGAGGATGAAAATATTCTCCAAGATCAGGCAGTTTTGCCATAACTGGGAAGCAGCGGGAAATGTTGAGAGGGTTGTGAGGAAGCGTCTCCGCTCTGAAAAGTCGACAGTTTATTCTGTTCCATAGATGCTATCTGGCTTGCGGAGTTCCTTCAGTATTTTGTGTGTAGTGCTACGATTCAGCAACAATGAATATAGAACTGCGACAGTTTTTTTTAATAAAAAATACAACATTTATTAAGCACTGCTCAAAAGGAAAACCAAAAATAAACAAACGACTAACTTAACCGGATGTTAGCTACTATATGGCAGATCGAACTGTTCTTAAAACGAGAAATGTGAACAC